>NC_047116.1:12861197-13486197 GCF_902500255.1 Thalassophryne amazonica
GGAGTGCTTTCGATCTTTTTGTCTGGCCTGGCACTGACCACGGTCCTGCCCGAGTCACAATAGATCATACAGTAAGAGAGCGGGAGAGCTGGCTGGACGAGGTGGGGTAGGGGAGACGCCTTTCATTACCATGGTCACCAATGGCACTATTAACCATTCAACACCCCCCCAATTATCCTCCCATCCACAGGCGAAGAGACAAAGCGCCGGTCCTGGTCTGCTGGAGAAACATGGCGCTAATCTGTGTCACGCCACCATCACACCCACTTCAGCTTGTCCACAAGTCACAGATGCTCCTCAGAGCCTGACTGTAAGTGCTCACAAATGCCAAAATGCCGCCGCCGTCACCTTCATCAGTGCCGCCGCAGTTACACAGCATTTTTTTCTTCTGATGAGTGCAGCGATTTTTTTTTAACACAACTTTAATTTATGCACAATGCAGTGTTTCTTTTTTTTCCCAATGCAATATTTTGTTTTCCTATTTTTGTTGAGGACAAGATTAGACTTTTTCTTAAAAGTTTGGTCATTTGTGGCAGAGAGTGCGAGTGCAACACCTGTGTCTTATCCTGTCTACAAAGTTGTGCAAATTTATTCTTTGTGATTCAATGAAACCATAAAATTTGACCTTTTGATCACTTGCGTCCAGATTTTATCCACTTTATCCTCATTTAACCCTTCAAACATGTTCAATCCAAACTGACTCCAAACCATTTGACTTAAATAGGTCTTTGAGTTTGACATTTTAAGGTCACCCAAGGCCAAAGGTCATGTGACCAACAGAGACTATTTGATTTCATATGAGTGTTTAATAGTAACTATAGATGTATATTTAACCAATTCCACACAAAAACATTCTAAATATCCCGATATATTAGCAAAAGGCCTCAATTTTGACCTTGGCCTGTGACCTTGATATTTCCCAGTTTTTTTTTTAGAAAATAAAATCACTTTTTTCTCAACTTATCCTCAACCATCCCACCAAGTTTGTAGTGGGTTTGTGACCAGAGGATCCTCACGCTGGCACCCAGCAGAGATGGGAGGC
Source organism: Thalassophryne amazonica (assembly GCF_902500255.1). Classification (NCBI taxonomy): domain Eukaryota; kingdom Metazoa; phylum Chordata; class Actinopteri; order Batrachoidiformes; family Batrachoididae; genus Thalassophryne; species Thalassophryne amazonica. The sequence goes on from NC_047116.1 coordinate 12,862,240, forward strand.
TCTGTCTCAAGATGCCACCGTTTGCCAAGTAGTCCATGGGCCAAGCAGGTTTTCGGTACCACTGAAGGGGAATAAACAACACTTAGAATCCAGCCTCAGTGTATCATGGCCTACACAAAAATGTATGATAGCAATCTCAGGGTGGTAGCTGTAGCCAGATAGGGGTCAGTGAAGAATTACACAGAGGTCAAACTTTAAAAATGCTCCAATCATGTTGAAAACTATATCACATTACTTGTCTGGTCATAATGATTCCAGAAAGGTATAGTTTGGACTATCTCTGATGGAGTGTTTTGGAGTTATAGGGTAAAAACAGCAAAAATTGTGACAAAGGTCAGTTTCAGTTTGTACAGGGGTCAAAAGTTAAAGTTGCTCCAATTTCAGTACAGAATGATGCAAATTATTGGTTGAAATAACAGGATTAATAAATGGAATAGTTTTGACTGTGTTGAATGTTTGGTCTCCAAGGTAAAGGTCAAACAAGGTCAAATCTACTGGATTCTATGACATGTGACATATATTACCTTGTAACATGATAACTAAGCATGACAGATAGTGCAAACTATTCCTCATTAGAACCCTATTAACCCAAACAATAATTTGCATCATTTTTTTTACTGAATTTTAGCAACTTTAACTTTTGACCCCTGTACAAACTGAAATTGACCTTTGTCACCATTTTTACTGTTTTTACCCCATAACTCCAGGACATTCCGTCACAGATTGTCCAAATTATACCTTTTTGGAATCATTATGACCAGACAAGTAATGTGATATAGTTTTCAACATGATTGGAGCATTTTTAAAGTTTGACCTCTGTGTAATTCTTCACTGACCCCTACCTGGCTACAGCTACCACCCTGAGATTACTATCATACATTTTTGTATAGGCCATGATACACCGAGGCTGGATTCTAAGTGATGTTTAGTCCCCTTAAGTGGTGCAGATTTGGTCAAAATTGATGAGTGGCTCATGGACCAAAGTGTCCAAGTACAGCGGTCAACCTCTACTCTTCATCTCCACAGCAACGTACCTGCAGTTTGCAGTTCAAAATAGTGCTGAAAGGAAGATTTAAGTCACCATACTATAATTTGAGAAACATTCTCATCCAAGGTACTTTGACCAATTTCCACTGAACTTGCTGTGTGCACTTAGGTCATCAAATTATGGACCTCCCCCCCACTCCAATGTCCACAAAACATGGCACACAGGTTTCTGGTAGTGCCCAGGTGAGGCCAAATTTGCCAAAGGTTAATCACTGGGATCAAGGTCACTGGAGCCAAAGGTCAAAATGCAAGCTTTTCACTCCTATTTGCATCGAACTTGGCACACATATGGAGGAGAGTTCAGGAATGGCTCAGCAAAATTAAATTCACCGAAGGTCAAGGTCACTGGGATCAAGATCATGTCTGCTTGCTGATTTTTTTTCTTTAACCAAACTCTTTGGGAAAGGTCAAGGTCAAGGAACAGAATTTTCAACTTGATTTGGACTAAATGTGGCACACGCCTGGGTGGATTCCAGAATTGCTAGATGTCCATCATTTGGGTGAAGGTCAACGACATTGGGGTCAATGTCAGAGCGTTTTCATTTTGGACTTTTACTCGAACAAAACAAGCAATTCATTCTCTCACTTTAGAAACTTTTCACCATTTTCTGACATTTTATTGAACAACAGTTGACAGAAGAATGGATCATGAGGCTGCAACTGTGAAGCTGATCACTCCATTTTCCTCAACGGAGTGAATAATTTAACAAGTTAAAATTACAGTCAGTTTAAAGTGTCAGCTTTCATCAGGTCACGTGACAACAGACTGTCACCTGCATCTTTTTTTCCGCTGCTTGCTCATCTTAAGGTTAAATTCTGCGTTTCCTCTTGTTCCTTCTTTCCGCTCAAGTTACTTCTCTGAAACTGCGCTGGAGAGCGTTACGATGTTCTGAGCCTGCTTCAGCGAGGGCAAGTCAATCATACTTCCGTGGAAGGTGAATGCACCCTGGAAAATTTCACAAGAGATGAGAAAGCAGTCAGAAGTACTCTGTACATATGAGTTAGACACTTTAAAGCAGATTATAATTGACACCCTCAAATTTTGGTGGATGTGCTTAAACAAGGGAAACTGGAAAATAAGTTTGAGCACTACAAGATAGTGCATATACTGTACCAGGAATTAATATTCCTTAAAAACATTAGGTAACTGTGATTTAAAGGGGTCGTATTGTGTAAAATTGTTTTTCGTCAACTTTTTACAGCAAAGACTTACTGCAGTTTTACATTAAACATTCTCAAAGTCCAACATTTCTATAGCTGAGCATGTAGACATGTTCCTAAGATAAAATTATTTTTCCCTGAAATGGCCTGTTTTATATTTTTGTGACATACATCACACAAAGGGACTTCTGAGCTCTTACTTGTCCTCACATCCACTCTGACAGTCAGCAGGCCGAGATAAAAACAGAGTCTGTAGGAATGGACTATTCCATTCTCAATTTATTTTCAGAGAGGGGTGTGGCTACAGCAGCAGACAGAAACATCACTCTCGAGGTAGGTGAACTGCTCTACAAGTTTGACACTTTCACTGCACACAGATACGCTTCTGATGGCCAAATACAGAAAGTCTTCAGAAGCCTGGATTGTAGTCTTGATCCAGGACAGTGGAGAAAATGGCCCATTACTTCAGGCACTGAGGATCCATTAGCCCAATTTAAAGTCACAATTCACCTAGCTTGCATGTCTTTGGAAGTGAGAGGAGGCTGGAACATTCAGACAGAACTCCGCACAAACATGGAGAGAGCATGCAAAGGCCACACAGAAACAACCAAGTGAACCCGGGACCACTGTGATACAACAGTGCTAACCAATAAGCTGCTACACATCCACCTCTAAATGTTATTCTTTCACAGATAATAAAAGATTTTATTCCTGATCAACCCCACAGCTTGTTTAACTGTGTTATTTATTTATTTTGTCAGGGTAGGTTTTGTTGGTACCTCAGGATGATCCAGGTAAAGATATGATCCCCCTACCCACTGTATCATTGCAAGATCAGGCGTTTTAACCTTTGGCTGAGGTATACTGTCGGCTCTAGGGTCCTTCTATGTCAAACTGTGTCAAAATTATCAAAAGAACATGTTGTTAAAACAATTACTGTGTCTGCCTTTTGTGCTGTAACATGGAGAGGCTGACCCTGCTGCCTTTGCGAATGCTTACACAAACACAGACACCACGGCAGAGGGACGGGTAGGATACGAGTCCCTCGGGCGACGCTTAGTCGGAGCAGCTCTGGCAGGGAGAAGAGGTGTGGGCAGATTGTACATTACCTCACCAGATAGCCCACAGAGATCAACACAGAGGATCCAACCATGCACTAAATTAGGAACAATAATATTGTACACTTAATTGGCCTCGCTCCCTCTGTCTCCATGTTGCCTCTGAGTTACCCAGGGGTGCACAGTATATTCCCCGGGACTACAGAGCACACAAAGGAAATGCTGAATCCTTGGAGTACAGAAAGACGTCTGTTATCTCACACAGTCAGCACAGATAGTGTCACGCTGGAGAAAGTGTGCACTTAAAATTTCCTGATTCACCCACTGCAGACCGGGTGGGATGGCTCCTAATTACCTCTGCCAAGCAGGTTGTGTTTTCTCCACAGTGGATCTGATACCGATCAGCATGTTTAGTTTTTTTATGCTGGATGCCCTTCCTGATGCACGTGGAGAACAGGGCAAGGGTGGTCTGGGATTGGGAATCTTCTGTTTCAGAAGCAGGGTGGGGCAGGTCCCAAAAAAAGAACTCATTAAATTTAGGTGCATGTCCAGGGCAACCAGGATTAATCAAAGATTACACTACCCTTGAAGACATCAGAATCATGTGGACCTGATGTCCCCAAACATCAGCTTCGAACAATTTCTTCATAATGTTGCAGCTGCAGCATGAAATTTTCAGGCAACATCATCGTGTTTAAATGTTATCCAAAATTTATTGTCACCCCATGTTTACACATTAACTGCATAGTAAATTGCTAGTGTTGCTAGGAACAAATTGGTCAATCACCATGTTAATCCTGATTTGTCAAGCAGTCAATTCACCCTCAAAATGCACACCGAGAGAGCATATGGACCATCACATCTGCTTGTTCCTCACTTCTGCGTGTGACATGAAGACATGTAGGGGCTTCATTGGATGCACATAAATATTTCCAGATTAATCAATTAATCAAGCTCATTTTAAGCAGATGAGGGGATTTTTGCTTAAAGTTTTGATATGCTGCTGGTTTTCAAAATGTTAAAAATGCCCCCCTGCCCAGTATATCTAAACTGACATGAAGGATTGTTATCAGGATGGACTCATTTCGGCAAAAAAATGATCATACTGATGCATTTATGTATTGTTCAACATAAGTGGATTTGCTATGTTCACATCCATAGAAAAAAGCTCTTGCTGCACAGCACAAATGCATTTCAACAACAGATCTACACATCGTACTGGATCTATTATCACAGCTCAAACTGCAGCAGGAGAGATCCTATGAATCAAAAAAGAAGAGCAGCAGAATATAAACATTTTGTTGATAAATGCAGCAGAGTCATCAAGCAACTCTCAAGTAGCCAAGATATAATGAAGATGATGAGTACAAAAAAGTCCATCTTAGCGTGGTCCTGAAAGCATCATGCCAAAGACAGTCACGTGAGTGTGTCAGTGCGTGGCTGGAAAAAGAAATAAGGGGCTGAAATATGCAACAGTTAACATTATTGTCAAATTAAAAGTATTTTTTTCAAAGGAAAACGACCCCCCCCCCCCCCCCCCCCCCAAAACAGTATTTATGATATATGTACTGATTTCAGAAAAGGTGCTGCTCCTTTCAGGAAATAAGTGATTTTTAAAGGTAGTTGAACTGAAATGACTCAAAGTGAAGAACAGTACAAACTTTCAATACCTATAATGGACAAAATCTGCTGGTTTGGCTGTCCTGTTGCAGCTTACACATCTTAATAAAATGTATTTTACAACCCCTGGCAAAAATTATGGAATCACCGGCCTCGGAGGATGTTCATTCAGTTGTTTAATTTTGTAGAAAAAAAGCTGATCACAGACATGAGACAAAACTAAAGTAATTTCAAATGGCAACTTTCTGGCTTGAAGAAACTATAAGAAATCAGGAAAAAAAATTGTGGCAGTCAGTAACGGTTACTTTTTTAGACCAAGCAGAGGGAAAAAAATATGGAATCACTCAATTGGGGTTGTAGTAGTTTGCATTCAGCAGGCTTTATGCCTCAGGTCAAGTTTCTTGAAACATCACTATCCATATACCAAAATGAAAATAAACCAGCAGTTATTTAAAGTTTTTAACTTTGTGAAAGAGGACGTAAATGTTACCTTTCCTTCCTTTTGGTGCTGGTCAAAAGCAGCAATGAGCTCTTTGGCCCACTGCACCTTCTCTGGACTTGGGGAGAACTCTTCCTGCACAGCCTGGATCTGTCCGGGGTGGATGACCTGTTTGCCTTCACACAACAACATCACACTTTCAATCTCACAGAAGGAGAAATGACGCGAGCAACAATGGTAACGGCTTCTAAAAAAAAGAGAGAGAAAAAGGCACCAGTCATCACTGACACTATATTCCTGATGATATGCTTATAAGTCATGTAAGAAGTGCTAAACAATAATTAGCAAACTGTTTATAGATGTAGAATTTCATGGAAATGACCAAAATGTGTATTTTTAATTTACTCAATTTTATATTACTGTGCATTTAATAAAAGTTAGTTAGCCGGGCAAACTGTTCATTTTTTAGATACCTGATTGAGTGTTTTAGATATCAACGGTAGAAACGAGAGCGTCCAACCAGAATAATTAAGTGCTGTATATTCCAGACTTCGAAATCGCATCTGCCAAAAAAGCATCATAAATAGGGAAGAAAAAACACACTATAAGCTGCACCAGAGTATAAGTTGCATTTACTTTTACTACTCATGGACGGATCAGTTGTCTGTCTGGGTGGTTGCCATCTCAGACCCAGGGGAGTTCCGTGGTGTGCTGGGCGTAGCATGCCCCTAGACCTGACCTGACCTCTCATTTGGACCTTGCGCCCACGTCTGGCACAGATGTTCCTGTACACTACCTGAGCTGAATGGTTATGCAGGTCAATCTTCAGTTCCTGCCTGTTCTATGGAACCCAGCTACGGTTAAAGCTGGTTCTAACCCTATAACAGAAAATTCATTCATATATTTTCTGCTGCTTATCCCGGGCTGGGTCATGATGGCAATGAGTAAACTATGGTAACATTTCTATAGCACATTTTAAAGCTGAAACACTTGCATAACCACTGCACATTTTCTGACACCACATGTTTATCCACTAAAATGTAATGGGTTCTGTTCCAGGTCAAGCTAAATATTTTCATCCTGTTTTGTGAAAAGTGATTAATTTGTGTCTGAATAACTGCGTTACAGATCTAACAAACAGCCAGTAAAATATAAACATCTTGTGAAGGGAACCACCAAGAAGAACAGACAAAACACAGCCACGTACAGAACGGCTGTCAAGCAAATTTGTAACAATCACTGGAATATAAAGTGCATTATTGTCTGTTATACAAATGCAATTATTTCCTACTCCCACATGCATAGTACTGCTCAGATAACTGCAACTGAAATCCAGCTGTGACTTAAGTCCGACTGCGCGCACACACGTGCACAGTGCCTGACAGTTAAACATGGAGGACAGCTGCAGACATAATCCCATGTACATTTGCAGATCAAACTTGTAGCGATAAGTTAAGGTTATGAAACATTTGGTGAAACCGGCGGCTCAGCGGCAGCCAGCAGGAACTCAACACTTTAGGGCTTAACGCTGCCGCCGATAAAAAATCCTTCAAGGTGGTCAGGCGGGCGGCCTGTGCCAGCAAAAAAAGAGCTGTAGAGACGCTTCTTCCTGTTCTGGCGATGCCAGAAACACACAAATTCAAACAATATCATTAATATAAAGTCATAAAATTACAACATATGTCCAAATGTTGGGTTTGTATCATTGTGTGTGCCTTCATATGTACAACAGTGTTTGGATGTTGCGGTTTATCAAGTGGGAGGATGAAATGCGGGCGTTCCGTCCTCCAGCACTGTTTTACTTCTGGCGGACGGCTGAAGACGGAAACAACTGTCACAAATCGACAAGTAAGAGGGTCTTTGTGCGTGACAAGGGGAGAATGACGGAGTGAAGAAACAGACAGGGTGACTCAGGTGCCCTCGGTTACACGCCATTGGTTCTCTGAAAATGCATCACTGTGCCCTCTGGCCAATCACAGCATGCCATGTGGTGCCGACGTCTCATTGGAGGATTGCTATTTAGCAAAATGCTGTCAGGCGAATGATGGGCAGGTTCCTGGGGATGGAAGTGAAATGTGCTCCCTAAAAGCAGAAATCTCCAAAATTCTGGTGCCACTGTCTTCTATTTTTGTTTAATTTCTAATATATTCATCACCACGTAAAATACTATGATGCTTAATAAAGAAACCCGAAGGAATTCCAACCTTACTACCTGTAATATTTGTTAGTCTTCTACGACTGGCTGGGTTTTTGACTCATTTTGTTCCCGGGCAGCAATAAAAAGCAAGTGTAGCTCTGCGCTCGGCACTAATGGGTGCTGTGTGCGGCTTAACTAATGCCAATGTCAATTACTGCACAGGTAGAGGCATCTGGCTGCAGAGTATTAAGTACCCTCTAGCCAGTAATAGCTACTAACTGAGATTATACAAGGTGCCCACGTCTTGTAAGCCATTAATCCAGTGCTCTGAATGGTTCTGTTCCATATCAAATCAAATTTCACTGACAAGCTGACGCCAGATTTTACCTTATGGAAGAAAGCTGCCTGAGTTGATCATTTTTATCAACAGTAACGCAATAATGTATATATGCACATACATTTATAAGCTTTGAATAACATTTTACATTACCTGTCCAATAGATGAGTGGGGCAACTTGTGCTAAAGGAAACCGGACTTGTCCAATAATGGCGGGTAAAAGAACGAGCACCAGTGGCACAGAGGCCAAACACAGCTTAAAATAAAGTGATCAAATTCTTAGTTCATAGGAAAAACTTACGTAGTGGCTATACGCCCAATCCTTGGTTCAATAAAGTAAATACGTGAGCATATACGCCCAACCACAACCGACCAATGAGCGTGCTTATAAACTCACTTCCGGTTTCAACGCGGGGGACGAAAGGCCCATATTTTCTCGCCGGCTGCAGAAGGGTTCGTAGCCCGCGGAGGGGCTGTGATCTAAAGCGGTTCTGTTTGGCTTATCAAACCCAGGGAACTGTGTCAAACTAACACCATCTTACAGACAAAAAGCAACATTGTGTTCATAAAAACTGTTTCATCGTTGTTAGCAGGCTTCTGTTCATAATACTTATGAAATCTGTCTGCTTTCACCCATTGCAGTGTTTTTTTCACAGTAATTAAAGACGGCGCTGTTAAATGTGTCAAACATATGCCGCTTTTTACGCCACTATACAGTCTTAAAAAGTGGTGTAAAAAACATAGTTTAGATGCACAAAACGTGTCAAATACACTATCACGAATGGGCGAATATGGTAAGACATTATATTTATCTGCCCAACAGTTGGGCGTGTAATGTTCTATGTATGACTTATCTGCCCAACGGTTGGGCGTGTAATGTTCAATGTATGACTTATCTGCCCAACGGTTGGGCAAATAGCCTTTGCCAAAAACTTACTAGTCTGCATTCATTCTCTTTTTGAAACAGATTAAGCCCTGGTCCCATCAAATAATGAAGGATGAATAATGTGCCACGCAGCATGTTTTTTTCCTACGAGAAGACTTATTCAACTATCATGGAAGAATGGTGGCTCTGAGAAATCATGACTTATTATTTGGTGGGACTGAGGCTTTAGTCCTGTTAAGACCCATGGGGTGGGGGGTGGAGCCTACCTCAGCAGTCATTTGAGGCAGGTTACATCCTGGACAGTAAACCATTCACCAGTCGGGCCGACACATACCATCTATTTATATCTCGTACATATCTATTTATATATGTTGTCAATTGACGTAAGACCTCTCCAGTTCCCAGAGGGCCATCTGCTTGGTACTTATCCCCAGATTCCATAGCATGAAACAGATGAGGGTCTATGTCTTCCCCTGAATGAGATGTCAGTCCATCGCAGGTTACTCCCCCAGATAAGGCCAGTACCCACTTATAGCTGGAGGGACTGGGAAAATGCAGATGTCTGTCTTGTTCAAGGACACAAACAGGAAGTCTGAATCACAGACCTGGAATCAAACCCAGGTCTGTACATTAGTACTATAGCTCCTTAGAGACCTACACATCGATTTATACATCTGTCAACAATAACTATAATACTGTAAGGTGTCCACTGAAATTGTTCTCTGTGGCTTCCAGCTTGTAATATCATAGTAAGTTTGTTACACATGAACTGACCACAGACTGTATATATACACTGGACAAACCCTGTGTGATGTCACCCAAAGGTTTTCTATAGAGATCTGGAAAAGCCGTTCTGAACCCTAAAATTGATGCACTGGGTAAATAAATGGTAAACAGACTGCATTTATATAGCGCTTTTCCATCTGCATCAGATGCTCAAAGCGCTTCACAATAATGCCTCACATTCACCCCGATGTCAGGGTGCTGCCATACAAGGTACTGACTACACACCTGGAGCAACTAGGGGATTAAAGACCTTGCCCACGGGCCCTTAGTGATTTTCCGGGCAGGCTGGGATTTGAACCAAGGATCCTCTGGTCTCAACCCAACGCTAAACCACTAGACTATCACCTCCCCTACTGAGTACTGCCTTGATGGCAGTGATTACTCTGTTTATGTCATGACCCATAGACTGATACAGAGGTGGCGCACAGGTGAGACCCTGCGTCGCCTGGCCAAGGAGGAATGAAGCCTGAACACTCCCCCTTCTTTGAGTTACTGAACAGGCTGAGCTAACAGGCTAACTTTGGTTCAGGGGCTTACTATATCATATTTTGGGCACTGGGCAGTGGTTTTCATAACTGTTTGCTTTGGTGTGGGTATTAGAGTCGTTTAGTTCCTCAGTATTCATGGATTAGCTGGTCCTAACGTCAAGCTACTGAAAGCTGCTAAAAGTGCTAACCCCGCTAGCATACAAAATTAAATAAGATGAAAATTTCACTTGAAAGAAATACTGGATCACAGAGATCTTCCATGATCTTTGTAATAAAATGCTCAGAAAGGATAGACACAGCCCCCACAACAGATAGCAGCCACAGCTAGCGACGTCTGTGCAACCACAGCTCTGAGCTTGGCTTACAGTGGCATACAGTACCTGTCACTCAAAGGGACCATGTCCCTAATTATGCACAACTTTATGACTAAAAACTTTTAAAAACAAAAATCAGTTTGTTTGTTTTTTTGCACCAGGTTGTATTTTCTGCTTTACAGTTGGACAGTTTAACATTGTCTTCTGTGGGAATCTGCTCGCTTTTGAAGCCAGCCTCAAGTTGCCATTCAAGGAACTGCAATAGTTTCTCTATTTCCAAAAAGGCTTCATTTTTGACAGTCGGTGAATGGGACTTGAAGATTTCCAAAGGTATCTTCCTGATAGCTGTTTTTCATAGCAATGATGCAACAAAAATAAAGAATCTGAACACTTTAAACTACAAATGTGCACTTGACTTGAACAAATTTTCTATTAGAGAGAATCACACAACCGTTAATATCAGATCAAGATTCCCAAGAATGATAAAAAACAATTCAATAAAACAGGTTTTTTCCCCTCACATGGGTGCATCGGTGTCAGTCTCAGCAGAATACCTGAAAAAAAAAACACTGTTTTGTCTTTAAGGGGAACCATTATATTTCTAGCCAGACTGAGATCCAAGGATGTTGCCAGAATGCTGTTAAACAACTTGTACTTCGAGACTCCACTAAAAAAAAAATACAAACAGAGAATGCGGGATTGTCTGGGAACAGGAAATCAATAAAATCCTGCAGTTACTATAAATGAATAATTCCAGCATAAATGCATCTGCAATGTCACAAATGCATGGACAGAGAAGGCAGGTGGTAAATGAGGCCATCTGGAACATCAGTTCCTGTATGAGACAGTGACATTCAAAACAATGAAAACTAATCAATAACATAAATCTATATGTGAGTGGATGCGATCGTGCAAAAAAACTCCCCTGCGATATGATGTTTGACAACAGAAGATGTGCTCAGCTCATAAAATCCCTGCATGTGCAAGTTTGCAGGTACGTGCACGTGTTCATGCTTTAATGATTTTGCAAATAAAAGCAAATGTCAAGTGTTTTTTTTTGTTTTTTGTTCCAGTGTAAAAGCTGGATAATTATGATTAACATAATACTTGCACACGCAGTGGTGAAAATAAAACTGCTGCACTGTGACACGCTATAAATTTCTTTTTTTTTCCACATTTCTGTGGACCCAGAGAGGGGAAAATTACGCCTGATTTTAAATTAATTATTCTTCAAAGGATGTAAATACCAGAACAACAAATTTTCAGAGGTGCGGTGAGAGAATAAATATCCACCTTGGAACAGGCTGTCCTGCCTCCTGTGGTCTGTTACACACAGTCTGGGACACACGCACGCACGCACACACACACGGATTCAGAAATCGTTGCCTGGCTACAGACACACAGAGCGCTGGTGAAGTAGACGCCACCATTCTGCCTTAACAGCTGCCTTTGACCGTACATGGACGCAAGCAAGGAAAACAGTCTGTGGTGGCCACAATGTAAAATGTCACAGCGGACAAGTATTTAACGGCTGCTTAGCGCTACAAACCTCGTGCAAAGGAAAACTAACGTGGCACAGACAAGCAGCCAGCAATAAATCACTCTCTCCACACACACACACACACACCCACACACACACACCACACACACCACACACACACACACACACACACACACACACACACACACACACACACACACACACACACACACACACACACACACACACACACACACACACACACACACACACTCTCTGGCATTTTTGTGTTTTATACCAGATGTAAGATGAGTTCACTGCTTTTATTTATATGTGTGTGAGTGTGTGTATTTCTGTTGTATGATACAGCTTGAAAACACATCAATTTGGATCATTTGGTGTACATGCTGGTGAGGGGATGGTCAGGTTTTTATTTTTGTTTTTATTTCAGATGATAAAAACCTGAAAATTAGTTGATTTTTATGTTTCACCTTAATATGCAAATGTGAAAATGAATTCCTTGATTATATTTACAGCCAACCAAACAACACCGGGACCCACTTCAAAATTCTGAAAATCTTCAGGGGCCTGCCCAAACCTTTAATCACAATTTTGATTGACATATGAGTCTAAGGTTACGTATTTCCAAATATGCATTATGTTAAATGACAGTAGGTCATATAAAGGAATGCATAATTCAAATGTATTATTTCTGATTAGATTTTAAAAAACTTTTTTTTTGAGTAATTTTAACATTTCTTTCTTGTAAAATTTATTTTTAATTATCTTTCACAGTCCGGTGTTGCAAAGGATATGTAGAAAGGCAATTTTAAGGCTCTGGTTAAAGATACACCTCTTAAACATTAATATTAATTCATGCGCCACCTAGCTACTGGTTACATTAACTTTGGCATTGGGTGACCTTGAAAGATCAAACTCAAGGTCATAACTGCTTAACACAAATAGCCTGGAGTCACTAGCTGAGGATAAAGTGGTTAAAGTTTAGACAAAACCAACCAAATATCAAGACCACACAGAAATGTATGTTGTGGGGTCAGTAATTAGTTGCACAAACTCAAATATGTAATAGAGTCTCTGAAGGCTCTGCTCTGTTTAAACTGTGTTCATATACTGTTACTAATGTTACTACTTGGGTTCAGAGTTTTCTAGCATAGCCCGGAGTTGGTAAACTGAAACTTATTCTGACACAGGTGTCATATATAACTGTTCCAAGCTTTTTTCCATTTGGCTTTAGCGCTTTGTGCTAACTTCTTTTCCACTTGTTCCATGCTTCAACAACACTACACTTCAGTTAATGCATTTTTCTCACGCAGTGAAGTTCATACCAAAAATCAGAGCTGGCAGGAAGTTCACTTGAATTCACTCTGGTATAAAACATATGAACATAAACACTTGATTCTGTCCCAGCCACCCTGGAGGAAACCTGGACCCAATCTGACTCAGGTACTAAGATGAGCCTTGGTTCCTTAAAAGTGACAGGGTCATTAAAGGGATCTAGAGTAAAGTCTCTCTTGAGCCCATATGGCATACTGGAGCATGAAGAAGATGTAAATAATGACAAATGAGAGTCGTCAAGAGATTTCTATAAGCAGAGGTACCTTGTGTGGTGGACAGACGTGGAGTTAATGGAAGCTGTTTGGACAAGAGAATTAGCACAGTGCCTAGACGTTTACTCTAGATTAGGTACACTCCTTGGTGGTCTTCAAGGAGTTTTCCTACGCATCCAAGTGACTTGAAGTGAAGTCCAAGCAGGAGTGAAACTGATGTAGACTAAATGTCTTGATATCTACTACTTGGATGACTGAATCTCTTCATCAACAGAAAGCGAACTCTTTACCTGTGAAACCCATGAGAGCGCCCTCTCTGGCCTGCTGCCTCAGACCCTCCACGTCCTTGTAGTCGATGTAGACCAGGTCGATGGCCTGCAGTCCAAAAGCTTTGGTGGTCACAACCACTTTCTGCCTGGCGTAAAGAAGCTCTCTGGCATCCTTTGTCCTTGTGGCACCTAGAAGAAAAACATGCATGGACACACATTATAGAGGATGTGCCACTCACTGGGACATCACAGCACAAATGTCTTTGCTAGTTAACAACCAATACATTTCCCCATTTGTCACCCAAGTTGTTTTACACTCATCTGTGTGTCCAAAGACCACAAATAACCTGGTCTATAGTTCAAGGCAAAGTTTTTCTGCTATTTTATTCTACAATTTTCTGATATGCCTTACATAAGGGGGTTCATGACACGTGTACATTTTGCTTGCCTGCACATATCATCACTAGTCACCTGAAATGGTGTAATAATATGAAAGTGTTATATGGCCACTGTAAGTAAAGAAATAAAATGGAGCAAGAGGAAGGTGAAAAAAGTCTAATGGAAAGAAAAGCTAAACTTTGTGCTGCACTGCTTCACCTCAGGTAGTTTTTGTGGCCCTTGCCTACTTTCCACTTTGACAGGTTGGCACAAGTCTGTTAACATGCCTGTCACTTGCACCTGCTGTCTCGAAACTAATGTGCTTTGTGCCTGGTACGCTCTGGTTTAAAGGGAAGGCCAGGCCCAAGTCTGATTGGTTGATATCATGTTCAGACTATAATTCACCCATGTATAAAATCCAAACCTTTTGGATTTCTCATGTCTTAAATGCCAAAGCTTGCTCATATATGACCCAATTGGATTTGCACCATATGTAGTTTGTTTTTCAAGCCACCATCATCAACATAGAGGCCAAAATCTTCCAGTTCTCATGGTAGATCCTCTTTTACATTCTAACCATAAAAAAACCTTTTTGGTGTGCTGATTAAACAAGTAACATACATGCTAGTGCACACACAGTCCCTGCACTGACAGTAGCCTTTAGATATGAAACTGATAATTTGATATGGATGCAGATTCGAGAACCATCCAGCAGCTTCCAGCGTTTATCATGTGCTCTTTGTGATACAGATTCTGAAACGATGTTCTGAAACACAGTTTCAATACTTGCCATTGTTAATTTGCTGCATTGATGAAACGTTTCTGGAATCACCTCCAGCCACATGCTCCATTTTTAAATTCCGGATTATGGCTGAGTTTTGCTGCATCTGTTCAACGCCTCACACCTCAAACACACGGTGTGTCGCGTTAGACACACACAGTCTTGTGTGTTTGTGCATTTCACCTGCTGCTCAAACTGATAAAGCTTTTTATTCTACACTGCAGTTTCTGTGTTCTGGACGTGACTTTTACAGTGTGCATTCACTTTGGGCTTTTTTCTCTGCACGCATGGCTCTGTTAGATGATCCAGCTGTCAAACAACAGCACATCTCATGTCAAATGTTTTATACTATACTGTAAAAGTAAAAATATAAATACATATAAACTCATCATAACATTTTATTATTTTTATAATCCATATCCTGTGAGTCACAGACAACCGTGTGGTTAGTTGCAGTGTCTGGAAAAGCTACAGCACAAAGTGATATCGGACAGCAGTCATGTGAATGTTTCCATGCATGTGACATTTCATTACTACAGCAACCAATGTAGATAAGAAGGCAAATAAGGATTGCCACACAGACACACAGATAAGATCTGGTCACATGCTATATTTGTGGACAGTCAATCAGTGATTGTATATGCAATAAATCCTATCTGAACTATCAGTCTGAACAAAGTAATAGTAGGCATCACATTCAGGTGAAGGTCGGCGCCACATCTAGCAGGTGACAGATGTATCTATGGGATATTACATCAGCAAAACAAACTCCAATTGGTATTCAAATACTCTTTTATGGAAAAATCCCCTAATGTCTCTGAAGTCGCCTGTTGTTTTAGTGGCCTTACATTAAAGTGTGTGTGCATTGAATTAATAGGTGTTTTATAATTTCACCTAATTTAGATCATGTTGTTGACACAATGTCTGAACATCACAGACAAGTTATAATGAGCACAAAGAATAGCAGCTACCTATGCTGGCACAGAAGTCATCCGAGCCAAACACCACACCGTCATGGTGGAGGACCAACCTTGGAGCAAGTCGGTGTATTTCTTCACACACTTCCTGGAGAGAACATATGGTGGGTGGATTAATGAGAATTAAATAAACAGCTGCAGAGAGGGACCATCCTGGTGTCAGTCCTAAAGAGGTAAAAGCCCATCATGTTTCTTCAAGCATTCATAACTTAGATTTTACTAGTCCAAATGGAACTGTTTGTGTGATTAATTTGCATATTAAGATCATTCAACTCATATCTTTAATGTCAATGGCAACTTTACTGAGAAAAAAAAAAATCAATTTTCAGATCATCCTTTTATTGCATCATTCTCACTTTTAAATCCAGCATCAGACCAATCAAACTGTAGTCTGGAAGTCATGTTGTATTCAAAAGAGAACATAGCACCAAAAGTACTTTTAGTACCAAATATGCACTGGTAGGACAATGAAAAGGTAACAGATGGCTCAGACTGTTTTATACAAGATACTGAGCTCAATGCTGCTTCATCTAAAGTGAATTTTGTTCCAAAATGGCCATAATAAAGTTTAAATATCTGTATAAATGGATGAAATAGTTTTCCAAGTATTTGGACAGTGACACAATGGAGAAGAAATAAAAGAATCAAAATGTGACTGAAGTCTAGACTTTCAGTTTTCTTGATAATCTTACGACTTCTGAAAATGGATCAATGCCATTAGCACATAGTGGTATGCTTCAACCCACGGCACCCTGGGCAAACATTGATAAGCTTAAGGTACGATGGCACTGGGCCGCAACAGCTTGCGAATGGCATTTGCAAAAGATTTTGAGATATTCACTGGGTGGCGCCATCTTCTCGAATGAGTTCAGGGTGTTGGCCGTGTGTTGCCTGAATCTTGAACAGTTTTGAAGTTGGTGAGGCAATGAAGGTCCTCGCCAAATACTCACAGAGCTGTCGCAGGCGTCGCAAGTCTGTTGAATATATTCTCCATGGACTCATAATGTGCGAGAAATCATGAGAGAACTTTGTGAGGGGTTGATGACAGCTGGAACTATATGTGAGTGATTAGATACAAAAAAGAAGATTTGGCATTCCTGTGGAAGTCACACAAAAGCTGCCCTGGGAGCATGGCAAAACAGTGGAGATCAGCGGAGAGAGACCACACTTCTGGAAGGGGCTGAGGGAGTCCAGCAGCCGTGGCTCAAATGCCAACCTGCGTGCATGCATGGTCAGTGGGTTGGACACATCTGTCCACAGCAGCTGAGACATCTAGTCCACTGCCTGCACTGTGGGGAAAAAAATGGGAGTAATTCCTTCAAGCATGATGTAATATTTTTGTTGAACTGTTCAGATGAAAGTAGAAAGTTTCCACTTCAGTCACATCTGGACTGTTTCATTTGCCTGTGATGGTGTCCAAAGGTAAAACTAGAGAAGTTGAGTCACTGTCCAAATACTTATGAATGTACCTCCATCTCAGTATTGGATGGATGTAGAATCTCACTGTTTAGAATCTCCTCGTTGTTGTTGTTAAAAGACATTCAGGACCATGTCATGAACATAGTGAGTCAATTTTTAGTCCCACCAAGCAGAAATAATTTTTGCCTTCATCCAGCTGTTGGATGATGATCAGGATTACTTCAAATATTCATGAACCAATCACCACCGAACCTGGTGAAAACAATGCGCCTGGTCCTGTGACCCTTAACTGGAATAAGTGGGTTTAGAAAATGGATACATCAAGATCTACCTTGAATTTGAATATTTTTGTTTCATCATTTTCTTTAACAATTAAGATCAAGTTCTAGAATCTTGTTTTCAACTAAGTTGAGAGGAGTTACACATTTCCTTGGAGTGAAAACAGGACGTGAGGAGCAACAGAGACAGCTCGGCTTCACTTTAGCTCACCCGTCACCTTGTCTGTCTTCTATATCAAGTCCAAATAATTAGCAATGAGCAAATAAATGTTTAACATCTGGCTAAGATTCCACTGTGCTTTTCAAACAAGAAAGATTTAAAGGTTGATCAAACACAAGAGACCTTCAACAGGCTACTTTGGAATAACAATGCTCTTGGGAAATGGGGTTCAGATCTCTGTAATATGCATTTAGACTGAGATAATGGTAATGAAAATGCTATTTTATAACAAATAAATCTGCAAATAACTGAGCTCAGTCCAAAATGTCAGGATCACTTGGCCTTGGCTGTGGTACAGAATGTTATTCACCTTCCTTCATTTAGCTGAAATACCACCATTTTGGTTGAAAAGTACATTGTGTTTAGTGTGAGTGATAGTTTTGTATCATTTGTGTTGTTCTTTTTGTTTCTAAGACCAGAAGTGCTATATAAATCGATTAGTACAGCCAAGACTTTGTCTTAGATTAGATCAGATTAGATATAACTTCATTAATCCCTTGGGAAGACTCCAACAGGGAAATTGAGGTTCCAGCAGCATTGTATAGTAGCACACAGGGTAAGAAGCACACAGAGTATCAAAAGTGAAAGTAAAAAACAATTTGCAAATATAAATATAAATAGACAAATGTAAATACCAGAAATACTAGTTTACTAGCTATTACTGTTCCTTTCCTTCCCGTCCCCTGTCTTCTTGTTACTCCTCCTCCACCTGTGTGAGAAGTTGTACAGTCTGATGGCCTGAGGGACAAAGGAGCTTTTCAATCTGTCGGTTATGAACATTTGACCATCTCTAAAAAACACATTCTTTGGAAATGGAAATTCTAAATGCAACTGAGCTGCATCTAATAATCATTTTTCAAGTTAGTGAATATAATGACTGTCTTTCAATGACTTAATGAGTTTTTTGATAAGTCCATTTATTATTTTCAGATTATTAGGTTAATTTACCAGTGAATCCGAACCATAAATACCACCAGTAACATTCAACCTTGCATTTAAATGTTTGGCCATAAAAAGTATTTTAGAATTTAAAAAATACAACATAAAAAAGATATAAA
The DNA here is from genome assembly GCF_902500255.1 of Thalassophryne amazonica. Taxonomy (NCBI): domain Eukaryota; kingdom Metazoa; phylum Chordata; class Actinopteri; order Batrachoidiformes; family Batrachoididae; genus Thalassophryne; species Thalassophryne amazonica. Next base: position 12,880,941 of record NC_047116.1, read on the forward strand.
AAAAAAAGTCTGGCAAAGTAAAACAAAGAAAAAACAAATCAAAGAAAAATGTCCTGAGACACAAAAAGACAAAAATAAATAAGTAAAATTTTAACAAATGATAAAGGTGTGACAAACAATATTTTCATTACAAATAAATATGTTGATAACATTTTTTTGGCTTCATCCATTAGTTATTTAATCCATGAAGCATCACAAAATGGAAAAAATATCACCAGTATTATCCATTTTACTGTCAGAGAGGAGGGAACGCCCCCAAATTTTTCACATTTAAGAAGCTTAAATCTGAAATTTTGGATAATTAACCAAAATAATTGGTGATTAATTTAATAATCAATTAATAACTGTTGCAGCTGTACTTTTCAAACCGAAAACAGTCCAAATCACCCATCAGAAATAAAAACTATCAATTTAAATTCCAGTTTTCCTGTCTGTAAAAGCTGAGACCAACAAATATGCAAACACACATCAATACGTGCATGCTAATATCTGTGAAAGGTTCAGATGCAAAACCCCGTTTCCCCAAAACCACACATTTTTCAGGTAACTACTAGTGTTCAAAATGAAAGAATTAAAACATATCATTTTATTTATGGAAATCTGTGCATTTTTCTTGAAATTGCCACTTAATATACATACATATACATACATACATATATATATATATACATACATATACATATACATGTGTGTGTGTGTAGTCTACGGTGAGGAGAGCAGAACAATAAGAACGTGTGTCCTGCTTTTGTTGGCATCCAAATTAATTTCACCACTAGCTGTATCACAGGATTTGCTTTTTGGAACCTGGGGTTCAGCCTGTGAAAAAATACAAGGTGTTCAAGAAAGTGCACAGGCACCCTCCTGCCTCAAAACACACAAAACGAGAGGAGGGGGAACTAAAACAAATCAAAAGGAAGAAGGACAGTGTGTTCTCCCCAAATGCCCAAACGGTGCCCTTTTCCCTGAGCAGCTGAAGGTCACGCTTTGAAGCATGCCAACATATCATTAAAAACGTTTCCCACTGTGATGACGTTAAAATGGGTCTAATTAAAACATATCAGTGTCTGTAAATAGACAGATGCAGAGAAAAGAGGCGAAAAAAACAACAACCCAAAAACACACACACAAAAGGCTCATTTTGAGAGACTGTCCGAAACCGCTATGTGTTTGGACACGTGGAGCGTCTTCACCAGCTGACACAGTCTTTAATCTGAAGCGATCAAGAGACAAGCAGCAAAAATGTCTTACGCAGGCAGTTTTTGGCTTTGTTTGTAATTTACCTTAAAATTGAGCAGGCCCACAGCGGTTTCCACAAGGTGACCAGACGAATGGGTTCTGTCAGTGGCCCGTCCTTTCAAGTGGAGCTGAAATCTGTCAACAAACTAAAACACACGGGACAATCCCACGCACAACTCATTAGCTACAGCCGCTGGTTATTCCACTGGAAACAATAAACCATAGATTCATTCACGCACATAACGTTCAAGAATCCTGACACCTGCTGCCTGATGGACCAAAGGTGAAGCAAGATGATGTAAAATCAGACCAAAGGTCACTGTACTGTCCAAAGTGCATGCTACTGTTAAAGCTACAGTGTGTAGAATTTACTGTCATCTAGTGGTGAGGTTGCAGACTGTACTATTCCTTCTGCTGTTACAAATTTGTTTGATTCATGCTCCCTTGCCTTCTCTTGTGATACTCAATATGCATGATCTGACATTTTACAAAAATGGCACTACTCAAACCTGTTAGCCTATGCTAACAACTAGTACATTAGATTAGACAGAACCTTATTCATCTCTTGGGAAGACACCCTCAGGGAAATTGAGGTTCTAGCAGCATTGTATAGCAGCACACAGGGTAAGAAGCACATAGAGTGTCAAAGGTAGAAGTAAAAAAACAATTTGCAAAATGTAAATACAAATATAAATAACAAAAATATTGCTCGCTGCTAGCTTGCTGGCTACTACTGTTCCTCTCCTTCCCATCCCCTGTCTTCCTGTTACTCCTCCTCCCACAGATTGAGGAGTTCTACAGTGTGATGGAACGAGGGACAAAGGAGTTTTTCAGTCCGTTGGTCCTGCACTTGGTAGACAGCGTATAGGGGAGCAACCACTGATTCTTCTGCTTTTTTCTACGGTCTTCCAGCTGCGCTACAAAATGTGAAAAGTAAGTACACTCAACAAAAATATAAACGCAACACTTTTGGTTTTGCTCCCATTTTGTATGAGATGAACTCAAAGATCTAAAACTTTTTCCACATACACAATATCACCATTTCCCTCAAATATTGTTCACAACCAGTCTAAATCTGTGATAGTGAGCACTTCTCCTTTGCTGAGATAATCCATCCCACCTCACAGGTGTGCCATATCAAGATGCTGATTAGACACCATGATTAGTGCACAGGTGTGCCTTAGACTGCCCACAATAAAAGGCCACTCTGAAAGGTGCAGTTTTGTTTTATTGGGGGGGATACCAGTCAGTATCTGGTGTGACCACCATTTGCCTCATGCAGTGCAACACATCTCCTTCGCATAGAGTTGATCAGGTTGTCAATTGTGGCCTGTGGAATGTTGGTCCACTCCTCTTCAATGGCTGTGCGAAGTTGCTGGATATTAGCAGGAACTGGTACATGCTGTCGTATACGCCGGTCCAGAGTATCCCAAACATGCTCAATGGGTGACATGTCCGGTGAGTATGCTGGCCATGCAAGAACTGGGACATTTTCAGCTTCCAAGAATTATGTACAGATCCTTGCAACATGGGGCCTTGCATTATCCTGCTGCAACATGAGGTGATGTTCTTGGATGTATGGCACAACAATGGGCCTCAGGATCTCGTCACGGTATCTCTGTGCATTCAAAATTCCATCAATAAAATGCACCTGTGTTCTTCATCCAGAACAGACGCCTGCCCATACCATAACCCCACCGCCACGATGGGCCACTCGATCCACAACATTGACATCAGAAAACCACTCACCCACACGACGCCACACACGCTGTCTGCCATCTGCCCTGGACAGTGTGAACCGGGATTCATCCGTGAAGAGAACACCTCTCCAACGTGCCAAATGCCAGCAAATGTGAGCATTTGCCCACTCAAGTCGGTTACGACGACGAACTGGAGTCAGGTCGTGACCCCGATGAGGACGACGAGCATGCAGATGAGCTTCCCTGAGACGGTTTCTGACAGTTTGTGCAGAAATTCTTTGGTTATGCAAACCGATTGTTTCAGCAGCTGTCCGAGTGGCTGGTCTCAGACGATCTTAGAGGTGAACATGCTGGATGTGGAGGTCCTGGGCTGGTGTGGTTACACGTGGTCTGCGGTTGTGAGGCTGGTTGGATGTACTGCCAATTCTCTGAAACGCCTTTGGAGACGGCTTATGGTAGAGAAATGAACATTCAATACACGAGCAACAGCTCTGGTTGACATTCCTGCTGTCAGCATGCCAATTGCACGCTCCCTCAAATCTTGCGACATCTGTGGCATTGTGCTGTGTGATAAAACTGCACCTTTCAGAGTGGCCTTTTATTGTGGGCAGTCTAAGGCACACCTGTGCACTAATCATGGTGTCTAATCAGCATCTTGATATGGCACACCTGTGAGGTGGGATGGATTATCTCAGCAAAGGAGAAGTGCTCACTATCACAGATTTAGACTGGTTTGTGAACAGTATTTGAGGGAAATGGTGATATTGTGTATGTGGAAAAAGTTTTAGATCTTTGAGTTCATCTCATACAAAATGGGAGCAAAACCAAAAGTGTTGCGTTTATATTTTTGTTGAGTGTATATATATATGTGTATATGTCACCACATCTCTGTTTTTTTATGTTTTATGCTTATTATATGTTTATTTGAATGGGGTTTTTTTTGCCATGTGATACTGTATTTTATGTGTTTTATCTGTGTGTTTTTGTCATCCACAGGAACATCTAAATTCAGTCAAACATTTCAGTAGCCTCTTTTTTGCGTGATATGAATTATTGATGATCAGTGCCGAAATATCTCATATAAACTAATCAATCGGAAAGATCGATGAGGATTCCACTGGGCCACTATGGAAACATGCATTTTATTTTATTTATTTATATATTTTGTTTTTTGTGTTCCCCTGTACTTTATGTATTTATGTGTTTAGTTAATGTATTTTTGTATTATTTCATGCATGTTTACATTCTATAGGAATAAAAATCAATCAAAGAAACAGCTGAATTTGATCAGCACTATGGCTGGAATCACAAGGGTGGCTCAATCGATTAATAGTCTATTAAATAGGAACATACTAGCAAGCATTAAAGGGGAACGGTGGGATTTTTCCAACCTGGACTTGATTTTTAGATGTTTCTATGTTCAACATTTCACTAAGGACAAAAACCATAATAACTGCTCCAATATTGACTTAGAGCACTAACACCTACTTGGGTAAACAGCTGTACAATGTAACCCTATGGGGCAAGTGAGCAACCTCACAGTAAACACCTCTTAATTGCTGACAAATAGGCAAAAATTTCACTGAAAATGCCTAGTAGTGTGGAAATGTCAAGAAAACCTTTTAAAACAACACAAGCAGTGCCTTACCTTAGTCTTGTTCCAACTGGGTGACATCACTCCTCAATAAATACATACAAGTTGAGTATCAACAGAGTATTCTGTTCCTGCTTACCAGCCAGCAGAAGAACAAGCTCCTCATTGTCCACTGACTTGTATGGATTTAGTGAGAACGGATATCATAAAAACTGGAATAACAAAAAACAAACAAACAAACAAACAAACAAAAAAAAACCCAGAAGAGTAACATATAAAAATAGGGCTCAGGTTGGAAAAATCAGAGGATTCCCCTTTAAGGAAGCATTTAATCAGGTTGTCCTCGAGACGTTTCTGAAAATGCATATCAGTTGGGTAGTGATGGAAGACCTGTGATGTTCTCAAGGAAATTTTCCCATAAAGAGACCATAATGGAGAGTTTAAAAGAACAAAACACTGTTGACCACTGTGATGGTCCTGAAGTACAAACCTCAGGTTTTCATCACACGCAAATCTACTAGTTCTACTTATTTTTCATATGTGAAACTTGAATAACATTTGCAAAAATGTTTATGCACAGAATACCAAAATACCACAATGTGCATTTCCATGAATGTTTCTGCTCATCTGTGCAATGTTTGGTGAAGCGCAGCTGCCAGACCGAGAGGATTTTCAACACGTTATTAGATACATGAATGAGGAAGAACAAGAGGATCGTGCCGAATAACTGAGCTATTGTGTCAGAATGGGACAAAAAAAAAAAAAATGTCTAAATATCCTCCAAAACCAACTGGTGAGTAAAGACAGCCAGAGAAGAGGAGGGACAAAAATCTACAGAGCAAAAATAAATAAATAAATAACTGCCTTGTGATATGAATGCTGACACTTTTATTACATGTCCTGTTCACATTTCCGCTCTTATTCCAAAAACCACATCTGCACGTCTTCAAACAGCAGCGAGCGCGAGCGCTGGAGAGCGCCAACAAAGCAGGTGAAATGAAATATTTTGCACGAGCACCAGGGTTCCCCGACCTTCATCTGAAGTCTTCCGCTCTACCGTCTTTCAGAGACTCTGCACGGCTGCAGCACGCGCTCCCCCGAGAGCGAGCGCACATGTAAATGTGCACATGCACATGCCATACACACACACACACACACAAAAAAGGAAAGAAGAAACAAAATCCCAAAAAGCAGAGAAGAAACACGATTTGGGATGTCTTTGAGTGTGCTTTGCACTGCGCCCCCTCCGTGGTGGTGGTGGTGGTGGTGGTGGGGGTCGAGAACAACAATCGGAGTGTGATGTGACACTCTGCCGAGGCCTTTATGCTTCTCGACTCCTGCTAATATGCAAGCTCACCTAAGTAGGGCTTTAAAACCAAGTTTAGTCCTTTGAAGACCAAAGCTTCCCATTTTTTTTCCAACAGACCAGTTCACAGCGAGCTCTGGACTGCCAGTGGGGTAGCCCAAATTCCAAAATCTATCATCTGGAAACACACAAAAGACCCCTACGTCAGATATTTCCTTTCAAAGATCGTAAAGAAAAAAAAAATGATGGGGGGGGTTTGGGGGGCGCTCAGAGTAGAAATGTCTAACTCCATGATCTGACCCCTGTCTACTTTTTCTCATCTCGCCTTTGACACATCAGGAAAAAGACAGATATAAATAACCTCAGGTAGAGCATTTTTTTTTTTATATAATGAAAGGAAGACCACAAGAACCCCAGTGATCGCACTCACCGTGCACGCTCTCCAAACTGAAAGACTGGGCCTCCATTGAAGGATTAAAAAAAAATAATACTAAAAATAAATAGTAAAAAAATAGGGGCAATTTTAATCATCTCTCCATTCAATCTCAGTTGGATAAATCATATCTAAGAGATTTGCATAAATACAAACCATCAAAGACTTTTCATCTTCAAAGAGGTTTTCAAGACCCAATAGGCTTTGTACTGTAATCATCTGAGGTCACAAGCCTGCGGGAGCAAGGCTGCTATGGCAACATAAAAACTAACGCTGGGGGCTTAGCATAATATCTCCCCCCCCCCCTTAAACACAGAAAGGCAAAATAGGTTGGGGTGGTGGTGGTGGTGGGGTGTCCAAAAGAGAGTGAGTGTAGATAAACCCATTTTTGTGACAGAGGAAACGAGACCGATACGGCCCGCTGTACAGAAACCTCGCTGATACTACACACAGAGATTACCGCCGCTACACCGTGCCACGCAAACCTGAACAAGGCTGCGGCGAGCGGCCTGTTTGGATTCCGCTGAGGGACAACAAACGACAGACCAATACAACTAAAGAGCCTCCGAGTCGCTCTGATTACATGTTTATGTGCTTGTGTTGTATTCTCCTGCTCGGCTATTATACGCTTTAAGGGCCTGATTCTCGCCGCATAAGAGCTACTATAGTGCTCGCTCATTGTTCCTCGGCGGCGTACAGCACCCATTAGCCATCAATGGCTCTCAGTACAAGGACCCTTTCAGATGTTATTCACTACCAAAGGGTTAAAAAAAAATTAAAAAGAAAAAAAAAGCACACTACACATAAGCCCTCTGTCAATTTTGCCACCCGATCACGAAAAGAGAAGGAGGGAGAGACGGCGCGAGAGAAAGGACGCTATAGTGGGACAAGTTTCAATTAATTTTCTTCAAAAGGGCCCCAGATTAAATGTTTCCGGCCTGCTGAAGTGTTCATTTCACAGAGGGGAAGCGAAGAAAGGGAAGAGGGGAGGGGACAGGAGGAGGAGTAGAGGAGGAGGAGCGGGACAGGGTGCGATTCTTTGGTCCCAGCGCGCACCAAATAGTGCAGTGGGCGAAGAATGCACACGGCTCCGAATCTGTGTGAGAATTGTGTTCGGACAAAGGAGGGAGTTACGCCTGTTAAAGCCCAATAAGGCCTGTCAGTCACATAAGGGCCGGGGGAGAGGAGAAAGGCAGACCTAAAGGTTTCCACACAAAGGGAAACAAGTAAGTCCATCTTTTAGCGACAAATCAGTCTGGAGGTTCCTGTGCGGATATCAATAAAAAAAAAGGGAGAAAAATAAACAAGAGAGGGATTTACTGCGCTGCTTTACAAGAGTGGAGAAAATCAAGACACATGCTTACAACACGGACAAGCACACACTGAAAAAACTTGAGCTGCAATAGCTGATAAACCATCAGATCAAATCCTTTAGAAAAATAATTACTGGATAGTTCCAAATAGAATAGGAGCTTGACTATAAGACAAGGTCCTTTTTCAAGACTTTTTTTTGGAAAAAGTCTTTCTGGACACAAATCTTTTTTTCTTTTTTATGAAGAAAATGCTTCTGTTTCAAAAATAATACCAATAAAAGCACAATTAATGGGCAGCTCCTCTTTTTTAACCAACCACAGTCTGGCACATCTATCAATCACTTGGAGGTAGCCATGTTTAGCATCATTATGAGCTTTTCTGTTAGTGCTTTAAAAAATGTTTGTGTCTTTTTGTGCATCTTCTATCACTGCACTGTCAATTACTATTTCAATATTTTCATTACTTCATGGCTGCTTGAGAGTTGTTTGATGACTCTGTTGCATCTATCACCATTAGCTTTAAGTTTACATCACATCTTCTCAGTTGTGCAGGCCCCGTGTTTATTTAGTATTTGTTTCCCGACAGAAAAGTGCTGTCATGGTGCTACAGAGTGCTTCATCACAAAAATAAATAAACAAATAAATAAATAAAAACAGCACTGCACGTGGGTTTTGTTTTCATGATATTAAATACCTAACAATAAGCTTACAATGTATATTTATTTATAAAATAAATAAATAAATAAATAAATAAAACAACCCATCAACATTTAGACTCCGTCTAATTATTTCCATAGAAAATCTGAGGGGCATGTTGCTTCAGACTTGAATACGGGTATTTGGTGCCACCTATTGTTGTAGGTATATTGATCCATAAATATCTAGTCCCTGAAGTTAAAATTACTTAATTTTAAAAATGTATTCCCAAGAAAAAAAACAACAAAAAAAAAAACACCATCTTATATTTGGAACACCATAGCACATAACAGATTCTGTGTCTCTTTTTTAGCACACTCTACCTCCTTAGAGTGGAAAAGCCTTCAGAAACATAAGGGAGATAGAATCTGTGAGGAAAAACAGAGAAATGTGTAAAGATCCAAAGCAGGGCCTGAGCTGTCTTTGGTGTTAGAACACTTCACATTAGGGCTTTTGAAAAGAAAAAAAAAAATAGGTAGCTGCAAATGATTAAAGGCCGACCTGGCAAAAGCTCAGGTCTGGTTGGGTTGAGGAGTATGTGGTTGCAGTTGCATGTTGATGAACCTCTGTGGGACGTCAACTCACCAGCCACTCATATGGATTCAAACTAGGCATAACGACTGGAGCACCAATACAGCCACTCAATACAGATAGGTTCCTATCTGCCACCTGCTGGACATATCTGGCCTTATTGCATGGAATAATGTTGTCACATGCATGACAGGAATTAGGAATTTACAATGCAAATGGCTTGTTTGCCAGTGGACAACATGGTGGCTAAGTGGTTAGCACTGGTGCCCCACAGCAAAAGGGTCGTGGGATCACTTCCCATCTGGACCTTTTCTATGTGGAGTTTGCATGTTCTCCACATGTTTGCGTGGGTACCCGCCGGGTGCTCCCACGTCCTCCTGCTTCCAAAGACATGCAGGTTAGGTGTTTGGTGACTCTGAATTGACCGTAGGTGGTTTTGATTGGAGTGATCAGGTACTGAAAATGAATGAATGAATTGTTTGCCAGTTCCTTTTGTATCCAAATCCTAGGTCTTGTGGTCTCCAAGAGCACTGATGCTTTCATATTGCAGATGTGACCACATTGAACATGCCATAAATTTAAATAGAAAATTGTATGGAATATTTCATGAGAAATTACTGAAAATGTAAAAAAAAAGAGGCACATATTTTTTATCATGAGGTTAAATAAAAAAAATCTTGGTGACTGTATATGATGCAGATCCTCTTCAAAATTTCATGAATTTAAAAAAATGCAAAGGTAACAAAGGTAACTGAACATACATTTTATTTCTTGATATACAGTTAGTTTTATGTTCAATTTTCTTATATTCAACCTAAAACACAGAAAAGTATTAACATGGCATAAAGAGGCCGCTGAACTTTTTTTTTTTTTTAAGCTGTGTGGTATACTTTCAGTCTCATACACACACCTGCCGCTGCACAAACAAACTGAAAATCAAACTGCACTTGTAGATATTTTGTCTGAGGGGAAATCTACGGATATGAACGTGTGAATTAGACAGAAAAAGTGGATTTACACCACAAAGCTTTGATGTAACAAACTTGCGCACAGCACACACCTACCGCTAAACATACTCCTGAGCTTTGAACATGTTAATTTAGCATTTAAAAAAAAGACTAATTTTATCCAGGACACAAATATGTATATTTACATGATGTGAATAAAGCCTGAACCAGAGAACCAACCACCTGTCAGCAATTATACTTGGAAGAAAGAAGGAGCTGCAGGAAATAGACGTGTGCTAATTAAAACCACTAGTTAAAAACTTCCTGCTTCTGGCCCCCAAGACCTTGTAAGAGCGTGCATGTGTGATTGTATCTGTGCGTGTGCATGTGTGGCAACAATGAGGAAAGGCTGGACCAGACAACCTCCTTTCACCAGTGATTACATCACAGTCTGCCACCGCGCAGCAAGTCACATACCCCTCAGCTTTAGTGCAATCGTTATACTGGTGTGTGTGTGTGCGTGCATGCTTGCGTTGGGGTGGGGGTTGATGTTCTTAATTTAAAAAAAAGTACTTGAAAGAAAATTACAGCAAATAATAAAACTTCCAGACACAACTATTTACAAGACTGCTGAAATTAAGAGCAACTATGTACAGAAATACAGCTGTACAAATAAATAATACAAAAGCAAATGAAGAACAGACTTCCACCTTAAACAACTGACAGAACCATATGAAACTGCCTTGAATCCCACCAGTGATTTATAGTACTGCAAACATAGATGGGAAGACTATTGTACAATGTAGGTCCACTGATACTAAAAGATTTCCTTCAAATTTTCAGACTTAATGAATGGCACTATCAGGCTTTTACCACATACAGACCTGAGAGTCTAATTATAATTATAATTAATTATAGCATTCAATAATTAACAAATTTACAGAAGAGCTAAATTGTTGATGACATTGATACAAAATCCTTTCCTATGTGTTAACATATTATTTGTGTTTTAGAACATAAATGCTTTGAAATAATCAAAAAATAACAGTTTATTTATCTGGTTTAGTACATTTGTGAGGGGAAACTCTCTTTATCACAGACAACCACATCTACTGCTCATCTTCAATCATCCATCCAGCATCCAGCAGCTGGCGGACAGGTTGATGGGATATTACATAAGTAAAATAAAGCTGTGCTTTCAACTGATCGGGTGGATCACAATTAACCAGATTTTAGCCGTTTATCCTCATTAGATGCCGTTTTAATGTAGAAGTGTACAAGAGGGAAGCATTTATTGTTTTTGAGTTATTGCATTAACTGGAGGGGATGGATTAATTATCTATCTATTCAATCTCTTTGATTTACAGAGCAATCTGTGCTTCGGCTTTTCCCAAAGACTGGCAAAAAGAAACAAGATTTAGTTTGTTATGTCTCTCATGGTAGAATTATATCCTAATATCATACATCATTTATATTTCTTGAACTTCACATAGTTATGTACTTGTAATTCCATAGTAAGACAGAAAAAAAGACTCACAATGCTACTGCTGAATATAAAGCAGTTTGTCTACAAAACAACGTAAAATGAACTAATCAAAAACGAAACAGGAACAGATATGTTACACTACTCTGACAAAAAATAAGTTATCAAGAGCGTTTTACACTTGAACTTCAGCTTGTGTTACAACCATCGATTTCTATTGAATCACTAGATGGAGGACTGGGCTGATCTGCTCATAGGCTGGCTCTTGCCAAAGTGCCACCATCTTGGTTAGTGTCTGACAACCAGGCATAAACAGAAATCAATGGATATGATCAATGTTTTCAAGAGCAAGATTCACCATAAATCTGCAGTTTCTGTGCTATTACATTGATTCAAACTCAGTCCCACATTTGTACAGCCAATATTTGTCAAAACAAATACAGAAGAGAATCAGACTATTTATATAATGGACTTGAATGAATTTTAGTCCCAGTCCAGATGTTATGAAGCAAGATAGAAAATAATACCATCAGTTTGGCAAACATACTATGTATGCCATGACAAGAAATAGTAATCTGATCCTTAATTAATTTCATTATGAAGTTATAGATGGGAAATAATCAGGGGTGAAAGTAAGTAAGAGCTTAGCACGCTTGCATCATATTAAAGATATGAATATTAAAGACTGCTCTTAACCCACCTGTGTCGCTGCTTTCATGGAGCGCTTCGCGGCAAAAATTTAAAATAAAATATAACCCCATTTCCAATGAAGTTGGAACATTGTGTAAAATGTAAATAAAAACAGAATACATGATTTGCAAATCCTCTTCAACATATATTCAATTGAATACACCACAAAGACAAGATATTTAATGTTCAAACTGATAAACTTTTTTGTTTTTCTGCAAATATTTGCTCATTTTGAAATGGATGCCTGCAACACGTTTCAAAAAAGCTGGGACAGTGGTATGTTTACCACTGTGTTACATCACCTCTCCTAACAACACTCAATAAGCTTTGGGAACTGAACTATTGGGAATTGAACTAAACTATTTTACAGAATACAGATCGACTCAACAAAATAAACCATTTTCTAATCTTGATTCAGCAATTTTAGTCATTTCCCCACATCATTAATATTACATATGTAATACACACTTATAAAAGCTCACTCCACAATGCTTTGTCAGTTTGTTGCTGCACATGAACACTGCAAAAAAAAAAAAGAAGAAGGCATTTTAAGATCATTTTAACCCGTTTAAGTCAGCGCATCATCTATTTCTATGTAATATAATGCCTGACGACGCGTAATAACACTAAGCAAGATGGCGGCTGCCTGGCAACAGCTCACAGGCTGCATCCACAATATAGTGGATTAAATAGAAATCGGTGGTTACAACTGATGAGTATTTTCATTAATCTGTTGATAAATTGATTCACTGTTTTGTTCATGTCAGCAAAAAAAAACCCCTTAAAAAATAAATGGCATTCACAATTTGTCTAAACCGTGAGAGAAAGCCTCAAGATAATTATTTAGAAGGAACAACAATCTAAAATAAACCTTTATATTCTTAGTTTTTCCTCAAATCAAAATCATTTTATTTTAAATTTAAGCAAAAAAATAGTATACCATGTTTAAAACCAATTTAAGGTGACTTAAGGTTTTGAAAGGATTCCTGCTAAAAACCATTTAGCCAGATTACAGCCAGTTTAAAACATTTTAAAGTGAATTTAAGATGCTCAAAGCCAGCAAAGAAATAACATTATACCCAAACTGTCACAAAACCTGTTTGAGGTGGTTTAAGAGCAGCTGAAACTACTTTATTCACCCTGGCGTTCAAAATAGTCAAAAGCAGAAACAGAAAATGGGGGAAAAAAATCAGTTTTTAAAACTGAAAATTGGAAGCAAACAAAATTTAGTTTTATTCTTGAGATCTGGAATGATGAATGATGAAATGATTCAGACATCAATGTTCAGCAGCTCTGACTGATTTTCTGTCAATCAACTAATCAACTGAGAGAAGAGAAGAAAAGTTTAAAAAGTTGGTTAAAAAAAAGTATTTGAAATGAACCCACATGGAAATGTTGCAGGCAGCAGACAGTAACACAGCTCTTGGTGGTAAATGTTCCATATGGAGCTGATCAGAAAGACATACATTAATGGCGTCACTGTCTGTTGACCTTTCGGGACCTGACATCCGCATAGCCCCTTTTTATAGAGAACTGGACTGACAGTCAACCCCAAACAAACCAGTCTTTTAGCTCTGGCACAAGTAAAATTAGCATGGAGAATGCATAATAAAATATTTCACAATGCTCATTTCAAAATTTATTTCTTTTGTACAACATTGTGCCATACATTAAACATGGTGTTTGTGACAATTCGAGAAAGACCTATTTTTTGAACGAAGGCTGCATGAGATCTAAAAGAACTAAGCCAAAGACAACCCAGGAGTTTTGATGTGTGACCTTCCAAAAGTGTAATTACAGCTACTAGTCTTTCATACAAGGCGCCCCGTGTTGGACAAACAAGCCCCGTTTCACTCTTCAAAATGGTGGTTAAAGGTACAGGATAAGTTAAGTATAAAGATACTTTGTCAAATGCACACTTCCATATTCAAAGGGTGTCCAATTTTCTTTGTAGACAAATTGGTGTACAGTGGCTATTGTCATCAACATGTTACTCTGCAGGTTAGCTTTAGTCATTTAATTGTACATTTCTCAAAGTCCAACTGTATGAGGAGAACAGTGTTATTTAGATCCTCAGAAGCGTGGAACCATTTGCCTGGGGGCATACGGCAAACAAACTGTAGCTATTATTTTAAAAAGATTTTAAAACAAAATTGTTTTTATTAACTAAAAAAAAGCATAGACTTTTGACTGAGTTTAATGTTGTGAAGAATCATGAATTGAATCTGTTAATTGTATGCATTAATTGTTGAAATGTAGTTGTATTGTGACTAATTGTATGCATTATTCATTGTTGAAATGTAGTTGTATTGTGACTAATTGTATGCATTATTCATTGTTGAAATGTAGTTGTATTGTGACTAATTGTATGCATTATTCATTGTTGAAATGTTGTATTGTGACTAATTGTATGCATTATTCATTGTTGAAATGTAGTTGTATTGTGACTAATTGTATGCATTATTCATTGTTGAAATGTAGTTGTATTGTGATTTTAAGTTTTTGGACCCCAGGAAGACTAGCAACCACTTTGTGGAAGCTAATGGGGTTCCAAATAAATAAATAAATACAAAATGTGTGGACAGTTGAAATGCCTTAAAAAATGTAAAGGTTGTCATAAATGCAGATGGTATTGTGCGTTTGTGGGACATTTAGCTTCACGTTACCTGTCTGGTTGAGTATTTTGTTTGATTAAATGACTGCGTTCAAAGCCATCCCATAGTTCGTTCAGTGCGGCAAAAGTTGCTGTTTTGTTGTTACAGAAACATATCAGACTTCTAAAGCTAATCTGAAGAAATGTCATCTATTTCTCGAGCTGCAGCCAAGAAAAACACTCCCCAAGTCCTGCCACAGGGATCGATTCCCAGTTTTACTGGGAAATGGAAAAGTTTGTTATGATTGCTTTGAAGATTCCCTCGGTTTCTTCTTACCTCACGAGGTTGTGTAACAGTACCGCTGTGTTTTTAGAAGACGGGGAGGAGACACAAAGAAATGTCAAGGGTATATTTTTAGGCTTGTTTAGCTTTTTCCATGCATTGCTGAATTGTGATTTTTTTTTTTCTTGGGAAATGGACCGGCCAACTCTTCAGAACAATTCACCAAAAACAACAATAACTTTTATAAAGTAGATAGCTGCAATCAGACTGACTAAGTGTAACTGCTTTAAGTGAGCCAAATGACAATCATAGGAATTTTCACTGTTCCTTCACAGCAGGGGATCCCTACTATAGAGCTCTGCTCAAGGGTAGAACTGATAGAACCATAAATCTGTGCTTCCAAAGTGTTCATGTGTGGAAAAGGAAAACTGAGTTTTTGTCCTTTTTTCCAGGCTTCTATTTGGCAAGCAAAGGCTGTAGTAACACAGAGGATTGTAGGAGCTGAGGTCTCAGACTTAGACTGTGTGTATGCAGAGGAAAGCACAAGCCATCTGCAAGGATAACAGCCACCCGGAACATTCCGTTTGCTCCTCTGCCACAGGGGAAGAGGTACCGCACTATAAGGACACAGACTAATAGGCTAAGGAACAGCTTTTTCCCCAGAGCTATAGCCTCTATCACCTCACCCTACCCCCTCCCACAAACACAGACATTCAGTAATGTGTTATAAATAATAGTCTATTTACATATCTAAAACTATCCTACCTCACTAAGTGTTTATGTATAGCTGTTTGAAAACTGCCACCAAAATTTCATTGCAGAAATGCGATGACAATAAACGCTTATTTTTATTCTATTCTATTCTATGCAGTTTGGGATATATCGTCACCTGTTGCATGCTGTTGCAGGGCTTGATGATGTGTCTGATATTTCCACATGGGCTTAGATATTTTTAAAACACTGCTTGTGTGAATGGGATAAAAAAATCAAAAGGTGTAAAAGCATCACCTGTGGGACCACATTAGGTCTGTGGGCCACCATTTGATTACTTCTGCATTATAGTCTTCACACTCTTGTATGCTTCCTATATCTTGTAAGTTGCCTATATCACAATCAGAGACTCGAGACAGTTTGGCAAAAACATTTCTACACTGAAAGTTGCAATCAGTATCAATAGGTTTCAAGTCAAGCCAGGTCCGGGAACATGCACTGGTGCCGCATGGTGGTGGTGTGGGGTTCCTTATTGTGGTGCCACGTCAACCACACTAAGGAACCACTCACGGTTCTGGATGGCAACCACCCATGCAGACAACCAGCTCTCAAAATAACCATCCATCTGTCACAATCAGGTGGTAGTCTCCTTTGCTATCTCCAGCCATTAAAGTTCACAACACTGAGGCTGCGAGGTGGTGGATCATTCCCAGACAAACAGGCCACGTGGCCAAAATGTTGCAGCCGATGTTCTCTTACGTGCCAGTGAAAGTCCTCTGAGTGATCTCAGACAGCTGTGATGAGCACATTTTGTATTACATCTAACCGTGAAATATAAGTATGATTGTTAACGTGTGTCTCTTACCCACTGCACCTCCCGTGTGTCCTCCACTTTGGGCACCATGATGGCAGGAGGGAGCACCTCAGCCTGTAGGATGACCTGCAGGTCAGCTTCAGCTAAGCCACTAGATACAGAGTTAACCCGCACACACTTTTCCGTGCGACCAAGGTCCAACTCTGCCAGCATCTTTGGAATGGTTTCCCTGGCCTCTGCCTGCAACACAGGAGCAAAAACAAACAAATAAAAGTAGCAATGCATACCTTGTACACATACGAGCACATAATGCTGCACTCTAGTAGTATAATATGGTCCTTTTCCACTACCAAAACCTGACCAAATCCTGGATGTTGCAAATGTTTACAGGTCCCGTAATTGGCCTTCTCAGCCGTAGTGTCTCCATTGCAGTGAAGATCCACCGGGCTCATGTATCTACATATGCAGCGATGTAATAATTCTGAAATCATTTCACCTGCAATATAGGTTTTCTCATTCCTTCTCAACGACTGGAGTCCTCGCTGGACCTCATCTGTTGATAAAGGAAGCCAACATTGCCTTTACCTGGAGCCTCTGCTATTCATATTCTCTTTCAAATCTGTTCTTGCTATTGTTTTGCTAGTCTGGCTTGTGGCTTGTTATCATTTCCTCCTGGGTGAGTTAACGACCACTGATCGAGCTCCGCCCAACGCTTTTTCAGGGCTGCTCAGAAGTACCTACCCCGAAGTAGGAAAATATCTCTCCCCCGAAAAAAGGCTCTGAAAACCACCTTTCAGAGGTGGTCCTTGTGGTGGTGACCACTGGAAAGGTGTTGGAACCCCGAAAGTGGCCTGATTTCCTGTGGTGAAATCAGGCTCGTAGTCATTTTGAGATATGTGAGTGGCTGTATGATTTTCACCGTTTGTGAAAATCAACATAAAACATATATTCCTACGACTAATTGCAGAGATAGAATGTGGTTGATGGTTGATGTGGTTGTTGTGCAGCCAGACTGCTCTGGTTTCTAAGAGACAAGTTACTGGAACTGAATCCTGTTCAGAGTCCTTCCAAGCACCTTTCCTGGCACAGAAAGCATCGTTACAATCCAGGCAATCATCTGGATCTTATTTCATCTTTGTTTTATGGCAAATACAGTAATGGTCTCACTACTACATAGGAAATATTACAAAACAATGTTAGTCAGACATTACTATATATATATATATATATATATATATATATATATATACACACACGAGGTCTGTTAGAAAAGTATCTGACCTTTTTTTTTTTTTTGCAAAAACCTGATGGATGTGAATCATGTGTGCTTGTGCGGTCATTTCAGCATGCTGATGGCCGATCGGAGCGCGGCTCGCTCTCCACCGTTGTGCAGACGTCTTTAAACCGGTTGTACTGCTCCTTAATCTGTGTGATGCCCATAGGATCGTCACCGAAAGGTGTCTGAATCTTCCGAATGGTTTCCACCTGGCTGTCGCCCACTTTCTGGCAAAATTTGATTCAGTAGCGCTGCTCCAGTGGTTCCGCCATTTTCCTTGCAATGAAAATCTGCCGAGAGCACTACACACGTCCCCACACAAAGGCTGCTTGCCAGCAACTGACGCAATCAACAGGCATGAAAAAATTCACGCATGCACACGAAGGTTCAAGGTTGGCTCATGCAAGCACACCTGATTCAAATCCATCAGGTGTTTGCAAAAAAAACAAAAAAAACAACAAGGTTGGACACTTTTCTAACAGGCCTCATATATATATGAGGGAACTAGACGTGTATTCTCTACTGCCTCTACTGGTGGTTGGCTCTCACTGCGGTATTGTATCACTTCCTGTTCCGGAGCACAGTGGTGTTTTGCTGTATCTGTTAGCTGTTTAATCTGCACAGTTAGATTGATCTAGTTAACTAGATAACGATTTGTTTCACAGTGTAATCTTCACGTGCCTTAACTAATGCACTCCCTCTGCTGAATCACCTCTAAATTATTTACACATTATTCACTTTGTGTGTTTTTAGGAATCCGCTAGCTTAGCCCAGCTACTAGCTCTTAGCCGGTTTAGCATGGCAGCTTCTCCTGTCTCTCCCGCACTTTTCTGCTCTGGGTGTGAAATGTTTAGTTATTCCTCTGCCTCCTTTAGCAGTAATGGTACTTGTAATAAGTGTAGCTTATTCGTAGCTTTGGAGGCCAGGCTGGGCGAACTGGAGACATTAAAATTAACATTGAATCGGTGTGTAACTTTGCAAAAACAATGTCGGACTCTGTAGTTTTCTCTGGGCCCCTCCCCAATCGGACCGGGAGTGACATGTTTAGCCACATGTTCTCCCTGAATTGCTGGCTGTATGAGTGGTGTCCAAAACATGAGGTGGGCTTCATAGATAATTGGCAAAGCTTCTGGGGAAAACCTGGTCTTGTTAGGAGAGACGGCATCCATCCCACTTTGGATGGAGCAGCTCTCATTTCTAGAAATCTGGCCAATTTTCTTAAATCCTCCAAACCGTGACTATCCAGGGTTGGGACCAGGAAGCAGAGTTGTAGTCTTACACACCTCTCCGCAGCTTCTCTCCCCCTGCCATCCCCCCATTGTTCTGACTTATGGTATGGAAATTGAAGACTTAACAGTATTCCCTGCAAACCCCCTTCTGTCTGATCATTTCTTAATAACATTTACATTTACTCTGATGGACTACCCAGCAGTGGGGAATAAGTTTCATTACATTAGAAGTCTTTCAGAAAGTGCTGTAACTAGGTTTAAGGATATGATTCCTTCTTTATGTTCTCCAATGCCATATACCAACACAGGGCAGAGTAGCTACCTAAACTCTGTGAGTGAGATAGATTATCTCGTCAACAGTTTTATATCCTCATTGAGGACAACTTTGGATGCTGTAGCTCCTCTGAAAAAGAGAGCCTTAAATCAGAAGTGCCTGACTCCTTGGTATAACTCACAAACTCGCAGCTTAAAGAAGATAACCCGTAAGTTGGAGAGGAAATGGCGTCTCACTAATTTAGAAGATCTTCACTTAGCCTGGAAAAAGAGTCTGTTGCTCTATAAAAAAGCCCTCCGTAAAGCTAGGACATCTTACTACTCATCACTAATTGAAGAAAATAAGAACAACCCCAGGTTTCTTTTCAGCACTGTAGCCAGGCTGACAAAGAGTCAGAGCTCTATTGAGCCGAGTTTTCCTTTAACTTTAACTAGTAATGACTTCATGACTTTCTTTGCTAATACAATTTTAACTATTAGAGAAAAAATTACTCATAACCATCCCAAAGACATATCGTTATCTTTGGCTGCTTTCAGTGATGCCGGTATTTGGTTAGACTCTTTCTCTCTGATTGTTCTGTCTGAGTTATTTTCATTAGTTACTTCCTACAAACCATCAACATGTCTATTAGACCCCATTACTACCAGGCTGCTCAAGGAAGCGCTGCCATTAATTAATGCTTCGATCTTAAATATGATCAATCTATCTTTATTAGTTGGCTATGTACCACAGGCTTTTAAGGTGGCAGTAATTAAACCATTACTTAAAAAGCCATCACTTGACCCAGCTATCTTAGCTAATTATAGGCCAATCTCCAACCTTCCTTTTCTCTCAAAGATTCTTGAAAGGGTAGTTGTAAAACAGCTAACTGATCATCTGCAGAGGAATGGTCTATTTGAAGACTTTCAGTCAGGGTTTAGAATTCATCATAGTACAGAAACAGCATTAGTGAA
This sequence comes from Thalassophryne amazonica, assembly GCF_902500255.1. Lineage (NCBI taxonomy): Eukaryota > Metazoa > Chordata > Actinopteri > Batrachoidiformes > Batrachoididae > Thalassophryne > Thalassophryne amazonica. The sequence continues at coordinate 12,901,003 of NC_047116.1, forward strand.
GGTTACAAATGATCTTCTTATGGCCTCAGACAGTAGACTCATCTCTGTACTTGTTCTGTTAGACCTCAGTGCTGCTTTTGATACTGTTAAACATAAAATTTTATTACAGAGATTAGAGCATGCCATAGGTATTAAAGGCACTGCGCTGCGGTGGTTTGAATCATATTTATCTAATAGATTACAATTTGTTCATATAAATGGGGAATCTTCTTCACAGACTAAGGTTAATGATGGAGTTCCACAAGGTTCTGTGCTAGGACCAATTTTATTCACTTTATACATGCTTCCCTTAGGCAGTATTATTAGACAGCATTGCTTAAATTTTCATTGTTACGCAGATGATACCCAGCTTTATCTATCCATGAAGCCAGAGGACAAACACCAATTAGCTAAACTGCAGGATTGTCTTACAGACATAAAGACATGGCTGACCTCTAATTTCCTGCTTTTAAACTTAGATAAAACTGAAGTTATTGTACTTGGCCCCACAAATCTTAGAAACATGGTGTCTAACCAGATCCTTACTCTGGATGGCATTACCCTGACCTCTAGTAATACTGTGAGAAACTTGGAGTCATTTTTGATCAGGATATGTCATTCAATGCGCATATTAAACAAATATGTAGGACTGCTTTTTTGCATTTGCGTAATATTTCTAAAATTAGAAAGGTCTTGTCTCAGAGTGATGCTGAAAAACTAATTCATGCATTTATTTCCTCTAGGCTGGACTATTGTAATTCATTATTATCAGGTTGTCCTCAAAGTTCCCTGAAAAGCCTTCAGTTAATTCAAAATGCTGCAGCTAGAGTACTGACAGGGACTAGAAGGAGAGAGCATATCTCACCCATATTGGCCTCTCTTCATTGACTTCCTGTTAATTCTAGAATAGAATTTAAAATTCTTCTTCTTACTTATAAGGTTTTGAATAATCAGGTCCCATCTTATCTTAGGGACCTCATAATACCATATCACTCCAATAGAGCGCTTTGCTCTCAGACTGCAGGCTTACTTGTAGTTCCTAGGGTTTGTAAGAGTAGAATGGGAGGCAGAGCCTTCAGCTTTCAGGCTCCTCTCCTGTGGAACCAGCTCCCAATTCGGATCAGGGAGACAGACACCCTCTCTACTTTTAAGATTAAGCTTAAAACTTTCCTTTTTGAAAAAGCTTATAGTTAGGGCTGGATCAGGTGATCCTGAACCATCCCTTAGTTATGTTTATGGGTTCCCATGATGCACTGACTGTTTCTTTCTCTTTTCCCTCTGTATGCACCACTCTGCTTTTAATCATTGGTGATTGATCTCTGCTCTCCTCCACGGCATGTCTTTTTCCTGATTCTCTCCCCTCAGCCCCAACCAGTCCCAGCAGAAGACTGCCCCTCCCTGAGCCTGGTTCTGCTGGAGGTTTCTTCCTGTTAAAAGGGAGTTTTTCCTTCCCACTGTCGCCAAGTGCTTGCTCATAGGGGGACATTTTGACCATTGGGGTTTTTCTGTAATCATTGTATGGCTTTAGCCTTACAATATAAAGCGCCTTGGGGCGACTGTTTGTTGTGATTTGGCGCTATATAAATAAAACTGATTTGATTTGATATATATATATATATATATATAGAGAGAGAGAGAGAGAGAGAGAGAGAGAGAGAGAGAGAGAGAGAGAGAGAGAGAGAGAGAGAGAGAGAGAGAGAGAGAGAGAGAGAGAGAGAGAGAGAGAGAGAGCCTCAGAATTAGAAACTAAGGCAGTGATAATGTACTGAGAGTGCCTGCCTGACATTTAAAAGCTATTTAACATTTCTATTTTTTTTTCTAAATGAACATCAGTCTCCTTCAAAAACAATTTTTATCCAATTCAATTGCATCTGAACTTCAACTGGATTCACGTAAAATAAAACAAGGTACGTGCACGTTTTATACACATACATACATAAATATACATACATACATATATAAGTCACAACAAGGTCTCTGGAGGTGAACCTGTTTACTCTTTTTAAATGACAAAAGAAACTACCCAAATGACCCTGATCAAAAGTTTACATACCCCAGTTCTTAACACTGTGTATTGCCCCTTTAACATCAATGACAGCTTGGAGTCTTTTGTGGTTGTTGTGGATGAGGCTCTTTATTTTTTCCCCGATGGTAAAGTTGCCCATTCTTCTTGGCAAAAAGCCTCCAGTTCCTGTAAATTCCTGGGCTGTCTTGCATGAACTGCATGTAGGAGAGCTCACCAGAGTGGCTCAATGATACTGAGTTCAGGAGACTGAGATTGCCACTCCAGGACCTTCACTTTATTCTGCTGTAGCCAATGGCAGGTTGACTTGGCCTTGTGTTTTGGAATGTTGTCATGCTGGATCGTTCAAGTATGTTCCAGGGCTAATGAGTGCAACGCCCGGCGCCCGGGCTAATGAGTGCAACATTTCCTCCACTATTTTCTGATAGCATGCTGCATTCATCCTGCCATCAATTTTGACTACATTTCCTGTGCCTTTGTAGCTCACACATCCCCAAAACATCAGTGACCCACCTCTGTGCTTCACAGTAGGAAAGGTGTACATTTCATCATAGGCCTTGTTGACTTCTCTCCAAATGTAACCTTTATGGTTGTGTCAAAAAGGTACATTTTGGTGTAATCACCCTAAATGCCTTCGTTCTCTGTGCTGTTTAACGTATTGTAAGCCAGATACTTTGTGGCATTTGCGTAGTAATGGCATTCTTCTGGCAACTCGGCCATGCAGCCCGTTTTTCTTCCAGTACCTCCTTATTGTGCATCTTGAAATAGCCACACCACTTTATAGAGTCCTGTATTTCAGCTGAAGTTATTTGTGGGTTTTTCTTTGCATCCCACACAATTTCCTGGCCATTGTTGCTGAATTTTATTTGTTAGTCTACCTGACTGTGGTATGGTTCCAACAGAATCTCTCATTTTTCACTTCTTATTTAGAGTTTGAACACTGCTGATTGGTATTCTCAGTGCCTTGGATATCTTTTTATATCCATTTCCTGTTTTATACAGTTAAATTACTTTTTCTTTGACAATTCTTTTGCTTTCCCTACAACTCCGACACGTCAGTGCAGCACTGGATGAAAGACGCAAAGGTCTATTGAGAGCCCAGAAACTCACTGACCTTTTATACATACACACTGATTACAAGCAAAGAGCTCATAGGTAAGGATGGTTACCTTTTGTAGCCATTCAGACTTGTTTGTGTCAACTTGTGTGCTATGTTATCAGGCCAAAATCAACAGGACACGTAAACTTTTGATCAGGGTCATTTGGTTAGTTGTTTGACAATAAATGGCTTCACACAACCACAAACCATGACTGAAAAAAGATTTTTGTGTTATGATTCAGATTCTCTGAAAAATGGCCAAAAAAAAAAAAAAAAATTCTGCCAGGGTATGTAAACGTTTGAGCACTGTATATATATATATGTATATGTATATGTGTGTGTATATATACAGACAACAAATACAATATAATCATTTCAGTGTGTGTATATATACAGACAACAAATACAATATAATCATTTCACTTCACATACTACATGAAAACACTAAGCACACAACATGAATGTTTTACAATCTCTATATATGAGACAAATCTCAAAAAATGAGCTAGCATATAGTTGTCTTGACACAAACATTGTATGAGCTGAGCAGGAAGAGTGGCAAGGTCGGAAAAATTCAAGCATACAGTCCCAAAGCCGATCAGTAACACAGTAGCACACGGGGCTATATTCAAACCAGATGCTGGCCTATAGGAATGAGAGAAAGCGGGATGGACCAGGCAGAAAAGCTTGTGAGAGGAGAAAGACTTTCTGGGAGAAATATGGTCCGAGTTAAGTAGCGTGAGGAAATGGTAGCTTATGAGTTGTCAGGTCAGATCAGAGACTGGGGTGTCTGGGAGGTTTGTGTGTATGTCTGTGTGTATACAAAAATTCAAAAGGCTCAGAGCCAAATACAACTGTTCCAGTTTATGTGTAAGTACATGCACTTCTGATCTGAGGTATCTTCATTCTGTACTTTCTACTGTAAATACTTGCTAATAGTGGAGGGTGACACAGATTCAAAATTTGTATAAACACTCGTCCGGGTCCATGGTGAAATAGATCATTTAGCTTATAGCCAATCCCAAACGATGCAAAACATAGTATCTTGCTCTTTTCCCGTAGATCACTTTTCTTCTATGTGGGAATGTTCCTAAGTGGGAGTTTTCCTAATGTTTCTGCACTGTGGAATTCATGGTTTTGCATTTATTATGTTTTTAATCTTTTAATTCATTTTGTTCTGTTTTCTTCCATGTGTTGTGTGAAGCACCTTGAGGCAATTTTATCATATGTTCGTGCTATATAATTTAATAAATTTGATTTGATTTTTTTGTTATGGATCAAAATGTGAAGTTCAAGGACAGAAAGTCCAGGACCCTGCTAACTGACAAGCTTTACTTTTTCTTTTTGACATGACTCTACACTACAAATTCTTCTCTGTAATTCTTTTATTGCACTCTTTCATTTCATATTTTTCTAGTTTTTAAAAGCTGCACAAAGTTATAGTGGTCTGAAAAAGTCCATGTCAACATACAACTTATTGCACATTCTACTCATTCAATACATACTGAGACCCATCTTTACAAGCAACCCCTGATCACGTTTAGAAGTTACAAAAACAAAACTAAACAAAACAATGTACCAGTTCCTTTTTATTTTGAAAGTTTACAGTGAAAATGAATTACATATCTTCACAGTATTTGCCTGAGGTGCTACGTAAAGAGAGAACAGCAGCGGACCTAATACAGAACCCAGTGGTACCTCATATTTTACTGGAGAGGATTTTAAAGTAATGTTGTTATTCAAGACACATTGCAATTGATGAGATAAATTAGGATATCAACCAAGCGAATGACAGTACAGACAATAATGCCAAAATAATTTTCAAGCCTTTCTAACAATATACAATGATGAAGCGTATTGACTCCATTGTAAGCAGAAAGTCATCCGCCACTTTAGTAAGTGCTGTCTCCATGGACTGATAAGTTCAAAATGCCAACTGGAATGGCTGCAAGAGATCATTATCAGTGAGATAATCCACAAGCTGCTATGAAACTACTTTTTCAAGAATTCAAAAATACATTTGATCCCGGCCTATAATTTGAACATGAACAAGAAGCTAGGTTGGATTTCTTAAGACAGTTTAATTGTTGCAGATTTAAAACATACAGGAACAGTAGCTGCTGTAAGTGATAGATTAACCACTTTCCACATCATGGGTCATAGTGAAGGGCACAGGTTCATAAACAATTTAGTTTGGAGCAGATCAAAAACACAAGTGGTATTTTTTGCATGTCCCACAATTTGCAACAGCATACCGTATGATTGTGTCAAAATAGGTTAATGGGTTGAAAAAGTCTGGGTGACTTGGTCTTCAATATGCAGTAAATCCCAATTTGCGGATGCAGTAGTGGAATAGGTGGAACTATTTTAAAGGAGCATATATTATCAGTGGAATCATCATTTCAACAATGTGTGCATGTATGTACACATAATAGTCAAACCAGACAGACAGATTTCATATATCATCATAACATAGTCAACTGGACCATAGACACACTATGTTGTGCTGTGTGACAAATTACAGGAACCCCAAGACCGCTCCTGAGTCAAAACAGGCCTCACTGTGATCTTTGGACAGCAGAACTGCACCTGATATTATGAATTCTCTACCGGGGGCAATAAAATATGGTATCAAAGTACATATCAAAGATTTGTTGGGATTTAATAGGGGTCATGCACAGGCCACACTGCTATGTGTCATTTACGTCTCCTTTCAGCTACATTGGATAAGACAGAGGGATTGCCACACCACATGAGGAGAGTACTGTGATCTTTGTCTCTTACTCTGACTGTCACTCTCATAAGCCATGATAGTCCTGTAACTTTACCGTGGTAACTCAAAACGGGTGGAGCGTTTTAGCACGGCTATAAATCTCGATTCATAAACCTGCTACTTGGAGGATAAAATTCTGTCTCATCCTGTACAGTCAGTGGTGACTGGAGAAAATTTATCTGTGAGAAACACGACTGCTTCATGTGCCAGGACCCACACTGAGCCCTGACCAAAGTAAATAAATACTGATACATAAGTGATCAAAAGGCATGGTTTATAACAGTCACAGATCAAATAACCAGACGACAGTTGAAACTTGAGCTTAACGTCAGCCTGATATATTGACACCCTGCACACATAAAACATTCTATGTAACCACAGTCACCCTTTGCTACTTCACATTTTGACTTCTGACCACTATCACAGCGACAGCTACTGCATTATTATTGTGCTAACTTTGACAGCCCTATAAAAAAATATAGATACAAATAGATTCACCATGTGGCCCAACAGCTTTTCCTTTTTGAGATTAATCTGCATCCTGTGGGTCAAATCAAATCAAATCAATTTTATTTATATAGCACAAGTCACAACACAATCACAACAAACAGTTGCCCCAAGGCGCTTTATATTGTAAGGCAAAGCCATACAATAATTACGGAAAAACCCCAACGGTCAAAACGACCCCCTGTGAGCAAGCACTTGGCAACAGTGGGAAGGAAAAACTCCCTTTTAACAGGAAGAAACCTCCAGCAGAACCAGGCTCAGGGAGGGGCAGTCTTCTGCTGGGACTAGTTGGGGCTGAGGGAGAGAACCGGGAAAAAGACATGCTGTGGAGGGGAGCAGAGATCAATCACTAATGATTAAATGCAGAGTGGTGCATACAGAGCAAAAAGAGAAAGAAACACTCAATGCATTATGGGAACCCCCCAGCAGTCTAAGTCTATAGCAGCATAACTAAGGGATGGTTCAGGGTCACCTGATCCAGCCCTAACTATAAGCTTGATCAAAAAGGAAAGTTTTAAGCCAGAGATCAGGGTCAGAGAGCTCCTTCGTCACTTCAGCTGAGGAGCATCTGGAAAGTGACAACTTCTTGAAACTAGAAAACAACCATCTGATTTTTTTTTTCAAACTTTGAAATGATTTTACAAAAATATGATTTACAATTTTCATGTTTGTTACCTATGTATCCAGGTTATACCCCACCTCACAGCCTATGTCAGCTGGGATATGCTCCAGCCCCCATGTGACCCTTGACTGGAGTGAGTATAGAAAATGAATAAATGTTTGTGACCGCTTCCCTAAACACAGGAATTCAAGTATTGCGTGTTAATTATTTAATAATGCCGGTATGATGTCAAAATAGGCACTGGCCCAAATCTTGTAGAATCAATTAATGCTCCGATTGCAGTACTTGCAGAACTGAATGAAATTGAGACAGGAGTCGGAGTGTGTGGGTGTAAACATGCAAGAAAGACACTCGTGAGGGAAGCCACCAAGACATTCAGATATCTCTGAAGGAGAAACTGTGCACTGTGCAAATTTTTTGCCTGTTGCACTTCACGGTGCAGAAAGCTTTTCATAGAAGAAATGGGACCAAATCTAGGCTGGAACCTCCCACGTGCCTTCTGGCAAACTGCAGGTAAAATTTCACATTATCGTTTTAATAAAATCCCTCTTCATGCCCCTCCACAATGAAGTTGTATAATTGGTGATGCAAGATGGCTGAATGTGCTTGTCCTCATAGTCATTCCTTTTCAGAAATTTAAGTTCTTCTTTGGTGTAAAATGACTTAAGTGCTCACAAGTTCCTGAAGAGTTTCCTAGTTCCTGAAATGGTTTATGTGGTGAAAAAGGCCTTTATGATGTCAGAGTGGTAGATTAAGCAGATGATCAGGCCAGGGTACACCATCCTTTTTTATCATTTTCTTTCTAAAATGAGCGAGAGAATATTTTGCTTGACACCTTGACCCCTGTAGGCTCGGCTACCCCAAGCTTGAATAACGCCGTTTGAAAGGAAGATATTTTACATTAATGGACAGCCATCCAACAAGATGCTTCAAAGCTCCCTCCCCAATCCCCTGGTGTCCCATGGAGAACTCGCCCCTACGTTAGCTCCATCTCCTCTTTGATTCCCTCCATCATCGTCATCATTAGAAGCTGACACACAGGCAGGCGAGCGAGCAGCCAGACAGGCCGGCACAGCCGTCAAATGCACAGATGCACACGAGGAGCTTTTTCAAGTGCGCAGAGGCTGACCTTCCAGAAGAGAGAGGGCAGCTCCTTAACACACAGCCTGAGTCTTGGCACCCAGGATCCTACAGAGTGCTGCGCATACGCGACGCAGCATGGCTGCTGCCTTGTAGAATCCATATCAGATTGAAGCATCCAAACTCATGCTCGTACAGTCCACAGCAGGACCACCTTCAATTCCAGCATCAGATCATGTGATGTCCAGCCCGGCCGTCATGCAGCTTGAAACAAGCAGCGTCAAACATTGCCTCTGGACGGCCTCTGCATGAAGACTCAACTCTATCTATCTCTTCATTCAATTTGAAACAGATCTCTGCTGTCGTAGTCGCTGCACAGGCCGGATACAACTGACAGCAAAGAAAGACTTCTGTATGATCAGAAATGCACATAGAGGAAAGGAAAAGAAGATGTTGAGCAGGCTTTCAAAAGACAAACTGCAAACACTGGAAAAAAACACCATATTTTCCAGACTTAATGTCACACCGGAGGATTAGTTGCATCTGTTTAAAACTGCACCATCAACTGAAATAAAAACATATATCTTGAAGGAGCACATTATTTATTTATAATGCAAACACTGTGTTAGTAAGCAGATGCTAACAGGCTCATTAATGCTACTGTATGAGGTTCAAAGAACTCAAGAACTGCTCCTTGTCATCATTAAACAGACAAAAAATGTCATTCTGGAGCATATGCATGTTTAACTCACTAAATTTAAATTAACTTCTAAAAACGACTTTTTAAAACATTATAGTTAGCCTTACCTTAGCAGGGGTGGTGGCCAAGTGGTTAATGTGCTTGGTTTCAGTTCAGAGGGCTCTGGGTTCAAATCCCACCCCTGCCACATTTCTCCATGTAATCAATCAATCAAGCAATCAATCAATTTTTTTATATAGCGCCAAATCACAACAAACAGTTGCCCCAAGGCGCTTTATATTGTAAGGCAAGGCCATACAATAATTATGTAAAACCCCAACGGTCAAAACGACCCCCTGTGAGCAAGTACTTGGCTACAGTGGGAAGGAAAAACTCCCTTTTAACAGGAAGAAACCTCCAGCAGAACCAGGCTCAGGGAGGGGCAGTCTTCTGCTGGGACTGGTTGGGGCTGAGGGAGAGAACCAGGAAAAAGACATGCTGTGGAGGGGAGCAGAGATCGATCACTAATGATTAAATGCAGAGTGGTGCATACAGAGCAAAAAGAGAAAGAAACAGTGCATCATGGGAACCCCCCAGCAGTCTACGTCTATAGCAGCATAACTAAGGGATGGTTCAGGGTCACCTGATCCAGCCCTAACTATAAGCTTTAGCAAAAAGGAAAGTTTTAAGCCTAATCTTAAAAGTAGAGAGGGTGTCTGTCTCCCTGATCTGAATTGGGAGCTGGTTCCACAGGAGAGGAGCCTAAAAGCTGAAGGCTCTACCTCCCATTCTACTCTTACAAACCCTAGGAACTACAAGTAAGCCTGCAGTCTGAGAGCGAAGCGCTCTATTGGAGTGATATGGTACTACGAGGTCCCTAAGATAAGATGGGACCTGATTATTCAAAACCTTATAAGTAAGAAGAAGAATTTTAAATTCTATTCTAGAATTAACAGGAAGCCAATGAAGAGAGGCCAATATGGGTGAGATATGCTCTCTCCTTCTAGTCCCCGTCAGTACTTTAGCTGCAGCATTTTGAATTAACTGAAGGCTTTTTAGGGAACTTTTAGGACAACCTGATAATAATGAATTACAATAGTCCAGCCTAGAGGAAATAAATGCATGAATTAGTTTTTCAGCATCACTCTGAGACAAGACCTTTCTGATTTTAGAGATATTGCATAAATGCAAAAAAGCAGTCCTACATATTTGTTTAATATGCGCTTTGAATGACATATCCTGATCAAAAATGACTCCAAGATTTCTCACAGTATTACTAGAGGTCAGGGTAATGCCATCCAGAGTAAGGATCTGGTTAGACACCATGTTTCTAAGATTTGTGGGGCCAAGTACAATAACTTCAGTTTTATCTGAGTTTAAAAGCAGGAAATTAGAGGTCATCCATGTCTTTATGTCTGTAAGACAATCCTGCAGTTTAGCTAATTGGTGTGTGTCCTCTGGCTTCATGGATAGATAAAGCTGGGTATCATCTGCGTAACAATGAAAATTTAAGCAATACCGTCTAATAATACTGCCTAAGGGACGCATGTATAAAGTGAATAAAATTGGTCCTAGCACAGAACCTTGTGGAACTCCATAATTAACTTTAGTCTGTGAAGAAGATTCCCCATTTACATGAACAAATTGTAATCTATTAGACAAATATGATTCAAACCACCGCAGCGCAGTGCCTTTAATACCTATGGCATGCTCTAATCTCTGTAATAAAATTTTATGGTCAACAGTATCAAAAGCAGCACTGAGGTCTAACAGAACAAGCACAGAGATGAGTCCACTGTCCGAGGCCATAAGAAGATCATTTGTAACCTTCACTAATGCTGTTTCTGTACTATGATGAATTCTAAAACCTGACTGAAACTCTTCAAATAGACCATTCCTCTGCAGATGATCAGTTAGCTGTTTTACAACTACCCTTTCAAGAATTTTTGAGAGAAAAGGAAGGTTGGAGATTGGCCTATAATTAGCTAAGATAGCTGGGTCAAGTGATGGCTTTTTAAGTAATGGTTTAATTACTGCCACCTTAAAAGCCTGTGGTACATAGCCAACTAACAAAGATAGATTGATCATATTTAAGATCGAAGCATTAAATAATGGTAGGGCTTCCTTGAGCAGCCTGGTAGGAATGGGGTCTAATAAACATGTTGATGGTTTGTATGAAGTAACTAATGAAAATAACTCAGACAGAACAATCGGAGAGAAAGAGTCTAACCAAATACCGGCATCACTGAAAGCAGCCAAAGATAACGATACGTCTTTGGGATGGTTATGAGTAATTTTTTCTCTAATAGTTAAAATTTTGTTAGCAAAGAAAGTCATGAAGTCATTACTAGTTAAAGTTAATGGAATACTCAGCTCAATAGAGCTCTGACTCTTTGTCAGCCTGGCTACAGTGCTGAAAAGAAACCTGGGGTTGTTCTCATTTTCTTCAATTAGTGATTGAGTAGAAAGATGTCCTAGCTTTACGGAGGGCTTTTTTATAGAGCAACAGACTTTTTTTCCAGGCTAAGTGAAGATCTTCTAAATTAGTGAGACGCCATTTCCTCTCCAACTTACGGGTTATCTGCTTTAAGCTACGAGTTTGCGAGTTATACCACGGAGTTAGACACTTCTGATTTAAATCTCTCTTTTTCAGAGGAGCTACAGCATCCAAAGTTGTCTTCAATGAGGATGTAAAACTATTGACGAGATACTCTATCTCCCTTACAGAGTTTAGGTAGCTACTCTGCACTGTGTTGGTATATGGCATTAGAGAACATAAAGAAGGAATCATATCCTTAAACCTAGTTACAGCGCTTTCTGAAAGACTTCTAGTGTAATGAAACTTATTCCCTACTGCTGGGTAGTCCATCAGAGTAAATGTAAATGTTATTAAGAAATGATCAGACAGAAGGGAGTTTTCAGGGAATACTGTTAAGTCTTCTATTTCCATACCATAAGTCAGAACAAGATCTAAGATATGATTAAAGTGGTGGGTGGACTCATTTACTTTTTGAGCAAAGCCAATAGAGTCTAATAATAGATTAAATGCAGTGTTGAGGCTGTCATTCTCAGCATCTGTGTGGATGTTAAAATCGCCCACTATAATTATCTTATCTGAGCTAAGCACTAAGTCAGACAAAAGGTCTGAAAATTCACAGAGAAACTCACAGTAACGACCAGGTGGACGATAGATAATAACAAATAAAACTGGTTTTTGGGACTTCCAATTTGGATGGACAAGACTAAGAGACAAGCTTTCAAATGAATTAAAGCTCTGTCTGGGTTTTTGATTAATTAATAAGCTGGAATGGAAGATTGCTGCTAATCCTCCGCCCCGGCCTGTGCTACGAGCATTCTGACAGTTAGTGTGACTCGGGGGTGTTGACTCATTTAAACTAACATATTCATCCTGCTGTAACCAGGTTTCTGTTAGGCAGAATAAATCAATATGTTGATTAATTATTATATCATTTACCAACAGGGACTTAGAAGAGAGAGACCTAATGTTTAATAGACCACATTTAACTGTTTTAGTCTGTGGTGCAGTTGAAGGTGCTATATTATTTTTTTCTTTTTGAATTTTTATGCTTAAATAGATTTTTGCTGGTTATTGGTAGTCTGGGAGCAGGCACCGTCTCTACGGGGATGGGGTACTGAGGGGATGGCAGGGGGAGAGAAGCTGCAGAGAGGTGTGTAAGACTACAACTCTGCTTTCTGGTCCCAACCCTGGATAGTCACGTGGATAGTAATGTGGAGTTGCGTCAGGAAGGGCATCCGGCATAAAACCTGTGCCAATTCAACATGCAGATCCACCTTGGATTTGCTGTGGCGGCCCCGAGTGCAAGCAAGGGAGCAGCCATGGGTGCAATGTCCCCCCCACCCTTTCAACCGGGGGGGGGACAGAATATGGTATGTCCCCCCCACCTTCTGACATATGTGTGTACTTGAATCATGCTATGCCAGTCTTATGTGCAAACCATGTCAGAATTGTATCTTTGTTTCTGCAAGTTTGTATTTTTAGCAGCATTGACTTGTTTACAACACCTGTTTCTTGTTTGTCACATTTGGAATTTTCTGGGACTGCATTTGCCCAAATTTGAAACCAAAAACAGTTGCCTCTAGGGACTACTGTCTACACATAAGTATCAACGGACAATATGCTAATTTACTAAATTCTGAAAGTTAGAAAAGGAAATCAGAAAAGCTATCTGGGACTTCAGAAAGCCCATCTGTAATTATTGCTTGATCTCCAAAATCAGTCTATGCAAGCGAAATTATGTTCAGTATGAGTGTTTCATTAGTGCCACTTTAAAAATTCAATTCATGATAAGTAATTTATCCTAAACTTATGATCTGTTGTTTTTCAAACTTATGCAAAAACAAATCTTGAGAAAAAATACAGTATGCGATAGTTAATAATTATTAAGAGCCTGTTCTTTCATATTTATGAATACATTTTACCACATTGCAGTTATTTTTTTTTAATGAAAACTCAACCTATCATTCTTTTTGAGTTCTACACAAGTGGTGATACCTTATTTACACCAGGATGTTAATAAAATCAATGCTGGCTATTCTCAGAATAAAGTACTTATATCCACAGTTTCAAATTGCATAAGTCAAATGGTCTCCTCTTTATGGTCTTCTCAAAACATTAAAATTACTGTTCTGGATGCTCAGAATGCATCTGAGCTTATCTAGATACCGTTGGCTTCTGGGGGCCTAAAGCGGCTCCTAGACCGCCAATCTATGGGCTTCGGCCCTGCAGGCCTTGCACTTTATCCCCCAATTTCTAGTTCTAAATTGCGCCCTTGGGAGCAGCCAAAGGGACTTACTAGTTAGCCTTACCTTAGCCTAGCCATCCTCTCTGTTGCTGTTCCAGTTATCCCACAAAGTAGCAAGGGTTCCATGCTGAGTAACATTATGTTATTCCCATCCATTTTGTGGCCATAGATGATTCTGACAAATCAGTCACTTTGAAATATAAGTCACAACACCAGACATATAAGCTAAAAAAAGGCGTGCGTTATAGTCTGGGAAATATGGTAAGTGTTAGAATCTCAGACTTAAAAATGCCCAACTTTATTTAAACTCCTCTTGTTGTTTTAACACCCATGTGTCTGTGTCCTCGGCAAGGAACTTCTTCTGCCTTATTCCAGTCTACAATGGTACTGGCCGCGGCTGAAGAAGTAACCAGCAATGGAGCTACACCTCGTCCAGGGGCAGTCATAGACATTCATGAACTTACTGCTACAAAATCCGGCACCAATGGGCCTTCGAGCTGCTGTAGGACTTCAACTTCTGTCAGCCTGTCGATCATTTTTATCCACGGGTAAACAAATGATCACTATTACCCATCGGCCATGTCTCAGGTCCCAGATGAGGTCTGGACTCTTAAGGGCTGACTGAATACACTAAGACCTCCTAATATGTGTATAACTATGATCGCTGACAATGTCTTCAGACAGAAGTGTGATTAATCTTTTATTCTGGAAGTGTGCGCAAGAGTTTGTGTGTTTTTGTGCCAGTGAAAAGTGGTCGAGAGCTCATGAGCCACAGTGAGCATCTTGTTTTATTCCATCCTTCTTTTTGAGAGCTGGAATTTTCTATCCCGCTGTGCAACTTTGCAGTGCCATTTAAAATGAGCCGTAGACTCGTGCAGGTGACAGCTGTCTGCCTGAAACATGATGGTGTATGCATTTGCGTGACTCTCTGTGTGTGTGAGAGCAGGCTTCCAGGCATCGTGGAAGGATTTTGACAAGCAACACGCTGCACTCCACAACGCTGCACTGAGACGAGCGACTAATTCAGGCTATGCTGATAACTGAGACGTAGCACAGGCAGATTTGGGCCTTTACTCTGTCAGCTGGAGACACACTGTGTTGTGCTGACAGGGCAAACAACAAGACGTAACTGGAAGCATAGAGGAGGAAGAATCTGTGAGTCATAAAACCTGCTTGTAGTCGCCGGTCAAACCTGACAGCCAGGAGATGAAAAAGCAGCTACTCAGATTATTTATACAAAATAACTAGATGAAAATTCAGTAAGGTATATCTTATATATTATATTCCAATTCTAAGGTGGAACTATGCTAGTATACTAAGGTATATTTAAATATCTAAAAAGGAAGAGTAAAATTGAAGAGTAGAAAAGAGTAGAGTAGAGCCACTTAGGTGCCTGGTCTTGAGAACCAGGGATGGTCAGTTGAAAACTTTTTTATCCCATGGGAACTCTTCCTACCCCCCAACCAGCTCAAGAAAAAAGTATATATAATAATAAATAATAAGACATAAAAAAGATGAGACATCATATATATAAATATATTTAAATATTAAGGGTAATAAACAACATATACAATAAATTTGGTACTACGTATATAATATACAGGAGTAGGTATTAAAACCTAAATATTAATACAGGAGAAGATTTGGTCATGGTCATGGTATTTTATTATAGAAACAGAAGCTATGATGTAATGTGCATTGTTATCTATCTAAAATAACTCTGCCAGCATACTATAGGAAAATAAAAGGCACAATCTATATGCTATCAAATGGAAACCTAAGAACTAAGGTACTATATGTTATCTTTAAAAAGAACACAGCCAGGAGATGTAAAAGCAGCTACTCAGATTATTTATACAAAATAACTAGATGTGATAGATGATTATTATCTAATCTGGAGACAGTTAATTACAAAGTGGACAATAACTGTCCATTTCTGTACAGTATATCCAAATGCAATACATAGTACATCAAGTATCTACAATACACATAATCCATTCTGTATATACCTATAAATCTTTATTTTAACTGTGTGCCAGATTTACAAGCAGTTTGGGAAGAATCTCTCGCTATGGCTGTAATTAATGATTCATTTACCAATCAATGAATCTGATGACAACCTAGTGTTCTTTAGTCTATAAAACATGAAAACAGGTGATGATGACAATAAGTCACAGGACTTCCTAAACTAGTCTTTGGGAACTTTTTCCAACCTTTTATCTTAACAGAGTCCAACTCTGTTGCAGTTACAGATTTTTTTTTTCTTTATTTTGTAAACTGTAGCCAAGCCAACAATCACATTGTTATCGGGGAATTACTTTTATTTGAAATGAAGCATCATGAAAATCAAAGAGGTAAATTCATGAAAAATAATAAATAATACATCAGTTAAAAGTATCAATATTGGCCCCATTTTCAGGGCCAATGGAATGGATTACATTGACAAGTCCCAGCTGTCCTGGTACTTTCACTTTTAAAAGGGCACCCAGAATAAGAACAATGAACACATTAAGATAAGATAAATTGTTGCTGTTTGCCCATATGTGCTGCTTTTAAAGATGTAACGATGCACAGTGAAACTGCTCATTATGGACGATGCCGGTCACCCTCTGCACACAATCATCAGCCACCAGAGGAGCCTCTTCAGCCACAGACTGCTCCTGCCCAAGTGCAGGACCAACAGAAAACTCCTTTGTCCCTCAGGCCATCAGACTGTACAAGTCCTCATTCAGGGGAGGACTTGTGCAGTCTGAGGAGTCTGAGGAGAGGGGAGGAGTAACAGGAAGACAGGGGATGGGAAGGAGAGGAACAGTAGTAGCCACAAAACCAGTACCGACCAAGCAGTATTTCTGGTATTTATATAGGTGCATTTATATTTGTTCTTTTTTTTTTTTTTTACTTTCATTTTTGATACTCTGTGTGCCTCTTGCCCTGTGTGCTGCTATCTAAATCAATAAATGTGTGAAGATCCAAATTGGTTGAGATAAAAAATAAATTGCGGTGCTCTTTCACTCTCTCTCTCTCACACACACACACACACACACACACACACACACACACACACACACACACACACACACACACACACACACACACACACACACACACACACACACACACACACAAGTTAACCTTAGATTGTGGATAGTTGATAGACGTTCATTATGGTGCCTCAGGTGCAGAATGCATCGCTTTCATGAAAACACACATTCAATTCCAGCGCTGTGCAGCCGGGTGATGCAAACGATATCTTAGAGCGTTAATTACAAGAAATTCCAAGGTACAATCCAAACGTGTAACATGAAAAAACTCTGCATTTTCTCCTGACTGGAGCTCGGCTGTGACTCATTTGGTGAACACAGAATTATGAATCGTGTTGAATCATAAGAAACCCATATTGTAAACTCAGAATTGTGCTTCAAATTGAATTGTGAGAAAATCATATTCTGAACTCAGAATTAAGACTCGTACTGAGTGTATTGTTACATCCTGAGCTGCTTTCCTCTCTTCGTTCTATTACTGTATTTGCTCCTCTCCTCAGCTGCTTTTCCATCGCCGCTAACCACACTGGGGCTACTCTCAAAGAGTTGGCCGCGTTGCAGCATCGCCTATGAAAACACAAGATTGTAAGAGGATAATGAGACACAGAGGGGCAGGACGTGTTCTTTGGACCGCACTGTTTTTCAGTCCACCGCTTGCCATCAATCTTAACCCTTAACCAACAGTTAGTGAGACAAAAGTCTTATCTAGAAATCTAATATATCGACTTAAATATGCCGATACCTTAAAATGACACTTGGAATAAAAAAAGTCATATAACGTTTCGCAGACTCTTTCAATTCTCTGTGTTCTCATATCAACAGACACGCTTTCTCCATTTCTGAGTAACGAACACTAATCACCGCCTTGTCATCACCTTCCTATGCACCCTGACCTCTCGTTTGCCTATCACCCCCTCCCAGAAAGCTTCAGTCCATATGTGAGACCTGACACTGGACACACACACACACACACACACACACACACACACACACACACACACACACACACACACACACACACACACACACACACACACACACACACACACACACAGAGTACGGTTTGGAATCTCAGGATTTTATGATCCTGCCAGGATGAGGTCAATTTACCAACTGAGCAGCTCAGATCCCCGTTTGTGAGTCTTGGCAGCGTGACTGGGAGTTTCTCGCAAATCTCCTGGGTCCTCTGAAGTGTGGAGCACACACACGTGCACAACCTTACATATTCACTTGCAAACATCCCTGTAGACGTGCAAGGATGTAACAACAAATTACAAATGTTCAATATTCATTGACTGAGATAATGTTATTTCCCAGAAGTTCTTTCTGTCAAGTGTTTTTGTCACTTGGACCCATTTCAACGCAGAATAAATCTCAGTGTCCTCTGGAGTAACACTGTGAGCATTGAACTGAGGTCATGTATCAGTTGACAGTTGGCTGCATAACTTATGTTAAGTTGAAAATCTCTGGTGTTGCAGACAGACAGACAGACCATAGCTCATGTACTGACTGTGTTACAGCCAGTAAAATGTAATAGATAATAATGTCACCCACTCTACAAAGTCTTCTCCTGATCCCTCAGATTACCTTCATGCTGTGACCAAAGCTGGTCAAACTAACCATTTAGAAATCCAAGGAAAAGAAGAAGAAAAATACACAAATTACAGAGCAGAGGTGCATTACATGCACTATAATTTTACACATTAAAAGTACTTTAAAACAAACACAACATATGAAACTTCAACATCTTCTTTATCTTTTTTTGTGAGAAGAAGCAAGAATTAAGTCCTGTGTAGGCCCTGAGGCCAACTCTTACCCAGATTTGGGATGAAAGTCTACAAAGATGGAACACCAGTCCCATTCAGGTTACATCCCCAGCCAAGCCTGCTATCTAGTTACAGCTGGGTGGACTATCATAATGCAGAAGAAGCGTTGTGTCCACAGACATACACATAGGTAGCATCACCAGGAATCCAATGCAGGTCTACATTTTGGTAGCCCAACTGCTTATCCCACTGACACACCTGCTCTTCATTTTATTTTATTTTTTTTACAGTTAGTTTAAAATTTCCCAACATTCAGCTTACAAATACAACTAAGCACACTCATCTAAGTGTAGTTTTCTTATGATTTCACATTAATTGCAATCTAACTGATACAGACATAAAGTGATTCAGCCATAGTAACTTGATGTTACCTTACTTTGATGCGACTGCATTTTAAACCGCCTTGAAAGCATTCTTCAGGCTTTTCCTGTGGAGAACAGGGAGCTCAGTCTGCTAGGAATTGGTTGACCAATATATAGACCAGGTTAGATTTTAGGTTGGTGCTTCATGTCATCTGTGTTTGTCCATGGTGTCCTGTTTAAGGGGAGCATAGAGTCTCATATGCTTCATGCTATGGTATCCAGGGCCTGTACAGGAATACTAACGTTTATTTACTAGCATTTACTTACTAGGGCTTACTTACTAGCATTTAAATGTTTTCAGCTCCCCTAAGCTTTGGCTGCACCAGTCCACTGATCAGTACCACTTAAGCGAACTAAACAACATTTACAATAAGGCCTCCATGCCTACACAAAAATGCATGGTGGTCATCCCAGGGTGACAGTTATGGCCAGGTAGGGGTTAATGAAGGGTCAAGATTTAAAAATTCTCCTATCATATTGAAAAGTATACCACATTATTTACCTGATCATAGGGATTCCAGAAAGGTACAGTTTCTACGATCTATAACTGAATGTTACAGAGTAAAAACATGTCAATTTAGCTAAGAGCTCAAAAGTTAAAGTTGCTCCAATTTTGGTAAAAAAAAAAAAAGTAATAAATAAAATATTTTTGACTCTGCCGAATGCTTGGTCTCCAAACAAGGTTGACGCCCATTGGATTTCATGACATACGTTCACTGGTCACTTTATTAGGTGAACCTTGCTAGTACCGAGTTGGACCGTCTTTTGCCTTCAAAACTGCCTTAATTCTTCGTGGCATAGATTTAACAAAGTGTTGAAAACATTCCTCAGAGATGTTGGTCCATATTGACATGATAGTTATTACACAGTCACCCATTCAATGAGTGTCCATTCTCCTCTGACATCAACAAGGTATTTTTGTCCATACAACTGCCTCTCACTGGATATCTTGTCTTTTTCAGACCATTCTCTGTAAAGCCTACAGATGGTTGTGCATAAAAATCTCCAGAGTAGCTCGTCTATTACCAATAACCAAGCAACGTTCAAAGTCACTTAAATCCATTCTGATGCTTAGTTTGAACTTCAGCAAGCCATTTTACCATGTCTAGATGCCTAAATGCATTGAAATTGCTGCCAGGTGATTGGCTGATCTGCTATTTGTGTTAACAAGCAATTTAACATATATATGTAATAAAGTAGCCATGAGAGCATGTTACCACCCAACAAGATGCCTGAGCATAACATAATAGATGATGTAAAGTATTACTTTTTAATACCTTATTAGATCAACCAATAATTTGCATCACTTCTTTACAAAAATTAGAGCAACTTTAACCTTTGGTCGCTGCAGAAACTGAAACTGACCTTTGTCACATTTTGCTGTTTTTAACCTATAGCTCTATAACAAGTCATAAATACAAACTATACCTTTATACAATCCCTATGACCAGGGAAATAATGTGGTATACCTTTCAAAATGATTGGAGCATTTTTAAATATAGATAACTGTATAAGCCTTCATTGAATCCTACCTGAGTATACTGTATCCGCCATCCTGGGATGGCCATTATATATTTTGTGTACGCTAATTTATACTGAGGCTACATTGTTAGCGTTGTTTACTCCCCTTATACTGAAAACCTGCTTGGTCTGTGGACCAAATACTTTGTGAAAATGTTTGGTCTGGTCTGAAAGAGACACCATTAAAATTGGGAGGTAGTTATTTGGCTACTGCGATAGAGACAGGTAATGTTAAACCTATTTAACAACAGCCCAAGGGTATGGAACAAAATTATGAACTTATGACCCTTTAACTTATTAAACTATGACCCATCCTGAAAAAGGACTAAAGCTCCTGCAGTGAGCTCACTGACTTTGTGCTTCAAACACTGTGAAGACAATATAAGTTCAGCAACAGTGACATTTACATTGCTTTATTGACTGTAATTGAACATTTTTTCCTTCCTTTTTGGATTCTCTGTCAGTACTGATTTAATTCCTCTGGAGTTCCGAGCCCTTATAATAAAAACCAGAACAATGAAATTCTCCACTGCTTAAAGCGTTTCTCCTCATCTTCAGTTCAGTAGTTACGCTGTTGCTGCTGCAGAATAGATGTTATTTTATGCTTTACATTGTTTGAAATCGACTTTGTGTCTGTCCACTCAGCAGCCAACTTTTCAGAAAGAGTTCTAATCTTTAATGGAATCCAGTCAGATTAGAATCATTCTGATTAGTGGATCCATATGTATTGTTTACACAATGGGCATAAATTGATCTCACACACACACACACACACACACACACACACACACACACACACACACACACACACACACACACACACACACACACACACGTTTATAAAAGCTGCTGAAAACAGTTGGTGTCTCTATTTTGGCATGCTTCTGTCACCCTGCACGATTTTATTTTGATACTGGCTCCATGTTGCTCTATTTCCAAAGTGCAGCAGCGATTATTTTTTATTCACAAGGATTACAGGTGACTTTTACCATCTCACTGTGCACTATTTACTCCCCACCTTGGTCCACACTCTGCATCCAGGACCAGTGGCTCATGTACATCAAGTTTAAATTATCATACTACAGCGCTTAGCTAAATTCTATTGAATCTGCATGAATTCAATCATACCTGCATTCATGGTAAATGTCCACCAGGTGGAGATAGTTAAATTTAAAGAACCTTGGGACAGGATGACCAACCTGATACTTACATATACGAGTTACCAGTATAAGCAACAGGTTGGTGGGTATGTTGGTACTTTTAAATGCATTTAAAAGTAACAATGTACAGCACCAACTCATAAAACCTAAAAGTATAAAAAAGAGGCCATGCAAAAAAACATAATGAATAAAAACAATACATTAAATAAACTATCCACCCATAAAAACAGCCCACAGCAACCACGTTCATTTAAGTACCACTGTTCAAAAGTCTAACTGCCTGAGAGTAAATGATAGACCAAGTCCTCCTTTTGGTCATCAAAACAAAGAGGTTTAACTATTTTAAAAATACAGCAATAGTGTCTGTCTTCCTTCATGCCTTTACAGGAAAATCTCTTAAGGGGTTTTCTAAGTCTTAAATACCCAAAACTTACGTCAGCAATCTTACGTCACTACTGAAGTGATGAGGATGCACAGAATATTCATCCTACAGAGAACCATCTGATAGAGTTCATACGATTAGTAGGCACTAATATTTTCCTATCCAAGAGATAATAAAATGATTGCACCACCATCGTCAATCTGACCACATTTCTGATCAAAACAAGCTACTGCCCATCTTTCTGACTGATAATTGTATGTCAGATGTTTCCAGTCAACCATCACTCATTCTGATTATTAAGAGGGTCTTTGTAAATGTACCTCAAAATAGCTCGGTTTCTTCCTTTACCATTGGGGAATGCCTCATCTGGAAATATGAGTAAAAACTGGGTCAGGAATTATACTATACAACCTAAAATGGATCTTGTTTCTGTGAAGATAAAAAGACTAAAAGGTTCCTCAGTTCCTGAACATGCCCCTGAAGTGTGAAGGCCCCTGAAGCAAATTAGGACACGTTGGCTTTGGAGAAAGTACATGCAACAGTGTACTTTTTTCTATGATTCATCAGTCGTCAGTTGAGCTCTAAATTCAGAGTGGCAAGTTGGATGAACTTTGTCTATTAGAGATCTGTCAACTGACAGCAACATTTTTATTTCCCAGAGCATTCAGATCTCTCACATGGAGGTGGATTGTCAAACGCTGTAGGCGATGGAGCTGTGGTTGTAGCAACTAATGTTAAGCCACATTTGCATGTTTCAGAGATATTACTTCTAGAAGGTTACAGTCTATAACTGCAACAAACTGGAGTGTGAAGATCACAGTTGCCTACCAATGTGATCTAGCTTGTGGTTTATTAACGTACCACGCCAGACTCATACCATGACGTGTGCAAAAAGAAGTGTAGCACACCGCTAGTACAATTTTAGTACAATCTTGCACTTCCATAAATTATTCTGGTGATGTCACTGAATGTACGACATTACAGGTGCTACAGAAATGGAAGGGAACACCAAGGTACGTCAACGTTTGTGACAAAAATTTTTTAAAAAGGCTCTTTTAACATGAAAATTCTGCCACAGTTAAAACAAGACCATGGCACCAAGAAAGAATATCCAGTTCATTACGTACACCCTCGCAGAACCCTCTAATGTTTTTAAAGTTCTGGACAAAGGGTGATCTTCTGAGATGCATATTATCCATGAATGTGCTTTACAGTTCAAAATACTGTTGTGTGCATCTCAGTGCTTCTGACTGCTCACTAACTCTTGCACACTTTCAAATGGTCCAAACAAATTAGGATGGACATGAAGCCTCTTGCAAAATGTATGACCTGGGAATATGGCATAGTTTTAAGTGATTTACAGGAGGTGTTCTTCTCTCACTTTAAAATCTGTTGCATACTTCCGACAGACAGCTCAGAAATAATCAAACAAGAGCAACGCAAAGCACAGCATATGCCCCCGCTCATATGTTAAGTTGGTGTATGATTTCATAGTAGATGTGGTAATGAAGTCTGGAAATTATTGGTATAGTGAAGGTTTGCTGCTTTTCAAATGGTGTGTACTGGCACCCATTTTCAAAAGGATACTTCCTCTAGTCTCCCCCAATATACCACCAAGAAAAAATTTCAGTCAGATGAGGTGTGCTTTACTTATTGTATGAATATAAATATCACGATGGTGTCCATAAAGGCCACACTGGAAAACTGATGACTGTCATTTTCAAAAGGAACCTTCCTGTTGCCGTCCCCAATATACCACTGAGAAATAGGTTCAGTCAAATGAGCTGCACTTTAGTTATTGTGCAGAATTGAAAATCAAGATGGTGTCTACTTTATCCCCGGTCACAACCCACCGTGCGTTTTTTTTTTTTGCCGTACGTTTTCTGCGGATGCCACGACCACTACGTTTTTGTGAAAACGTACGGAGGCAGTAGCAAGAGGAGGGAGGGAGTACGCTCAACGCACATCTCTAGGAGTGTAACGATAAAGAGAGATGACAATAAAGCAGTGTGTGTGTGGGGGGGTCGCTTTTCTTTTTTATGAGCGGGACCGGAGCAGCAGGTGTTTTTCGGCGTCGGCGATGCATGAGCATGTCCAGCCTGCAGCGGTCAGTTGTACGAGTGTTTACTTGCCTCAAAAAGTTACAGCTAGTTGTCAGACTGAAGCTGTGGAGTGTCTGTGTTGCTGATGTTTGTAAATAAAGTCCAAGTTCAAGTGAGAAGCTGCGTCGTGCATGCAGGTCTGTCGGCCTCCCCACATCAGAGTTAGTGAAACGTCACACAAGGTGTGAAACACTGATAGAGGAATATATTCACTACACACTTGATGACCAGCTTTTGAAATTTCAACTTAATTCTAATTTATATATGTGTATCACAATCTTCAAGATCTTATACCTACAATTTAATTCCATAGTATGTGGTGAATAGCCTAATGCCTCCGTACGGATTTGGTTAATTCAATAGTAATTGAATGAAAATGTGCTGCTTTAAATCCGTACTGAGGCAGTACTCACAACGTGCGTCATCTATACTGCTGGTGAATCCGCAGCCTGACCACAGCGAAAGTTCTGCATGCACTAAAACCTCTACGGCGATCCGTACTTACGACGTACGGATCTACAATTTTAGCCCACGTTTTTGCAAGTAGACTGCACGCATGTGCAAGTACGGCGGGTTGTGACCACGGCTTAAAGGTGAAGGATCTTACCGTGTGGGCTCAGGAACACATCAGAAAACCACTGCCAGTTAACACAGTTTGTCGCTACATCTACAAGTGCAAGTTAAAACTCTACCATGCAAAGTGAAAGCCATACATCAAAAACATCTAGAAATGCTGCGGCTTTCTCTGGGCCTGAGCTCATTTGAAATGGACAGACGCGAAGTGGAAAAGTGTGCTGTGGTCTGATGAGTCCACATTTCAAATTGTTTTTGGAAATCATGGACGTTGTGTCCTCTGGACAAAGGAGGAAAAAGACCATCCAGACTGTTACCAGCGGAAAGTTCAAAAGCCGGCATCTGTGATGGTATGGGGGTTTGTTCGTGCCCATGACATGGACAACTTACACATCTGTGATGGTATGGGGGTTTGTTCGTGCCCATGACATGGACAACTTACACATCTGTGATGGTATGGGGGTTTGTTCGTGCCCATGACATGGACAACTTACACATCTGTGATGGTATGGGGGTTTGTTCGTGCCCATGACATGGACAACTTACACATCTGTGATGGCACCATCAATGCTGAAAGGTACATCCAGGTTTTGGAGCAACACATGCTGACATCCAAGCAACGTCTTTTTCAGGGACGTCCCTGCTTATTTCAGCAAGACAATGCCAAGACACATTCTGCACGTGTTACAACAGCGTGGCTTCATAGTAAAAGAGTGCAGGTACTAGACTGGCCTGCCTGCAGTCCAGACCTGTCGCCCACTGAAAATGTGTGGCACATTATGAAGCGCAAAATACGACAACGGAGACAGCGGACTGTTGAACAACTGAAGTCGTACATCAAGCAAGAATGGGAAAGAATTCCACCTACGAAGCTTCAACAATTAGTGTCCTCAGTTCCCAAACGGAAAGGTGATGTAACACACAGTGGTAAACATACCACTGTCCCAGCTTTTTTGAAATGTGTTGCAGGCATCATTTCAAAATGAGCAAATATTTGCATAAAAACAACAAAGTTTATATCAGTTTTAACATTAAATATTTTGTCTTTGTGGTGTATTCAATTGAATATAGGTTGAAGAGGATTTGCAAATCATTGTATTCTGTTTTTATTTACATTTTACACAACGTCCCAACTTCACTGGAATTGGAGTTGTATAATAGCATAATGTATAACAGGTCATGGCCATTTTCAAAAGTATCCTTCCACTAGCCTGTTCCAACACACCACCAAGAAATGGTTTCAATCACACGAGGTGTTCCTCAGCTATTGTGCGGAAACAAAAAGTTTACAGACAGACATGGGGAAAATGCCCCAACTTCAGTTAACAGGAATATAATAAAGAACAAATCCCTAATTTTAATGAAGAAAATTTTATGAATCAGACACTTTGAAAGCTGCATCACTTAAGGGTGGGCGGTGCATCAGTGTCACAATTATCATTAGTGACATGGTGCACTAGGGGTGTTGGAAAAAAATCGATTCACGTCTGAATTGCGATTCTTATTTATTACCATTCTGAATCGATCCAAAATGTCCAAGAATCGATTTTTAAAAAGCATTTTATTAAACATTTCCTTGCTTACTCGCTGCGTGTACTGTTTGTCAGGCAACGGCTTCCGTACTACAGCGTCTCCGCAAGGGGCGGGGGGGTCCGGCGTGCTTCAAACATTCGTGAGCTGAAACTTAGCATGGCAGATGAAGAGCTAATTCAGCCAGCACCGTCTTTGCTGAAGGCAAATGTATGGGCCCATTTTGGATTTTATTATTTGCTGCGTAAGAAGGAGCTTGACATGACTTATGCAGTGTGCAAAATCTGCAAAATGAAAGTTAAGTACTTCGGAAACACTTCAAATCCACAAGTCCACATGCTACGTCAATGTGCACCCGGAGCTAAAAGGAGCGGAGCAGCGGTTTATGCCGACTACTGACCAGCGCTTCGCTAAACTGCCAGTCAACTCTGAACGAGCAAAGCAGATAAGTAAATTTACATATTTAGTATCACTTGATTAACCTTGTAAAGCTGCATTTTCTTAAACATAAACATTTTTAAGTAATATAACTATTTCTCAGAGCTCTTTGAATCGAAAATCGATTCTGAATCGAATAGTCACCCCAAGAATTGGAATCGAATTGAATCGTGAGTTGTTGTACGATTCACATCCTAATGGTGCACTATGATATGGAATTGCAGAATACCATCAACATAGTGAGAAATTAGGACAATGACAAGCCCCACCAGGCCTGAAATACATGTTTAATGATGCCATGTAAAATAATGCCAAATATAAATTAATTTAAAATCAATCATTGTGGCACATTCACAGCTCAGAAGAGCACTGCATGGTTCAGTTCCAACCAGTTTAATTATATAGTGCCAAATCACAACATAAGCCACCCAAAGGCGGTTCACAAGAGGAAGGTCTAACCGTACCAACCACCTTGAGCTAGGACAGTGGCAACAGTGGGAAGGAAAAACTCCCCCAGACATTTTTTTGAGGAAGAAACCTCAAGCAGATCAGACGCAGAGTGGTGACCCATTGATTTGGCCATACTAACAACAACAAAGAACAACAAAATATGACAATAAATGATCAAATATGCAAAACCAGAACTGATGAAGAAAAATCGTTGACACTATGACGGTCAAGGGTCAGTTGTTTTTTTTCTTCCTCTTGTTCTAGTGAACTGCACATGTGAGTCAAAACCCCTGGTGCTACACAAGTACCTGCCTACAAAGTCATTTTCATATGAAAACACAAATTCATGGTTATAGAAATATTCTTAAACTGTGCTTCTGTTGTGTGAACCAGCGGACGTCTGCGCTGCCGGATGATTTCGGCCTCAAAAATCATCATTTCAACACAGTCACAGATTTGTTAAACAGAAAACTGTAAAAATCATTGATTCATGAAATTTTTCATCCAGATTTTAAGTTTGAAGGAGCAGATTTAAAAATGGAAGAAGTCAGTGTTATAATCTTGCTCAAATAAGATAAGTATTAAAATGATCATATGGTGAAAAACCAGTAACATCTTGATATAACACCATCACCATCCAAAAAGTTAAACAAATACTGTACAAATCAATTTTAGGCCATATAATCCACTCCGAGTATCACATGTACTAATTGTGCAGTGACATCAGTAGTCTTGGTGTGTATTTCACTTTATTGACATTATACTTCTTCTATAGATGGGCACAAGACAGCACCATTAATAAATGGCTCCAGACAATGACAAGATTTAAGAACCCGTCTGCCAGCACCCTTGTGGATTATGACCCTTTTCATAAAGACAGGCTGTTTAATCCCACCACAGAGCGCAGGCGGCTGAAAAAACAAACAAACATATGGAGGCTTTTCTTGGTTGGACAGTACTTGTATGAAATATACCACCACCTTAAACAGGGCAGTGTTTCTACATTTCTGGTTGTATCTCTCTATGTACACGTGTTTACATTTGTGTGTGCGTGTGTGTATGTTTGACTCCACTTGTCACGTCTCACGTACTCGGGTTTATTTGCAGGCGTGTGCTCGTGTGCAAGAGGTGCTCCCTGCCGTGTCGGCCTTGCCACCATGCCATCTGGAGAGGAAATCGAGTGTGAAGTACAGTATAGTTTGGGACCAAGCTCCGTGGCAGCGGCTCAGCAGTTAGTTCATTAGTTCCAAACTTCCATGGATTAGGAGAGAATTTCTACAGCAGGGAGGCAGGGGGGGAGGCGGCGAGGGTGGCGAGGGGGTGGAGAAGAAAAAAGAGAGGGGACCGCCAACAGCAATGCGACACCATAGGGCACTGTGAGACGAAGAAAACACGAGAGGGAGAGAGATAAACAATCTTAACCCAAAGGACTCTGGAGAGGAGAAGGCGAATGAGAAAGAGAACAAGACGAGGGAGAAAGAAAGAGAGAGGACAGGTGTAGCCGTCAGTTCCGCTCCAGGGTTTCAACCTGCACTCCCTTTTCCTCCACCCCACTGATCATATAGATATGATGATATGTGTAAGAGTGTTGGAGCAGTCGGCCTTGTCTTCCCTCCCCTCTCTCCTCCTCCTCCTCTCCTCTCTGGGTCCACGGCGACAGTTTGTGAGCTCTGGGTGCCTCCTACCCTTTGCTACCCTTCCTATCGCCTTGCCTCTTGGGTAGCCGCCATCGCTGCCAAGATGGAGCGCACACAGCTTTGGGAGTCAAAGTGGCAGACGATTAAAACGGGTGTAGCCACATTTAAATTTTCACAGAGAGGGGGCAGGTGGGCTTTTTCTAAGCGCTGCACCTTTTCTGTGATGATGACCTGCCCTGTTTTAAGGTGACAGATAATGAAAAGAATACATTAATGAACACATCATAGGAGGGCTCCTGGGCTGCGCTTCGACAGTCTTGGTCAGACTTATTGGCACCCCTGAATTTTAAGTATGGAATTTAAAATAAGTTCAGAAATAAATGCAAATTAAACAATTTTGTGTAACAGGAATATTTAATAAAATGCCAAAGTATTTTCTTAGTTAAATAAAAGAGAGACAAAAAAATTACACTTCACAGTTCTTGGCACTCAAGAACATTTCCTGGACTTTGTTTACATCACACATTAAGAAATACAAACACTGTAGTACTGTACCATAACTATGTACAGCTCCTGCATTCCCAGTCACCACAGCCTAGAGTGACTTGGTGGCTTCCCTCACTAGTCTCTTCCTTGCACACATATATTTTTTGAGAATTGCCTGCTCAAGGCACTTTTACGATATAGTACCGTCGTCCACCTGGGGTAAATTCAGTTGATTGGACATGATTTGGAAAGACACACACCTGAAAATGGCTGTGCACCAAAGCTCCCCATCCAACCTGACAGAGCTTCAGAAGTGCTGCAACAAGGAATGGGCAAAACAGCCCAAAGATAGGTGCGCCAAGCTTGTGGCATCATATTCAAGAAGACTTGAGGCTGTAATTGTTGCCAAAGGTGCATCAACAAAGTACTGAGCAAAGTTTTTTTTATTTTTAATACATTTGCAAAAATTACAAAATAAATAAATCTTTTTTAATGTTGTCATTATGGGGTGTTGTGAGTAGAATTTTGAGAGGAAAAAATTAATTTATTCCAATTTGGAATAAGGCTGTAACATAACAAAATGTTGAAAAAGTGAAGTGCTGTGAATTCCTGATGCACTGTACATCTGTCTGTAGTGGTGTTTTTGAATATGTATGACATCATATATGACGTCTGTGTAACTTCATTATGAAGTAATTTATACCAATCAATCATAAATATTTTGCCGATAAATGTATGCTTTAGATAATCCTTCTTGGTTGTTGAGATATACAAAAAAAAATGTGTTTTTTAGACCATGTTTTCCTTGACCATGCATGTTGGCCATGCTACTCCAAAACCTTATCACCTCTAGATATCTATCCAGGTAGTGTTACTAGATATTACTAGACATCTATCCAAGTTGATTTACTGCTGATGAATTATACCTTAGGTGTAGTTTTTTTCTGGCCGACTGATTCTGCTCTTTTTCTCTCTGTCCGAGGTACGAACGACGGACGGATCTGAACCGAAGGGCCCCGACAGACTGTGAGGTGGAAGGCCTGAGGCATGTGCTGCATGCTGCAGTCTGCATTTGCAAGTGACCCTGTCGTGGGGACAGGCCTACTGATGGCGTGGACAACCCCTACCTGTGGTGCTGAAGCCTGTGTGGACTTCTCATCTTCTTTATATTATTATGTTGTTTGATTTTCTATTTTCTGTTTCTTTAGCTTTGTAAAACTTTGCAAAACCTTGTAATTGTTAGAATGGCCTAAGCAGTGGGTCACCCCTGGTCTGCTTAAGGTTTCTTCCTCAATATCATCAGAGGGAGTGTGCTTGGTGCAGGGGTTGGTAAAGTTCGACCTTACTTGTGTGAAGCGCCTTGAGGCAGCTTTGTTGTGATTTGGCGCTGTATAAATGAAATAAATTGAATTGAATATTCCCACCAAGTTTAATCCAAGTAGGCTTCCTGATTGCTGAGCTACTATACACACTTTTCATGATGCAATCACAAAATGTAAATTAATCAATGGTTCGTGACACCGCCACGAAAAGTACCACATTTTTATGACGGGAGCACAAATTCATTTTGTGACAGGACCATAAAATGTGGGGTGTCGTGGGGGGGGGGGGGTTCTGGCTATGGTTAGGGGTAGGGTTAGGAACGGTTAAAAAAAAAACATGTCACAAAAATGTGACTCATTTCATGACAGGTACAAAAAAAAAGCGTGAGACTGTATATTTTATGTCAGTATTTGTAATTTCACCATGTGAAATGTTGTTCAACAACTTAATGCCCTTTATTAAATGTAGTGGCAAAATCGATTAACATGCACTAATTATTTTGTACGTTCCCCTTTGGCTGCTCCGGTAGTGCCCTGGTCACGAGAGCGAGAAGTCAGGTGTTCATACCCCACTGTGGATGCAAAGATATATCACTCGATTCAACCTAGAAGAGGTGGAGTTTGGTATTTGGCGACCTCGCGTTCCATGTCTGTCACTGTCTTAACACGGAGGCTTTGCACTGCTTCTCAAAGGCGCCGTTCAGACTGTGCTGTTGTCATGGTGAGCACAATCAAAGTTAAGATATACAGGGTGGAAACTGCCTTTTACAATTAAAGATCATCGTTGATCACAGTCTCCTCCAAACTGACAACTTATGGAAGATTTTTGACATTATATGGAGGACTAAGAAATGAACAGTACCTCATGAAAAAGGTCATTCAAGTGCATAACTCCATTAGTACAAATATAATTTATAAAATCCTCTGTCCCTTTATTAATCAAGCTATGCTCCAACATTTTTGCTATGTGGTGTTGCGTAATAGTTTTAGATACCTTATCATGTTGACTAAATAAAATACAGTTTGTTTGTTTTTACATATTTCTTAAGCAGACCAACAGAAAAATCTAATTTGAGACATGAAAATATTCATGCATTCATTCATTTTCTCCACTTATCTGGATCTGAGTTGCAGTGGCAGCAGACCAAGCAGCTCATCCCACCCTTCCCTGTCCTCAGCCAAGTCCTGTCCTTTTTTAAATTTCGTTTTTATTATTATTATTATTAAATTGTTATTTATCTATTATTTAATTATTATTTATCTAAACATTCTGATATTAAAAAGAAATTGAGATGTTTTTGTTGTTTCTACACTAAAGAACCCAATCAATTATCAAATCACATACATCATTTTTAAATTAAAAAAACAAAGACATTCACTGTTGGCAATTCGATAACATAATGATAACTAAAACCTGATTAAAAGCAATCTGATTTTCTCTCCAGTGAAAAGCCGTGATATTTTACTTTTTTAAAATCCCTGCAATTCCCGTTTCTCAAATATTATTTTTCTTTTTCTTCCATTTCAAAATTTGATGAATTGTTTTTGAGTGTTGCTGAAAGTTTTTACCAAGTTTTGGTCAAATTGGTTCATTCCATTTTAAGAAGAACTAGACCATAAATCCAAGAGGGAAGCATGGAGGTAAAAATAAGAATTAAAAAAAGATAAACTGAACTAAAAACATGCAAATGAATGCAGAAAATAATCTCGTTTATGTTCCTAACAACCCAAAAGCACACACACACCAGAGGCGCCATTTAACCCAACAGGGGAGCAAATATATATATATATATATATATATACGAGGTCTATTAGAAAAGTATCCGACCTCATTATTTTTTTCAAAAACCATATGGATTTGAATCATGTGTGATTACATCAGACATGCTTGAACCCTCGTGGGCATGCGAGAGTTTTTTCACGCCTGTCAGTTACGTCATTCGCCTGTGGGCAGTCTTTGAGTGAGGAGTCGCCCACCCTCTCGTCGTTTTTTCATTGTTTAGGAATGGCTCAGAGACTGCTGCTTTGTTTGATCAAAATTTTTTCAAAACTGTAAGGCACAACTGAGTGGACACCATTCAATAAATTCAGCTGGTTTTCGGTAAACATTTTAATGGCTGATGAGATATTTTGGTCTGGTAGTGTCGCTTTAAGGACAGCCCACGGTGCCTGACGGCGATCTGCGCTTCGAGGTGGCAGCGTCTCGCCGATTCAACTTGAAAACTTTCACATTTCAGGCTCTCTTGACCCAGTAAGTCGTCAGAGAACAGAGAACTTTCAGAAGAAGTCGGCATGAGGAGTTTATTCGGACATTCCATTGTTAACGGACATTTTGTAATGAAAGAACGTGCGGGCAGAGTCGCATGTCGGGCCAGACCCGACCGCGGGGGGTCGCGACAGGAAAAACACCTCCGTTGGAAACCTTAACGGGCAAGTTGGAACATGCCCAAGCTGTTAAACAATTTCTCAGTTACTCACTTGTTGAAAGCCATCAAAAGCCGCCTGAATTTTACAAATGGTTTTCAACACGGAGGTGTTTTTCCTGTCGCGGCACACACAGATTCGCCGAGTCGTCACAGAAACGACTCGGCGAATTTGCGCGCACGTCTTTCATTACAAAATGTCCTTAAACAGTGGAATGTCCGCATAAAGTCCTCATGCCGGCCTCTTCTGAATCTTCTCCGTTCTCTAAAGACATCCTGGGTGAATTAAGCCTTAAATTAGGATGTTTTCAGGTCGAAACAGGCCGACGAAGGCGCCTGGAAGTGCTGCGCGACGTCCCGCTCCGTGGGAAGTCCTTACACCGACAGAAACACCCCATAATCTCTCATCAGCCGTTAAACTTTTCACCGAAAACCATCTTAATTTCTCGAATAGTGTCCACTCGGATATTCCTCACAGGTCCAGAAAAAATTTTGATAAAGCAACACGCGCCGTCTCGAGCAGCGTGTGAAACAAAGGAATTCAGCCGAGAGGGCGGGACCACATCTCACTCAAGGCCTGCCCACTGTGAAATGACATCACCGACACGCGTGAAAAAACTCACGCATGCGCACGAGGGTTCAAGCATGATTGGTGTAATCGCACGTCATTCAAATCCATATAGTTAAAAAAAAAATAAAAGTGTCGGTTTCTTATCTAATAGACCTCGTATATATATATATATATATATATATATATATATATATATATATATATATATATATATATATATATATATATATATATATATATGTCTCCACAACAACCCCGATTGATTTCCAACTGCAACAATGGAAAGAGAAGCTGAGAGTGTAGAAGTGAAGAAAGGAAGCCACAGTGAGAAGAGAGCATTTTATTATTGAGGAGTCACAACTGCATTAAATAAACTCTGCAATAGTCTAAATTAACTATTACAGTTGATCACATTGATTTAACACTACAACGGTTGATTTGATACTATTTCGAATAGGAATATCTGTGTATGGACACACAGGATTGGGTTGTTGGAAAAATATGCAAAACACCTTTAAAGCAAACATGGTGTATACTATGGTGTCAAAAAGTGACTGAAATGTGTCCAGATGACACAGATGACTGTGTCCTGCTTTTATAGAGGTAGAGGTTCTTATTTAACGTGGGTAGCCAACGAAAGCCCGAAGCTTGTTTCCAGAAGGGCCCGCGGCATGTTTCTCTCACTCTTCCCCACCACTGTTGTTGAAAGTGCCAGTTGAGAGCGTGGCTGCAATCGGGAAATGAACCCGGATCGCTGGTGTCTCAGTCCAACGTGCAAACCATTATGCCACCACCTCCCAATTTAAGCAGATACGCAGATCAAGGAAGGGGAACGAAACTATTTTCTGGGATTTATTGTTGGTAGTTTGATGTAAAGACCACTCAGGGTGCCGTTAGTGAAAGGTTGAAGGAAAGGAATCTGTTTCTTATGACATTTTCCCCTTCACTTTTTAACAGCATATACTATGATCCTGACATTATTTTTGAGGCAAAACCAGTAAAAAAAAATGCACCTACAAATCACAAGTTGTAGCTCTAAACCTATTTTCACGCAGCTTATTTACAGATCTGCGTTAAATATTAAGCAGTATGCTTTTGCAGAATGTAGGTTTGGTTAAATCAGTTATAGGCTCAAACATAAAGAAAGTGAGAAGCAGAGGTTTGGACCAAACTATGGGTTTTAAAAGCAAACAGATAAAGGACAAGTGTAAAATGTTCAATATTAAGAAGGCAATACGTCGAACCATCTTTCCAAAGTTTGCCTCAAAATAACAAAACATGCTTTTCATTTTATAGAACATATGTGTTATGAAGGTTGATGATGTCCTATTTTTACTTGATATACTAATTACTTCTGATCTTGAGGTATTATTACCATTCTGCATCCGCCTGTTCAAATTAACAAAGATAGAATCAAGCTACGGTTTACACATTGCTCCATTTAGCATCTTCAACACAATTAGAAAAATTTGAAGAATTAAGTCCAATACAAGCCCTGAGGCCCAGCGGACTGGTGCCCATCCCAGGATATAGTAGACAAAAGTCTGTGACTTCAACTGGATGGAATACCAGCCCTTAGCAGGTTACTTCTCCAGCAAAAATATGATGATATGGAAACTCATAACCCTCTTCTAGATTTTGTACTACAAAACCGTACCACCCAAAAACGTGAATATACTGTGTGAATTGTAAAACAAAGCTGGACTAAGTTGAGATCTACACAAAACATCCTAACCTACTGGACCAAAATGAATTAATTCCTGAATGTCAACTTGGGTCTCAACAATGTCAACTCTGTATGGCCCCAAGAACTTAACATTTCTCCACAATAAATAGTACAATTGACTGTGTTGCTGTGAACACTTTTGGCGATAGAGTATAAGGAGGAACCTGACACGTAGGTATCTTAAGTCAAGTCAAATTTGGGAACCTGAGCTGATGCCACACATGGCCTCATCCACCACACCACAGAACTACCCCGGGTCCTGCATGGCAACTATCCATGCAGAGGCAACAAATTTATTCCCACTTCTTGAAAGCTACCATCGATCTGCCTCAGCCAGGAGAAATGTGGACGTCCGCTTGGATTCTCCAGTCATTGGAGTCCTCAACAGTGGCAATCTGGAGATCTAATTTGACTTAATTCTATATTTATTTATTTACTTACCTGCTCTTAAAAACACAAAGGCACTGGCTCTACAATATTTACAAGCTTCTAAACTAACTTACGCCAATTTCTGGAATCTTAACGAATATTAGTTGCTGTTTCAAGACAGTCAACTTGGCGTAGGTAAACCTCACATCCACTGAAAATCTGACAAAGGGAATAAAAGCAGATTTAAATATATTATATAACTACTGCTACCCCCGCCGGACACACCAGAATAGTGGATATAAAATCTCGCTTCATCTCTACAAGTGTCCTAAACAATTTCCTTTCAACGCTATAGTTTATAAACGCTGTCATCAAAATTTTTTATACCATTTCCTCACCCTATGAACCTTTGGGCCATCTATCAGTCAGGATTTTTATAGCAGAGCCACTTGGAACACTGTGGACTCTGTACATTATATCACTGAAGAACAAAGTCAATCTCTGTAAGATTTATTTCAAAATTTCTATGTATAATCATATACTTTTGGGCCACATGGAACTGTGCTCCATCTACGTGTACACGTATCCATCTCTTTCTGTATTATGAACGCTTGAGTTACTCACGGCAGGGGATGCGTGGCCACGGATTTTTAAAAAATTACCTTAACATATAAAATGTAAATTTATAGCCTCAGTTGTACAAGTTGCACATAACAGCAATTGTTCCCCAACATACTTGTACAGAATTATGACTGTCTGAGCTGGTTTGATACTTTGACTGGATTAAAATGGGGACACCGAGATGTCACATGTTGACAGGTCAAGAATCCAACGTCTGAATGACTTCTTGAGCGCTGCATTCCTCCCGACATAATAAAGACAGAAGCTCTGACATCCACCAGCTCCATCGTGGGGTCACAGCTTTAAGCCGTCAGTCACAGAAGCCCTCATCTCATTGTCTACTACAGGAACAGCCTCCAGCTATATCAATCATCTTTATTATCATGACTTAAAAACCTTTGTTAGTTAACTTTTTTATCCGGGCTGCTTCTTTATCCTGCTCTCCAATCACAATTTCATGGGCAGTTCAGCAGGGCCAATGGGGAGTTGGTGTAGGCGGGAGGACAATGCTTTTAACCTGCTGCATCTGGTGCTTTCCCACTGCTCACCCAGTGGGACGTGGTCACCTTGTTTTAAAGGACTCTGTCCGGGGGGGCAGCACTGCCTTTATGCCATTATAATAGGGTGAAACATGCTTATTTTAAACATTGCACTTAGGTGGTTTCCATTCAGTGATTAAGACCAAGCACCTGTCAGGAAGACTGAACAGGAATGTTTTTTAAAACGGGATGACACAGCTGTGACTGTTTGTTTTGTTCTTGCTGACTTGTACATCTGGGTGTTTTTTTTCCCCCCTAAAATGTACCTTTTTGCTGAGGGCGACGCCATCCTCACAGTCCAGAACAGCACAGTCGACGTCCAGTGATGTTAGCTTTCTCAATTTTCGCTCATCATTGCCAGGGCAGTAGAGGACCGCCCTGCGGGGTACGTAGCATGGTGAGGAGCCTGCAGCGTGATGCCGATAACGCCGTCCTCCTGCGTACAACTGCCAGGCTGCAGGCAGGAGCCAAGCGGCCTCCCTGTCAACACATACACATAATATACTTACACACACGTGCGCAAAAAGGCAAACAGATTTACATGTACATTTATGAAAGCTGCACTGCAGGAACCATAAACATTAAAAAAAACATATTGTTCCTATGTAACTGAGGTGCCACTTACTTTCAGAACTGAGTATTCTGATTATTTCATGATTACCACTTCATTTGTCACTACAGGTTTAAATGGTCACAGTAGCTGCAAGAACCAAGTAACCGTGGCTTGAATGGCCACTAGGACTCTGCAATTAGTGGTGAAGCTTAAAAGACGCCAACATGACCCCAAAAAAGGAGGTTCACTGGTCCTCCTCTATAAGAACCCAAAGTTTAAAGCACTGAACATGCAGTCATTTTTACTGAGTTAATTCCTGAAATTTTGAGTACCCACTCACTGACTTCATTAATCTTGATTCTCCCAGATTTAGTCAAAGTCAGACTTTATTGTATAGCAGAGCTATTCCCGAATGCAAGAACATCAGGGCCAACTTTGAAATCTGAAAATCATCTAACTGTTAATCAAAACTTTGAGTTCAAGACTTTCTTAAAGTTATTTCTAATGAATTGTCAGGACCCACCTGCAATATCCTCATCGCCCAAGAGGGGGCCACAGGTTTGTTGGGTGTGGCCTACTGCAGCAACACAACATAACACAGTACCCAGTTTTTCCCTTTGAGCAGAGAAAAATAAAAATCCACCATAAGAAGAGTTCTCTGCAAGATGCGTTGTGGCATACATCGTGAAATACCAATTAAGGAGATATTCCCAGACCTAATAAACTATTTTTACCACTTTTCATGCAGCCATGTCTGGGGTTAAAGATACACTGGCAAACAGTTTCATTTAAAAAGCATTTTAATTACTGAATTACCAAATGGTTTGTGGTGGCTAAGTGGTTAGTGCACTTGTTTCCAGACTAGAAGGTTCCTGGTTCAAGACCCTCACAGCCTATTCTCCATATAATGTGGAGTTGCATCAAGAAGAGCACGCAGTGTAAAAGTTGTGCCAAATCAACACTGGATCTGTAGTAGTGACCCCAAGTGAAAAATGGAGAATTCAAAACAACTTTCTAAGCTCTAGACACATATCATTTAACCTTTCCTCGTGGTCTAATTTTGCAAAAAGCAAACAAATACCACAATATGTTGCAAGAAACTGCAATACTTGTAGAATCTCTTACGTATCTGGATAGGTATTGAATTGGCACCCAAGTATCACAATAGTTATCGTATCTGGAGATAAGTGTATTGTACCAGCACTACCTTATTCTGGAAAAAACCCAAGTATTTTGAAAATTCCAAACATGCTGGACAACAGATGTGAAGATTCTACTGGAGATGGCAATTCCAACACCACAGAGTGATGCATTCACAATTTATTTAAAACACCAATGGTCAACACAGTGTTTACAACTGTGTTTCGCAAGACTGGTCATGTGGTTGACTTTGATTTCAACTTCATAACTGCTGGAGAGTAAAAGCTATGGACTCACTTCCTGAAAAAATGGATTTAATTTTTAGGCTTTTATTCAGACAATGCATCACTGTTTCCAAAGGCCTTTGAACAGAAAGTGGTAAACCAGCTAACAGATTTTCATGCTAATTACAATCCCTGCAAAAAGTCCCATTCCTCCCTACGAATCGCGCGGTCAATAGAACTGCAGATAAAATGAGCTTGTGAGAAAGTAAATTTGCATTTGTGATTATTAGTAGTGAATGAAGTAATTGTTTCAACCCTAATAGTGTTTTTTTTTTTTTTTTTAATCACACAAGGGTGACAGGAAAGACTAAGGAGGCACGAATAATATGTGTAGAAACATTTTCTTTTTTGTAAGTGTCTTTGCCCTGAGGCTGTTGAGTCAAGTATGAAGTGGATGAGAGATGTTTTGCTTCTCTTTGTCAATGACAAACTGACCCAAACACTCAGCCACTCATATGCTAATATTGCCATGGGCACCCATATGCCACTGCATAGCTACATCACGCAGAAAGTGAAAGAACAGGGTGTGTCTCTACTCAATACTCAAGACGCTGTCTACCGTAACGCAGCAGATTTCCCATGATCCTTTGTGGTTCCTATCCACGTGGCTTCGTCCGACTTGTTTGAGAGCAGTGGGCATTTATATTTGTGGAACAGGTTTTTTTTGTGTGTGTGTGTGTGTGTGTGTTTACAAAAGTCTGCATCTGCTCTTAAAGTTCTTGTTATTGTCATTGGATTAAGCTTTATGTCCTAAACCTACAGTGTTAGCCAGATTCATCAGATTGAGCCGTGTTTAATAATGAGAATGCAGCAGTGGTGTATGTTTTTATTTTTACCTTGATATGGCATGTTCCAGCTTTTCCATTTTGTTGGCAAGTCATCTTGTACTCATGATGAAAAGACTTCATATGCAGGTTTTGGTTTTTTTTGTAGCCTTAGCCAACAAAGCAGCCTTGTCTATTGAGTAGAGACCAACTTTTTTTAACTGACTTTATTATCAGCATTTATTTTGCTGAAATGGAGAACAATTTGGCTGTGGCTCTGTATCAATGGCATTAGGTCTGTTTCCACCACTCTAACGCAACCTAGTACTTCCCAGATTTTGGGAATGTTTGTTGGAAGGTCACATAATTGATCTCTGCTGCTGTGTCTCCATTGCGGTTAAAATCCACGGTGCTCAAGAAAGTACGTATGCAGTGATACAATAATTCTACAACTCTCAGCTGTAGCGTAGAGTTTCTCATTCCTCCTCGAGTAATCGATTGCTAGCTGGACCACATCCATGGAGAAGAAAGCCAACCACACCTGACCTTCTTCGTCAGTCTACCTGCTGCTTCTGTTAGTCATGTTCTGTTTGGGTCCTTTTGCTCTTGCTCTCATTTTGCTGGTCTAGCTTGTCCCACGTTGTCACATCTTCTCCTGGGTGAGTTAATGACCAATCAGTGCCAAGCTCAGAAGTACCTTCCCCAAAGCAGGGACTTATGTTGTCCCAGAAAAAGGCTCAGAAAATCACCTTTTGGTGAAGACACACGCAAAGGGATCGAGTCCTTTAAATGCCCAGCGAATTCCTATGGTGGAACTGGGCTTATTTTGTAACATTATAAAGGCTGCGCAGATGCCACAGCGCAAAGGCCTGTGGATAATTTGACATCACATGCAAAACATCTATGCATGCTTGTGTCCCTAAGCATGAACGTTTAGCCTGAAACTGCTGAACCTTGGGGAATTTGGGGTTAAGTCTTGAATGATAAATTAATACATTGCTGGAGGAACGTGTAATCATTCAGTGTGTGAGAAGAAGACAAAACATCACACTCGCCACATACCAATAATCACAATCAGTGTTCGTACGAGTCTTAATTGTTTGTTTTGTCAGCTCGGCTTCTGAAACAATTAGCACTAATGATCTGCCGAGAGTCTGGGATCAGATATAACTAATTACGGTGAGAAACAGCTTCTCTCAGCAACAACACTCTCGCTGGTTTCCAGAAGCCCGGAGAGAAATGATAGTTATATATAGATTCCTTCTTTGCCTGAGGACGACAAGTAGAAGGAGGAGCGGGAGTCATTCGGTTTAAAAGGCAGCTGAATTATTCTCTTGTCTTTTGCTCTCTAAAGAAGCTAAAGTCACTTCAATAGCTACTTAATCCCGTCAACTACGCTTCCTAGTGCCCTCCAGTCTGGATCGGGTCTAATCTGCTCCGAGATTATGTGACTCGAGCAGGCAGCTAAAACCAATTGAGGTGCCTTCCAAGACCAAAGCCTATGGCGGACAGTTTAAATACTTAAGACTTTGGACTAAAAAGGTTGGAGGGCTAAAATGTGACACCATGTCTAAAGGAGAAAAGTGAAATTGGGGAACAGACAAAACTTATTTTACAGGCAAAAAGCTGCTGGGTTCATATTGCTGGAGGCTGAAGGAAAACAGCAAATAACAAAATAAGAAATAAAATTGTTGGGTAAGAGAACAGCCTGGAGTGCTGAGTGGTAGGGGGCAAGAGGGGGCTGATGGGATCTAAATGAAGTCGGTCTATTCGGTGCATAGTGCTCAGGGGGAAATGGTTAAAAAGACAAAGTGCTCACTTTGAAAGGCAAATATATTAAAATGTAAGCAGAGTGCAAGAGGATGGCAGTCATTGTTTAAGAGATTCAACTGAAAAGGAAGATATTTAAGGGTTGGAAAAGGGACCCAGCCCCATGAGGGGTGAAAGTAATAACAAAAATGAAATGA
The DNA here is from genome assembly GCF_902500255.1 of Thalassophryne amazonica. NCBI lineage: Eukaryota > Metazoa > Chordata > Actinopteri > Batrachoidiformes > Batrachoididae > Thalassophryne > Thalassophryne amazonica. Next base: position 12,942,336 of record NC_047116.1, read on the forward strand.
TAAAAATGGAGGTGATGAAATGACACATGGACTGAAAAGTGGAACTTAAAATATTGACTACATTTATTGTAAATAATCAACTGATATTTAATGCTTACAGCAAGTCATTTTTGTTACTACTGCTATAAAAGTCTTATTTATAATCTCCAGCAAGTGTCCTCCAGCAAGGTCGAAGAAAAATGTAATTAAGAATAAGACTTTCTTGAAAAATAAGATGTGAAATTTCAGTGACAGTTAGCCAGAAGGCACATGAGAGACCCAAACTTCAATCTGATGTGTTTTCTTGTTTGAAAATGACTCTCTGTGTAACTTGACCATTAAGTGGTGCAACAGACAGAAGTTGCACTTTGCACAGTTTCTCCAACAAGATTAGTAAGTCAATTTGGCATAGGGCAAACAAAAATGTGAAAATGTGCAAGAGAACGCACATTAAGCAGCACATTATAACTAAAAAACCGAGTTACACACCAACACGGCACATTACAATTTCTGTATGCATTTAAAGATAACATATAAGCTGTATATGAACACAAATGTATCAATATGGTGATCTGTATCGTATTGCATCTGTGTCTGAAAAATGATAAGGAGCCCTACTCGGCACTCACTTGTTTACACTTTGTAGGACAGCCAGAACTGTCACAAGGAGGATGGCTAGGCTAAGGTAAGGATGCAATGTTTTAAAAATGTATTATCAATGAAAAAGTTTATTTGTATTCAATGAGGTAAATGCTCCTTCTTGTCTGTTATGTGGCAACAATAAGCCATTTACTCACAAGTTCTTTGTGCCTTGTACAATAACATTAATTCTCCTGTTAGCTTCTGCTTCTGACCATGGTGTTGGTGCTATAAATTAAAAAGAAAAAAGCATAAAGCAAATGGACTACATTTAAAAAAATAAATGTGGCTTATATGGCTTTACCCTCCTTACAGGACACACTTTTTTGATATATGAGACGAATACTTCAGTGCAGCATATAGTCCACCAAAATACAGTATCACTGTGCAAATACTTATAGACGTAAGTGAAGTAAGGAAAAATTGGATTTTTTTTCATTCATTTGTTTACATTTTTCATAAATAATTCACTGTAAGTGAATGTACAAAATATGAAACAATCCCTGACCCACTTTTTCAACCCCTATGACCGGCTTCTGTTACTTTCAATTCATTTCTTTCTTTACATGAAAGGTTAAAACAACACAGGCTTATGTTGGCTCAATTAGCTACAGTAAAGTGGCGGGGCCTGGCCACAGTGATTCCGTTTACTGGTCTGAGATCAGAGGTAATTGAGTGCTCATACGTTTGTATGGTGCTGGTTCTCATTAACAGAGAGCCAGCGGCAACAGATTCGGGTCCAGTGGCACAGAAAGAGAGAACGAGGGGAGACAGACTTGCTGTGCATCTGTAAAGATATAGGTCTTTCTCAGCATAAATTAGGATGCTGTCAACATACAAGGAACAGGACAAAAAACGCTGACTATATAACTAACCTGCCAATGAAGCCTAATAGATGAGTAAGTGCACATGAATCTGATCCAGGAAGTTGTATGTTGCTCAGAGTCTAATGCCTACTGAAACATTTCTGAGATTCTGGGCTATTAAATAAATCTGAGCGGCTGGACCTGCAGGCAAGTGTTACAGATGTCCAAACAGCGTTTATCTTTATAAGCTCACAGGAGTTCTTTCTTCTCGACTTACTGACTGAGAATTTACATGCAGATTCTGCACCACAGAGAGTGTCTTGGACAAAGCGGCTGAATGGTGTCGAACTATCAACTGATCTTCAATCCAACAGAACAGTCTCTGATGATCTGACACTACCTGTCAGTCCCTCAGTAGTGTCTCAGTACAATAAACCCACCTTGAACTGTATATCCTTCAACTACACATCTTATCTTCAGTGCTGTATACTTGACATACTCAGTCCATTTTCCCTGAGGTCCCCTTCCTTATCTGTGAAATCCCATCATGTCATTGAGATCTGTGCACCACACTATCAACAAATTAGTGAGAAATGTCAAAGATTTGGTCTATTCACCTGAAGCATTACACATCTTTCTTGCAGTAGGAATTAGCTCTACCTTGACTATCAACAGTGCATGGTGTGCAGCACACAGGGCAAGTACATTTGGGGCAAATCCTACTCTGACTTGCTAGTTAGATGGTGTGCAATCTCAGCACGAAGTAGGATGCACGGCACCCTATGCGTTGGGCAAAATGGGAACTAAAACAGAGTACCAGCTGGTTACTGTCCCAGCTAGGGTCTTTCAATAGATCACAGCGAGGGAGCTGCTCTGCTACTTACGACACCCTGACCCAGAATCAGGTCGTCTGCAAGTGATTTAGCACCAGGTTCTCCACAAACATGAGTTGCGTGGCAGGAGAGGGGCGGCCGCATATCCGGCCACGCCCCTATCCAGTCACAAGCGGCTCTGCTCACCGCCCCCCCCCTCCCCCCCGGGGGGGAGGCCCAGCTATCAGGGGCCAACCGAAAATCCACGGCGCTTCGGTATCGTTTTGTCTAGGCAGGATTCTGACTTAGAGGCGTTCAGTCATAATCCCACAGATGGTAGCTTCGCACCATTGGCTCCTCAGCCAAGCACATACACCAAATGTCTGAATCTGCGGTTCCTCTCGTACCTCTCTGAAATAAGAAGGGTTTTATTGGGGAGAAAAAGATTGTGTGCAAAGCACTGAAATGCTCAAGTGCGACCAACAGTCATCCATCACAGCTCCCTGAGGTGAAGCATTCGTGCACCCCAAGTAACAACATCTTCTGCTCCGACCATCTGATCCCCTCCATACAGGGCTGGGTGATTAATGAAACAATTTTGGCTCCCAATGATAATGAAAATAACATAATTGAGATCAACTGATTGGTTTGAATTGGTCCTGTGATAGACTGGTCTCTTGCCTTATGACTGCAGGGATAGCCTCTGGCACCCCCATGATCCCTAAGGGTAATAAGCAGGCTTAGAAAATGAATGAATGAATGAATATTTTGGTGCATTTTGCAATGATGCTCTCCTTGTCACGGGTCATTATTTTGTTTGATCTCCGCTAAGGATGGGAACTGATAAGATTTTATTGATATCAATAACATTATCAATTCCACTTACTGATCCAATTCCTTATCGATACCTCTTGTGAATTTTCTGTGTACTAAAAGTAGGCTTTACAGGTTTTCTATGTCAACAACATTTTATTGAGTCTTAAAGTAAATAAATATGAATTTAGTCACTGGATCCTTAAACTCTGGACATAAATAAACTCTACATAGTGGATCCTTGATCTCTGGACATAAATAGAAATAGAAACATAGATAAATAGAAAATAGAAACAAAATCTGTAGTTTCTGTGTTCAAGATCACCAACCTTACAAAACAATAGGGATGGGTATTGATAAGATTTTATCTATCAATACCATTATCGATCCGATTCCTTATCGATTCCCTTTAGATACCTCTTGTGAATTTTCTGTGTACTAAAAGTAGGCTTTACAGGTTTTCTATGTCAACAACATTTTATTGAGTCTTAAAGTAAATAAATGTGAAACTGGTCACTGGATCCTTAAACTCTAGTGGTCTAGTGGTTAAGGCGTTGGGCTTGAGACCAGAAGATTCTCGGTTCAAATCCCAGCCTGACTAGAAAATCATTAAGGGCTCTTGGGCAAGGTCTTTAATCCCCTATTGCTCCCGGTGTGTAGTGAGCACCTTGCCCTATTGCTCCCAGTGTGTAGTGAGCACCTTGTGTGTAGCAGCACCCTGACATTGGGGTGAATGTGAGGTATTATTTGAGGCATTATCTGTAAAGCGCTTTGAGTGTCTGATGTGGATGGAAAAGCGCTACATAAATGCAGTCCATTTATCTACCATTTATATCAGTGGATCAAATAATTTCTTAAGGATACCCAAAAAGGACCGGTTCTCGATACCCAACCCTAATCTCCGCGTTATCAAACAACTGCATTTCCATCTTTACCTCGCTGATCAGAATTTTTTTCATAACTCTGGATAATCAAACAAACATCAATGCCGAGCCCCTGCAAGGAAGCAGAAAACTTGAAGAACATCATTTCATTTTGCTGTGATTTCAATACATATTCGTGTTGATCTAAAGTCCAACAGACAACACTGTATCCAGCCACTGTTTGTTAATTACATTCTGGCTGCAATATTGTTACAAATAGCATTCAGTAATTGGTTCATTATCATGAGGTGGCAATCACTATTTATATATAACTTGAATGGCCTCCACCTGGCAGCATAATAACCTAATTCAGGTGGTAATATTCATCGTGCCACATGAATTACAGCAGATAACAGAAGCCCACTCCAAAACAACCCCAGACAACAGCCTCCCTCTCAATATGTAGATTTCCACAATTATCTCCAGCATGGCGGCACAGACAGAAGCTGTGTCTAAAATGCACTAAATTAAAGATCTGTGTTTCTACCCCATGATAATCAGCCACTTTTTAATATGTAAACGACATTCTGAGGTCTCTGGTGTTTAAGATTCCAGATTAAATTTGGTGAAAATAAAGATGAATAAGGAGTAGGGAGGAAATCAATGTTGTGGTGCATAAACAGGCTCTCTGTCTGCAGAAACCTATCTGTGGGTGTGATATAAAATGGTCAAGAAAAAAAAAAGTCATCAATATTTACCTAGCTTCATGTCCACCTGCCTGTCTGACACTTTTTGCTTGTTTTGTTTTGGGTTTTTTTTTTTTTTTTTTTTGCAAATGAAAGCGAGGGATGAAGAATTCCCCACACATGGTCCTCCTCCCAGCATGACGCTGGATGTGTGCTTTTCATACTGCCTTAGGTCTGAAGACACAATTGGACGGCGGAGAAATGCTGAAAAATTAACCAGAGACATCCAAGACAGGGAAAGGAAAGAATCAAACACTTTCTTTTACTTTTTCTCTTTTCTGCCCCCTGCTTTCTTTGCTTGCCCTCAAGCAAGTTGGAACCTGGGCTGAGCAATCGGTTCCCCTCCAGATTAGATCAGCTGGTGGTGGCTGCTGAATTTACTGAGGCATAGGCTCCACCAGGACGAGCAAGACAATGCCATACAACAGCTGTGAAAATGTTGATGACTGATGATAGCGCCTCTTAGCAAAATAATACTGTATTCCCATTAACAACAACCAAAGCCAGTCAAATACACTCTGGAATTTAAGATCAACTCCCTGTTATTACTGCATAAATATTTTATTTCCCCTTTGTCACATATATCATAAAATAGCATTTCCTTATTTTTTTTAATTCAAAGTGTTTAATTCAAGGTGCACCCCCACCCTCGCCCAATGACTGCTGGAATAAGCTCCAGCCCCCGTGACCCTTATGCCTAATTTATGCTACTACAACTCCATAAATCCGTGGACACAAGCTATCACGCTTAAGCTATCACGTATCTGCTACTGAGGCACTGCTCTGTGCCTCACATGTACCAGGTATCAGCCTCTAGTGACTCACGACCAACCTGTCATTTGAGCCCCGTCCTGCCTTGATTGGCTCATGTCACCGCATATGATCCACGTCAAGCCACATATGATCCATCTAATGTGACATTGGTGCACATTTAAAATCAAATCAAATCAATTTTATTTATAAAGCGCCAAATCACAACAAACAGTTGCCCCAAGGCGCCTTATATTGTAAGGCAAGGCCATACAATAATTACGGAAAAACCCCAACGGTCAAAACGACCCCCTGTGAGCAAGCACTTGGCAACAGTGGGAAGGAAAAACTCCCTTTTAACAGGAAGAAACCTCCAGCAGAACCAGGCTCAGGGAGGGGCAGTCTTCTGCTGGGACTGGTTGGGGCTGAGGGAGAGAACCAGGAAAAAGACATGCTGTGGAGGGGAGCAGAGATCAATCACTAATGATTAAATGCAGAGTGGTGCATACAGAGCAAAAAGAGAAAGAAACACTCAGTGCATCATGGGAACCCCCCAGCAGTCTAAGTCTATAGCAGCAAACTAAGGGATGGTTCAGGGTCACCTGATCCAGCCCTAACTATAAGCTTTAGCAAAAAGGAAAGTTTTAAGCCTAATCTTAAAAGTAGAGAGGGTGTCTGTCTCCCTGATCTGAATTGGGAGCTGGTTCCACAGGAGAGGAGTCTGAAAGCTGAAGGCTCTGCCTCCCATTCTACTCTTACAAACCCTAGGAACTACAAGTAAGCCTGCAGTCTGAGAGCGAAGCGCTCTATTGGGGTGATATGGTACTATGAGGTCCCTAAGATAAGATGGGACCTGATTATTCAAAACCTTATAAGTAAGAAGAAGAATTTTAAATTCTATTCTAGAATTAACAGGAAGCCAATGAAGAGAAGCCAATATGGGTGAGATATGCTCTCTCCTTCTAGTCCCTGTCAGCACTCTAGCTGCAGCATTTTGAATTAACTGAAGGCTTTTCAGGGAACTTTTAGGACAACCTGATAATAATGAATTACAATAGTCCAGCCTAGAGGAAATAAATGCATGAATTAGTTTTTCAGCATCACTCTGAGACAAGACCTTTCTAATTTTAGAGATATTACGCAAATGCAAAAAAGCAGTCCTACATATTTGTTTAATATGCTCATTGAATGACATATCCTGATCAAAAATGACTCCAAGATTTCTCACAGTATTACTAGAGGTCAGGGTAATGCCATCCAGAGTAAAGATCTGGTTAGACACCATGTTTCTAAGATTTGTGGGGCCAAGTACAATAACTTCAGTTTTATCTGAGTTTAAAAGCAGGAAATTAGAGGTCATCCATGTCTTTATGTCTGTAAGACAATCCTGCAGTTTAGCTAATTGGTGTGTGTGGTGACCAAACCCATACCCATTTAGGTATGGGTTTGGTCCAAACCTCCAGCCCTCCCACACTTGGCCCCTTTAAAGTGCGGGTTTTCAATTCACAGCATCCATTCAAGATGTTGTCACATTTTTTAAACGCAGTCCAAACATAGACGCTCCGGTACAGTCTGGCTGGTGTGCACATGCGTGCGCAAGGCTGATATTCACTTGTGTTCCACAGTCACTAAATGTACCAGACCAGCTAGAACTGAACCACGGGTTCCTGGACAGTCGCCTCAGTGCTTCTTCTTGCTGGCTTTATTTCTTCCGCAGCTTTAAATGCACAGTCATTTTGACACGTGATCCAACTTTTATCCTTTGTGTTTGTCTGTTACTGACTGCAAAATCACTCTTTTGCAAGCTGGTGTTTTGCGTAAATGCTCATCTTGAGTGCAAATTATTGCATTTGTGCACACACACAGCAGAGCTCATCTCATCCCATATAACAAGATGTTAAATCTATCATAAACATACCTTTACAGCTGCTTATATGGAAGGAATTAACATGCAACTGTTTTACCAAGCTATTACAATAAAAACATTTCAAATACCTACCTTTTAAGCTGTTCCAAATACGTTCTCCACCTCAGCGCACGAGACAGAGAGAGGGGAAAAAAAGGGTCCAGATGAAACAGTCCTCTGTGATTCCAGAAGCAATTAGAGGTGTTTCCAACTGCCAAGCTCTGACTGAAAATGATTAATCCGCCACAAAATAATTATTATATATACAGCGTCTGGCACACAAAACAGGTGGAACTGTAGTGTGCAAGAGGGCTGAGCCTGTCCAAAATAGCCTGTCCTCTCCTCGTGGTTGCCAGGTGCTCAAAAAATGGGGTTTTACCAACCTCGTCCTCACAACAAACATGCCTCTAAAATCCTCGTTTGTCCTCGTAGTAACTCGTACACAAATTGCCCCACGCTGTTGTTACTAAATTTTGAACTTATTGAAATTAGTGCCACGCTCAGAGATGAGCCTTGTTAGCTGAATAGTCTGCCTCTAAGAGTCTCTCAGAGCTACTATTCTCCCATGATTGTTGAATAGACTCGTACCAAAAAAACAAAAAACAAAAAAAAAAAAAAAACATGCTACGTGGCTCATTATTCACCCTTCATTATTCGGTGGGACCAGGGCTTTAGCTTCATAGTGGAGTAGATTGGAGAAGGATATTTTTTCAGCAAAACAGGTCACATATGGGCTTGCATGTCCCTTCTGACAATTTGTAGCTAAGCTTTCAGGTCGTCTTTTTAAGAAAATCCTCTTCTATACCACTTCAACATGAAGCTATATAACTGGGGATACAAAATACAAAACAGGCACTGCCCACAATTTCTCCAATCACAGCTACATAAGCCTATAACTTATTTTGGGTTGTCTGGGTGTCTTGGTGGCTTTCCTCACTCTTCTCCTTCTTGCACAGTCACTCAGTTTTTGAGAACTGTCTACTCCATGCAGATTTACCATAAAGTGTTATACTGTTTGTATTTCTTTGTAACTGATGTAAATTAAGTTCAAGACATATTCAGTGGCAGCTTCACCACCAGAGAGCCTCGTCCACAACTACTGCAAGACTCCAAGCTGTCACTGACATTAAAGGAGGCAATACACAGTATTAAGAACAGGGGTATGTAAACTTTTGATCAGGGTCATTTGGGTAGTTTCTGTTGTCCTTATGATTTAAAAAGAGTAAACACAGTTGTTTGACAATAAATGGCTTCACCCAACCACTAACCATGAGTGTAAAAAGGTTTTCATGTTATCATTCGTATTCTCTGAAAAATGGCCAACAAAATCTAAAATTCTGCAAGGGTTTTGTAAACTTTTAAGCACAACTGTATATTACTGTGAAGAAGCAAATTCTAATCACATTTCTGAGGTCAAAATATAGTATTTGTTTCTCCAGAATGCACTAGTATGAAATATTTAGGCTTTCAAAATATGAGCTATGCGGGACGCTGGTCGGCACCTAAAAGTTTGGACACCCAAAAGTTCAATTTCTGTGTAAAATTATGCTTTGCAGTATAGTATAGTATAGTATAGGTTGCTTGATCGTGATTCTATCACAATCAGGCAACACGTTTTGGTTGATCCAGCTCTCTTCAACACCAAGCAGAATAAAGCCACCATCTGCAACAAACTGTGAATTATGTGCTCTTTGTCAAAAAGAAACCAAAGACACACTGCAGTGCCCAACAAGGTCCTCAAATCTCCCCGATGGTGGTAGTTACATACATAACATTAGCAAAGAATCTTCTTCAGTATAAGGACCTCAACCACATAGCAATGGATATTGATCTCCAAAAGGTTGGATAAAGGGAAAGACAATCAGGAAACACTGACGACACAATGCCAAATGGCATAAAGCCTGCTGACTGAAATTCAACAGAAAGCCCAATGAGAGAGAGACATGAAGACCCCCATCATGACAATCTATTGTGCAAAATTTAAAAAGCACACCACAAGAGCAGTTAGGATCCATCCAATGTAATTTTGTTATTTACACAGCACATAATCTGTTCACAAAGTAAGGTGCAAAGGTGTTATACTTGGTTTCTTAATTAATCATGGGTCCATTTTGGGCATAACATAGCTAAAGCCACAAAAGCACTCTCACACTTGCCCAGTTTGGAGGCATTTCATACCTAAACTAATAATCTTGTGTTTGGTAGACAACGGGCTGTATCGTGAAAGCAACTGAACACAGACTTGACTCCAAAATACACGCGTTCCCACCAGAGGGCCCACAAGATACTCAGACAGTGTAGAACTTTAAATTTGTATAGTGTAAACATTAAAATTCTAATTTTCTTGCAAGCTGTTCTGACAAGCATATACAATGTACAATAGCAATGACATCATATACATGCTGGTAACTGCAGACTTGGTCACACAACTTCTTAAAAACTTTTCTGCATTGTGTGCTGCTGTTGCTCTTCTTGATACTGACCCAACCATTCATGTGTGTACAACCGTATTTTGCAGATTATAAGTCATACTGAAGTAAAAGTTGCACCTTTTTTCTGTATTATTCTTATTATTGGCATATATTCTTTCAATACTGGAGTTAAATTTGTTTTGTGCTTTCATTCCTGTGAAAGTCCTATAAAAATAGTTCCTATAATTTAATGGATAAGTTGCTTAATCCAAAATTTGCTTAATCCAAAATTTAGTGGATAATTTGCTTAAGTCCTTAAAGAAAAAAAAATCCATGCTTAAACTTTGGTAACAGCCACAGCAGATAACACTCTGGGTGGAAATAACAAATGAAGAGTTCAGAAGCAAAACTCAGTACCTCCAAAATCACAACTGTTTAGTTGTGGTAAACATCCACCTGGCAGGTAACTACCACTGTTCAAAGTATTAAAAAACAAAACAAAAAACACACAATTTTACTGATGGAAAACTGTATTTTCTAATGCATTTCATTTTAAACTATTTTTCTCCATTTAAAAAAATGCACTTACCAAACTCTTCCAAATATCCTGCAATAATTTATAATGATACTCCATTCCAGTCTTCAAACTGCACATCAACTGTAGACTTGAAATAAGTTAATTTTATGCCCAAATTATGATTACTGCATCCGTGAACGATTTGCAGTGCGTGCATCTCTATGTGGAAACCAACATCTTCCAAGCCATTGACCGGGCTCCAATCTGCTGTGAACGGCATGCTTTACTCGTTACATATTGCATATTTGCCAAAATATGACCTCCGGAAATCCCGGAGCCAACAGTGGTCAACCACATTAGATACTAGCATCTTGAGAATCCAGACTTAATTCTTTCACTTCATCAGGTTTAACTTTGCTTTGTTCAGATTTCTAACCAGCAGCAATACCCATCACCATGAACAATAACCCTTGCACCCTTTCCGGTCTCTATTAGATAGGACTTTAGGCCTTAAGCTGCACAATGAGGATGAAGTCATGGTAGTTATCTTCAGCAGACGGTGTCTACCTGTAATCCCTTGCTTTCTCACAGCTCCCAGATCAGCACACAGTGCAAGGTTTCTGCTGGAATATGTAAAGGCAACAGCAGTGTTTTTCCTCAATTGTCCTCACAGAGCTACGCAAATCCTACAACAAGTGAGGCATCTCTATTGGGGTCTCGGGGTATCACTGCTATTTGCAAGGGCAGCAGAAGTTCGGCTGACAAGAAGAGTCATCACTTCACGTCTCAACCTCTCAGCTTGATTTATCCAACTTAGCATTAGTGGTGGGCGGTACACCACAGTTATCACCAGTGTGAGAGTGCACCACGATATGGATTGTGCAATACAAACAAGACTGTGAGAAATCAGTTTTTCCCTTATAATAGTACAAAACCCCCAGGCCAGACCACAATAAATAACTTCAATGAACCAGCAAATGACATCACCAAATATGCATTCAAATGGAAATCAATAACCTGCTACATTCACATTGGTACTGCAGTGTTGAAGCTGTGATGATCAGAGCCGGAGCTCAACACTTGAGACAAAATACCTGTTAAATACTTTTCTTAGAGACAATAACTGGATAAAACCCATATTGACAACAAGGCACAACTTAACAATCATGGAAATGTTTAACCTGTGATTCTGTTGTGTGAACCAGCGGCCTTTTGCGCTGCCAGCTCGTTTAATCCTGAAAGATTGTAAATTAAATGAGGCAGCGTGGGGGGCTTAGTGATGCTTCACAGCAAAAAGGTCATGGGTTCGATTCCCACCTGCGGCCTTTCTGTGTGGAGTTTGCATGTTCTCTCCGTGTTTGTCTGGGTTTCCTCCAGGTGTTCCAGTTTCCTCCCACATTTAAAGACATGCAGGTTAGGTGAATTTGAAACTTTGTAATTGTCCAGGTCTCGTCTTTCAAAAGAGGCCTCGATCTCAATGGGACTAACCTGGTTAAATAAAGGTTAAATAAATAAATGCAACCATATATTTGTTGAATAAAAAAATTGTAAAAACCTTTTATTCATAAAGATTTGTAAACTAGGAGGAGTAGATTTGAAAATGAAAATCGTCCAGGTTAAACTCTTGCTCTAATAAGGGGTCATTTAGTGAAAAACTAATAATACGATGCTATAATAGAACAAGATATTAATTGCAGGTCATATGGCCCACCTCTAGTGAGCATTGTCCTGATCGCTCCATACAGTACAGCGTAAATTAATGGGAAAGAAATCTGTATTTAAAGTGTGCTGAATACACTTGAGATGGCAATGAAAAATCTATGAATTTATCATTAAGCATTAATTGAGAGTGGAGCTTTAAAAAGGTCAAACAAGTCACCCCATTCACAGAGGGCATAAGGGGGTTAGCTTTTAACTTAGCATTTTTATTGACTCTGCCAAAACAAAATGAGCGGGCTCTGTAGGATTGTGCACTCTGCATTGGCCATTCAGACCCTCAGAGCCCCATTGTGGTACTTTGAAGAGAATGAAAAGGAACCCCACTGGTGGAAATGCAGTGGAACAGCCCCACAACAGGCCACAACTGTTCCCTTATGCATGAAAGGCAGGGACATAAAGGACAAGATGGACTTCTGAGGTAGGGCCAAAAACAAAAGCAACAAAAGTGCTGATCACGAGGGGATGACACAACTCGTCGCAGCAGAAGGAGCGGCGAGAAAAGGGGGCAGGGGACAATAGCACCTCCCAGCCAAATGACATGTTGAAGAATTGAAAAATCCACACAAGAAGTGTCTTCTCAATTCACTAAACCCACAAGAGCAGGGTGACTGTCAGCTGGACCCGGATCGGCCTGACGGGGGTTTAGCCAGAACAGCCCACAGCTTGTCATTCTCTTAACTTTCTTTCTCAAATATTTTCCCTCTTTTGGCACACAACTTGGCACAGGCAGAGGAGCGCTGGGGTGACGGCTTTAGTCAACGCTAAACCAAAACCAAACGTAATCAAAGCATGGCGGGTTCCGCTCCCGCAGCTTCCGTCTTGATCTGTCGGCTGTCTGTGTGTCTGATCTGTTTCTGTTTGTGCTCTAAACACAATTATGCTGCTGCCTGACCTCCATGGAAACACAGAGAGGCACAAAAACCATTTGCTTTCATACAAAAAGCCTCGGCAGCTTTTTCGCTGCAGTGTAACGGCTGCTGGTGTTTGAGGACGCTGAGCCAGGGTGTCAGAAGTCACACCAAACAACAACAGTGCTTCCTGCTTATTACCAGCATGTTGGCCTCGAGTCCGCCAACAGCAGCATGTTTCATACACCAACAGAGAAAAATACTTTATGCAAAAATGTTTCTAGTTCCATTCATCTAAACCTTGTTTAAACACAGGTTAAAGTTAATGAAGACAAGTCAGGGATGAATGCAAGAACATTCCCAAGTCATGGAATACATCATGGACTTCATTTACATCAGACATTTTGAAACAGTAGTGTATGGTGCAATGGTTTGGAGGAGACTAGTGAGGGAAGCCAACAAGACACCCGTGACAACACTGAAGGAGTTACAAGGTCTTCTATGGGGCCATTACTGTTGCAAAAGTATTTGCAAATGTTATTTTGATCCGTGTGTGTGTGTAACCAGATCCAAAAATGGTAAAATAAATAAATAAATCTGTGTGTAATCAGATCCAAAAAATGTGTAAAAAAAAATCTGTGTGTAACCAGATCCAAAAATGTGTAAAAAAAAAAAAATGTGTGTGTGTGTGTGTAACCAAATTCACAAATGTATAAAAAAAACTGTGTGTGTAACCAGATCCAAAAATGTGTAAAAAAGAAAAAAAATCTGTGTGTCTGTATGTGTGTAACCAGATCCACAAATGTGTAAAAAAGAAAAAAAATCTGTGTGTCTGTATGTGTGTAACCAGATCCACAAATGTGTAAAAAAGAAAAAAAATCTGTGTGTCTGTATGTGTGTAACCAGATCCAAAAATGTGTAAAAAAGAAAAAAAATCTGTGTGTGTGTAACCAGATCCACAAATGCGTGCAGCGATTTGTACGTGTGTGGAGACGTGTCTGTGCCTCCATGGCTATACAGCTTCACACCACCAGGGGGCGAAATCACCTATGATATCAATATTCCTACAGTTTTAAGCTTCGCTGGGCCGTCGAAGAACATCCACTAATTCGGCTTGAGGGCATCTTTTTTCTGTGTTTCAGAGAACATGGATGGATTATGGGGCCATTACTGTAGCAAAAGTATTCATTTACAAATATTTTTGCTACAATAATGACCCGATACAATAATGGCCTCATGATAGAACTATGTACATTTGGGAAGACCCAGGACACGCTGGAGGGACTACATCTCTCGGCTGGCTTGGGAACACCTCGGGGTTCCCCCGGAGGATCTGGGGGAGGTGTGTGTTGATCAGGAGGTCTGGGCGGCTTTGCTTGAGCTGCTGCCCCCGCAACCCGACTCCGGATAAAGCGGAAGAAAATGGATGGATGGATGGGTAAACACAAGAATAATAATGGTAATAATAAGAAAATGTTAACACAAATAATACAAAACCCTCACCAAAGCTGCCGAAAAAAATGGAGGACGCTTCTCACAACCCAGCTGTTTAGATACCATATCCAGTAAACACACTGGGCTGTGCACACTTCTCTCTATGGCATTTAGCAAACACTGTCAGTTGATAATCAGTTCAACAAAATACACCCACCCATGTACTACTACAGTGCTCTCCAAAAGCACTGGAATACTTGCTATTTCACGGATTTTAATTTGTTTGTGCCATTTAAAATCCCCCCCCCCCCCCCCCCAAAAAATAAAAAAATCCCAAAATGATCTTCCTTAAACTCAGACTGAAAGCAAATCTCTACAACTTGATATAAATTAATTAAAAATATAAAAGTCAAGATGATGGGTTGCATAAGTAAAGGGCAACTACGGGTATTACACCAAATTAAAATGTGTGAAGAGAGAAAGGCCATTTTAACTCCACCACAGTACGGAGGACAACAGTCAGAAAATTCTACCCTGTTGACCTCGTGTGCACTTGATTCATCTTGATCCACCGGCGTCATGTCTGTCCCCAGTGGCTCTGGTTACTGGGGCAGTGAGTCCTCGCTGACTCGTATAGAGCCCCGCACACTTCCTAAGGATAGTTTCAGTGTGGCCTTTGAATTAATTTACTGTAGCGCTGCTTATGGCCTCTTCTGACAAGTTATTCCATTCACTGATGACTCTTCTTGAAAATGAGTATTTCCTAATGTTTAGTCTTACAGATCTCTTCTTAAGTGTTTTCGAATGTCCTCTAAGGTTCCTATCTGATTCCCTGAATTCGAAGAATTTCCCTGGTTCGATGTTGTCGACACTATTGATAATTCTGTATGTAGTAATTAAATCAGCTCTAGGTCTACTCTTTTCTAGTGTTGTCAGTCTAGTCATTTTCAATATTTGTTCGTAAGGTAAATGTTCGTATGCACTTATCATCGGCAGAGCTCTTTTTTGTACATTCTCTAAATTATTTACATCTTGTTGCAGACATGGCCTCCAGACTTGCATGCAGTGTTGTATAGTAAAGTAAAAATACTTCACTACTGTACTTAGGTATGTTTTGGGAGACTTTGTACTTTGAGTTTTTTAATTCAGCTTACTTTCACTTTTACTTCACTAAATTTCTGACCTTAATTGCATACTTCTACTCCGATACATTTTCTATGTGCCATGCTGTTACTCGTTACAAAAAAACACACACACACACACACACACACGAAAAAAGTCATGTTTTCACCCAGAGACACCACTGATTACTAATGACTGCAACGAAGTCAGGCCGATTTGTCATGAGGCATGTCCAGTAAGCTTTTTTGCAGTTGCGCACTTGGGGGATGTTTGTCAGGAAAATGATAATTTCTCTGCATTGATTACAGACCTGCAGCGGGTCTGTAATCAACTTTTCTGCAGCACGGCTTTGCTTTGAACCTTGAACCAATCGAAGCAGTGATTCGCAGGTGGAAGCAGTGCTTCGATCTATGATTCATGGATTTATTTCGCTTTATCGTAATTTTTTCCCGCTAAAACCCAGAAGAGCATATGAGGTCTGTGATAAAAGTAACGGACCTTATTATTTTTTTCAAAAACCATATGGATTTGAATCACGTGTGATTACATCAGACATGCTTGAACCCTCATGGGCATGCGAGAGTTTTTTCACACCTGTCAGTTACGTCATTCGCCTGTGGGCAGTCTTTGAGTGAGGAGTCGCCCACCCTCTCGTCGTTTTTTTCATTGTTTATGAATGGCTCAGAGACTGCTGCTTTGTTTGATCAAAATTTTTTTCAAAACTGTAAGGCACAACTGAGTGGACACCATTTGATAAATTCAGCTGGTTTTCGGTAAAAATTTTAACGGCTGATGAGAGATTTTTGTCTGGTAGTGTCGCTTTAAGGATGGCCCACGGCACCTGACGGTGATCTGCGCTTCGAGGCGGCAGCGTCTCGCCGTTTCAAGTTGAAAATTTCCACATTTCAGGCTCTGTTGACCCAGTAAGTCATCAGAGAACAGAGAACTTTCAGAAGAAGTCGGCATGAGGAGTTTATTCGGACATTTTGTAATGAAAGAACGTGCGGGCAGAGTCGCATGTCGGGCCAGACCCGACCGCGGGGGGTCACGACAGGAAAAACACCTCCGTTGGAAACCTTAACGGGCAAGTTGGAAAATGCCCAAGCTGTTAAACAATTTCTCAGTTACTCACTTGTTGAAAGCCATCAAAAGCCGCCTGAATTTTACAAATGGTTTTCAACACGGAGGTGTTTTTCCTGTTGCGGCGCACACAGATTCACCGAGTCGTCACAGAAACGACTCGGCGAATTTGCGCGCACGTCTTTCATTAAAAAATGTCCTTAAACAGTGGAATGTCCGCATAAAGTCCTCATGCCGGCCTCTTCTGAATCTTCTCTGTTCTCTCACGACGTCCTGGGTGAATTAAGCCTTAAATTAGGATGTTTTCAGGTCGAAACAGGCAGACGACGGCGCCTGGAAGCGCAGCTCAACGTCCCGCTCCATGGGAAGTCCTTACAGCGACAGAAACACCCCATAATCTCTCATCAGCCGTTAAACTTTTCATCGAAAACCAGCTTAATTTCTCGAATAGTGTCCACTCGGATATTCCTCACAGGTCCAGAAAAAATGTTGATAAAGCAACGCGCGCCGTCCGCAGCGGCTATTCAGACAAAGAGATTCCGACGGGCGGGGTGGAGCACTCCTCATTCAAGGCCTGCCCACAGGCGAATGACGTCACCGACACACGTGAAAAAACTCACGCATACGCACGAGGGTTCAAGCTTGTCTGACGTAAAAACATATGAATCAAATCCATTTATTTTTTGAAAAAAATAAAAAGGACCGCTTTTTTCATCACAGACCTTGTATGTCTGTGAGTAATATTTAATATTTTTATGTTAAACCGACCTGTTATGGTCTTCTGAAACAGTTGATAGATGTATTTTATAACTTAAAAACGGGACCGATGCTCACACGTTAGCATGTCTATGGCGTTTTCAATGTTAAAGTTAGCATTAAGCTGTTCACATCAGCACGTTTGTGTTGATTTGTTTTCTGTACAATTAATGGCTCAGTGTTAGTTGTCGTAAAAGAGTCAAATTGTAATTTTTTTAATTTATTTTTATTCATATATTATAGCAACAATAATAGTCTACATAATAGACAATAATAGTCAATAATAATAGACTAATAATGTTACAATACAATTTTAGAGAAAGAGACAAAAAGAACCTAATGAAACAAAACACAACAGAAAAGATAAAACCATGTAACAATGAAAATAAATAAATACATATAGAAATAAATAACTGTTTCCTGTGAACACCTAGTGAGTAGCCTACTCTTGTTTAGGTTTTGAAACCTTGTTTCTGAAGTGTTTTTGTGGGATGTGTACAATTTTCAGTATTTTGACTAATACTTCCAGTCATTTACAAGCCTAGATAAACTTTTATTTAAAAAAATCAGTCTGTTTTTGATTATTAACATTTACTTGTACTTTTACTTTCAATACTTGAGTACATTTAGTTGTACATTACTTGTCATACTTAAGTACAATAAATACTAGATACTTTAAGACTTTTACTTGAGTAGCATTTCAATCAGTGACTTGAACTTCTACCAAAGTCATTTTTTAATGGGTATCTGTACTTTTACTTAAGTGTGATTTTCTGTACTTTATACAACACTGCTTGCATGCAGTATTCAAGATGTGGTCTCACTAGTGATCTGTATAGTTGAATTATGTTATACCTTGTTTTGTTGCTAATTGTTCTCCGTATGGTACCCAGTATTCTGTCTGCTGTGCTGACCGCTTTACTCACTTGTTTGCTGACACTAAGAGAAAAAGTAAGTCCCTTCACTGCTCCCTTGTTTGCACTCGGGGTCGCCACAGCAAATCCAAGGTGAATCTGCATGTTGAACTGGCACAGGTTTTACGCCGGATGCCCTTCCTGACGCAACTCCACATTACATGGAGAAATGTGGCAGGGGTGGGATTTGAACCCGAAGCCTTCTGCACTGAAACCAAGCGCATTAACCACTTGGCCACCACCCCTGCTTTGCTGACACTAAGAAAATCCTGTATTATTACACCTAAGTCCTTTTCCTCTGTTGTTGCCTCAATTTCTACATTGCTGATAGTGTAGTTTTGTCTTCTATTGGATACTCAGAAATGCATTCGTGGGACTTGCGTGGGATCTTCAGCGTGCAGGAAAATACACACTGCTTATCACAAGAGAACCACCAGTGACGGAATACTGCAATTTCCAACATCACCACTAGATAGCACTAAACCCTACACACTGTAGCTTTAAATATGTCACTCAAAATGTTATCAAAATGGGTAACATGCTTTTTGATAAATCTGTTATACAGGCTACCTCTGCCCCTCTTCTGTCAGGAGGGAGAGGTAATTATATATTCTTTGGATTTTAGATGTCGATCAAATGTAACAAATAACATTCAGAATCGGTTCTGAGATTCTGGAAAGTTTTGCTTTTTGTTTGCATTTTAGGGTTAATTTTTTTAATATAAACTTTATCAATAAGCAGATAATGAAAATCACTGGTATTTACTGCAGTGTAAATGCATTAAAACAACATATCTGTGTGACTAAAGAACCTGGAGATGCCAAAGGAAGAGCTCAAAGGAGTTGTTAAGCCAAACATTCAGCGGCTGGCTCCACAGGTGAAGGCCCTCCTCCACGACAGCCTGAGGCCTCTCCCACAATGCTTCACACATACCCACGGGCCCTTTCACTGGCCATCACTCTGATTAATGGATCGATGTGGTAATTGATTACTGAAGAGGAGGTGGGGAATAAGACCACAGGTCAAACATCAGTAATGTCCCCCTGACAAAAAGGTGGAAGACGTAAAATGTGGCAGTGATAGCCTGCAGCCAAACCTCGACCCATCAAAGCCATGGCAGTGCTAACTGAAAGGCTCCAGCCCATTTTCTGCCTCACTCTGCCCTCCCTCCACGGCGCTCCTTTTCTTTTGGTAATGCTGTCTGCTAAAGTGACAGGAACCATTCTGGGAGCTGCTTGTCAGCTCACCTTCATAAAACAAGCCGTAAAGCGGCAAATAACAGGCTTATATGGCTTCATTATGCCGGCTATGCAGGATCACAGCCCTGGGCTGGAGGGGTGAGTGGGTGAGTGGTGGCGGATGGGCGGGGGGGAATGTTGGCAGGACAGCTTGGTTCTCGTGGGGGTTTGTTGTCCCAACGCCTGTCACCATGTCCGTGTTTGCTCAGGATAGAAGACCGCTTGACCCCCTTCAACCCCGGAGCGCCTGAAAGCGCAACCAAGAAAAACAAAGGCCGACTCACTTTGGCGTTACGGTGACAGCTTTGTCAAATCAGACTTCTTTTGATTTTAGAATACAGGAAATTTTGCAGAGTAAAATACACACTACCGAAAGTACATTTGCTACGACTCAAAATAATGTTAAATTAACTCCATCACAGTGTTAAATCAGCTCTGGCATTGTGTTGGATCAAGTTTGACTATTAGCACTGTAATTTCCGAGTACAAGTTGTGCCTTTGTCTTAGCTTTTCTTTTTTTACCAATTTGGGAGGCCCTCTGACTTGTACTCCATTGCAACTTATTCACCCAAATCTCATGTGTTCGTTACTAATGATAACAATTTTAACAATTTATCAATATAAATTGGTAAAATTGTAAAAAAAACAAAAAAACAAAACAAAAAAAAACTAATTAAAGAGCTAATAATACAGAAAAAGGATGCAACATGTGTTTCCTCTTCAAGAGCCCTTTTTTTTTGGCAGGGGCAACTTACACTCCAAAAAATAAAGTATTTATAATATGATAGCATTGAGTGACAAAGTGTGACACAGTTTAGTCAAAACTAGTTGGAGTGAAACCAAATGTCATCCCTGTTTTATTTTATACTCTATCTTATTTTACTTCATTTAAATTTATCATCATTTTAAATTTAGGTGTTCAACTGCAAAAGAGTTACGTATACTATGACAGAGTTGATTTAACACTCTGATACAGTTCAGTTAATAATGTAGCCCTGGCAGTGCATATTTTATTTTACATTATATTTTACTTTATCTATATATTAAAAGTTAAAACTTACATTCAAACCTAATAATGCTAAAAGGCACATAATAATTATTTAAGATAGTTTAAAAGGCTTATTATAGCTGTGATTGAATTCTTAAATCTGTTTGTTCTGAATTTTATTCTGTATCTTCTCCCAGATGGATGCACCTGAAACTCTGACTAGATGGCGACTGGGATCCATAGTGTCAATGAGTGAGAAATGAGAAGACCTTCTTGTGATTTTTCATTTGTGATGTTATGGTATAACAGTGCTTTTGCCTCATAACCACAAGGTTGTGTGTTCAAACACCACCTGTGGACACTGCCTGCTATATTCTGATAGTCATGCCCAAAGAGTTCCCATTTTAAATCCCAATAGTGTTCAAATATGACCGACATATAGTGTTGAAAATTACTGTCTTGAACACGACTGTATATTCAACTCTTTAGAGAGTGTTAACTTTAAAAACTGTGTGATTATACAAACTCGATTTTCAGTGTACTGTACACACTTCGCCCTGAGTTTGACTCTGCTGCATTTAACCACTGTTAAATCACAAGATGCAGAAATAAGATATCAAGTGTAAAGAAGTCTTCAGCATGCTTTAAAAATGATGATTATAGAAGCACAAACGTTGAGACATCAGACATATTATCTGCAATGAAATTCTCACCGCAACAGTAAATCTGAGCAGCTAAAAACTGTAGATGAGGAAAGCAGGGCCAGATGGAGCTTGCATCTGCGACAGTAAACCTTTGGCCGTGGCAGGGCCGGACATGAGAGAGATTCTCATTTATTTCATGCAAATATCTCCCGGCTGTTTCCCAACCTGACAGAGGGTCTGTGAGGTGGACATCATCTCAGGTTGTGTCACCAAATCAGTATTTCTCAGTCAGCCAGGAGAGAATGGCAAAGACATCAGCGGTGGTGTACACATCTAAAGGTGTGTTCACATTACTGCAGTCCCTGCAGACCACACTGGTCTACAAAGACCGCTACCACCCCAGACAGACAGGTGGTGCTCTACTTGCATGTACTTTGTACCATTAACTATATTAGCTGCACTTATGCCCGGATTCAGAGTATTTTTAAAACAAGCTGGAGAGGTGCAGTCAAAAGCCGACATTCACCAATGCAACTTCGTTTTTGATTTTAACCAAATTTTTGCTCAACAATTTTAACAATTCTGCTACTCGTGTTTTTCGCATTAATTAGCTTCACTCATTGGTTGCATTTACTATTCTCACCTTTAAGGTTCCATGATATTTTGTGCATGTTTAGGGCTTCCGACGCTGCTGTAACATAAGGTCGCACAGAGATCAATTGTTTCCTAGTAGTTATCAAGAAATAAGGACTTTCTGGAAGGGGAATATCAATGGCACGTAACCTGGGTATGATTTGTTTGTGTTTAAAAAATTTAATCAATACAAACACTCACTTATGTTTGAATGCCTTCAGTGACCGCATTTCATGGTTTGCATTTTTTATTTTTTGTTTCCTCATACGTGATGAGTGGTGATGCCATTTTCATTGCTTACAATGGGCAAATTGAACTGGAACCCCCGCCACGTAAGCAAAAGATCATGGGTCCCCAAAAGACTGTATAGAGGGTTTTCAATCACATGACCAATTTGCTGCAGGACAGGTGCCGTCTCCATTCTGGATTACAAGGAGGCTGGCATGTGATATAAAAATGGAGAGAATGTACGGTTATTACGAAGCTTTAAATCCTCGAGATAAAGCTATTTATCATGATAGATGTGTAGCAATTGGTTCAGTGGATCCGTATCTTATACCAGATAGTGAATTTAGTGGTGATGTAACAAACTGGCCGACAGTGTCACACTGCGATATTGTGAACTAGGAAGCTGCCGACCAGGTCAGCCTCGCCGGCCTCCTGCAGAGCATCACAGCGGAGCTCTGAAAGCGGAGGTCGTCTTGAAGTCCTGAGCGATTTCTCTCACCAGGCACTAGAAGGGCAGCTTGCGGATCAGCAGCTCGGTGCTCGACGACCACAATGTAAATAAGCATCTGTATTGGAAGCGTTCTTGTGTTATCCTCTGCAGTATTTTTATGTATTCTTATATCATTTTATTGCTGAATAAAATAGAATTATGGTACCAGTGGATTTCTGGTAGCAGCGGATCTCTCTCAGCGCCATGGTGCCGTGAGACTTCTTCACACCGACACTGAAGCTTCTGCAATTGTTCTCCAAATGCACGTAGCGTATCACAGCGGCCACTGCGTCGTAATCCAGAATGGGTGCGGGACACAAAATGACGTGATCGATACGTCACATGAAAACCCTCTATTGTCAGCAAGTCTGGCATTAAATTACGAGTCGAGGCTACAAGTACTGCAGCAAGGCTATCATGGAGTTGTTGTTCACAATGTCCCATTTCACATGGTCCAGTAGTCAGAAGTGTTTTCACATAATCTTTTTGTTTCACCTCAGTTTGTTTATTAGAACACTGGCAGAGGTAATACCAAAAACAGTACCACAAAGTATTACGTTTACACCACAGATAAGCAAAAAAGGCAAATAGACTTGAGTTAAGATGGTGCCAGGTAGAGCTGAAACAACTAATCGAGTTAATCGATTAAAACCGATTATTAAAATAGCTGTCAACTAATTTAGTCATCGATTAGTTGCTAAATAACTTTGTTTTACCGCAAATGTTTCATTTCGTCCATATAATCAACCGAGCTTTGCTTTGCATCTTGAACCAATGAAGTAGTGTTTGGAGCTGCTGCTTCGTTGGTTTCATTTGTTTTATTTCGCTTTATCTTAATTTTTCCCCACTAAAACCCTAAAGAGCATATGTCTGTGTGAAATATTTACCTTTTTATGTTAAACTGACCTGTTATGGTCTTCTGAAACAGTTGATAGATGTATTTTATGCTAACGCAGATGCTAACACGTTAGCATGTCTATGGCATTTTCAATGTAAAGTTAGCATTAAGCTACTGGCATTTCAGCATGTTTGTGAATTTGTTTTCTGTATAATAATTAATGGCTCAGCGTTTGTTGTCGTAAAAGAGTCAAATGTATTACAAATTATAATGTTTTTATTGATATATTAATAATTAAAAAAACAATAATAGTAATAATATCTAATAATGCTACCACATAGTTTACAAGTTACACAGAGAATGTTGCACATATAATGAGTCAGGCTACAGTTTTTGAGTTCGGTTTTATGGTTAACTGGTTATGCTAATTGCTCATTTGCAGCAACAAAAATAACTCTTTTTTCACCATGTATTTTATAACATTTATATGTTTCAATGTTGTTTTATGGCAACTCAGCACTTTGATAAAGCAATGCCATTTGAAATAATTATTTTTGTTCTTTATTATGAACTGTTTTATTATTTTATATTTCAACAGCCAAGGGACATCTGACTATTTGTTGATTTTCAAGTATTTTAAGTTTTCAAATAATGTTCTGTTGTTAAATAAAGTGATGGAAGGAGACAAAAATTGTTTCCCTGGCACATTTTTAAAAAATTCCCCGCTAATCCGATTAATCGATTAATCGTGTCGAAACCCCATCAGATTCATCGATGATCTAAATAATCGTTTGTTGCAGCCCTAGTGCCAGGTGCCCAAATTCTTCTCTCTGAGCAGTAAGTCCTACACGAGCTCTGAGGTGAGTAAGTGCAGAGATAGTAGCAACAGTTGAACAGAAATACACACACGCCTCTATAAAAGTTAAAACACATTCAACACAGAGCCATATGCTTTGCCACAAAACCATATGGAAACACACGTCTAAGCCTAATCTAACAGCTACTGCACACTTGAAAACGCATGTCCTGAAGAGTAACGCAGCAATGAAATCTTCAGCCGTGTCACACAGCAGCGCCTCCACTCACCAAGAAGAACAAGGTGTCGACACATTAAATCTCAGCAACTCACTGTCAGCAGTTTTTAAAGGTAAAACAAACTAGGAAAGATGCCCAAATGGCCAGTGGTCTGTATTTCTATTGCACCGTTCCATCTGCTGACAAAAGTCAAAGAGCTTTACAGTGATGACTCGCATTCACGCACATCAATGTTGCTCAACTGCACACCAGGATCTGCTCACCAATTAAGGACCTCGTCCAAGAGACATTATAGTGATTTTCCTGTTGAAAGGGAAACTGAACCAACATTAAGCCGACCTCTTTAAATCGTAGCCCAACACAACCCTGAGATCTGTATCGATACCAACTATCGGACATCCGTGTGTTATGTGACTGAGGCTGAGCTACTTGTTTTTTTTTTTCCCCCCCACTGTTAGCTTCATTTTCCACCCTCTGCAAAATATTCACCTCCTCAAAGGGGGTTATGTTTCACTGTTCTTTGACTGTCAGCAGGACGATGTGAAAACTACCCAAGTGATTTTCTTCAAACTTGGTGGAAAGGCTGGGGATGGACAAAGGAGGAAATCAATAACTTTTGGAGTGGATCCAAATAAGGAAGTGGATTCAGGAATTTTACTCTAGGGCATTTTTCAACATTTTTGTGAATTTTTCAAGACACAATATACAGATAGATCTTTCTGGGGGAAAAACTGTGTGAATATCAAAGAACAGGTTAGATTTGGTTTGCTGGAGGAGGCATTTGCTCTCTAAGTGCTGTTTAGTTTTTCCTATCTGTTTATAGGATGACTCAAATAATGAATTATCATATCTTCTGGTGTATAAGTCACACCAAACTATAAGTCGCAGAGAAGGATAAGTCACACCTGTTAAAAAGACCTTTTGAAGAGGAAAAACCCATATACAAGTGACACCTTTTTCTTGGACAGGACTGTCCAAAGGTTGAGTGCGGCCTGGAGTATGAGACATAAAATGTCAGGGGACAGCTAAATAAATAAAAGGAGGCAGGACATTTTAAAAATATGACTATTTTGCCATCTCAAGACAGCACTTCAGGCCTGGACAGAAAACAAACATCCAGACAAAGGCTTTGGAATTGAAAGAAACAGAGACAAGTTAATTATAATAATAGAATTATATAATCCCCTGTCACACTTATTTGGAATTAGCAAGAATAAAGCAGAATCACCTGGAATGGAAAAATAAATCAAAATTCATGCCGCATTCGGGAGGGACTGCCGAACAGACAGAAGAACTTACAGCTTTGTAAGGATGCCGTTTGAATACACAGAATGTTCTCCGAACCCGACTCAAATGACGCCTGCACATTCCTTGTGTATTAGCTTTCGAATGCAGTTCAAATGTAGTTGGAACAGAGTAGGAATAGCTAGAATGCAGTAAGAATATTAAAAATGCTCTTTGAATGCCATATAAATGCGGTTCGATTGCCACCCAAAGTCTGGTTGGAAGGCAGTCGAGATGCACTCGAGGTGCATTCCGGTTCATTCGTAGCACATTCTGGCAGGATTTGAAGTGGCTGAACATTATATATTCCCCATTATATATATATATATATATATTATATATAGATATTCCCCTCGAACGCGATCAGAATGTTTTGAATGCTGTTGGATGCTGTAGGAATATTTAGAATGCAGTCGGAATACACTTTGAATGCTTTTCCATATTTGTCCACATCAACTGCACCTCAAATGTTTTGAGCACGAGTAGAACATTCGGGCCGGCCATACGAATGGGTCTGATTGAAATAACAAACTTGCCAAACTTGCTTTATGAATGAATTTGCAAAGGACTTTCTACTTACCTGATGTTTAATTTTAATTTAATCTTTATTTAATCAGGTTAGTCCCATTGAGATCAAGACCTCTTTTACAAGGGAGACCTGGACAATTTAAAGTTTCCAATTCACCTAACCTGCATGTCTTTAAATGTGGGAGGAAACCGGCACAACCGGAGGAAACTCACGTAAACACGGGGAGAACATGCAAACTCCACACAGAAAGGCCGCAGGTGGGAATTGATCCCGTGATCTTCTTGCTGCAAGGCAACAGTGCTAACCACTAAGCCACTGTGCTGCCTAATGTCACTATTGTCACTATTTACACACAGATGGCCTACAGGTTAGGAGGATAAATCTGGGTGTGGAAGGTCAAAATTCATCATTTACTGTGTCTTCACTAACTCCAACTCTTCTAAAAAAAAAAAAAAAAAAAAAAAAAAAAAAAAATCTGAGCTGTGCTTGATTTAGCAGATCTGCCTTAAAATCTTTAATGGATCTTTTACTAATGTTGGTTTTAGTCCATGTTTTCCCAGTTTGTACGTTGTCTCATCATTTTTAGACCTTTACATCTTATTGATTGGTATTATTTGTTGTATTATACAATACAGATTATATGGGCTGAGAGAACTATTGTATTTTCATTGTAAGTTTTAATTTTCAATACATGCGCTAATAAAGTGAAACTTGGAACTTACATTAAAACTTGAAATCCTCTGTTATAGGTTATGATCTGATATTATTCCCCTAATTTGGAAAAAAAAATGACTTCACTGCAAATCAGATTTCACAATGATCATTTTTCATTGTCTGGCCCCTTTATGATCTGTAATGGTATATATTTCAGGACAAACCCAACTCAACCATTGAGAAAATACACTGCAACAACATCCCTCATTTTAGAGCTTTTATTTTTTTTTTTATTTACCAGACATTTCCTGCATCAGTACACGATAAAGGCTGTAACCCAAAGGTCTAAATACTAAACATAAATTTTTATTTATAAGCACATTCAGGAAGCAAATTTTAAGTGGTTAAGAAACTACAAGCAGCTACAGTCAAAATATATTAGAGCTGCAATGATTACTTTCATTCTCAAATAATCAGCCAATTATTTTTCAATTAATCAAGGAGTTATTAGGTCCATAATATGTAACCCCCCCACCCCCCAAAAAAACCATTATGATGATGCCTTCAAATGTCTTTTTTTGTCCAGTCCATTCTGTTTACTACCAGAGAGGAATAACGATAGTTTTTTTGAAAATAAACCAGAAAATATTCAAATTTATGGAAAAAAAGAAATGTAGGAAGTTAAAAAGATGATTTGGATTTTTTTTAATGACTCAAAATGATTAATCAATTATCACAATAGTTCTGGATTAATTTAACAGTCGATTCATTAATCAATTAATCACTGTAGCTTGAAAATCCACAGTGGAAAAAAATGAACAAAATACAACTAATTAAAAAAACTCAACATTATATCAGAACATGAACTTAACAGACCACGTATTAACCATAAATACCAGGAAATAGAAAATATTTCAGACTGGATTTTAAAAGATGCAACAGGATCTAATGTCAACAAGCAGATTATTCCACAAAATAGGAACACATTAAGCAACTAGACTTCTTCTTGGCCTTAAGAACACGGCACACCTGCAGCCTGAGCAGGGTGTGTGGCGGCACGTAAGGTTCAACAAGTTTCAGAAGAAGACGCAGACGCACTGAAAATGGATGAAAAAGTGGATGAAGAAAACGAACAGGCATTTAAAAAAAATCTGCTCAGTGTGCCAGGATGAAATGTGGACAGGGATGTGAGTGGGACAGTGGATCAGACAGTGGATCAGACTCTTAGGATATTTGGCCTATGATGTGACATGTACTGCTCCCCCCCAAACACACACACACACACACACACACACACACACACACACACACACACACACACACACACACACACACACACACACACACACACACACACACACAAGCCCAGACACAAACATGCCCCTCCTCAGTCTCTGGAATTGGTCTGACAGATGGATGTAGTGGAAAGATCCACTCAGGAGACCAAAACATACTAAGGCGCTGTCTGTCTGACATTTTGGATTTGGAGGGAAACTGCAACCAGAGAAACGCAGGACAGAGGGGAAAAAAAGGGGACATCTGTGGCGGTTGTCTTATTTCTTGTCTTGTGGGACATGAGGTGTCATGACTGTGCACAGAGTCTTTAGGATCATATTCTGTTTAATTAATGAACCAAAACACTGGCACAATTCACACCCATCACTTAAAGCTGAGTGCCTCCTCCCTGTAAGTTGTCTGTGCCACCAAGTGGTCGAATATGGTAACTGCAGCTGTGAAGACCATTGAAGACTGACTGACTTACTATATTTAAAAAAAAAAAAAATGTGTAACTGTAATCCAAAAAAATTAGAAGATTCTCAGAAGCAGACAAGCATAAATCTTCTCTCAAAACACCAACTTCTGAATTCTCAAAAAAATGCATGAGCAAATCTCCTCCTCGCATATAGTGAAGATGATCACCGAGTGGGCTAACGTTACCCCATCACACTGGTGAGCAAAAGTCTTGAGCTTGTTGATGTTGAGTACGATCCAAATCTTCTCTTGTTGTGGAATGTTTGACATCAAATGCAGAAAGGGAATTCATGATGGTTGAACAAACACTTTTAACTATCCATCCATCCATCCATCCATCCATTTTCTTCCGCTTTATCCGGAGTCGGGTCGCGGGGGCAGCAGCTCAAGCAAAGCCACCCAGACCTCCCGATCCACACACACCTCCCCCAGCTCCTCCGGGGGAACCCCAAGGCGTTCCCAAGCCAGCCGAGAGATGTAGTCCCTCCAGCGTGTCCTGGGTCTTCCCCGGGGCCTCCTCCCAGTGGGACGTGCCTGGAAAACCTCTCCAGTGAGGCATCCAGGGGGCATCCGGAAAAGATGCCCGAGCCACCTCAATTGACTCCTTTCGACGTGGAGGGGCAGCGGCTCGACTCCGAGCTCCTCCCGAGCTCGGACTTTTAACTAGAGCTGCATCAATTAATCAAATATTAGTCAACTATTAAATTAACAACTATTGCAAGAATAATTTTTTCCAATACACACTAGTGTGTAAATGTTTTAGGCACATTCAATGCATCATAAAAGCATTAAAAATAACGCAATGCTAAAATACCCTCGGCCGTATGGGCATTGTCTTCTTTACAATTTATAGTTGTTTAATTGGTATCCCAGTGCAAAGTGTAATAAATAAATAAATAAATAAATATATATATATATATATATATATCAAAAACAATATTTACATTTTAACAGCGTCTGCAAGACGGAGTGCATGTGCACATACAAGAGCTTTTGACAAGACTGGAAGTTAGATCTGAGTTAGCAGAAGTTAGCGTGCATGCTGACGTCCATGTAATGTCTCGTAAATCACTTCAGAGGTGTTGTCAGGTGTTTTTAGTTTTAGAAGTGTTTTTTTACTCACTAGCTTTTACATAATATATGAGAAAGAGGTTATATTTACACAGAATAAAACACAGTCTGTAGACCAGCCACTGGCGTCACAGTGCCATTCTCTGATTGGATGTCACCCCTGCCCCTCAAAAAACAGAACAGAATGAAACAGAATGTGACTTTTTAACCTCTTAAATACCTCTTAAAATAGGTCAAAGTTAGCCATCTTTGAACTTGTCCAAGGTCTGTGTCCCAAGAATGTTTCCTGTGAATTTGAAGACTCTGGCACAGGACTGGACTTATGCTGAACACAGACAGACGGACAGATGGACAGACGGACAGACAGACGAGCAGAGGGACAGATGCAAAGTCTTCACAATACGCGATGGCCAAATTTGATGGCCTCAGGTAAAAATAATCAAAACCTGAAAAATATTCATAAATAAATGAAATGTGTGCTGAATTTCAACTTTAATGATAATTGATATGAAAACTGGGTTCTATTTACATGTGAATTTTCAGGCTATAAGTTGCACCAGAACGTAAGTCGCAGAACCTCAAAAAACAATTTTAAGACAACGCAACTTAAAGTATGAGTAATTATGTTTTACAATCATTTTAATATTGCATGATCATTTGCAACTGTGTTTGTGTGGTATTATATCTCAGAGCCAGTAGACCTACGAAGAAATTATTATTACTATTATTATGAAATAAAATATAGGTCATATATCCACTTTTGTTGGAAGTGATTTCATGTTGACATGCCAATAAAAAGGGGGTGGTGGGAGGGGCATCAAATGCTACTTTTATTACAACTTTGGGATGCCTAAACCTTTTGCACAGTCCTGTATATATCCAAATTCTCTGGCTTCAGCTTCTTAAATCGGAGTATTTTCCAATTTATTTTATTACTTTCTAAACCGCAGTAAACTGAGTATCTCTGGATTTAGGATAACAAAACAAGACGTTTGAAGGTGTCATCTTGGAATACAGAGAACACTGATCTACATTCTCCACTATTTTCTTTTTCCCTTTTTGGGAACAAGAATAATGAAATAATTGGGAAAATTATTGATTGATTAATCAATTATAATGATCAATAGTTGCAGCCCAACATTTAACAAAAACAGATTTCTGCAAAACATAAAGTGACTTTGTTGCTTCAGTTTTCTGTGTTTCTTTTGGGGAAAATAATCACATTTGTGCATGTCACCGTTAAATAGTGATGTTTTTTTCTCCCTCTCTCTTTTAGTGCTATTTTTCAGAAATAAAGCCAATACTCCCCCATGTTGCAATGACAGACATTTCATTCTTTTAACGACGGGGGAAGCCTTTTGCCCTCGACTTCTGCCCAGTCCCAAGCCTTTAATTAAGACTGGCTTTGACCAGATTGATCCTGACACACCAGGAAGTTTCTTGAAAATCTGACTACCCAAACCAAGAATTATATAGGCCTCTCTCCCCCAGCCCCCAAAACACCCACACATTCACCGCATAACAAGGACTTCACGCTGAAAGCTTTTCTACTCCAGGTTTCACTCTGAATTACATATGACAAATTGCAAATTATTCATAATTACAAGTTCGTTTTTTTTTTTTTGAAAATCTGCCAAACATGAGTAGTTCTTCTGCACACTTAATTCAAGCCATAAAATGACTCCAGCATAGGAGACCAATTGCAAACTTGCGTTTATGTTGGATCATCATGTATTAAACGTTATGGTTCTGTTACGAGGTTATGCCGCTTTTCTACAACAGCTCTGACACACCACATCATTAAATCAGCAGCATATTTCCTTTAGTAAAAGCAACAAAAAAAAAGAAGAAGCTGGGATGCTCACAGCCTTTATTCTGCGGGTGTTGCGCACCACATGGAGTGAATTCTTGTACTAGATTTCACCGCAACACAGCCGCTGATGATTCAGTGAGCCCCATGAAAGTACAAGAGCTCCATGAGCACTGCTTTCATTTCATGGTTTAACTGTATTCTGCGGGACTGTAGTCATTTGATCATGTAAATGTATACTAAAGCGCAGTAATTATGCGAAACATAAAATCAACAGGTGCCACGTAACTAAGAAAATTCACACCTGCTGTTAAAATTGGTTTAAAGAACAGCTCAAATTCATTTCACTGTCCCCAGTCATATAAAGACACTGATAGAAATAACGCCCGAGAGTGCTGTACTCACATTTGACAACTGCTTTACTAAAAAAATGAGGTTGAGAAAGAATGAAGGAGAGTGAATGGTGCAAAGGCACTTTGTTACGCTCAAAATAGCAACACACACTTTGCCTCCAGGTTGTCCTTTCAGTGAACTCTCAACTATCCTCGGTTGCTTAGCTGCAGCATTTCTATCACTGCATGTTTTGATGATTCTGTGTTATTTTGTTCCATGATATTAGTATGACCAAAGCAGATGGTCAGTCACCCCACTGAGTCTGGGCTGCTTGAGATTTCTTCCTGAGGGAGTTTTTCTTTACCACTGTCACCAATGTGCTTGACTCATGGGGTGGGTAAGATTTCATACCCAATTTCAGCCTTCGGATGAAATTATGAAATAAAATTGAACTACACAGTTTTGTTTTCTTTTTAGAGACACAAAACAACAAAAGAAATACAGCCAGTTAGGTGTATTGTTTCCAACATACTGGTTTATATAATTCAGTTTTACGAATTAGCGGCGCTTAGTTTGTTAACTGCAGATGTAGCACACGGTAAACAAGAGCAATCCGAGATTTACGACATCCGCCAATCCGGATCCGGATTACCTCCAAAACTCAGTAGAGTATTCCATGTCCTAATATCTATCTGTGGTGTGAATTTGGTGAGAATCTGTGAAGGAGTTTTGACGGAATCCTTCAAAGCCATTATAAAGTGAAATCTTGATCCAGATCACTTTCAAAACTCAGCGGAGTCTTCCATGGCCTAATATCTATCTGTGGTGAAAATTTAGTAAAAATCCAAATCCATGCAGTAGTTTTGCTGTAATCCTGCTAATAGACAGACAGACAAATAAATAAACGCTGATAATTTTATTACGTCCTTGGCGGATGTAATAACCCCTACATAAATTTAATAGCAATATGGTCTGGAAGTAAACACATAATGCAAGAAGGTGTTATTGCCTACACTAATGGTAAGCTTTGACCTTACCTGTGTGAAGCATGTTGAGGCAGCTGTGTTGTGATTTGGCGATATATAAATAAAATGAATTGAAGTAATTTTATAGTTTGAAAAATGTAGTTAGAGTTGATTTACAAATGCACTGCTGGAGCCCAGGTGCTTTATAGCATTTTCTTCTGACAAACGCCAAAGGTGGGTAGAACACTCAGAGAGTTGATTGTTAATCTAAGATGAATAAGGGATCAAAACATTCTGTGAAAGTTGGGAAACACCTGCGAATGTTGCAAACAGCCCAACCAGAGCCAGTGTGGGTGATCGAGTCTGAAACATCTTGAGAAAATTGGGAACCACATAAAGATGTCATGAACAGTCCAATTTGAGCCACTCTTGGGAAACAAACATCAGTAGTTAGACATCTGACTCAACCAGAGCAGGAATTATATCTGTAAGTAAATCAATAAAATTGTAAAAGCCATTATTGTGTAATAATTCTAAGCCAACAGTGGGATATGGCAGAAACAAGGGGGTTCTGATTCACCACTGTCTGTGCGTTTGCCTAAAAAGATTAGTCAAAACTGAGCTTTCACAAAAATTAAGCCATATGTATGATTCATTGATGAAATCCAACAGAAAAATTACTTATCAGGGCAGACATAGAAAATGTTTAATGATATTTGTACCAGTGCCTCATCAGGAGTTTAAGCATTCCAGATCATGGCATTCCAAACAAAAACCCAGAGGCAGATAGATTTTTCATCCCTGTTGCATACTTTGGTTCAAACATATGAACTAGACCAAGTTTGCAAAAGGAAGAAGAAGCTCTAGAACTGAACAGGACCATTATGTAAAGTACAGTGTGCAGACATGCTTCCCTTTACAGTCCCGTCCAGTTATGTACATTAATGATAAGTATGTAGTTAATGAAATTAACATAACTTTGTTTGTAAACCAACTGCATAACCTGCAGTTTAAAATCA
This sequence comes from Thalassophryne amazonica, assembly GCF_902500255.1. Classification (NCBI taxonomy): domain Eukaryota; kingdom Metazoa; phylum Chordata; class Actinopteri; order Batrachoidiformes; family Batrachoididae; genus Thalassophryne; species Thalassophryne amazonica. The sequence continues at coordinate 12,975,962 of NC_047116.1, forward strand.
AATGCATGCATGCATCTGGAGAAACGGCAACCTTTCAAAACTCATTTCCCTTGCAGCATCTCTGGTTTGACACACTGCACCCAAAAGTATTAGGCCAGTGAGTATTCTGAGGTTATTATTTCCATGCATGTTTTCCAACTCCAAGCAAACCTCAATGCTGATTGGATTTCAGCATTCTCATGTGATATGTATTTGTGTTATGCAGTGACGCCGGTAACGCGTTACTCTAATCTGACCACATTTTTTTAGTAACGAGTAATCTAACGTGTTAATCTTTCCAAATCAGTAATCAGATTAAAGTTACTTCTCCATGTCACTGTGTGTTACTATTATTTTTTCATTGTGGGTCGATAGCAGCATTAAACTTGGTCTGTGGGCAGGAGGTCGGGGTTCAACTGAACTGCCCACTTTAAGCGGGCTGCGAGCTTTTCATCCACGGTTTTTTGCAGCTGCTCGACTCGTCCTCACCTCTTAAAGTGTGGTGATCAGCACACCTGCACTGAGCTTTACAAAGACATTTTTATACTTTTTTTTCTCCTTTATTTAGAATTCTGAGCTGAGCCGTTCCGTATCTGCTGCTAAAAACAGCTGATCCTCCGCGACACGTCAACAACTAACACTATTTTCCACTCAAATGTACCTAAACTCTCTTTCTGAGGACCACATGATGTGAAAAAGCAATAAAACTTTCTTACCTGTAAATCTGGTCATGTTTTCTGCATAAATAAATGTTATCCATTCTTTGTGCTCAAACGCCAAAGCGGGGCGAATCCAGATGGAATGGGGGAGTGGGGCAGGGATGTGCCCCCCTCCCCCACAACACCCCTGGATTAAAGGTCCAGTTTTGAAGCCTTTTTTTACTACAACTACTAATACTACTTAAAATAATATTAATTTCGACAAGTAAAATATTTAGAGAGAATTTAAATGTTAGAAAAATGCTAGAATGAATTTAATAGTTACATTTATAAACAATGTAGGTTCGAAATTGCAAGTTTTACTGTTACAGTGCTGTCAACAGTTAAATATGAGGTCAAGAAAGAAGTCTTTAGTTTACTTTTTATAAAACAAGTATTTATTTTCATTGAAGTCAAGAAAGGGTGACTATAAAGTAAGTTTTGGCAAAACAGGTATCACTGTCATGTTGAGGTGGCAGAGGGTTGTTGTCGGCAGCTGCGGAAAGTAACTAAAAAAGTAACTAGTAATCTAACTTAGTTACTTTTACAATTGAGTAATTAGTAAAGTAACTAAGTTACTTTTTCAAGGAGTAATCAGTAATTGGATTACATTTTCAAAGTAACTGTGGCAACACTGGTGTTATGTGCGATGGTGTGGCCAAAGGTAATTAACACTCTATATCAATTATTAATGATATAGATACTATATCTATAATATGTACTATAATTATACTATAATACTATATATATATATATATATATATATATATATATATATATATATATATATATATATATATATTATATATATATATATACTATTATTTCTGTCCTTGGGCCATACATTTTAAATGTTATGAATGTTTCTCTTTTATCTGGTTGTGTTCCAGGAGTTTTAAAACATGCTGTAGTTCAGCCTCTCCTCAGAAAGCCCACCTTGGATCCTAATATTCTTGCCAATTATAGGCCTGTTTCAAAGTTGCCATTTTTAGCTAAAATCCTTGAGAAAAGTGTCTATGATCAGTTTCAGTCTCATTTGGATACTAATGGCATTTTTGAAAAATTTCAATCTGGCTTCAAATCACTTCGTAGTACTGAAACAGCACTGTTGAAAGTTTTTAATGATCTCCTTTTAATTGTTGACTCTGGTTGCTCTGGGATTTTAGCTTTGTTGGATTTGACAGCAGCCTTTGACATGGTTGATCACTGTATTTTACTGTCCCGTCTGGAGCATTATGCAGGTTTTAAAAGCATAGCACTGGAGTGGTTCAGATCTTATCTTAGAGACCATAGTTTCTCTGTGCACCTTGGGTCACACCAGTCCAGCTCAGCACCCTTAAATTATGGTGTTCCACAAGGCTCTGTTTTGGGTCCCTCCCTTTTTTCACTGTATATGCTGCCACATGGCACCATATTCAGAAAATACAACTTGGCCTTTCATTTTTATGCCGATGACCTGCAAATCTATCTCCCACTTAAGCTAACATGAAATTCTTTTACTAACTTGGTAAATAATCTGCAGGAAGTGAAAACTTGGTTGGCCCAAAACTTTCTAATTCTCAATGAGAAAAAACTTAAAGAGTTGGTTTTGGCCCTGCATGGTCATCTGGTTCATATGATGTGCTTGGTCCTTTGTCTTCCTGTGTGCATGATTCTGTCAGAAATCTGGGGGTCATTTTTGACAGCTCCTTCAAAATGGACAAGCAAATTAATTCTGTGGTAAAGGCCAGTTTCCATCAACTCAGAATCTTGAGAAAAGTGAAGGCTTACCTCCTAGCATGTGATTTTGAGCGAGTTATTCATTTGTTTATAACATCTCGTCTAGATTATTGTAACTCACTCTACTGTGGACTGGACCAGTCGTCTCTAAAGCATCTGCAGCAGGTCCAGAACGCTGCTGCATGACTGCTCACAGGGACGAGGAAGCGAGAGCACATCACCCCTGTGTTAGCCTCGCTCCATTGGCTCCCAGTCACATTTAGGAATGATTTTAATATTCTGCTGCTTGTGTTCAAGTGTTTAAATGGTTTGGCTCCCGAATACCTCTCTGAGCTTTTGACTCCTTATGTTTTGGTCAGATCAGTGAGGTCAGAAAGCCAGTTTTTATTAAATGTGCCCAGATCTCGATTAAAAACTCGAGGTGATCGGGCTTTTTCGGTGGCTGCGCCTAAACTTTGGAACAGTTTGCCTTTGCACATCAGAGCTGCTTCATCTCTAGAGTTTTTTAAATCTGTTCTTAAGACTCATTTTTATGCTTTGGCTTTTAATACAATTTAAGCTGTGTGTGTCTGGTCTTATGTGTCTTTGTATATTTTGGAATTTTAATGCGTTGTTTTTTTGTGGTATGGTTTTTGATATTGTTTTTACTGTGAAGCACTTTGGGCAGCTGTTGTTGTAGTAAATGTGCTATATAAATAAAATTGACATTGACATCAATGTGTGCATAATTATTAGGCAGCTTCTTTACCTCAGGCAAATTGTGCCAAAAAAGAGATTTAAAGTCAAAAATCGTATAATGCCTTTCACAGTGACGCAACACTTTTGAAATGAGAGGGTGACTGAGAAGCTTTGAACCTGAACAAGTAAAAAAAAAAGGAGAAATTCTGTCCTTCCATGATAAATACTCTAAGATGGTCTAATTTTCTAAACCGTACCACGGAGTTCATAAAGTGTAAATGTCAAACAGCAAAGGTTGTTGACTCATGAATTATGAAGCTCAAAGTTATGTGGTATTGTTCCACAACTGTAGGTTGTGCATGTCCGGTGAAATTCCAAAAAAAACAGATTGCCCCAAAACCCAAACAGCCAAACCTCTGGTACTGCAAAAGCCCTGAATAGGCCTTTGTGCAACCATCACTTCACTGCTGATGGAGCCATGGATGTGACAACATGGATAATAACAGCTAGAGGAGATGTGTTTGAGGGACCTGGACAAACAACACAGGCAACGACTGAAACATTCAGAAATATGTATCAAAGCATAATGTGGAAAGTGACGGGGAAAGAGCAAGACCCTAGCGTGGCCCATTTCTCCAGTAAGGGTGGGGTGAGGGTGGTGGTACACACTAACCAGTGCTCTTCCTTCCCCTAAAGAGAGGATCATGGAAACTCCATGTCAGCTTCAGTCTGTGAGGTAATATTGTTATGAATCTCCACAGTGAAAGCGACACTCTCATTAATAATCCTGAACCACAAAAACCAGAGCAACTTAAAATTACACAAAACATTCTGCAATTCCATCTTAGGAATGACTTCAGGAGTCAGGTCACCAAAATTTAAAAAATACAGACATGACTGATTAGTTCGGGAGGTATCTGTGCTTCCATATGCGTGATAGACGTAACAATGGGAAACCATACAGACCCCAGCCTTACTCTGCTGTTAACCTGCCAGGAACATAACCTTAACCTACGTTGGTTCTTGCATGTGTTTTGTAAAATGGAGACCATTTAGAAAAAGGACACATAAGACAGAAAAATAAGGTGTGTATTCGGTTTGAAAACAAACAGCAAAACAACATTAAGGTTCCTCTTTCCATGACAAAAACTCCTGTAACAGTGGAATGTGCCGTTCATTTCTAAACTGGACGCTGTCTTGATCCGGTATGTCGTCTGACTAGCACAGGAATTGCGGAAGACGTGGACATCAACACTTTTTCGACACATTGAGACAGACGTGCGGAGGAACTCCGCGGGTCGCGGCAGAGCCGCATGGCGCAAAGCACCACCGTGATGAAGCCTCACAGGACATGTTGGGGCATGTCCAGCTCATGCACAATTTCTCGGATACTCACACGACCGAAAAGCAACCGGAAGCCGTCTGAAAGCCACCTGAAAGCCGTCCTGTGAGACCAACACGGAGGTGGTTTTGTCCCGCGCCATGAGCGGCATGGTGGCGCAATCCTCCGCTTCTCTTTCCATGAAAAAAACTCCTGTAACAGTAGAATGTGCCGAAAAAGTGCTGATGTCCACGCCTTCTGCCTTTTTTGTGAAAGTTAGACGACGTCCTGGATCAACAAACCCTTCACGTTGGAAATGATCTGGTTGTTTGAGCGGGGTTTGAGCTTGTCGATCGGCCGCGCTCTCAGACGCTGTGGGTGGTCTTTAAACCGGCTGGAGCACTCCTTAATCTGTGTAATCCCCATAAAATCGTCACTGAAAGCCATCTAAATTTTCCGAATGGTGTCCAGCTGGAGGTCTCTCACAGTTTCTGGAAAAATTTGATGCAGCAAAGCTCCAAATCGTTCAGACATTTATTTGCAATAAAAATCCGACGAGAGGGGTGGACCACAGCTCACACAAAGCCTGCTCACAGGCGAATGACGCAACCGACAGGCGTGAAAAAACTCACGCATGCGCACGAAGGTTCAAGCTTGGCTGATGCCATCACACATGATTCAAATCCATATGGTTTTTGCAAAAAATAAAAAGATCCAATACTTTTTGGACAGACCTCGTATATATATATATATATATATATATATATATATGTATGTGTGTGTGTGTGTGTGTGTAGGTATGTGTAGGTATGTAGGTATATGTATGTATATTTATTTATGTGTTAGTGGGTATGTATATAGGTATATATGTGAGTGTGTATATGTGTGTGTATAAATGTATATATATGTGTATGTACATGTACATGTACATACATGTACATATATAGGTATATATGGCACGGCCCAAGCAGAGGGTTACCCCCTAGAGCCTGGTCTGCCTGAGGTTTCTTTCTAAGTGAGCTTTTCCTCACCACAGTTGCCTAGTGCTTGCTCTGGGTGTCGGCAAGGTTTGGCCTTATTTGAGTGGAGTGACTTGGCCCAAGTTTGTTGTGATTTGGCACTTTATATATAAACATAATATACTTATACATGAATTGAAGAGTAATTGAATATTGAAATGTATGTCTGTGTGTTGATATGTAGTGTGTTGTGAATTTATGTTTATGTTATTATGACTGTTATAATTGCTGGACTTGTACTTGACCCCACAAATCTTAGAAACATGGTGTCTAATCAGATCCTTACTCTGGATGGCATTACCCTGACCTCTAGTAATACTGTGAGAAATCTTGGAGTCATTTTTGATCAGGATATGTCATTCAATGCGCATATTAAACAAATATGTAGGACTGCTTTTTTGCATTTGCGCAATATCTCTAAAATTAGAAAGGTCTTGTCTCAGAGTGATGCTGAAAAACTAATTCATGCATTTATTTCCTCTAGGCTGGACTATTGTAATTCATTATTATCAGGTTGTCCTAAAAGTTCCCTAAAAAGCCTTCAGTTAATTCAAAATGCTGCAGCTAGAGTACTGACAGGGACTAGAAGGAGAGAGCATATCTCTCCCATATTGGCCTCTCTTCATTGGCTTCCTGTTAATTCTAGAATAGAATTTAAAATTCTTCTTACTTATAAGGTTTTGAATAATCAGGTCCCATCTTATCTTAGGGACCTCATAGTACCATATCACCCCAATAGAGCGCTTCGCTCTCAGACTGCAGGCTTACTTGTAGTTCCTAGGGTTTGTAAGAGTAGAATGGGAGGCAGAGCCTTCAGCTTTCAGGCTCCTCTCCTGTGGAACCAGCTCCGAATTCAGATCAGGGAGACAGACACCCTCTCTACTTTTAAGATTAGGCTTAAAACTTTCCTTTTTGCTAAAGCTTATAGTTAGGGCTGGATCAGGTGACCCTGAACCATCCCTTAGTTATGCTGCTACAGACTTAGACTGCTGGGGGGTTCCCATGATGCACTGAGTGTTTCTTTCTCTTTTTGCTCTGTATGCACCACTCTGCATTTAATCATTAGTGATTGATCTTTGCTCCCCTCCACAGCATGTCTTTTTCCTGGTTCTCTCCCTCAGCCCCAACCAGTCCCAGCAGAAGACTGCCCCTCCCTGAGCCTGGTTCTGCTGGAGGTTTCTTCCTGTTAAAAGGGAGTTTTTCCTTCCCACTGTCGCCACGTGCTTGCTCACAGGGGGTCGTTTTGACCGTTAGGGTTTTTCCGTAATTATTGTATGGCCTTGCCTTACAATATAAGGCGCCTTGGGGCAACCTTGTTGTGATTTGGCGCTATATAAATAAAATTGATTTGATTTGATTTAGCAGGGGTGGGCACTGATGAGCTTTGCTTCTGCCCACACCCTTTCGGACTCACAGGCTTTGTTTATATAAGATTCATGTTATTTGTATGTTCCTGTTCTTTCGGATTTGTGTGTGTGCCGAATAAATTAATTCAATTCAATTCAAATACAAGACCCCAATGACTGCTCCACTCAATCATAAGTAGATATGGTTGGATATTGGCTTTCCTTTAGAGTTGCCCACTGGTGGCAGCAAAAAAATATGGAGAATATGGAACCCTTCAGGAGCCCACTATTCACAATAAGCCTAAAAATCAGCAAGGGTAGCAGTGCAAAACCACAGGCAAGTTTAGAGCAATCATTCTGCAAAAAAGAAAGTGCCTCATGCCAAGAAAAACAATATGTGCACAGATTATTCCAAAGGTGTTGTGTGGGCCGCTGAAGAGGAGGTACTGCTGGCCCACCGCCACTAGAGGGCGCCCTGCCTGGAGTGCGGGCTCCAGGCACCGGAGGGCGCTGCCGCCTTACAGGAGCAGCCAGGATGACAGCTGTCACCCATCACTGGAGACAGCTGATCCCAATTAACAAGGAGGTATATCAACAGGACGGCATCTCCACCTCATTTGCCGAGATATCGCCTTACCAAAGAGGTAACCATCTCACCCTGCACATACGTGTGACTTTAATTGTATTCTCGTTTGATTATCTGTAGGACAGCTGACTACTAGACAACATTCGGATAAGTACTCACCTTCCTACATTGTTGTTGACGAGAGGTGGAGGTGGACTCTCCACCCTCCGTGTTGCTGGGTGCAGCCGCATCCACACCTGACTGTTTCTGTTTCTTGCCAGCAGTACCGGATCCGACGAGTGGAGGCAGTGGCCACCTGGGAATTCGGGACTTGGCGGCTCCAGTATTCCCGGGGTTCGGTGGCAGAGGAAATCGGGTTGGTTCCGGTTCGACTTGGACAGACGTCTCCTATCGTCGAGCCTGCCCACACGACACCGTTGTAATTGGACTCCATTTCAATATTGTAATCGGTTGTATTTGTTATGCCTGTTTCACAACAGTAAAAGCAGTGTTATTCGACTCCTCCATTGTCCGTTCATTTGCGCCCCCTGTTGTGGGTCCGTGTTCCTACACTTTCACAACAAAAGGTTTTGCATTGTTTTTAACTTGAATTCTTTAAAAAATTTTTTGTTCAGTATAGTAAAGCCCAAGTCTGAACATGGTTTTAGTCTCCAAACCAAGTTTTTGTGCCAAAGCGGAACAACATTATTACTGAGTATTGATCTCATAAGGGATTTTCCAACAGCAGTCATTCTAATGATGGTTTCTGAGCAGAAATGAAATGCCAATGTCAAAGGTTATGGGTACAGTCAAACTGGTGTGTTGCTGGAACCCAGATAACAAGGGCAGGCTTCAGGTACAGGAAGCCATTAAGAAGTTTCCATTTGGAGTTAGTAAAGGGTTTCCTGACCACAGTGCAGAATGGGTGTTGGCGAGCTGTTGCTGGAAATATCTGCTGTTTGACACGGACCAAGAAGGCTGGTGTGCTGCAAACTATTTGGATTAAAAACTATCACAAATTTATTGATAATATATCCAAATTATATACTGGTTTAAAGTTCTGAACGGTAAAGAGAGCTGAAAGATTTTCCTCCACTTTAGCCGGTCACCACTCGTTTCTCTAGAAGTCTCGTAGTAAAGCCGGACTTCAAAAGGGTCTTATCACAGTGGCACTCTCTCTGAAGAGAGCGGCGTAATGGAGACCGGATGCACAGGCTTACACTCGGTTCGCCCAACACAAGGAGAGGAGTGAAGAAATGCTTTGAATGCAGCCTTGTAAATGGAAGAACTCTTACACAGGCCTCCTGACCTGCCCGCTGCACTTCCTTCCTGAGACTTCAAGCAACGCTGTGCCGGGTTTTATAAATAAGTACGGCTCTCCATTTCAACTTGTCGTCAGTACTTTTCATTCTTAAAGAGTTTTTCAGTCGCAACACCTTCCCATGTGAGTCCACACTGACTTATTTAATGCATCTATATATTGTGTTGTTTAACGTTCAGTACTGGTTTGACACCGTAGCAGTATTTTTTGTCTATTTGAAATTTTCCAGATGTTTTTAGTTGTTTACGTTTTACGTTTAATATGTCCTGATGCTTACTGCAAATCACTTTCCTTCAGGTAAATTGAAGTCACACATATGAAAAAGATTTTAATGAAATGTTATGATTATTCAATACAAATCTCTAACCACCAAACTATTTCTATTAAATTGATTTTATGTTGCCCTGGGACAGACTGGCAGCCTCTTCAGGTTGAACCCCACATGTCACCCAATGACTGCTGAGATAGGCCCAAAATCCCTTGTGATCCGTAACTGGAATAAACAGGTATAGAAAATGAATGAATGATTTTACATTTTTGGATGAATAATGCACACAAATTTTTAAACAAGTCTATGATTATATGTTTTTATATATATATACATACATACTTCAGGGATGCTAAAACACATGGTCAATTTGACCGAAGGAGGCCAGAGGATATATATGTGCAATGGCTTGCAAAAGTATTCAGCCCCTTGGTATTTCACACATTTTAATTTGTTTATGGCATTTAAAATACGAAAAGTAAATCAGGCTTCTCAATATAAAAATTTCTACAATTATCTTCCTTAAATTCAAACTGAAAGTAAATCTCTACAACTTGATATAAATTAATTAAAAATATAAAAGCCAAGATGGGTTGCATGAGTAATCAGCCCCTTTGGTATAATACCTGTAAATAATAAGTTTAATTGCCAGTTTTCTTCAGACAAATCAGGGGATGGATACATGAACATTTTCAAGTCACTGATTATGTCTTGAACTCTATTTACATCAGTTATAACGAAATACAAACAGTGTGGCACTCTATGGTAAATCTGTGTGGAGTAGACTTTTCTCAAAAACTGAGTGACTGTGCAAGAAGGAGAAGAGTGAGGAAAGCCACCAAGACACCCAGACAACCCAGTAGAGGTTACAGGCTTCTGTGGCTGTGATTGGAGAAATTGTGCACACTGCATGTTTTACATTTGCATCACCAGTTATACAGCTTCATGATGAAGTGGTACAAAGGAGGGTTTTCTTTCACCAAAACATTAAATCTAGGCTTGCATCCCAGATTTGCATACATCCAGCTTGCATACCATTTGCCTTCTAGCAAATTGTAGCTGAACTTTCAGGTCTTCTTTTTAATAAAACCCTCCTATCTGATCTTAACCTAACTGCTTTTCAAAATGGCTGACGCACATCCAAAATGTCCTTGTATTTGGCAAGACTATCTGATTTTTTATAGCTGTCTAATTGATAAAACTATCTGATATTTTTATAGCTGTCTAATTGATAAAACCAAAATATTCGCATCTATTTGGATGGCATGATAGAACACTCTAATTTGTTGTTTGGCATGATAGAACACTCTGATTTGTTGTTTGGCATTGACATAAACATAAACTATACATTTTTTACATACCGCCTTGAACACAACGTGAGCACGACATCCACTTATACCTGCCTACTTCACTTCAATTTGCAGCCAATCATATAGCCACTGATTCACGACAGGCTAAGAACTGCCCACATGGGGGCCGGCCTAGACAGAAGAATAAAAGTTGCGTCGGGAGAAAATCTAGGCTCTTTGTTCAGAAACTGCATGTGATCTGTTCGAAGACCACAGCGCTACTTAGATGACTCTGTAATCAGCGTAGGCACCTTTCAATACAACATCTCAACTTTGAAGTCCGTTTCCTGTCCAATTCTTTTTGAGATCACTCACCACATAAAAGAACCTAACACAGGGAACAATCCTATCATAAATGGTAAACGCGCTCTCCTGATGTCATGCTTTTCATCCGATTCCGACACAAAGCACTGTGCAGTGATACCTCACATTCACCCATTCACACACACACACACACACACACCAATGTCTGCCATGCAAGAAGCTCAACTGCACACTGGGAGCAACTTGACGATTAAGGACATGTGATTTCTGTCTGACGGGGAACCTTTTGGCACAAAACCGCCTCTCCCGACGGCATCACCCATCATATCACATGCAGGATGGAAAATAGAATGAAATTTTGCAGCTTCAAATGACTTTGTCTTCCTGGTTAGTTTTAATTCCAAAGCCTACATCTGGTATCCACAAAAGCCACTGCTGCTTGTAATAATAAAAAAAAATAATCAGAAGGCTGCATGTAAACACTATACACTATTTAACAAAACTGGTATCTGCTATTGCAGGCCACCCTATGCAAGCAAATCACTTCCACATAAAAACTGAGGGAGTTATTTTGCATTGCTTAAAGATCTTAAATTGAAGTAAGCTGGAGATGCATTTGTATAATCAACATATACTCAACAAAAATATAAATGCAACACTTTTGGTTTTGCTCCTATTTTGTATGAGATGAACTCAAAGATCTAAAACTTTTTCCACATACACAATATCACCATTTCCCTCAAATATTGTTCACAAACCAGTCTAAATCTGTGATAGTGAGCACTACTCCTTTGCTGAGATAATCCATCCCACCTCACAGGTGTGCCATATCAAGATGCTGATTAGACACCATGATTAGTGCACAGGTGTGCCTTAGACTGTCCACAATAAAAGGCCACTCTGAAAGGTGCAGTTTTGTTTTATTGAGGGGGGATACCAGTCAGTATCTGGTGTGACCACCATTTGCCTCATGCAGTGCAACACATCTCCTTGGCATCATCTGTGAAGAGAACACCTCTCCAACGTGCCAAACGCCAGTGAATGTGAGCATTTACCCACTCAAGTCGGTTATGGCGATGAACTGGAGTCAGGTCGAGACCCCGATGAGGACGACGAGCATGCAGATGAGCTTCCCTGAGACAGTTTCTGACAGTTTGTGCAGAAATTCTTTGGTTATGCAAACCGATTGTTTCAGCAGCTGTCCGAGTGGCTGGTCTCAGACGATCTTGGAGGTGAACATGCTGGATGTGGAGGTCCTGGGCTGGTGTGGTTACACGTGGTCTGCGGTTGTGAGGCTGGTTGGATGTACTGCCAAAATCTCTGAAACGCCTTTGGAGACGGCTTATGGTAGAGAAATGAACATTCAATACACGAGCAACAGCTCTGGTTGACATTCCTGCTGTCAGCATGCCAATTGCATGCTCCCTCAAATCTTGTGACATCTATGGCATTGTGCTGTGTGATAAAACTGCACCTTTCAGAGTGGCCTTTTATTGTGGACAGTCTAAGGCACACCTGTGCACTAATCATGGTGTCTAATCAGCATCTTGGTATGGCACACCTGTGAGGTGGGATGGATTATCTCAGCAAAGGAGAAGTGCTCACTATCACAGATTTAGACTGGTTTGTGAACAATATTTGAGGGAAATGGTGATATTGTGTATGTGGAAAAGGTTTTAGATCTTTGAGTTCATCTCATACAAAATGGGAGCAAAAACAAAAGTGTTGCGTTTATATTTTTGTTGAGTATATGTAGAAATATAATTTAATGCATGCAGCTTAAAGGGTTGCAGCATGTAGTTCCTCCTCTCCCTCTCTCATCTGTCTACACCCCTACAGTTGTTGTCCCTGATCCCTGCTACAACCAACTCCGTCAAACACAAGCTCCCCACTTCGACTGTGGCTCCATCCTGTATTTTCCAATTATCACCTTTTAAAGGCCAGCTGGGTGCATTCCAAACCATCGGGGGGCAATTCCATTTGCATTGCTCCGAGACAAAGTCATACCCAAGTACTTTCATGCTAAAGTTCATAACGCACACACAAAAAGGATGTCAAAGCTGCAGTTAGAAAGTTGCCACAACATACGTGATACCTCCAAACCCAATAAAACATATTTAACATGAAAACGAGTTGGTGTTGTTGTATGTGACGCTGACATAAATAAAAATGTGAAACTTCAATGAAGTTGAAAAGCAGAGTCCAACTTGCTGAACAACTTGCCCTGAGCTTTAGGGTAAAGACGTCGGGTAATCACAGCAGAAGTGTGTCCATCGTTCTCGTTCTGGACTGATCAATGCAGCGCTCCTGTGAGAGCACTGCTGGTTCTAATTTCAACTCATTATGCTGATTTTATTCTTCTTTTCTTCACTTACTCTAATTTTAATCAGCTCTCAGAATATTCCTCACCCATTTCATTTAGGTCAATTTCTTATGCCCACAGAAATTACCAGAAACCAACAGGCTCGCCGCACCGTGTGCCTGACCACCGCATGCGTGTGCATGTGTGATTTCTGCGTGAATGTGGGTGGAGGGGTGGGCGCTTCATTTGCTTTGCACATTAATGAACGCTGCCTTCCTAGCCTGCCTTTAGGCTCTCTTTCTTAATTCTGTCCTGTTCACCGGTGTAAACTTGTGTTTGATTTCTCCTTCACCAGCTGCATACAGCAGCATTTATCTGCGAATTAATTTTCGTGTTTGGATATACCCTGCTGGGGTGTGATGCCGGTGGTGCATAATCACACTCGGCCACACTGCATATGGGTGGATCGCCCTCGTCAGTATTTTTGGAGCACAGCTCTGTAGCCGGGCAGGAGGGAAATCTAACCGCAGAAGGAATTAAGGGTCACTGGCCAACAGACAAAGCAGAAGTTAGCGATGGGACAATGGGATATTTAACACAAAAGAATACATCTAAATTTATTGACAGTGGAGGATACGCAGCACAGGACAAGTTTTGTGGGGCGGCGTGCAGCTGCGAGTGCGGTTTTTGTGCACAGGTCTTAATGTGCGTGTCTTTGGCCCTGGGACAAGACACGCACCCACAGCCACGGCTCGAACACCAGCAGCCCTTAACATGGTGTGTCTAATGCTCCTATTTAGTGTTTGGGGTGCAGCGGCGCATGGCCTCAGGTTTTAGGGAGGGGAGCGTGGATAGCACCTTAGCCTGACAGCTGTGCCCCAAACGGGAGACAAAAGCCTGAGGAAGTAGCGCATCATCGAAGATGGAACTGGAAAAAAAAAGCACGTCAATTTGCTTGTGGATGGGCATCTACTGCCGCTTTTGAGAACGTGTTGAAAATTAACTCCAAATCAAGGAACGGGCATGTTGCTGTCCATTCGGATCAAAAACGGACGTGCAAACTCGTGATTCACAGAAGATTTTCTTTTCCAAAAAGCAGAAGAACACAGGCCACCTTTTGTGCTTCCGTCTTGTTACTGGACTTTATTTGCAATCCCCTGATAGGAGGGAGTGTCTTTGGAAATTTGGGGACATCAAAGAAATACCATGCTGCTTGTGTGTCTTTGTGTGCTTGCACGAAGTGTAGGAAAGACATATTTTTAATCTATTGATTTAATAAGCTTCTGCAGGAGGCTGCTTTCTGTATGAACCAATGTGGGGATGAAAGGTGACGTCTTCAGTCTAAAAATCTGGTGCATGTTGCATGCTAAATAAATATTATAGCCGGTTCATAAAAATTTGAAAAACATAGATTCCAGTACAAATGATGCACACTTTCACGAATCCTAAATCAAGCACCGATGCATATGCAGAAATCAGAGATAAAATACATTAAATACAACTGAATTTACCCATTATCAGGTTTGCAAACATTTAGCGCCTATAAATGTCTCTTGTCAAAAACACATTAATTGCTACACACCCAGACGTGTTCATTCTTGAGTTAATCCTACAGAAGTTAAAAAAAAAGAAAAAAAAAAGATAATTGCTTGTTTGTTACCACATTAGCTATTAGGTGATAATTAGGCCGAGATGAGAATTTTGACTCTTAAATGGTTTGTTTGATCTGAACACATGCTCCCAAATGGATGTTTAAATATCCAACATTAATTTGTATTGTAAATTAAAAGCCTATTAAGCTGTAATTGGATCTAATGCTGTAATATGCAGTTCTATTGAAGACAAACATTCCACAGCAAAGGGAACTGGCACAGCATGTTCTTCTCACTGCTCTCATAAGGTGAAATAACTTTTAATTTTGCTGTGTCTGATCTCAAGTTTGTTATGACTCAATATGAAGCTTTACTTTGGAAGACGGTGTGGAAGATAAAACAAAAGTAAATGTGAGTGTGGGATTGAGAGGTCCACAAAAAAACGGGAGGTGAAACCACTCCTGGCATGCATATCAACGGCCAGCCCGCTATGAAATGGAAAACTAAATATTTGGCATTACATCTTAAAAGGAAAATAGGAAAACCATCCATCCCTCACGTAAAGGAACTTCCTATATTACGCCCCTGTGTCCACACGCACACACATCAGGGGAGTGAAATGACTCTGAAATATCCACTGGTTTAAATTAGGCCATCAAACAGCCAGCTGCTTACATGTTTCCTGTGTGTGGATGTTGTAGCGGGTGGACGCGGAGATGAAGCTGCACCGAGCAGGTTTCTGACCCCCATGGGTACTGCAGAGGGAATGCAAAATAGCAGTTCCCCATTACAAAATAACAAGGCTTGCTTTACAATAACAGCAGAAACATTATGCATTGGACTATTGGAAAATATTTTTTAATTTGGCATCATCTTAAACCCTCCCAAGTGGACAACTGTGATTGCATTTCCATAGAGTGAATCTGATCAGAACTTCAGTCAGAATAGAATAACTGTGATGCAATCTGCTGTTTAGTCCATTAGATATAATAACACTTTGCAGCCATGTACCATACCTTCCACACTATAAGTTGCACCGGAGTATTAGCCGAGAAATTATATATATATATATATATATATATATATATATATATATATATATATATATATATACAGTGATGCCGTTAATGCGTTACTTAGTAACGCATTACTCTAATCTGCCAACAGTGGGATATGGCAGAAACAAGGGGGTTCTGATTCACCACTGTCTGTGCGTTTGCCTAAAAATTTTAGTCAAAACTGAGCTTTCACAAAAATTAAGCCATATGTATGATTCATTGATGAAATCCAACAGAAAAATTACTTATCAGGGCAGACATACAAAATGTTTAATGATATTTGTACCAAGTGCCTCATCAGGAGTTTAAGCATTCCAGATCATGGCATTCCAAACAAAAACCCAGAGGCAGATAGATTTTTCATCCCTGTTGCATACTTTGGTTCAAACATATGAACCACACCAAGTTTGCAAAAGGAAGAAGAAGCTCTAGAACTGAACAGGACCATTATGTAAAGTACAGTGTGCAGACATGCTTCCCTTTACAGTCCCGTCCAGTTATGTACATTAATGATAAGTATGTAGTTAATGAACTTAACAGAACTTTGTTTGTAAACCAACTGCATAACCTGCAGTTTAAAATCAAATGCATGCATGCATCTGGAGACACGGCAACCTTTCAAAACTCATTTCCCTTGCAGCATCTCTGGTTTGACACACTGCACCCAAAAGTATTAGGCCAGTGAGTATTCTGAGGTTATTATTTCCATGCATGTTTTCCAACTCCAAGCAAACCTCAATGCTGATTGGATTTCAGCATTCTCATGTGATATGTATTTGTGTTATGCAGTGATGCCGGTAACGCGTTAGTCTAATCTGACGACTTTTTTTTAGTAACGAGTAATCTAACGTGTTAATCTTTCCAAATCAGTAATCAGATTAAAGTTACTTCTCCATGTCACTGTGCGTTACTATTATTTTTTCATTTTGGGTCGATAGCAGCATTAAACTTGGTCTGTGGGCAGGAGGTCGGGGTTCGACTGAACTACACACTTTAAGAGAGCTGTGAGCTTTTCATCCGCGTTTTTTTGCAGCTGCTCGACTCGTCCTCACCTCTTAAAGCGCGGTGATCAGCACACCTGCACTGAGCTTTACAAAGACATTTTTATACTTTTTTTCCTCCTTTATTTAGAATTCTGAGCTGAGCCACTCTGTATCTGGTCGTTAAAAACAGCTGATCCTCCGCGACACGTCAACAACTAACACTATTTTCCACTCAAATGCACCTAAACACTCTTTCTGAGGACCACATGATGTGAAAACGCAATAAAACTTTCTTACCTGTAAATCCGGTCATGTTTTCTGCATAAATAAATGTAATCCATTCTTTGGGCTCAAACACCAAAGCAGGGGCGAATCCAGATGGAATGGGAGCGTGGGGCAGGGATGTGCCCCCCTCACAACACCCTTAGATTAAAGGTCCAGTTTTGAAGCCGTTTTTTTACTAAAATTACTAATATTGCTTAAAATAATAATAATTTCGACAAGTAAAATGTTTAGAGAGAATTTAAATGTTAGAAAAATGTTAGAATTTAATAGTTACATTTATAAACAATGTAGGTTCGAAATTGCAAGTTTTACTGTTACAGTGCTGTCAACAGTTAAATATGAGGTCAAGAAAGAGGTCTTTATTTTACTTTTTATAAAACAAGTATTTATTTTCATTGAATTCAAGAAAGGGTGACTATAAAGTGAGTTTTGGCAAAACAGGTATCATTGTCATGTTGAGGTGGCAGAGGGTTGTTGTCGGCAGCTGGGAAAAGTAACTAAAAAAGTAACTAGTAATCTAACTTAGTTACTTTTACAATTGAGTAATCAGTAAAGTAACTAAGTTACTTTTTCAAGGAGTAATCAGTAATTGGATTACTTTTTCAAAGTAACTGTGGCAACACTGTATATATATATATACACACACACACAGATAGATAGAGATAGTCTCACACACACATGCCGCATCGATTTCTGATATACGGTGCAACCACTTCATGCAAAAAGAAGTATAACTTATGAAATCTTATAATGCCAACCCCACATTAGTAATGAGAAGATGACAAGCTAATTATTATTATTGAACCAGGCTCAAAACTTGAGTAAACCTTTTTGTTGCCACTGAACAGACAAACATGGGTGAGGTAACGTGCCACGTACTTAAACATTTGAAAACTCTGCACACTATTTATTTATAACGTAGGCACTGTGTTAAGCCCCTTTCACACCGGGTCTGCTCCCAGTTGCTCCCTGTGGCGTCATGACGACGCAAGAATTTCTGCGTCAGGTGCGCGCAGCAGGGGGCAGAGAGGAGGTGAGAATGCAGCCTGCAGGTTCTCTGCACAGAGAAGTCAGAGTGCACAGTCTGTCTGCAGCCAAACTGTGCACTCTGACTTCTCTCTTCCCTTGACCGTGAGATGCACGCGCACGAACCGTCCTAAACAAATGTAGAGTGGTCTGGAGTTTTACTTGATGTTGACATGTCCTGGACTTATGTCCTTTTTTAACTGTGATGAGAGAGTCTGAGGAGAGAAAGGAACTAACTGCCTGCAGACTATTTTTTTTCTTTTCTTTCCTCCTTTGACCGTGACATACGCGCGCGCGAGCGAACCGTCAAGCACATGTTGAGATGTCTGGAGTTCTACTTGATGTTAACATGTCCTGTCTCAGGACTTATGTCCTTTTTTGTCCTTTTTTTAACTGTGATGTGAGAGTTTGAGCAGAGAACAAGGAACTAATGCCTGCAGCCAGACTTTTTTTTTTTTAAATTGTTCACATGTGCGCGCGTGAATGAACGTCCATGAGTGGACTAGAGATGTCTGGACTTTTTACTGGATATTTCTGGCAATCAGTCTGCATTTTTTTTTCTTCAGCGTGTAGTTTTTACTGCATTGAGTACATGGTATAAAAATAATCCTGCGTGATTTATACTGCGGGAACAATGGAACACAGCAGGAATCATAAATTGGCTTTCGAGTCATGCCGGGTAACGCCTCTTTGCCCCGAGTTACGCCTCTTTGCCCCGACTTGTGCTGGAACCACTTCCTTTCTGCGTCAAGCACAGGATGCAAAAAAATTAAACAGGTTTAATTTTTCGGCGCCCGACTTGCTTCCTCCTTTGTGCCCTTCACGCTGTTGTGGCATCAAGCTGCATCGTCTCGGCACAGAGTTGCTTCCACGCGGCGTCGTCATAATGACGCACGGCGCAACTGGGAGCAACCGGGAGCAACCCCAGTGTGAAAGGGGCTTTAGCAAGCAGAACCTAACAATCTAATAATGCTATTGTATGAAGAACAAAACACGAGTAAACTGCTTCTTGTTGCTACTGAACAGATTATCATCAGTGATGTAAATGTGGAATGTAATTAAATGTTTGAAAATGCTTATGTAAAACATGTGTAAAAGAGACTCACCTTGACTTTGCTTAGCTAACTTGCCATTGCTCTTCTTGTTGCCTCACAAAGGTTATATTCCATCTTTTTAGTCTATAGTGTGGTCGTTCAATTTCAGAGCATGATTAATAAATGTATTGGTCTCAAAGACAAAGATGTGTTTTCTCATTCAGAGCTTCTACAGTACTTCTTGATGTACAGCAGTTGACATCCAGCTTAATGCCTTACCACAACCTTCTGCTCCAGAGTGTGAATCGCAATACCTCAAGCAGTATCCAGGAGCAACTTGTCACACTTTTAGATAGTGCCATCTTGTGGCTGTAGATGATAATGCAGTACTTTTTTTCCCCATTTATAAATGCCTTTGCCTCACATATTAGTCACCGGAGACTTGAGTAGTAAGATCAGCAAAGTAAAGCAATGTATTTTTCGAGTAAGCTACTGAATTATCTAAACTGACCATAAAGAATTTTTCATAAAGGGACAAGAGTAGGGAAACACCACTGCTGGAGATTTTAGAGCAATTAAAAAACAGGGACTGTTTTGATGACTGAAAAAAGTGGAAGGAAGAGTTTTTCTGTTGTGTGCATGAATGATTAGTCCCTCTTGTGCATGCTCATCTACACGTGCCTGGTCCAAGTTGGAGGAAGGTAAATAGCACAGAATAAAAAGGTACAATTCCTGATGCAATGATTTTTATTACAGCCATGCAAACAATACTTGTGAATTCACTGTTCAGAATAGAGCCCGACCGATATATCGGTCGGCCGATATTATCAGCCGATATAAGCCCTTTTTAAAGTACTCACTATCGGCCGAAATTTTGCTGATAGAACGCCGATAATTTCTCATAAACAGAACAGTTACTGAAATCATGTTTGTCTCGGCAATGTAAAATGTCCTTGTACCGTTTGTCCAGTAGATGGAGCTCTGACTCGGCACTGATCGGCTGACAAAAGCATGCAAGTAAGTTTATAAGGATGTTGTTTGTAATAACTTTGCGATTACATTCACCCCACATTTCTCCCGTTTCAGTTCAACTCAGTTTGATTAACACAGTTCATGTGGTAATGTGTCAAATGTGCTTCATTGCGTCCGTCACGCTTTTTATGAAGCCCACGTTGTGTAGACCTTATTTCTAGCATGTAAAACTTTCGTTTACTGCTAAGAGGTTGAAACATTCAGATTCAATGGTCGTCCGGAAGGGTTCTGGTAATTACTGCTGTTCGCCATTAACCCTCTGGGGCTGACACCGTTGTATACGACAGCTGGGACCAAGCTTTACTAAACTGTAAATAACTTTTTAATGATATGAGATAGAAACTTACTTTTTTTTTTTTGCTGAAAAGTTAAATCCGGACTTTCGATCCACTGTCGGCCATCTTGGTACTCCTCATAGAAGATGTGTGATGATGTGCGCAATGTGAGTGTCCACTTGGAATTGGTTCTCCGTCACATGGTTTTCCAAAATCCAATTGTAGGACAGATTTACCTCACGTGATATGGCAAAGATCATTTTCAGAAGTGATATCTTAATAATTGGCCCATTTGAATAGCCCCCTAACTGCTCCAATTGCATTTTTGTATTTTTTGAACTTGAAAATTCTTCTCTGTTATAAAGTTAATCAATATGAGGACAAAGCTTCAGCTTTTAGCTCATATCTTTTTTGTTAAGGGTCCAAAAAAGAACATTTTAGTCATTAAAAAAAATAATAATAATAACATCGGCTGATTTATTGGCTATCGGCAAATCAGCCAATTTATCGATTATCGGCATTTTTTCATCCAAATATCGTTATCGGCATCAGCCTCAAAAAATCCTTATCGGTCAGGCTCTAGTTCAAAATGATTCCATTCTGGCTGGATTCCATTTCCATCTGAACACTTCATGTAACTATAGCTAGTGTGAGGACAATCAGTGAACTTCATAATGTGGACAAAAAGGCCAAGAAGTTAACATTTAGTCAGTGTTATATCCCAGTTGAACTGGGAGTCCAAGGGTGACATGGAGGATCAGCCAACATTAGACCTTCAGATCTGCGCACGGAACACAGGTCGAACGCATCTTGTCACTACATACAGAGAATTCTGGTCAAGTCTCAGACATGTGAGGTTGTGACCAATCAAATCGCCCTATCACAACCCATATTAAGTAACCTCTTTAAGCAAGAATCAAGAGATCAGTCAGAGAATGGAAGGAGGGTCCGTGATAATTCTTTCTGATTGGCCACCAAGACCTGTTGGAACAGTGTTGCCATGACAGTATGAAATCACAAAACCTTCACCCCTTCTCTATACAGTACAGACATTGGATTTAATCCACGCGTCCCTCTGTTAGCTGTTGGAAGAAAATGCGCCATAAATAACACATTACAAGATGTGCTGCCAACGCTCTCCCAGTTGATGGGGATTAGTGGGAGTTTGGTTTGAGATTACTGGGTTGCCCACCCACTAACCACTCCTGAAGGGGAACTCTATCATACAGGCTTTCCAATTTATTAGGCACACAAGCAATAAATAAAAAAAATAAAAGTATAAAAAAGTGCAAATGCAAAACCTACAAGAAGAATAGACGAATACAAGAAAATAAAATTCTGAGGGTTTGTTGACACTGCGTCAGTCTGTTGCTCTAAACAGAGCGTGTACTTGCCATAGCGAGAGTGGCTGCGTCCTTACAGGGCATTACTGCAGGCATCGTCTCGTTGTACCAGACAGTTGACATGTAAGTATCCTGGCAAAGAGCCTCGTAGTAAACTGTGACAGAAGTGCACAGTCGAGCCGCAACGTTGTAGCGACTCTGGCACAGAGATATGGGTCGTGAGGATGTCCTCTCGCTCACCCCAGCAACACAGCCTAAAAACCCTGATGAGATTAACTGGCACTCGGTGGTGGTAAAAATACAAACGCCACTGACTGCATGAACGTTAACATTGTATCCCCTCACATGTCAGCTTGGGTCCTCTTGTGCAAGGTCAAGTGAGAGTTACTGTGATGTCTCCACAGTCATTACCAAAGTGTGGTGTGACGTCCTCCATGAACCTTACATCCCAGTTGCTGTCATAGTTCAATTATTATTTCAACAATTATTGATTTAATCAGACAAGACCGATTTACTGAACTTCGACGTGAAGGCTCAACAAAACATGGGAGTGGTCAGGTGTTTGAACCTGTTCAGAAATTTGTCAGACCAAATCTGTGGAACAATCCAGGTCCAGCTCTACAAGTTGGAGAGTGTTTCGCAAATAAATAAAAATAATATATATAAATAATATATATGCCAGTTCATGAGCTGTACAGATTAGCACTACAGCTTTACCTGTATTTGGAAAGATTTCTTTTTGAGTATGCTAAAGATCCAAACATTAGAGGGCAGTAGGTGTCGGCAATATGCCCGAAAGTTAACGTCACTGTAGTTTTCATTTTTGTATGGTTACTGTGTCATATCACGGTATTACTGAATTTGCACTATATGTGACCAATTTAATAATTATCTTATTTGAGCAAGAATTTACAGTGCATGCCGAAAGTATTCACAGCGCTTCAATTCTTCCACATTTTATGTTACAACCTTATTCTAAAATGGAGTATTTTTTTTCACTCAAATTTCTACTCAACACCCCATAATGACAACATGATTTTTTTTTAATTTTTGCAAATTTAATAAAAAT
Organism: Thalassophryne amazonica; assembly: GCF_902500255.1. NCBI lineage: Eukaryota > Metazoa > Chordata > Actinopteri > Batrachoidiformes > Batrachoididae > Thalassophryne > Thalassophryne amazonica. The sequence continues at coordinate 12,998,488 of NC_047116.1, forward strand.
AAAAACTAAGAAATCACATGCATAAGTATTCACACCCTTTGCTCAATACTTTGTTGATGTACCTTTGGCAGCAATTACAACCTCAAGTCTTCTTGAATATGATGCCACAAGCTCGGTACACCTATCTTTGGGCAGTTTTTCCCATTCCTCTTTGCAGCACCTCACAAGGTCCATCAGGTTGGATGGGGAGCATCGGTGCACCACCATTTTCAGATCTCTCCAGAGACGTTCAATTGGATTCAGGTTTGGTCACTCAAGGACATTCACAGAGTTGTCCTGAAGACACTCCTTTGATAGTTTGGCTGTGTAATTAGGGTCATTGTCCTGCTGAAAGGTGAACCGTCGTCCCAGTCTGAGGTCAAGAGCGTTCTGGAGCAGGTTTTCATCCAGGATGGCTCTGTACATTGCTGCATTCATCTTTCCCTCAATCGTGACTAGTCCCCCAGTTCCTGCTGCTGAAACACATCCCCACATCATGATACTGCCACCGCCATGCTTCACTGTAGGGATGGTACCTGGTTTGGTGACACCTGGCATTCACACCAAAGAGTAAAATTTTTGTCTCATCACACCAGAGAATTTTGTTTCTCATGGGCTGAGAGTCCTTCAGGTGCTTTTTGGCAAACTCCAGGCAGCCTGCCATGTGCCTTTTACTAAGGAGTGGCTTCTTTCTGACCACTCTACCATACATGCCTGATTGGTGGATTGCTGCAGAGATTACTGTCCTTCTGGAAGGTTCTCCTCTCTCCACAGAGGAATACGGGAGCTCTGGCAGAGTGACCATCAGGTTCTTGGTCACCTCCCTGACGAAGGACGGTCACCTCTGTATCCCCTGATCGCTGAGTTTTGATGGGCGGTCAGCTCTAGGAAGAGTCCTGGTGGAACTGAACGTCTTCCATTTATGGATGATGGAGGCCTCTGTGTTCATTAGGACCTTCAAAGCAGCAGAAATGTTTCTGGACCCTTCCCCAGATTAGTGCCTCCACACAATCCTGTTTTGGAGGTCTACATTCAGTTCCTTTGACTTCATGCTTGGTTTGTGCTCTGACATGCACTGTCAACTGTAGGACCTTATATGTAGACAGGTGTGTGTCTTTCCAAATCATGTCCAATCCACTGAATTTACCCCAGGTGGACTCGAATTAAGCTGTAGAAACATCTTAAGGTGCAGATGCTGCACTGATCCGTTTATCGATCTCACGCTGCAGCATCTGCAGTGATGCGGTCGCTGTATCGGACAGTCGTGGTGAAGAGAGAGCTGAGTAGGGGGGCAAAGCTCTCGATTTACCGATCGATCTACGTTCCGATCCTCACCTATGGTCATGAGATTTGGCTCATGACCGAAAGAACGAGATCGCGAGTACAAGCGGCCGAGATGAGTTTCCTCCGCAGGGTGGCTGGGCGCTCCCTTAGAGATAGGGTGAGGAGCTCAGTCACTCAGGAGGAGCTCGGAGTCGAGCCGCTGCTCCTCCATGTCGAAAGGAGTCAGTTGAGGTGGCTCGGGCATCTATTCCGGATGCCCTCTGGAGAGGTGTTCCGGGCACGTCCCACTGGAAGGAGGCCCCGGGGAAGACCCAGGACACGCTGGAGGGACTACATCTCTCGGCTGGCTTGGGAACACCTTGGGGTTCCCCCAGAGGAGCTGGGGGAGGTGTGTGTGGATCGGGAGGTCTGGGCGGCTTTGCTTGAGCTGCTGCCCCCGCGACCCTACTCCGGATAAAGCGGAAGAAAATGGATGGATGGATGGAAAACATCTTAAGGATGATCAGTGGAAACAGGAGGCAGCTGAGCTCAATTTTGAGCTTCATGGCAAAGGCTGTGAATACTTATGTGCATGTGATTTCTTTGTTTTTTGTTTTGTTTTGTTTTGAGTAAATTTGCAAAAATCTCAAAACTTCTTCACATTGTCATTATGGAGTATTGTGTGTAGAGGTTTGAGGGAAAAAATTAACTTCATCCATTTTGGAATAAGGTGTAACATAAAAAAATGTGGAAAAACTGCAGCGCTGTGAATACTTTCCAAATACTGGAATCTTACCGTTCAAATTTATTCCTTCACAGTAATTTTTTTGTTTGCTTACAGTTTTACGTTAAACAAATCTGTGACTGCATTTAATTAATGCTCATTAAGGCTTGAACAAGTGCACACACAACATAAAATTCATTGGGTCATACAAAAGAATCACAGTTTACCCATTTCCATCGTTGATTAGTTGTCTTCTTGTGAAAATTACTTGACAGCCAGTTACATCAATAAGAAAAGGATTTAACAGGTGTTTTGATCACAGACTCAGAGCTGCAGTCGTGCAGATCAAAGGTGCCTCAAAATTATTACTGAGTGATTTCTAAATGAATAAATATTTGCTGTTATTTTTTCCCCATTTTGCTGGTGTTATTTTTTATGTGCCATTCAAAGATATTTCTAGCCCTGGTCTACCACCCACCCCTAGTGGGCAGTATCACCAAAATCAAAACTGGTGCACTATTATCACTCAAATGGTGACTTTTAACCAAGAAATTTAGTTTAACTGGCCAATCTATTTCTCATTAACCTATTCCATCTTTGGCAACACAGGTAGACGTTTCCTGTCACCAAAAGGGTTTGTTTGAGCCAAGTCACTGCTACTGTCTGTACTCCCTGCTAGAAATGGGATTAAGCAGGTTGGAATGCCAGAGTAATCACTCATTCAGTGGCAGCCAGGAGAAAAGGCCCTCTTAAGGATAAGGGGTGGGTTTTATATAGCCGAGGGCTTTGATTAGTGCCCTGTCTTTAAACCGCATCCGATGAGTAAAGACATGCACTGGTCCTCCCCCACGTTTACAGGGCAAGTCGCCCTCCTGGGTTCCTGTAAATAAGTGATGTCACAGTGTGTAATGATGCCCAGACGAGACTCAGCTACAGTAACAAAAAAACAAAACAAAAACTACCAACCTCATCGCCAATATGAACCGGCTGCCTAACAACAAGGCGTCAAAGAATTAGTCCTGCACAACGTAGCCCACTTCTCTGTCGGACCTCTGATGATGGAGTTGTCTTATTCCATTCCAGACAGTAACTTTCACCCTCAGGGAACCTCATTTGAGAATCTACTCTGCTATCACTAATGAAGATGTACAGATGGAGAGCAAACAGAAAACATAGGTGACGTCGCTGGGCTAGAGGAAACAGGATAAGCGCTTGAGCCAACACAGTAAAAAGTTCTCTTGGAACTTGAAAGCCACACAAATGAAGTCTGCGTCTGCCATCTGGAAACAATAAACAAACAAAACCCAGCAGCCAAACAAACACCCCAAAAGGCAAAGAGAAAATGGAAAAGCAAGATTGCCAGAGTGCGAATGCATGATAGGAAGAGGAGGGTGTCGATGTTAAAAACGTGTGCGGCATGCATCATTAGCAGACACTGATGGGAAGACAGACAGAGACGGGCCTTTGTATAAAGACTCCTTTGATGGCAGGGAGATGGCGCTGCTGTTTGAATGTGTGTGGTACCACTGAAACCTGGTTCTAATGAAGGGAAGTGCTAACAGGAGGCTACCTGTCTGCAACTTGTGCTGTCGTGATGTGATGAAACGCTAGATGAAATTAAAGCGACCAGTATAGCCTACCCAACCAGACTGATGAGGGTTTTTTTAATCACATCCCCACAATTTTACAGACAGATCACTGTTTATCAGTCTCCGGTGGAGGGTTTTACCGGATAACAATCTCATGTTTAAGCCTTAATGATGAGATTACAACACAGGTATGCTGTATAAACCTTAAAGTTACAATGAAATTCAATCGGTGTTTCACATTTTGTTCTCATCCATCTTAAACCTGCTTTTCACCGTCATGGATATGCGTCCCAGAGGTTCACAGTTTAGAACCTTATCCATACCTTGGAAAACCCTTGGGTCTTGTTCAGACTATGAGTAAAATTCCAATTTATATGCATACAGATTTGAACACAATTTCATGTTGCAAGTCTGAACAGGTAGAAGTTTTTCAAAATCCAAACTTTTCTGAAAATCTGTTTCAAGCCTCATTTGTAGATGTTTTGAAATGCATTTCAAATTGTATTTTTGCATATCTGTTTTGTTGTTCATATAATTTGTCCTTGTTAAAGCCTTTTATTCCACTGCACAATGAACTGGGATATTCTGTTTGTGCTGTGGTCTTCTTTTAACTATGGTGGAATTTTCAGGATGTTTGAATATTTATTTTTATTCAGTTGTGAAATTTCGCAGGGGTGGTGGCCAAATGGTTAGTGCACTTTGTTTCAGTGTGGAAGGTTCCCGGTTCAAATCCCACCCCTGCCACATTTCTCCATGTAATGTGGAGTTGCGTCAGGAAGGGCATCCGGCGTAAACCTTGTGCCAATTCAACATGCAGATCCACCTTGGATTTGCTGTGGCAACCCCGGGTGCAAACAAGGGAGCAGCTGAAGGGACTTACATTCAGCTGTAAAATTTTACAAAATTTTGCAAGCTCTTGCATTTCAAGTGAACCCACAACTTTGGAACAGTCAGTCTGACAGCATAAGTGTGGAGCCATAATAGCATACACAATGCTGCATTCATGACAAAGTTGTAGAGTCAGGAATTAAAACCCCCAGCTCTGAAAAAAATATTCTAAAACAAACACGGTGTCCTCTATCATGACTGTTAAGACAGTAATGTTACAAATGTTTTAAAATTACCATGAACAAATCATTTACATTTCTGTGGGATATATTCCCATTTTTTTTATATTATTCAAGCTGCCAATGTTTTTTTCAAACACGTCTGCTGAAATTGATGTCAAATTGAGACTACAAATAGAAATACAATCATCTGACATTTTCCAACTTGTTCACCTATGGCAAGAAACTGTAATAACATTTACATGTTCCTTGGACTGACAACAACAAAGCACAAATGTGTTGCTGCTGAAATCCATATTGTTGCCTCTGCCAAGTAGGTTATGTTTTCAGTCATGTCTGTTTGTTTGCTGGTTGGTTGGTTGGTTGGTTGGTTGGTTGGTTGGTTGGTTGGTTGGTTGGTTGGTTGGTTGGCTGGTTGGTTGGATTTTTAGCAGGATTACTCAAAAAATCCTCAACGGATTTCAATGAAATTTTTACCAGGGGTGTATCTTGGCCTAACTTAGAAGTCATTAAATTTTGGTAATGATCCAGAACATGATCCGGATCCAGTAATTTTTTTAATAATTCTTTATCATTGCAATTTCAACATTTTTGCATCTAACTTCATGAAGACGGGTCACAAAGGCTGAACAAAAATTAAGTTACGACACAACAATAATTTAGCATTTGGTTTTCCTCATTGAATAAACTTGTTATTAGAAAATTAGAAAATTATTAATTAGAAAAATGAAATGACGTGGAATAAGTCTCTTTGCCAAAGGGTATTCCATGTGACGTCAGTGACCCTATGGCCTTGGCGGAGGTTTGTGCTCTCCGAGTAATTCTAGTTTACCAAGTTAATCAACCAAATGCAAGCTTTTTGGAACTCAGAAATTCACAACTTGGGATTTCTGAATTTTCCGTCAACTTGAAGATATGATACAATATTCCTTTGTTAGTCCAGTATGAGGAAATGTGCAGTGTCACAGAAGCAGTGATGACAGAATTGTGCAACAATAGGACAAAGTCAAATGTGCACACAAGGCAAAGATAAACAATGCAGCATGGAAAATCCTCAGAATGAGAAATAGAGAAATACTATGTACACTGTAAGCAGGACACAACACAGTATATGCAGTGGGTAGAGCACGTCCAGTGTGTGTTCAGTAAAACAAATTTATCAAAGTATGGCACAATTTGTTGGCCTGGGAGATCCATACACAAATACAAACACTTACTGGGAATACTGCAAACTATGTAGCCTAACTGCAGCAGGAAGGAAGAACCTGCGATACCTCTCCTTCAGACACAATCAGTCTGTGGCAAAGGAGCTGCCCAGTGCTGTGATGGTATCCTGTGGTGGGTGAGACTGGCTCTCCAGCAGAGATGATGGGAGCCAAGCTATCCTGCTCTCACCCACCACCTGCACTGGGCCAAGGGGGCACCCACTGAAGAAGATAATGAAGGATGACTGCATTTCCATCTAGCAGATGGATGCTCAAAGAGCTTTACAGTGATGCCTTGCATTTACTTCTCCAACCAAGGATGGGACCCATTTTTAGATAATGTAGATTAAGTATTTTGGCTGAGGACACAGACAGGTATCATACGCAACAGCCAAACTCAGGTCTACATTGTGGGAGGCCAACTCCTTATCCACTGAGCTATCCTCTCTAACTTTAACACAGCACAAGAATTTGACAGATCAGTGATGTCAAACTGATTCCAGAAAGGGCCAAAAGGGTGCAGGTCTTCGTTGCAACCACTCACTCCGCCAGGTGAACTGATTCAATAACTTCATCCCATCTGCTCAAAGGTTGGGACTTTAGGTCTTTTCTGGAATCAGTTTGACACCCATGTGACAGACAATAAACACAATGCCAATATTGTAGTGGGCTCTCAGTGGGTCAACATGACTACCAAAGCCCAAAAAGGTATACATATGCTACAACAATATTCATCCACTGGACTCGTCGTGTACAAATCTCAAAATGTCAAACACCCACAGCAAATACGCTAATGTATTCAGAGTGGCCGCTACATCACATCAGTTAATGTACTCCACAATGCTATTTGTGACTGCAGCAATTACATATTTACATCAGAAACTGAACACTGTGCATCTATCATTTTAGGCAGAGTTCAATCCAATTAGGACTGCATGTGCTGAATACTGATTTAGTCAGTGATTGTTAAGTCTGTAAAATGTCAGAAATGACAGCGGCCCGTCACAACTTCACAGAGTCCATGTGACGTGAATAATCACCAGACGTTTAAAAAAAACCTTGAAGGCATTCAATCTGGAGGAAGAATGGAATCAGGAACTCAGTCAAGGTCACATTTTCACCTGCATCAATTTTTTTTATTTATTTATTTATTTTTGGTTACTGAAGTTAATTGAGTATTTGTTTGAGTATAAATATAATGGGCATAATAACGTCATTTACATGGAAATTCAAATTATTTGCTAACCAATGATTAGTGTGGTAACATACAACTTACAAGATTCAGAAATGCGGCAACCTGGCACACTGAATCAACACCAGTACTAACCTCAGAAGTGGCTCTTGTAGTCATCAGTTATTGCCCACTGGTTTTATTTCCACCAGTCTACCAGCGCAGTGCTCGACATTGACCATTTTTTCCCCAAAGAGCCAGTAGCTTTGAGAAGTTACTGACCCCACCAAAATTGTGCTGGCCCAGGCATACTTGCACGATGCAAACTACAGCCACCAAAATGTTTTTAATTTTGAAGTCATTTTTAAATTTTTAAGCAATTTTGTGCATTCTGGTGCATTCTAAGGCTGAAATTATTGAACACTAAGACTGCACAAAATTGCCATTAGTGTACAACTTTTTTGCATTTCAGTTTTTGTTTGAACATGTTTATGTTTGAACTTATTTTGTACATAGATTTTTGTATCACTTATTTACATGTAATTTATTGTTAAGCATGTCAGTAACACGTGTGCAGAACATTAAAATTGTTAAGTTGTTACTATTTATTAACCTGTTATTTTTGTTTCAAATTTTCATGATTTTTTTAAAGTTGAAACTGACCTTGCATGCACTTACTAATTTAAGTTATTTAACATTTTACTTACTATTTAAGTGTTGTGAATGAATTTTTAAGTTGGAACTGACCTTTTCCTAGGAGTTGTCCAGGCTTGGGTGGTTGTAAATTAAACATATTAGAGTTTCATTCTTTAAAAGTGTTCTGTTGTGTTTGCATCTTCTTCGATTGCTGCAGCTTCCCATGCCAAGAATTTAAAGATGCTCACGAAGATTGCCGAAGATCAGTAACGGAAAAGGCCAAATGCAGGCTCTGCTTATTCTTTTTCTTCTTCTTTCAAGTTTATTGGCGGTCTGCAAACCAACACGATGCATTACCACCAACAACTGTTTGGGTGGGTAGAACATTAATGGATTCTGACATATGCTATATTAATAAGGAATTATGCAGATGAAAAAAAGTGGAGGGAAATTACACTGAACCATATTCTCTTGAATAACCGTGTTCAATGCCCACTCCATGCATGGACAACATACATTTCTTTGACCTGAAATCTCATTTCTTCAGTGGAGGGTGCATGAGAAAGTGTGGTCTGAGACAAAAACAAACATGGCAGACTCGCTGAAGTTTGATGTCACAGAGATGTGAAGAAATTTGACTTGCCGCCAGAAAAACTAGAGAAATAGTTCGAATTTTCTGAGTATTTGTAGTGGCCCGAACAGGCCATCATTTTAAAAACTGCACTGGCCAATAGTGGCCTGAAAGTGGGCCAAATTGCCGCCGGGCCAGCAGGCAAATGGCAATGTCGAGCCCTGCAGTGTACCACTGAAAATAACCCAGAGGGAGTCTCTGAACAGGACCACAAAACCCTTCAGAAAGGTCAAAGATGCGGAGTGCATCACCAGGTCGAGACAGCTATCCATGCAGGACCTCTACACTCAGAAGAGAAGCAAGAAAGTTCAGAGGATAATCACAAATCCTCGCCATCATTGCTGCCATTCAACAAGAGGTACCGGAGCATTCAGTCAAGAACTATGAGTACAAGAAACTGTTCTCACTTTCATGAATATGCATCCCAGAAGGTCACAGTCTGCAACTGTGACAAACTTTGTGAAGATCATGATTGTGGTTGCCCCAGAATAAGATCAAGCACGTGTTGCGATGATGTAACACACCAGACTTGTACAATCATGTGACGGATACAAAAGCTACCATAGTATGTACATCTACTACTACAACCCCTGGCAAAAATTATGGAATCACCGGCCTCGGAGGATGTTCATTCAGTTGTTTAATTTTGTAGAAAAAAAGCAGATCACAGACATGACACAAAACTAAAGTCATTTCAAATGGCAACTTTCTGGCTTTAAGAAACACTATAAGAAATCAAGAAAAAAAATTGTGGCAGTCAGTAACGGTTACTTTTTTAGACCAAGCAGAGGGAAAAAAAATATGGACTCACTCAATTCTGAGGAAAAAATTATGGAATCACCCTGTAAATTTTCATCCCCAAAACTAAAACCTGCATCAAATCAGATCTGCTCGTTAGTCTGCATCTAAAAAGGAGTGATCACACCTTGGAGAGCTGTTGCACCAAGTGGACTGACATGAATCATGGCTCCAACACGAGAGATGTCAATTGAAACAAAGGAGAGGATTATCAAACTCTTAAAAGAGGGTAAATCATCATGCAATGTTGCAAAAGATGTTGGTTGTTCACAGTCAGCTGTGTCTAAACTCTGGACCAAATACAAACAACATGGGAAGGTTGTTAAAGGCAAACATACTGGTAGACCAAGGAAGACATCAAAGCGTCAAGACAGAAAACCTAAAGCAATATGTCTCAAAAATCGAAAATGCACTTCAAAACAAATGAGGAACGAATGGGAGGAAACTGGAGTCAACGTCTGTGACCGAACTGTAAGAAACCACCTAAAGGAAAAGGGATTTACATACAGAAAAGCTAAACGAAAGCCATCATTAACACCTAAACAGAAAAAACAAGGTTACAATGAGCTAAGGAAAAGCAATCGTGGAGTGTGGATGACTGGATGAAAGTCATATTCAGTGATGAATCTCGAATCTGCATTGGGCAAGGTGTTGATGCTGGAACTTTTGTTTGGTGCCATTCCAAGATGACTGCCTGAAGAGAACATGTAAATTTCCACAGTCATTGATGATATGGGGCTGCATGTCAGGTAAAGGCACTGGGGAGATGGCTGTCATTACATCATCAATAAATGCACAAGTTTACGTTGATATTTTGGACACTTTTCTTATCCCATCAATTGAAAGGATGTTTGGAGATGATAAAATAATTTTTCAAAATGATAATGCATCTTGCCATAGAGCAAAACCTGTGAAAACATTCCTTGCAAAAAGACACATAGGGTCAATGTCATGGCCTGCAAATAGTCCGGATCTTAATCCAATTGAAAATCTTTGGTGGAAGTTGAAGAAAATGGTCCATGACAAGGCTCCAACCTGCAAAGCTGATCTGGCAACAGCAATCAGAGAAAGTTGGAGCCAGATTGATGAAGAGTACTGTTTGTCACTCAATAAGTCCATGCCTCAGAGACTGCAAGCTGTTATAAAAGCCAGAGGTGGTGCAACAAAATACTAGTGATGTGTTGGAGCGTTCTTTTGTTTTTCATGATTCCATAATTTTTTCCTCAGAATTGAGTGATTCCATATTTTTTTCCCTCTGCTTGGTCTAAAAAAGTAACCGTTACTGACTGCCACAATTTTTTTTCCTGATTTCTTATAGTGTTTCTTAAAGCCAGAAAGTTGCCATTTGAAATGACTTTAGTTTTGTGTCATGTCTGTGATCTGCTTTTTTTCTACAAAATTAAACAACTGAATGAACATCCTCCGAGGCCGGTGATTCCATAATTTTTGCCAGGGGTTGTATAAGCAACAGGTTCTTCACTGTCATGTCCCAAGGTTATTGAAATGGAGCAATATCACCACCTGGTGGACATTTATTATTCATGCAAGTACAAAAGAATTTCGTCAAGAGTTCTTGTAGTACATTTACCACAACCTCAGTGCATCTGTAAAACTTCCTGTTGCGTCACAGCATCATGGAAGGATTACTACGTTATGTCAAAGTTCATGGGGGAAGAATTAATGAACAACTTCAAAATCCCACAACAATTAAAGCAACATCACATGATAGTGTTTTGATGTAATATCCTAGTTCATTGTGGACACTCTCCCTTCCCCGATCCTTTACAGTTTTCCAAATTATAAACTATGTTTCAAACCGTGACCTCCTGGGATGAATAGCTGTCAAAGTGAGAATGTGGTTTAAGAGAGAGTTACTACCTCCAGCTCATGAGATTACTGAACTTTAGGCACAGTTGAACATAATAATTGACATAATTCACACAAACACTTCTTACTATTTATTTATATGCACTTATAATGTAGTCATTTGCATCTGTTTAAATTTTATGTCACATCTAATACAAACAAGCTATGAGGTGTGACCTCAGGCTGTCATCTTCGATAGTCAATCTTCTTTGGAAATTTAATGACAACAACTTGGACAATTAAAAAAGCTGCTCTTGTGTACCGGGTCATACAGCACACTGTCAACACTGACACCTGCAGGTCATACCAGGAACTGTAGCCATGTGGCTGCAGCATGTACAGATTTGCTTACAGTATATAGGGGTACATACATATACACAAACAGAACTACATGCACACATACAACCCCCCTGCTGGGTAAACACTGCCATAAAAGCAGGCCTCTTACTCATTAGAGTGCTGAGCATCAGACAGGAAATGCTGGGTAAATTACACCTAATAGCCCTGGACCTACCCGACCATCACCATGGCAATGAGCCAAAGCTTGATACCGTGAGAAGAGCAAAAACACCATCCTGGCAGAAAATACCAGAAAAACAAAATGTGGTAAAAGGACCAGACCATATCCCTGAAAGCAGAATCTATCATCAGCACTCACACTTCTTTAGGAAGTGTCAGCAGAACACAAACCTGCATCTATTTAATAACTGCAGAAATCCCTTTGGTCTTCTGACTGAGGAGCTGACTTCAAACCTGAAGGTAATATCCTGCCCACACACTATTCTGCCGGTTACCCAATTAATGGTACGGGGTGAAACTGCAGCAGCTTAACGCCCTCCTTCAGGAGGCCATTACAAACTGCTAGCCATGGCAACACTACATACTCAAAGACAGGTCAAAAAAAAAAAAATATATATATATATATATATATATATATATATATATATATATATAAAATCAAAGTCTGAAAATCACCATAACCAGGAAAAGTGAAATGCATTAACTCACCCATAATGCAGTGTGACATTTAAAATGGGAACGTCCTATTTTTAAATCTTGATTCGGTAACAATCATAAACTCCAATCTAGCAATGGTTTGTCAACAAAAACTGTGTTCTCTTCCTCAACAAGAAAAAACAAAAACAATATGTTCTTCAACTTTTAGCAATGTTTCCACCACGTTCCACAAAAATAATTTCATTCTTTTCACAGTAACTCTTCTACGGGTTAGGTATTACTTTCATGTACATGGCTGGCATTTGAGGCAGACCTTTCATGTGACTGGGTTTCCATGGTGCAATTAAAGACTGCATCTCGACCCCAAAAGCTTTGGTGGTGATGCACAATGAAGCTCCACAGAATAAAACTCATCCAGAAATCCAAGAACTGACCTATCTAGATGCTGCCCAAAAATGAATGTGGTACATCCTATCCTTAGATCCAGATGGCTATACGTGGCACATATGTAAATATTTGCCCATGCCATGTATATGTTCCAATTATAGACTTTTTACATGTTTCCTGGTGCATATTTTTACAATGCTACATTCCCTTGGACACCGCATCATGGAATATCATAGTGTAGTTCGTTTGCACACTATGGTGGTTCATCCATGTACTGTTCAACTAGTACTAAATGCATACTGAGTATTTGGATACCCACCAGATTGTGACGTATTTGTTTTTTTTTGCCTGTTATATGTATAATAAGCTCGTATGTGTATTCAGATACAGCCAATGTTCTCACTACTTCCTTGTCTTATTTTGAAAGACTCATTGATGAAGGTGCTTGTGTTACTCCATCAACAGTCTGCATTGTTAAAAAAGAAAAAAAAAAAAAATCAGTGGCACCAAAAAGATCTTTGCATTAAAACATTGTATGCACTAATGTATACTTTATAGTTTAATCACTATTTTATTAAGATAACAAGTGCAATTCATTCTGATAAAATGTAAACTGTGTGGTTTGTTTATTTAGGCTCAAAATAGATGAATGTTTGCCTTTTCATTAATACTGTAGTAAGATTAACAGCATTTTTTTTGTTACAGTCAAACATTGTTTCCATAAAATGTAATTATACGCCCCCACCCCCATCCCCTTCTCCAACACAAAATAATTGTGAAATATAGGCCTAACACCTACATAAGTGGAGCAGGGTTATATTTTTGTCTTTTGTTTTGGCCCTATGTTGATGAAATGTGAGTTTTTGAAAACCATAAAAATGACTTGATCCGTTCTAATTTATTCAGACAGTTATGCCCATTTGATTGATCTCTTCCAATTTTAGCTCCCCTCCCAATGTTATAATCCAGATTTGTGCCAAAATTTATAGGTATCCAATCTTGATCAGGTCATACAATTTTTCACACAATTAAATTAGGATTATCTGCTTTTGACACAAACATAATCTGTTGATGAATGGTGACCCCACTAACATCTTCAAAATCCATGATCAAAATTATGATGAGAATATACAAACAAGATACAGATATGGTGCTACAGGCACACAATCCAAAAATCTTTTACTATATTTTTTAAATACACACAGAAACAGTGGATGCAACACCCACATTAACAATTTTATCAAAGACATTCTAATGCAGAACACCCATAGCGACAAAATGACAGAGCACCTTGGACGCTTTGCACTAGTCTTCAAAAGACTCATTATTGTGAGTATTTCATCAAAGTACTTGTATTGGCACACATCTGTAAAAAGCAAAAACACACATTTCCCACTTTTGTTGTCAGAAAAAACAGAGACTATTTCCCCAGCTTCTCATTTAATCTGACCACCGCGCTCAAACTCCAAACCCCATAAACCACCCGTTAGCCAAGTTCACCCTGAGATCTGAGAACAAAATTCTTTTGTTGCATTGTTCACACATTCCTCGCAGGCCATGTTTATACAGATGCGATTCCATGTGCGCTCTGGGGTCCCGAGGAGTCCTGATACAAAGCCGAAGATGTGCTGTTGATCAAAGACTTCAGGGCTTGAGCACAGACACTTCTTTTGGTTGTTTTTCTATTGGGGATACGGGGTAACATACCCATCTGCTAGCCGTATGGATCCACCTTAGTCAGTGCAGGGACAAGTGTAGACCTCTCTGCCATGCCTCACTCCGTTTACTCAGCTGGACCCCCACGTCAGTCACCAGAAGTTTATTTTCTCAAAGCAACACATGTTAAGTTAATGCTCTGTAACAACATTCAAAAGCAAGCTTAGTGAGCTCAACAACAAGTAATGGAGAAATTCATGAAGGATTTTCTCAAAACATAAACCATGAAACAAAATGCCCCTGGACCCATATTGATGCATATATCCAAAAGGGTATATTATATATATACACTCAACAAAAATATAAACGCAACACTTTTGGTTTTGCTCCCATTTTGTATGAGATGAACTCAAAGATCTAAAACTTTTTCCACATACACAATATCACCATTTCCCTCAAATATTGTTCACAAACCAGTCTAAATCTGTGATAGTGAGCACTTCTCCTTTGCTGAGATAATCCATCCCACCTCACAGGTGTGCCATACCAAGATGCTGATTAGACACCATGATTAGTGCACAGGTGTGCCTTAGATTGCCCACAATAAAAGGCCACTCTGAAAGGTGCAGTTTTGTTTTATTGGGGGGGGATACCAGTCAGTATCTGGTGTGACCACCATTTGCCTCATGCAGTGAAACACATCTCCTTCGCATAGAGTTGATCAGGTTGTCAATTGTGGCCTGTGGAATGTTGGTCCACTCCTCTTCAATGGCTGTGCGAAGTTGCTGGATATTGGCAGGAACTGGTACACGCTGTCGTATACGCGGGTCCAGAGCATCTCAAACATGCTCAATGGGTGACATGTCCGGTGAGTATGCCGGCCATGCAAGAACTGGGACATTTTCAGCTTCCAAGAATTGTGTACAGATCCTTGCAACATGGGCCATGCATTATCCTGCTGCAACATGAGGTGATGTTCTTGGATGTATAGCACAATAATGGGCCTCAGGATCTCGTCACGGTATCTCTGTGCATTCAAAATGCCATCAATAAAATGCACCTGTGTTCTTCGTCCAGAACAGACGCCTGCCCATACCATAACCCCACCGCCACCATGGGCCACTCGATCCACAACATTGACATCAGAAAACCGCTCACCCACACGACGCTACACACACTGTCTGCCATCTGCCCTGGACAGTGTGAACCGGGATTCATCCGTGAAGAGAACACCTCTCCAACGTGCCAAATGCCAGCGAATGTGAGCATTTGCCCACTCAAGTCGGTTACGACGACAAGCTGGAGTCAGGCCGAGACCCCGATGACGATGACGAGCATGCAGATGAGCTTCCCTGAGACGGTTTCTGACAGTTTGTGCAGAAATTCTTTGGTTATGCAAACCAATTGTTTCAGCAGCTGTCCGAGTGGCTGGTCTCAGATGATCTTGGAGGTGAACATGCTGGATGTGGAGGTCCTGGGCTGGTGTGGTTACACGTGGTCTGCGGTTGTGAGGCTGGTTGGATGTACTGCCAAATTCTCTGAAACGCCTTTGGAGACGGCTTATGGTAGAGAAATGAACATTCAATACACGAGCAACAGCTCTGGTTGACATTCCTGCTGTCAGCATGCCAATTGCACGCTCCCTCAAATCTTGCGACATCTGTGGCATTGTGCTGTGTGATAAAACTGCACCTTTCAGAGTGGCCTTTTATTGTGGGCAGTCTAAGGCACACCTGTGCACTAATCATGGTGTCTAATCAGCATCTTGATATGGCACACCTGTGAGGTGGGATGGATTATCTCAGCAAAGGAGAAGTGCTCACTATCACAGATTTAGATTGCTTTGTGAACAATATTTGAGTGAAATGGTGATAGTGTGTATGTGGAAAAAGTTTTAGATCTTTGAGTTCATCTCATACAAAATGGGAGCAAAACCAAAAGTGTTGCGTTTATATTTTTGTTGAGTGTATATATAGCTGCTAGAGCTATCAACAAGCCACCATCACCAAATGGGTCAAAATTTTATCAACTCAGACCCACAGTGTGCACAAATTACATCGGCATCAACATACACTTGGTGTATTTCTCTGCTTCAGATGTTTGTAATCAAAAAAGAAAAAAAAAAACTTAATTGTGCTGGACTGTCAATAATGCTCTGAACATGAAGAAAATGGTGTAGTGTCACAGGAAGTGGCATCATTATTGAAAACACTGCTTCAATTTAAATGTATCTGCGTTTTGACTGACTGTGAACTTCCTGTATGCCAGTACATCTACCAAAATGCCCAACTTCAAGCTTAATAAAATGTGAGGTGTCTACTTCTATTAGCAACATGTTCATCATCATGTCCCACAGCAGCCTGGATGCAGGGTTCTTGAAATGGAGCAATATCTCCACCTAGTGAACATTAGCCTTTAATGGAGGTACAACAGAATTTTGCCAAGACCTCCAGTGAACAATAGAATATTAACTTAAAGTAACTTTTTAGTTTCCCTTTAAAAAATACAAATGAAATACACGTCATGTCAAATTTAGCCTAGTTTAAACTGTTGTTTCTTGCCCCATGTGATAATGGTGGGTGACTCATGAGGTCATGGGGGCGATGTATCTAATTCTATGGAAATGGTCAGTCTTGCAGTTCAGTGTTTCCTAAAGACAACATAAATGGGCTCCTGTTCAATAAATTGTGGGACTGATTGACATCAACAAGGCCTTACATATCCATTCATGGCATAACTAGTTCTTTGGCCATGTTTCAAACATACCAAACTAAAGTGTCACTGCACAACAGACATTGTCCTGAAGGAAAGATAGATAAACTATAACGAGTACTGCTTTAGGTGTACACAGGGCTGGTTAAAAAACAACAAAAAAACAAAAAAAAAAACAAATATATATATAGACGTTTTTGTAAAAAGTCATGATTTTTTTTCTATTTAAATTGACTTATTGATTTTAATCAACTTTTTTTTTTTATTTATTTCACTCTTCTAAATGAGACAATACAAATAATATCATTAGGTATAATCTTTATTGACATGTTAAAACATGAAGGTCCACATACAACATGTACAAGTACCATTAATTAATGCTCCTGATTTCATATTTTGGTGATGTTTTAAGTACTGATTTCTAAAAAAAAATAATTTCTGATGATTTTTCTACAGTGATTTAAATCATACAAGCCCTGGGCGTCCACTTTACAGGGGTGGGTTTACCTGGTGAACCTGCCTACCCTCTGAAGTATTTGGTTACACAGACCCCAAGATTGTTTTCCTGCTTGATTGGATTATGGCCACACACCTCCAGCTTCTACCACCAATCAAAGAGGAAATGAGGTGTCAACACACTGGTGTTTATTCAACACTCATTTATTTTTCTACCGGAAGCTCAAGAGAGCTTAACCACACAAGACACCAGATGACTTGAAGGGATTTTCTTGAGGTACTGCGAGGCGTCATGCATTTTTAAAGGCATGACACAAAAGGCATTGGAGATAAAAGAACAGTAATCTGACTGACAGAAAATAATCCACTAGTTTCAGATTGAATTTTCTCTAATCGGGATCGGTTGCGATGTACACAGTGATATGGCATGTGTACGATTCTACTGTAATGCATCTTGTGTTATGTCCAGTTGGCTTAACCAGAAAAAATTTTGAATGTACCGGCTTTTCACACATCTGTGCAGACTGTGCAAAAAATATGAGGATGTTGCTTTTTTGAAATTACAGTTCCACTGTTTGTTTGTTTTTTATTTTTTATGACAGTTTACATATGCAACAACTGATTAATTAATCATAACAAATGTTTCTACTCTGAGTATTTGTGGTTTTAAATATGTACTACGTGTACTCTATGTTGATTCCTTAGCATTACTTTACTTAACACTAGTTTAGTTTTTGTATTGAATTTGTTATACTTTACTCGGGCGTCAGAACGCCCTGGGCATTCCATGTGAAATTCTGCCTGAAAAGGGCCTGGGTGGATTTGTGAGCGCAACCAATATTACATTCATCGGAAGGCTCACACCTCCATATATTTCAATAAAATGTCTGATTTTGTCACAAATAAAAATAAATCACAAATAACTCATCTGTTTAGTGCCAGATCTGTTTCATCTTGTGCACAACTCTTGTACTGCAAACCCTGAAAATGACATCATTGTCACACAACTACTACCAGTGCACACTGATGATGTCATCATGGGTAAGACGTGAAGGCGATGAGAAAAACGTGAAAATTTATTATTTTTTGCTTTTTATGATGTGTTGGGGTCATGGAATTAGTTTATTTTAAGGTTGGCATTTAATCAACTGGTGGTGGCCAAGTGGTTAGTGCACTTGGTTTCAGTACAGAAGGTTCCTGGTTTAAACTCCACCCCTGCCACATTTCTCTATATAATGTGGATTTGCATCAGGAAAGGCATCCGGCATAAAACTTGTGCCAAATCAACATGCAGGTCCACCTTGGATCTGCTGTGGCAATGCAATCCTGAGTGAAAACAAGGGACCAGCCGAAGGGACTTTCTTTAATTAAAAAATAATAATTATAATTTAGGGTGGGTTTTTAACCAACGTTCATTAAAAATTGGTGGGTGGACACTCAAGGGGGCGTTCCAGTGTTTAGATACAGTATATGTGACTTGTACCATTTTATTTGTTTTTAGTCATATACTATGCCATTTTTTTCTTTTGCATATATATGCCATTTATTTGCCATCTTGCTGTCATCTTGCTCATTTAGGAGGACCACGTTGGAAGTAAGAACATTTTCACCCCAGAAAGTCCAGAAGAAGGTTTGAATCTAGATTCATGTCTGTGTGCATTTGATCCGGTTAGTTTAGTTTCACATTGTAACTGTGTGTTCGCACTAAAGTCGTACTTACGTCCCAACATCTTATTCTAGTGTAGAGAGTCACCCAGTTTTAATTAGTTAAAAAGGAATGTGATATTACCAAAAGGAATTAAACTATAACCTCACAAAAAGTTAACATTTTAAGAGCTTCCTAGTTAAATATACCGTTGTGTAAAATGTAATAACTCTTCTGTATATTCCAGCTTATGACATTTTTTGTCTGCTTCTTTTCTTCCTCTACTGTTTAATGGGTAATGATAATCTGCCATAACTTTCTGCAATTGTTCCAAAAAGTGTTTTCACACTGCAAAAGTTTGATGGAGACTGAGACCACCTCTTTCAGGGAGATCAAATTTTGGGTCTTTGGTCTGGACCGTGGCCTGAGGCAGCTTTCACACCTGCTATTTTTGGTTTGCATCAAGCTGAAAAGTCTGAAGGTCTGGACTAAACAAGGTGGTGCTAAAGCATGCAAAGTGTTTTAGTACAATTTAATATGGTATATTTGGCAATTTTAATCGATATATGACACTGCAAGGATTATGTCTCAATCAACAAAGTAAAACAAAATTTTAACACGACCTAATTGGGTTTACCCTGGAATATTGGTTTACTTTAGCAGATTAAGTATTAATTAATGTACATTTAACCTCTAATATAAAACAGTTAAAAAATATAAATTATAGCAATTACTTTTTGCATCATGCGACACTCCAACATCCAGTTTCAACAACAGGAATTATGTCTTCAAATTAAGGTAGTTAAGAGGCCAATTGCATTTGGCCGTTGGGAGAGATATACACTCTCTGAATGCCCTCCAGCTGTCAGCTACATTTTTGAAGTTTCATTTAACGCAAACCTCTCTGATATTACTGGACACATTCTGAGGAAATAATGATCCTTTATTGTAATATTAACAATGTTCAACATGGGCGTTATATATTCAATTCTCCTTGTTTCTAATGTCTTTTATGTCTTTTGCAGCTGCAAAGAGGCTTTTAAACCTCAGGCTGTGCATCCATATAAGCACAAAGAACTCATAATGGGAAGACACCAGGAAGTCTGTAATGTTCACAGTCAGCATGAAGTGCCATCAAAATAAAATTCTGCGCAGTAGCTGCCGCGTTTACACAACTGGGCCAACTGAAAAATTCCCCTGCCAATTTATGCCAAATGCCACTTTATAAACATTCTAGCATGACTGCCAAGCATTTGCACTGCTTTATGCCCTTTCTCTTAATTGAAAACATTATAGGGGTGCATTACACTTGGGGTTTTTATAAGCTGTGCTATAAAGACCTGGCAGCCCCTGAGAGGGGAAACTGCCCATTAACTTATAAGGTCCAGGCCTCGGCTCTCTTAATTGACAACCTCTAGGCTACTTTCATCACTTGTCGACTTCATAGCAGCAGTCAATGCTTCCTCCAGGATGCTGTTGCATCTTTGACACGAGGGTGTTTGTGACAAAGAGCAGTCTGCTGCCAGTGCCAGGCCAAAGGCTCTGGGGCTGTTCATAAAACATGCACATACATTTCTCCATGTGAGAGAGCCGCTTTTAACACAAAACACACACACACGAAGGAGTATACAAATAGAGGCGGCACATTTTTAAAAATATTATGCAGTATCAGCAGGTCCATCACACATTATGCAATATAAAAATAAAAGACCTTCACAAAATACAAACTAGTAACACAGAGACAGTAAATGTGCAACTTTTATATTCGTTTCCCTAATTTAATCCACCGTCACAGACAGAAAAAAGACACACAAACACCTAACAGAGTGGCGTGACAGTTTCATCACACTCCAGACTCGTGGGATCATCACAGTTGTGCCTCTGGAAATACATGTTGCCTTTATTAGAGCCACATGTCACGCTGCTGCTGACCAGTATGGACATATGACTTCAACGCCAAACCCACTTTATCACTGAACTTTAAACTGTTCAAGGTTTTTCCCGGACCCGGCGCCACGAGGGGGCGTTTGGGGGCGACGCCCCCTCACGTCATCAACCTCGCCCCCCCGGATGTGAGAGTTATCAAAAATAAAAATAAAAAAGAAAGAAAAATAAATACTGGAAAATATAGCACCTCGCAGTTTCGCGGATTTTTTTAGTCCAATTTTGCATGCTTTTTTTTTTTTTTTTTTTACAGTGCATTGTGCTCTGCGTCCTCATCGAGCAGACCGGTGTTCTGTCAAGATGACGGGACACCTGTTACGGCAACACGAAGGGAGAGTACGCGCATTGTGTCTGTTATAAGAATCTTCTCACCCAGAAGAAAAAAGAGCGCCAACAACTACCCATAACTGTGTTCTTCACTCGGAAAAAGACACCTGCAGCGAGGTGTGAGTGGAAAAAGGCGCGACAGTGGCGTGGCGCCAGGACGAAGAGGCGCGATCAGAGGAACTGTGAAATACTGGTCAGTCACTATTAATAATTTCTTATGTGTCCAACCTCGTAGGTTGATCGTTAAAATTAAATTTGTTAGTTCTAAAAGCCATCTTAGTTATTTATAGGAAAACATTCTATTTTTATTTCTCAAACAAATGTTTGGACCTGAAAACAGGTTGGTCTTATTTTTCTACTAAGGTTTGAACTTTGAGAGTGTTTACACACGAGAGAAAAGTGAGAAAATGTTAATGCCTGTTTGAGAAAAGTGTATAAAGTGTGTAGTGGGGGGTTCTACAGCCTTAAAACGTCTATAATAATTGTAAAAAATAACGCTGACCAATTCACGGATTTCGCCTATTGCGGGCTATTTTTAGAACCTAACTCCCGCGACAAACGAGGGACCACTGTATATCTACATGAAAGGTTTATCTTTGACCGGTTGTGTGACTGTCATGCCCAATTGCGCTGTGTTTGCGCTTGTGATGGAGGGCTGTATGTGGGGTTAATCTACTGTCTCGTGTCGTTTCTCAGATCAGTTGTTGGTTCGGTTTTGTGGTATGCAGGAGATCACTTGACTGAGGGTCTGTACGTTCAAATAATAATTAAAAAAATACTGTCATCACTCTTTACTCAGTCAGTCAGTGTCTTACAACGGTGTAGCCTAAATACATGAGCTTTCTAGGAGCGCACCCAATTCATTACGCACACTCAAGAGGCAGGTACCCTCCAGTGCGCACTTTTTTTGGGGGGGGGGGTGACCCCGCCCCCTGTGATAAACTCATCGCCCCCTTAATATTTTTTTCTGGCGCCGGGTTTTTCCTCATACTTAATTATTTTGATGAAGGTTTCATCAAACCTTAAATGATGGCTTATGCATCTTTTATTTAATGGTCAATTTTATTTTTTCCTTCATATTTTAGCATTCACTTACATAATGAGAAGCTAACTTGTTTGTATAACATCCAATAATGAGGTCCAGTATTACATTAAATGACAGTATTTTATTTCGATGCTTTAAAAAGTTATTACAAAAAAGTCGCAAAAACTGTCGGGAGTGTCACACAATTTGCAATCATGATTATTATTCTTGTACAAGCTATGATTTCTGTCTTCTTTCAGGACTTGTGGTGAGGTGTGGTAAGAAGGAAGAGAATCAAAGAGGGGAAAAAAAACAATTCTATTCATCGGCAGACATTCAAATGTCATATTTTAAATGCCAAGAGTGGAACACCCTTAAACCTGCTAAGTGTTACACTTCAGCCAAACATCAGGTTTACATTCAAGGTTTGTTCAGTCAGACCTCAGGTTTACGTTCAAAGATTGTTCAGTCAGACCTCAGGTTTACATTCAGGGTTTCTTCAGCCAGACTTCAGGTTTACACTCAGTATTTAAGGAAGATTTCAGGTTTACATTCAAAGATTATTCAGTCAGGCTTCAAGTTTACACTCAGTTTTTAAACCTCACTTCAGGTTTACATTCAGGGTTTGTAGAATCTTTCTGAAATAACCTCCAAGACACAAGAGCTCTTCATTATAATCAGCAGACTCACCACTGTTAAGCCGCATGTTACAAATGTTTTATAGCTGATATTACACACTTTAATAATGATGATTATCGAACAGTCACATTAATGCTGCCAGAAATCAACTCAGGTTTTTAGTCTCCTTCAAAACGCGAAACATTTGACCATCTGCAACCCTAACGTGGGCAAAATCAATAAACCAGAATTAGAGCTGTTAATTTTCAGGGTGTCGTTTTTTAAAAAGCAGATATACGAGGGGCAAAATAAAGTAAACACGACTTACTGCGGAGAGAGTCGCTGAAGAACTCTGTTGACGTGCAGCGCCATTTTTTCTGCAGCGACGCTTCACAGAAGCGAGCAGTGATTGGAAGAAACCACCCGCGTGACACACACAACCAGCTCTGTGATTGGCAAATCGTGGAGATGGGCACGTCCCACTGTACAGCACATGGAAGAGTAAACAGAAGGTGACAGAGGGGCTCATTCAACAGGGGCGGAAACAGATTTATATTTTGGGGTGGTTATGAATTATGCTTATTTACTGGTGGGGCCACAGTATTGCAGCAAATTTGCAATTACACATATTCAAACAAATTCAATCACTTACACTTTGCTAATAAAAAGTTCCTAAATGCATTTTAATGTGTATAGACAATAAATCCAAATAAGTAAAAAGTGGCATCATTTTTTTAATCTTTAGAAACTTCTATTGTATGTGCTTTATGCAATACCATATAATAATGAATGAAATCAAATCAAGTAAAAATAAATTATTTTAGGGGATCAAAGTGTGTGTTTGCTTTCGGTGATTTTTTATCACTGTACAAGAAAATCAGTTTTTACAACTACTTTTTATTACATTATCATGGTTCTGTGATGTTGCAGGCAACATTTTATTATAGTTTTATTTATTTGGTCATCAACAGTAAATGTACATAAACTATATAACACAGTAATTGCAGAGGATAACACAGTGAAGCACGAACACTTGATTTGACTTGTGGTTCACAAAAAAGGAACAATAAAGCAATTTAAAAATGCACAACAAGCAAAAATATATGATAATACAAACATCAAATCAGAAATATAATGACTAATATCAATGCACATACAAAATAAGTCTTTTTTTCTAGATGCATGCAACTGAATAGACCTACAGCTAATCAGAACAATGGAACATACATGATGAGCAATGGGGAAAAGCTCACAAGATAACTATTGTTAATGTTAACAACATAAGTTCTTTAATAAAAGAGCAGTGTGTCGCTTTTTTGTATTGCTGTTATTCATAACACTAATAATTCTACATGAGAATTACTTACAACAACAAAAATGTGAAACTGAAAAATTGTTGAGAGGATGTGGAATGTGACCACATCATCCCAGTTACAAGTTCTGAAAGCCTCACAGCAGCTGTAACCTCAGGATGGTTACAGTTCAACATGTGGAAGGAGACATTTAGCAATGTGCAGTCAGCCTTACCCAACTCTACTAACCTAGACTTCCAAGACAATTTTGTGATCTTTGCAGAGTCAATGCATACCCTGAGTAGTAGCAACCAAGACAAGGACGCATGTGAGGGAAGCCACCAAGACAGGCATGACAACTCTGAAGGAGTTATAGGCTTCTGTGGTTGTGATTGGAGAAACTGTGCATAGTGCAGTTTTTTGCATGTGGCACCATTAATTATACAAGTTTGTGGTGGTTGACGCTCAAATAGTGTGGCTGTGGGTGTGGCCATGTGGGTAGTGCTTACTATGCCTATATGCTGGTCAAGCCGTGAATGGGTAAAGAAGTGGAGGGTGGGCAAGACCCACTGTGATCTGGGTGAGACAAATGAAGCCTGACCACACTCCCATCTCAGATTTACCAAACAAGCTAAGCTAACAGGCTAGCCTGTGTTCAGGTGATTTATTAAATTCTATGTTTGGCGACTGGGCGGTGGTTTTCATGACAGGTGGCTTGTATATCAGGTATAAAAAATTTATGACCTTCTTATTTCCTCAATATCTGTAGATTAACTGGACCTAATGTCATCAAGCTACCGATAGTTGTTAAAATTGCTAACACCACTAACATACAAAATCATTTAACATGAAAATTAGAAATACCGGAGCAAAGATATCTGTGGAGACTCTCATTCATTCAGGTCATGGTAGTCAAGTAGGGTGAATGAGGTCAACTGGATGTGTTTAGTTCTTTGAAAAACTTCATCAGTCTATTAGGACAAATAACCACACATAAAGTGATATTATTACACATATTTGTAATAAAATGTCCATAAAGGACAGATGCAGTCCTCCATATCAGCTAGCATTCACTGCTAGCAGGGCTCTGGTACCACAGCTCTGAATCAGCTCAGCGGCACATACTCAAAGTGACCACACCCCTAATTTTCCACTACTGAATGACTTAAAATGTCTTAAACTGAAGAGGAAGGAAAAAAAAATTCACATCCATCTACTTTCCGTAGAGCTGTCAAGGAGAGGGAAACTACCTATGGAGATCAAAAGTGTTTTGTGTGCAAGGCACTAAACATTAACATTTTAACATGGGTTTCTGTGGGAATCTGGTCACTTTTGGGGCTAGCCTCAAGCATCCATTCAAGAAAATGAAACTTCCTCTTCTTCCTGGTGGCTTCAGTTTTCAGTTGGTTATTTTATTTTAATAGGTTATTTTCCAGCTAAGGCCGGTACCCACTTAGATCTGGATGGACAGAAACCATGCAGGTGAAGTATTTTGTTTGAAGACACAGACAAGTAGCATGTTGGTAACTCCTTATTCAGCTTAGCTACAAGAGAATTAGACAAAACAGGAATCGACCAAATGGGAATTATATGGAACAGGAATGTTACCAAATTAGACATAAAAATCACATTTCAATATTTCCTGAAATATGTCTTTGAATTCTCTACATCAAAAGTCAGGTAAAGGTTTCCCCCTGAATCAAGGCTCATGTGAGGGCATCAATTACAACTTAGAATTTAAAAGAAAAAAAAATGCTATACAGTTGGAAAATTCCATCCATGGGTTCCTTGGAAACTATGCCTTTGCCCCTCCTTCTGCTCATCAAACACAATTGTTGTCTAATAATCCAGTTTTGATAGAATTTGGCAGACTTTCTTTGGATCACAGCAAGATGCTCAACTTCCATTCTGGTCTCCCCTAGGAACCTCTGAGCCCAAGAAAGCAGCCGACATCAGGTCGCCTTGGACCGTGGGGGTCCTCACAAAGCACGGAAAATGACACAGATCGACATCCCCACTCGAGATGTTCATTTCAAAAAATGTTTTGAACATGTTTGTATTTTTTTCTTTCAAATGCCGAAAAGCACCAAACAGACCCCTTGTATGCCACTAGAGTGTAAAATATGATGTCAAAAGCGTTGCCTTTTGTCATCGTGCCCCCTCCCTTGCCCCCCCGCCCCCGCGCACCACCTGATCCAAATGGACAATGCATCACATCGTGCTTCATACCTCAGAAGTCTGGGTTCATTAAAATCTTGAACCAGTGCCAAAGCTGGAGTCATAGATAAAAGGAATATGAAAGGATAACGAAATTTATGGATGGCACGGCACCACCTCTCCGTGGTATTTGTAATAAACAAATGGTTTGTGTTTCCAATTTAAATTTCTCATTATACTGTGACTTTTGGAAAATGTGTTTTTTGATTTACCAACATTTTATCTGAAAAACTGTATAATTGATTAGATTTACATGGCTGTGATATTAATGCTGATTGCACCCCCCCACCCTCACCAACACCCCCCAGATTGACACTCAGTTAAAAAATGGGGGGTGGGGGGGTGGGGGGGGGGTTGTGAATTGCTCCTGAGGCACATTAAATCATATAAAACAAACCTACATATCAAACAGGTTTTTTCCCCCTCCTGATAAAATAATTGGCTTTAACCAGCGTAGAATCCAATTCATCTCTTTGAAAGAAACTTCTGTGAGGGCACCAAAAAAAAAAACTTCACAGCCTGAGTGAGATGGACATCAATGGCGTGTGCCAGCAACGGCTATATTAACCCATGGCTAAATCCCATCACACAAATGTCAGTGTATCCGTTATGAAACCATGACATTTAGATCCAAGGTCTCCATTGTGGTTTTAGAGGGAGCTGATGTTTGTCCATTCTTTGCAACCATCAAACCCAAAGCTCACAGCCTCTCTACTCCAAACACACAAACAGTGTGTTTGTTGCTGGGAAGTGTGATAAACACCATGAGGTTTATCACATTTTACAGCAGCACAATGTGGCTCATGGAAAATCTTAAAATTGAGCCACACGGTAGATTCCAAGTAGAAAATCAGCCGACTGCAGCATCATGATTTATGTTCTCACCAGTATCCGTGTTTGCAGGTTCAAGACGTGGCCTGTGGTGGACCTTTCAACACCGTAAACAACAACAACAACAACAACACTGTGGAGAGACAGAAAATGCAAAAGTTGTATTATTTTTCATTCATTTTCTAAACCTGTGTATACCAAGTAAGGGTCACTGGGGGCTGGAGCCTATCCCAGTGGTCACTGGGCGAGAAGCAGGGTACACCCAGGGGTGCCAAAAAGGGTAGAATAAGGAGCAGGATTCTAGGGGCCCATGATTGACGGGGGCCCAGAGAGGACGTCGGTGCACCCAGAGGGCACGCACACAAACACAGAGAGAACATGGAAACTCCACACAGAAAGGACCAGGTGGGAAGTGAACCCAGAACCTTCCTGCTGTGAGGCAACAGTGTCAACCGCTAAGCCACTGTGCCGCCGCCATTCTTCTTCTTCTCATTATTACAACCCCAATTCCAATGAAGTTGGGATGTTGTGTAAAATGTAAATAAAAACAATACAATGATTTGCAAATCCTCTTCAACCTATATTCAATTAAATACACCACAAAGACAAGATATTTAATGTTCAAACTGATAAACTTTATTGTTTTTGTGCAAATATTTGCTCATTTTGAAATGGATATCTGCAACACGTTTCAAAAAAGCTGGGACAGTGATATGTTTACCACTGTGTTACATCACCTTTCCTTCTAACAACACTCAATAAGCATTTGGGAACCGAGGACACTAATTGTTGAAGCTTTGTAGGTGGAATTCTTTCCCATTCTTGACTGATGTACGACTTCAGTTGTTCAACAGTCTGGGGTCTCCGTTGTCGTATTTTGCGCTTCATAATGCACCACACATTTTCAGTGGGCGACAGGTCTGGACTGCAGGCAGGCCAGTCTAGAACCCGCACTCTTTTACTATGAAACCACGCTGTTGTAACGTGCAGAATGTGTCTTGGCATTGTCTTGCTGAAATAAGCAGGGACGTCCCTGAAAAAGACGTTGCTTGGATGACAGCATGTGTTGCTCCAAAACCTGGATGGACCTTTCAGCATTGATGGTGCCATCACAGATGTGTAAGTTGTCCATGTCATGGGCACCAACACACCCCCATACCACCACAGATGCTGGCTGTTAAACTTTGCGCTGGTAACAATCTGGATGGTTTTTTTTCCTCTTTTGTCCAGAGGACAAGACGTCCATGATTTCCAAAAACAATTTGAAGCGTGGACTCATCAGACCACAGCACACTTTTCCACTTTGCGTCTGTCCATTTCAAATGAGCTCAGGCCCAGAGAAGGCGGCGGCGTTTCTGGGTGTTGTTGATGTTTGGCTTTCACTTTATATGGCAGAGTTTTAACTTGCATTTGTAGATGTAGCGACGAACTGTTAACTGACAATGGTTTTCTGAAGTGTTCCTGAGCCCACGCAGTAAGATCCTTTACACAATGATGTAGGTTTTTAATGCAGTGCCGCCTGAGGGATCAAAGGTCACGGGCATTCAATGGTGGTTTTTGACCTTGTCGCTTATGTGTAGAAAGTTCTCCAGATTCTCTGAATCTTCTGATTATATTATGGACTGTAGATGATGGAATCCCTAAATTCCTTGCAACTGAACATTGAGAAACATTGTTCTTAAACTGTTGGACTATTTATTCACACAGTTGTTCACAAAGTGGTGATCCTCACCCCATCTTTGCTTGTGAACGGCTGAGCCTTTTGGGGATGCTCCTTTTACACCCAATCATGACACTTACAATTAGTGTCCTCAGTTCCCAAACGCTTATTGTGTGTTGTTAGAAGGAAAGGTGATGTAACACAGTGGTAAACATACCACTGTCCCAGCTTTTTTGAAATGTGTTGCAGACATCCATTTCAAAATGAGCAAATATTTGCAAAAAAACAATAAAGTTTATCAGTTTGAACATTAAATATCTTGTCTTTGTTGTGTATTCAGTTGAATATAGGCTGAAGAGGATTTGCAAATCATTGTGTTCTGTTTTGATTTACATTTTACACAACGTCCCAACTTCATTGGAATTGGGGTTGTATTATTATTATTATTCAGACAGACAGACAACCAGGAAATTCAGTGAAATACTGATTACAGAATTGTGTGTTTTGTTGTGTTTTTTAATAAACTCCTCATAAAAAGCTTTTGTTCCACAAATAAAAACACTATTTCTAACTATAAAAAATGCAACATGGTCAAATTAAAAAGAAACTTGCACGCTGCGTAACATGCTGCTCAGCAGTCAGGAAGCTGTTAACGTGTGACGAAGCCCTAACTCACCCTGGATGACCTCGCATTTACCCGAGAAGCACCGGGACACGCCCAGTCCGCCACATCGCCACCACACTGTGAGTCGTGTGGAATGAAGAGCAGAAGCCACATTCAAGAACAGGACAATGTGTCAAAAGTCTCTTATGTCAGGACAGTAACACCTATAAACCGCTCGGCTGCGGCTCGAGAGATGTTTAACTGTTTCCTCCTTACATTAGCTTGGATCTCCCCCTTCAGGCATGGGTTTGGGGGGTCAGACTGCGGAGCGGCAGGGAGGAAAGGGGGACTGGTGGAGATGGTGTGGAGAAATGAAACCCCTCATTACCAACCCCCTCTCGCTCCCCTCCTACCCTCTCTACCACCGGCAGTCCAGATCAGAAATTACAAATGATATCATGACAATTTTTCACGCTCTTCAAACCACTGATGTTTTACCGACTCATTTGCTATGATACCTTGTCTCGGATCCAGCTGTGAATCAGGGACGCGTCATGGGCCTAGAAGCCCGTCTCCCGCTGAGCCTGGCCAATGACCTGGAAGGCAATAGGGGATGCCAGTGCCTGCAGCATGTGCTGTGCTGACAAAGCAGCAGGGCATCGTCAAAAACCCTCTCATACAAACTTTGCAGATCACTCCATTTTTAACAGATGAGTAAGCATGGGCGCTGTCGCGGCACAAGGTTTATGGATTTCCCTTCGCGGTTATGTGGCTCTGGTTGATGCAAACAGAGATCCGTACCCACGGGCAGAAGCGTGCAGGAGTGGATCTGCGGCGGGAGGACGCGGATAGCATGTGACAGGGTCACTGCACGGGTTAAGCAACAATTCAGTGGAGCGCCTGTGAGTACGGTTGGAAAAGACCAGCACACCACCTTCAGAGGCCACGAAGTCCAGATTAAACTTTGGCCTTTGACCTAAAAAAAATAAAATTGTTTGTGAGCGTTAATATTTGATGTGTATCTTGCAAAGCTAGAATCTGGCTGCAGTTAGGCCTGTGGGACAGTGTGATGTAGTGCTCGTGTTTAGGATTAATCAGATGTTTTACTGAAACACAAATTTTTAGATTTTAAAGATTCACTTTATTGCAGCCTGATGAAGATGTGGATAGTAATCAAGTGTTTGAGTAGATGAGAAATGCTGTTTTCATTTTAAAAAGGGAGAAAATGTAATATAAGGGTGTAACGTCTAGCTCTAAATTACGACGGCGTTTTAGGGCCACACTGAATTTTTTATTCTTTTTTTTTTAGACTTCGAGAATAAAGTCGTAATATTACGAGAAACAACTTGTAATCGTGAATGAGAGAAAAAGCTTGATTCCAGAATAGAGGTGGGCGATACCGGGAATTTTGGTATTGATCTGATATCAAGTAAATACAGGCCTGGTATCACTGATATTGATACCGATACAGATACTTTTTCATATTTAAGCTTCATAGAGCCAAAGGATCCAAAAGACCTAGGATAGAATTTCGCCAAACATTGTACGTGACAACAAAATACTTTATCATCACAATCAACATTTTTGTTTAAAAAAAAATATCACTCAACACAACTTAAAACAAAATCTCCTGAGGTAGAGGGCTGACAAACCACAATACAAGGGTGCGCTGCTCCGTGTTGTGTGACACAGCGCAGCTCTTACAGACAGAGAGGAGACTTTGATGAATCTGCGTGCGCAGCAGTCAGTGCATGCTGGAGAGAAAAAGCTTGAATATCAATCTTTTTACACAAGGATCATTCAATATCAATACCAGTGTTGGTATCGATATTAGGATCGATCTGCCCACCTCAATTCCAGAAATGAAACATTGACAGCACACAAAACGGCATCTGTGAATCCTCTCTGTTGCGGCGCATCCACATCAAACTTTTATAAAACGGTTTTGCTTGTTCATAAACCCAAGTTTGAGGCACTGTTTAGTTAACAAGTTCTAAGGCTGTTTCCAAAAAAAAAAAAAAACCTTCTAAGGCTGCTTCCACATCATAGTGTTAGCCTACATTAGCTGTGCTGACGTGTGTAGACCGGGAAACTTGTTTTTTCTCATAAAAATACAACTTTATTCTCGTAAAATTACGACTTTATTCTCATAATATTCCAACATTATTCTCATATTATGACTTTATTCTCGAAGTCTTAAAATTACGACTTTATGCTCGTAATATTACAACTTTATTTTCGAAGTCTAAAAAAAAATTAAATGTGGCCCTTAAACGCCGTCGTACTAAATGAAATAAAACAATGTTATCCCAGATTTTAAAACTGCATAGTGATGGTAATCATGTATTCTTGAGTTTTATCATTACCTAAAACATACATTGATGGTGACGTTTTTCGATTTCTGCAGGGATTATTTATTATCAAGTGACACATCAGTGATAAAGAAACCATCTCAAGCTCAGTTGTAAGGGCCCTATCTTGAAAGTTTATCACGCATGGTCGAAAGCATGTAGCACATTTGGTGCATGTTCCAACACCACTTCAGTACTTGTCATGTAATATGAGAGCAAAATAAGGTGCAGAGTCAACACATTCTCACTCAGTCACTTAGGCAGCCCCTTCACGCCGTTTAGTGATGTGCGGTTAAATGCACTGGATAACACACAGAACTACAAGAACTTGTGAGCCTGAGCCCCAAAAAGTAGGGTGTGATTCTCCATCTTTTGCACTCTGAGAAACCAACATTTCTCAACATTACACCCAGAGAGTAGTCCAGTAAAAATATGAAATGACCCACCACTAATTGCAACAGCATTTATGTTTTCACCATATGTGCAGAATGGTCTACTAAATTACATACTAAAAGTCCCCTAAATTCCAAGTGGTGGAACAGTGCTAAATTTATATATATTAAAAATGGCTGCCATAATAATACAAAATGCTCTACCTTTGCCCCTAGTACACTTAGAATGACAATCTTGGGGTCTAAATTGACATTTCTGGTGCCAAGGAATACAATGGAACCATTCTTAAATGTCTAAGACAAGGCCCTAATTAACATATTTCAAAATGGTCACAAAAAGTATCAAAATATTTATAATTCTACAATAAGGGCACCTACAGGGATAATTTTGTGGTCTAAAATGACATTTTGGGGCTAAAATACACAATACAACATTTTCAAACTTCTAAATTGGGGCCCCAATTAACATAATATTATTTAATTGTCTGCCTAAATGATCACTTTATCCATATCTCTGCAATAAGGGCATCTAGATGGACAATTGCGGTGTGTAAAGTGACATTTTTGGAGCCAAGTAACACAGTGCCATATCTAAGCTCAGGCCTCAATTAATACATTTTGAAATGGCTGCTAAATCATGATAACATTGCAATTCTCTCTGGGTTAACTAACCCACTCCAATTAAAAAATAATGTTTTGCATGTGTGGTGGAGGTGTAATGGTCTTTTTTTTTGTTTCAGATTGAATAAAGATGGTTTGAGTTTCAGTGCCCAATCTGCAATAAATCTGTGTTAGAAAGTCAAGCCAGTGCAAACTTAACAACAAAGGGATGTGAAAGCATTCAGAAAGCCAGTGAGGCAAGAGGCATAGCGACAATAACAGTGCCCAGACAAAATGTGCACAATGAATGTCTCAAAGAACATTTTCGGCAGTCCAACATTGTGGTTCATAACCACAAAAGAGGAAATGAAGCTTCTGAGGACACACAAACTGAGGTCTGCTGAAAAGCCATTTGACTATACCGGGAGTGACATGTTTAGCTGCATGTTCTCCTTGAATTGCTGGCTGTCTGAGTGGTGTCCAAAAAATGAGGTGGGCTTCATAGATAATTGGCAAAGCTTCTGGGGAAAACCTGGTCTTAGGAGAGACGGCATCCATCCCACTTTGGATGGAGCAGCTCTCATTTCTACAACCCCTGGCAAAAATTATGGAATCACCGGCCTCGGAGGATGTTCATTCAGTTGTTTAATTTTGTAGAAAAAAAGCAGATCACAGACATGACACAAAACTAAAGTCATTTCAAATGGCAACTTTCTGGCTTTAAGAAACACTATAAGAAATCAAGAAAAAAAGATTGTGGCAGTCAGTAACGGTTACTTTTTTAGACCAAGCAGAGGAAAAAAATATGGACTCACTCAATTCTGAGGAAAAAATTATGGAATCACCCTGTAAATTTTCATCCCCAAAACTAACACCTGCATCATATCAGATCTGCTCATTAGTCTGCATCTAAAAAGGAGTGAACACACCTTGGAGAGCTGTTGCACCAAGTGGACTGACATGAATCATGGCTCCAACACGAAAGATGTCAATTGAAACAAAGGAGAGGATTATCAAACTCTTAAAAGAGAGTAAATCATCACGCAATGTTGCAAAAGACGTTGGTTATTCACAGTCAGCTGTGTCTAAACTCTGGACCAAATACAAACAACATGGGAAGGTTGTTAAAGGCAAACATACTGGTAGACCAAGGAAGACATCAAAGCGTCAAGACAGAAAACTTAAAACAATATGTCTCAAAAATCGAAAAATGCACAACAAAACAAATGAGGAACGAATGGGAGGAAACTGGAGTCAACGTCTGTGACCGAACTGTAAGAAACCGCCTAAAGGAAATGGGATTTACATACAGAAAAGCTAAACAAAAGCCATCATTAACACCTAAACAGAAGAAAAACAAGGTTACAATGGGCTAAGGAAAAGCATTCGTGGACTGTGGATGACTGGATGAAAGTCATATTCAGTGATGAATCTCGAATCTGCATTGGGCAAGGTGATGATGCTGGAACTTTTGTTTGGTGCCGTTCCAATGAGATTTATGATGACTGCCTGAAGAGAACATGTAAATTTCCACAGTCATTGATGATATGGGGCTGCATGTAAGGTAAAGGCACTGGGGAGATGGCTGTCATTACATCATCAATAAATGCACAAGTTTACGTTGATATTTTGGACAATTGAAAGGGTGTTTGGGGATGTTTCAAGATGATAATGCATCTTGCCATAGAGCAAAAACTGCACAAACATTCCTTGTAAAAAGACACATAGGGTCAATGTCATGGCATAGGGTCAGTGTCAACGAGTAGATCTGATTTGATGCAGGTGTTAGTTTTGGGGATGAAAATTTACAGGGTGATTCCATAATTTTTTCCTCAGAATTGAGTGATTCCATATTTTTTTCCTCTGCTTGGTCTAAAAAAGTAACCATTACTGACTGCCACAATCTTTTTTTCTTGATTTCTTATAGTGTTTCTTAAAGCCAGAAAGTTGCCATTTGAAATGACTTTAGTTTTGTGTCATGTCTGTGATCTGCTTT
Source organism: Thalassophryne amazonica (assembly GCF_902500255.1). Taxonomy (NCBI): domain Eukaryota; kingdom Metazoa; phylum Chordata; class Actinopteri; order Batrachoidiformes; family Batrachoididae; genus Thalassophryne; species Thalassophryne amazonica. Next base: position 13,033,086 of record NC_047116.1, read on the forward strand.
TTTTCTACAAAATTAAACAACTGAATGAACATCCTCAGGGGCTAGTGATTCCATAATTTTTGCCAGGGGTTGTAGAAATCTGGCCAATTTTCTTAAATCCTCCAAACCATGACTATCCAGGGTTGGGACCAGGAAGCAGAGTTGTAGTCTTACACACCTCTCTGCAGCTTCTCTCCCCCTGCCATCCCCTCATTACCCCATCCCCGTAGAGACGGTGCCTGCTCCCAGACCACCAATAACCAGCAAAAATCTATTTAAGCATAAAAATTCAAAAAGAAAAAATAATATAGCACCTTCAACTGCACCACAGACTAAAACAGTTAAATGTGGTCTATTAAACATTAGAGCTCTCTCTTCTAAGTCCCTGTTAGTAAATGATATAATAATTGATCAACATATTGATTTATTCTGCCTTACAGAAACCTGGTTACAGCAGGATGAATATGTAAGTTTAAATGAATATGTTAGTTTAAATGAGTCAACACCCCCGAGTCACACTAACTGCCAGAACACTCGTAGCATGGGCCAAGGCGGAGGATTAGCAGCAATCTTCCATTCCAGCTTATTAATTAATCAAAAACCCAGACAGAGCTTTAATTCATTTGAAAGCTTGACTCTTAGTCTTGTCCATCCAATTTGGAAGTCCCAAAAACCAGTTTTATTTGTTGTTATCTATCGTCCTCCTGGTCGTTACTGTGAGTTTCTCTGTGAATTTTCAGAACTTTTGTCTGACTTAGTGCTTAGCTCAGATAAGATAATTATAGTGGGCAATTTTAACATCCACACAGATGCTGAGAATGACAGCCTCAGCACTGCATTTAATCTATTATTAGACTCAACTGGCTTTGCTCAAAATGTAAATGAGTCCACCCACCACTTTAATCATACCTTAGATCTTGTTCTGACTTATGGTATGGAAATTGAAGACTTAACAGTATTCCCTGAAAACTCCCTTCTGTCTGATCATTTCTTAATAACATTTACATTTACTCTGATGGACTACCCAGCAGTGGGGAATAAGTTTCATTACACTAGAAGTCTTTCAGAAAGCGCTGTAACTAGGTTTAAGGATATGATTCCTTCTTTATGTTCTCTAAGGTCATATACGAACACAGTGCAGAGTAACTACCTAAACTCTGTAAGTGAGATAAAGTATCTCATCAATAGTTTTACATCCTCATTGAAGACAACTTTGGATGCCGTAGCTCCTCTGAAAAAGAGAACTTTAAATCAGAAGTGCCTGACTCCGTGGTATAACTCACAAACTCGCAGCTTAAAGCAGATAACCCGTAAGTTGGAGAGGAAATGGCGTCTCACTAATTTAGAAGATCTTCACTTAGCCTGGAAAAAAGAGTCTGTTGCTCTATAAAAAAGCCCTCCGTAAAGCTAGGACATCTTACTACTCATCACTAATTGAAGAAAATAAGAACAACCCCAGGTTTCTTTTCAGCACTGTAGCCAGGCTGACAAAGAGTCAGAGCTCTATTGAGCCGAGTATTCCTTTAACTTTAACTAGTAATGACTTCATGACTTTCTTTGCTAATAAAATTTTAACTATTAGAGAAAAAATTACTCATAACCATCCCAAAGACGTATCGTTATCTTTGGCTACTTTCAGTGATGCCGGTATTTGGTTAGACTCTTTCTCTCAGATTGTTCTGTCTGAGTTATTTTCATTAGTTACTTCATCCAAACCATCAACATGTCTATTAGAACCCATTCCTACCAGGCTGCTCAAGGAAGCCCTACCGTTAATTAATGCTTCGATCTTAAATATGATCAATCTATCTTTATTAGTTGGCTATGTACCACAGGCTTTTAAGGTGGCAGTAATTAAACCATTACTTAAAAAGCCATCACTTGACCCAGCTATCTTAGCTAATTATAGGCCAATCTCCAACCTTCCTTTTCTCTCAAAAATTCTTGAAAGGGTAGTTGTAAAACAGCTAACTGATCATCTGCAGAGGAATGGTCTATTTGAAGAGTTTCAGTCAGGTTTTAGAATTCATCATAGTACAGAAACAGCATTAGTGAAGGTTACAATGATCTTCTTATGGCCTCAGACAGTGGACTCATCTCTGTGCTTGTTCTGTTAGACCTCAGTGATGCTTTTGATACTGTTGACCATAAAATTTTATTACAGAGATTAGAGCATGCCATAGGTATTAAAGGCACTGCGCTGCGGTGGTTTGAATCATATTTATCTAATAGATTACAATTTGTTCATGTAAATGGGGAATCTTCTTCACAGACTAAGGTTAATTATAGAATTCCACAAGGTTCTGTGCTAGGACCAATTTTATTCACTTTATACATGCTTCCCTTAGGCAGTATTATTAGACGGCACTGCTTAAATTTTCATTGTTACGCAGATGATACCCAGCTTTATCTATCCATGAAGCCAGAGGACACACACCAATTAGCTAAACTGCAGGATTGTCTTACAGACATAAAGACATGGATGACCTCTAATTTCCTGCTTTTAAACTCAGATAAAACTGAAGTTATTGTACTTGGCTCCACAAATCTTAGAAACATGGTGTCTAACCAGATCCTTACTCTGGATGGCATTACCCTGACCTCTAGTAATACTGTGAGAAATCTTGGAGTCATTTTTGATCAGGATATGTCATTCAAAGCGCATATTAAACAAATATGTAGGACTGCTTTTTGTATTTACGCAATATCTCTAAAATTAGAAAGGTCTTGTCTCAGAGTAATGCTGAAAAACTAATTTATGCATTTATTTCCTCTAGGCTGGACTATTGTAATTCATTATTATCAGGTTGTCCTAAAAGTTCCCTGAAAAGCCTTCAGTTAATTCCAAATGCTGCAGCTAGAGTACTAACGGGGACTAGAAGGAGAGAGCATATCTCACCCATATTGGCCTCTCTTCATTGGCTTCCTGTTAATTCTAGAATAGAATTTAAAATTCTTCTTCTTACTTATAAGGTTTTGAATAATCAGGTCCCATCTTATCTTAGGGACCTCATAGTACCATATCACCCCAATAGAACGCTTCACTCTCAGACTGCAGGCTTACTTGTAGTTCCTAGGGTTTGTAAGAGTAGAATGGGAGGCAGAGCCTTCAGCTTTCAGGCTCCTCTCCTCTGGAACCAGCTCCCAATTCAGATCAGGGAGACAGACACCCTCTCTACTTTTAAGATTAGGCTTAAAACTTTCCTTTTTGCTAAAGCTTATAGTTAGGGCTGGATCAGGTGACCCTTAACCATCCCTTAGTTATGCTGCTATAGACTTAGACTGCTGGGGGGTTCCCATGATGCACTGAGTGTTTCTTTCTCTTTTTGCTCTGTATGCACCACTCTGTATTTAATCATTAGTGATTGATCTCTGCTCCCCTCCACAGCATGTCTTTTTCCTGGTTCTCTCCCTCAGCCCCAACCAGTCCCAGCAGAAGACTGCCCCTCCCTGAGCCTGGTTCTGCTGGAGGTTTCTTCCTGTTAAAAGGGAGTTTTTCCTTCCCACTGTCGCCAAGTGCTTGCTCACAGGGGGTCGTTTTGACCGTTGGGTTTTTACGTAATTATTGTATGGCCTTGCCTTACAATATAAAGCGCCTTGGGGCAACTGTTTGTTGTGATTTGGCGCTATATAAATAAAATTGATTGATTGTTTGACTATAGGAGAAATGGTCTTTTTTTGTGGAACAGGAGATATTTATGATGGCAATAAGAAGGATTTCATCCTCACACCTGTCAGGACATGTGACCTCAAAACTACAGCCTCAGTTGCATGTGAGGACAGACAGGATGGCTGGAGTCTGAAGGTGAACCCTGAGCAAAAAGTTTATTCAAGTGTACTATGAGTATACTTATTTTTTTACTAAAATTGAGGAAGTATACTTGAAGGTGACTTTTTATAAACTATATTTTCTATACTTAAGAATACTATAGTGAAGTATACTTGTCTTATACTGAAAAGTATAAACAAAATCTAAGTCTACGAGGTCTATTAGATAAGAAACCGACACTTTTATTTTTTTTAACTATATGGATTTGAATGACGTGCGATTACACCAATCATGCTTGAACCTTCGTGCGCATTCGTGAGTTTTTTCACGCGTCGGTGACGTCATTTCCCTGTGGGCAGGCCTTGAGTGAGATGTGATCCCGCCCTCTCGGCTGAATTCCTTTGTTTCACACGCTGCTTGAGACGGCGCGCGTTGCTTTATCAAAAATTTTTCTGGACCTGTGAGGAATATCCGAGTGGACACTATTCGAGAAATTTAGCTGGTTTTCTGTGAAAAGTTTAACTGCTGATGAGAGATTATGGGGTGTTTCTGTCGCTGTAAGGACTTCCCATGGAGCGGGACGTCGCGCAGCGCTTCCAGGCGCCGTCGTCGGCCTGTTTCGACTTGAAAACATCCTAATTTAAGGCTTAATTCACCCAGGACGTCATGAGAGAACAGAGAAGATTTAGAACAGGCCGGCGTGAGGACTTTATGCGGACATTCCACTGTTTAAGGACATTTTGTAATGAAAGACGTGCGCGCAAATTTGCCGAGTCGTTTCCGTGATGACTCTGCGAATCTGTGTGCGCCACGACAGGAAAAACACTTCCGTGTTGAAAACCATTTGTAAAATTCAGGCGGCTTTTGATGGCTTTCAGCAAGTGAGTAACTGAGAATTTGTTTAACAGCTTGGGCATGTTCCAACTTGTCCATTAAGGTTTCCAACGGAGGTGTTTTTCCTGTCGTGACCCCCCGCGGTTGGGTCCAGCCCGACATGTGACTCTGCCCACACGTTCTTTCATTACAAAATGTCCGTTAACAATGGAATGTCCGAATAAACTCCTCATGCCGACTTCTTCTGAAAGTTCTCTGTTCTCTGACGACTTCCTGGGTCAACAGAGCCTGAAATGTGGAAGTTTTCAACTTGAAATGGTGAGACGCTGCCGCCTCAAAGCGCAGATCGCCGTCAGGTGCCGTGGGCCGTCCTTACGGCGACACTACCAGACCAAAATCTCTCGTCAGCCGTTAAAATTTTTACCGAAAACCAGCTGAATTTATCGAATGGTGTCCACTCAGCTGTGCCTTACAGTTTTTGAAAAAAGTTTTATCAAACAAAGCAGCAGTCTCTGAGCCATTCCTAAACAATGAAAAAAAACGACGAGAGGGTGGGCGACTCCTCACTCAAAGACTGTCCACAGGCGAATGACGTAACCGACAGGCGTGAAAAAACTCTCGCATGCCCACGAGGGTTCAAGCATGTCTGATGTAATCACACGTGATTCAAATCCATATGGTTTTTGAAAAAAATAATAAGGTCGGATACTTTTCTAACAGACCTCGTAAGTACATTAATACTAAGACTTACACTTATACTTTAATACTAAAACTTATACTTTAGTGTACTTTTTACGTCTTTCTGCCACAAAGTACTAACACTTATTACGCACTTGGAGCAAGATATATTAAGTCAAGCCATTGACTCAAGTAACTTTTTTTTCTATGTAGTTATTTATTTTTGGTTCCAAAGATTCTTTTACCTTGAGGACTTTAGTTCTCAGTTGAAGATGCTATGTTTACATTTTTACAAATGGACTTGATCTTGGGGAGACCATTATGTTTACATTTTACATGCACTTTTTCCTTTAATTTTCTCCATGAAGGAAGGACTTGATTTCATAGGTCTTTGTTTTTGAAATGTTTGAAAATATATCAAACTTGTTTTCAACATTCTGTCTTGTGATTTTTTAAATGCATCACACTCTTGTGTACATACAGTATGAGTAAACTTTAAGAATACTTTAAGGAGTATATTTTCAGTATATCAGTAGTAAGCTACAAGTAATATGCCAATCAAAATTAAAGTATAAAAAGTAAAATAGTGAAATAACCAATGTGTATAACAGTATGCTTTAAGTATATGATAATAAACTAAAAATAGGGACTCAAAGTATACAACTAGTACAATGGCAGTATATCGATAAGTGCACTTGTGGTATACTTTAAGCGTAGGAGAGGGATATATCAAGTACATTAAGTGTACGTGTGGTATACCTTAAGCATACAAAAGGGATATACCAAGTACATTGATAGTATTTAGATGGGTGTACTTGTTGTATACTTTAAAGTGTACTTTTGCAAACTTAAAACAAACTTTAAAATATACTTTTATGAACTTGAAATGTTCCAATTTAGTCAGAAAAAGTATTAAATTTGTGTACTTTCTAGTATACTAACAGTACATGGTCTGTAGTATACTTGGTATACTTATACTGAAGCATACTTAATAAAATAAAATGAACTTTAAGTATACTACTTTTTGCAAAGGGAAGTCATGACTGGAGCTTGTCTTTGACTTACCTGTAGCAGATACTGTACACCACCAGGCCTGTAATGTGAACTTTAGAACTGGTAAGTAGATACCTAAAAAATATACCCCTGATGATGCAAGTACAAGACATTTTAAACTTGGTTGACCAAAAGATGCAGTACAAGCACAGGCTTTTACAAAGGTCATAGAACAGGGGTATTCAACTTGCTCCAGAAAGGGCAGAGAGGGTGCAGGTTTTCTTTGCAACCAGCCACTACACCAAGTGATTTCACTGATTAACTGATTCCATCTGCTCAAAGTGATGTTAAATCACTTTGGAAATGAGACAATAATCACTGAAATCAATGGCAAGAAAATGTGGTTGCAATGTGGAGTACTGCCTCAATAATTCTACGTGATTTCTGTGCATCACCAAAACAAGCATACCCTGAAACAGCTGCAAAGTTGATCAAAAATGACATATAGTCAATTGTTCAAGCGACTGATAGTTATCCTGAATGCAAAGAAATGGCTTCCTTGGATCAAGAAACCTCTTTCCTTCCTAAGTCTCTTCAAACTTTACTTGAGAACATATTAACAAGTAAGGAAGGGAATAGTTAATATGGTTTCTATGGTGTTAAAAACCAAGTATATTGATCGATACATAGGTATACTCTTTGTGGTATCTCATAAAAAGGTCTATTTATGAAAGACCACACACTGAGACTTCATTATTCAAGTACAGTTTTACACAGTCAAAGTCATATTCCATGCAAGGAAATGCAAAACATGCCACTGGAAGTGTTGATATATGTTGCAGAAGTTGAACCTTATACAACAATTTGAACCTGACCCAGGACCTTTTCCTAGGTCAGGTTCAAAACTTCTCAATCGCCCCTTTGTGTCCGCTAAACTTCTGCATCTTCAGAGAACATTTGTCTATGTTTAGGTTATGCACACAAGGCAGGCAGACATAACCTTTGCACCAGTGATTAACCTTTGACCTTTGACAGGTATTGACAGAATAATTTGCACCATCTGTCATTCTTAGTTGCCCCGTTATGGGGTAACATATGTGATAGGAGTCACGGGACTTTGACCTTGTTTGATTACTTTGGACACCAAGCAATCAACACAGTCAAATTGATTACATTTATTAATCCTGTTGGCTCAACCAATAATTTGCATCACTTTTCCCCAAATTTGGGCAACTTTAATCTTTGATCGCTGTACAAACTGAAATTGACCTTTGTTGCTATTTTTGCCATTTTTACCCCATAACTTTCAAACATTCAGTCATAGAAAGTCCAAACTAGACCTTTTGTAGAATATTTATAATCAGACAAATAATGTGGTATCCTTTTAAATATGATGGGAGCATTTTAAAATTTTGACCCTGACCCCTGCTTGTCTGTAGGTGCCCCCCCCCCCCCCCCCCCCCACCTGGCTGGGATGGCCAGCATACTTTTTGCATGTTACGACATACTGAGGATGGATTGTAAGTCTTGTTTAGTCACCTTAAGTGGCACCAACAACCTACCTGGCCCATGGACTAAATACACCAACGCACAGATGGACATATGTTCTTTGAGTTGCGATTAAAAGAACGTGAGCATTAAAATGACAGTTGCATTGGCAGCACATGACCAAAGATATTTACGCTGATTTGCACCAGTTTGAGACAGCAAGGGCCTTTAGACATACTTCTTGAAAACGGAAAACTCAACAATTATCTCGTAATCCAATCAGCCATAGCAGAGACTTAATCCAGTCATTAATTTTAGCATTCTTCAACAGGCGTTCAGCGAGGTGGAGGCTGTTTGGGTTTCCAGACTTTCAAGATGAGAGCCGTCACGTAATCCCAGGCCCTGATGACTCCTGCATTACTGGAATGATGCGGACAGGAATGATGGAGCTCAGAGTGTCAGGAGACATTAGACTTCACAACCCAACGCTGGTGGACAAAGCCAGACTATGACCTTTGACCCCGTCCCCCTGCCAAGTTACTGAACCAGCAACGGTAAGTGCAAAACAGAGAGGAGGAGTGATGCTGGATGAAAATAAAAACGCCAGATGTGTGTGTGTGTTTGTGTGTGTGAGAGAGAGGAAAACAAAATGAGCCCAGACTGAATGAAAAAAGATGAGACAAAGATCCAAAGACAAAGACCCAGGGCTCGTGGTTTTTCTGCCCTTTACACAAATCACAGGAAACGGTTTGAAGGACTGTTTTCCTGTTGAGTTCACTCTGATTCCTCGTCTCTCACTTCATTTAACTGAATTAATGAGCAGGTCCAGCCGGTCCTCTCACAATCACCTACGAGCGCCAGTTCATTTGCAGAAATGAGTCAGTAAAACTGATTTATTTGGCACCGATCAGGAACAGCAGCTGCACAATAAACACAACAAAGACATGAGCGCAACATGGTAAAAAGAAACGCAAGGTTTGAACGTTTGAACGTCAGAACCTGACAACAAACAAATGTTTCTTCTGGTTACTTTTAAATAATATTTTTAATCTGTCCGTCTGCTGTGTGAGTCCTCCCGAGTGTTTTTGCTGATTTTCACCAAACTGGATATGTGGATTGTGGATAACCCTAGAATTGACCTTAAAGGGCTTGTTTTGGCAAAGGTCAAGGTGACCAGGACCAAATTAAAGGTAAAGAGTTCCCCAGTTTCCAACAAAGGTGGCACACGTATGGAGGTGGTTTCTTTTGTTGCCCAACAAGATAAAATTTGGCAAAGGTCAATCATTTTCTTGGAAACTCTGCCCAGGTCCTTTTTAAAACTTTTACATAATTCCTCCTATAGCGTGAATCTGGCCAAAGGAATTTGATATGCAACCCGTTTTGGGCCAAACATAGCACACACTAAATGCATTCATGAACTGCCCAGACAAGGTCAGCCAGAGATCCATTATTTGGGTGAAGGTCAAGGTCACTAGGCCAAACAGTAGAATGCGTCCACCCACTTTGTATAAGTTCCTTTGTATAAGTTCCCATACCGTTTGACATACAGAGATAGATAGATTACAGTTATAGGTCTATAATTTCAGTTATAATGAACTTACAGATGTGTAAAGTTCAGGGTTCAGTCAAGCAGAGGTGAAGCCAAGACCAGTACACAAAAACCAAAGCAGAACCAAAGAACAGCTAAAGCAGGAGTCCCAAACCCTGCTCCTGGAGATCACCTTTACCACATTTCCCAACTCTCCCTGCTCCACCCACAGCCAATCAAGAGCTAGGAAACACCAGATTTGACCAATCAACTGTGGTTGCAGCAGGCACACATGGACAACATGTATAGAAGGTCACTTCCAGGAGTAGGCCTGGTGACCCCTGGGCTCAAAACAAAGCTCAAAATACCACAAATTTTTAAAAAATAAATCCAAAACCATCTTAATAAAAAGCACAAAACACAGGCACACAGATCGTATCAATGCTTGATTAGACTGAAACATTTGCTTGTTGTAGCCATGATGTGAAATTTTAGGGAATGACATCAAATTCAGAAGTCGGAGCAGGAATTCCAATCTCTAGTTGTGATTTCTTTGGTTTTTACTTCAGAAACTGGAAATTCCAACCTTCCACTCTCTGTTTTAGATTCACTGGAATGACACATTTGTATGTTTTTGGCCCTGATGTGCAATTTGGGGGAATGGCATAAAATACAGATATTTTCTGTATTTTAAAAATTCAGAGTTGCCTCTCTCCATTTGATTCATTACATTGAAAGATTTTCTTGTTTTGGCCGTGAAGTGCAATTTTAGGGAATGACTTAAAAAGCAGAAGTCGGAGCAAGAATACTAATCTCGCATTTCCTTTGATTTTTCCTTCAGAAGCCGTAAATTTCTGAGCTGCCACGCTGTTCAATTCATTAGATTGAAACATTTGTTTGTTTTAGCTGTGATGTGCAATTTTAGGGAATGACATAAAAAGCAGAACTCGAAGCAGAAATTCCAATCTCTGGTAGCGATTTCTTTGATTTTTTTCTTCAGAAGCCAGAAATTCTGAGTTGCCACCTACTGATAAAGTCATTAGACTGAAACATTTGGCTTTCTGGTGGCATTTCCACTAGCAATTTTTCGCCGCCCAGTTTCCGGATCTTGGAATAACATAAAATGCAGAAGTTGGAGTAGCAGTTCCCATCTCTGCTGGCATTTCCTTGTATTTTTCCTTCAGAAACCTGAAATTAAGAGCTGCCAGTCTCTGTTAGGTTATTTAGATTGAAACATTTGTTTGTTTTAGCTGTGACGTGCAATTTTAGGGAATGAAATAAAAAGCAGAACTCGGAGCAGAAATTCCAATCTCCGGTAGCAATTTCTTTGATTTTTTTCTTCAGAAGCCAGAAATTCTGAGTTGCCACCTTCTGGTAAAGTCATTAGACTGAAACATCTGGCTTTCTGGTGGCATTTCCACGAGTAATTTTTCACCCACAGTTTCTGGATTTTGGAATGACATAAAATGCAGAAGTTGGAGTAGCAATTCCCATTTCCTTGGATTTTTCCTTCAGAAACTTGAAATTAAGAGCTGCCAGTCTCTGTTAGGTTATTTAGATTGAAACATCTGTTTCTTTTGCCTATGATGTGCAATGTTTTGGGAATGACATATAAAATGCAGAAGTTGGAGTAGGAATGTTTTTCTCTGCTGGCATTTCCTTTTAATTTTCCTTTCGAATCTGGAAATTCTGAGTTGCTGATGAGTGTAAACTCATAAACTGCATCAAAATTGAAATTTTCCAGTCTAATGTTTCCCAATCCTGACGCAAACCTTTGCAGAGGCACATGATCATCACAGGTGCTGATTACGGATTTCACTTTTGCCTCACCTAAACTGCAGTATGAGTGAAGGTCTTGCTGCTGTAACCTTCTGAATGAAACTTCCCATAGCGCTCCGCACAGCACACCGACGTGGAAACAGCACAGTGGGATAGCGGGTTCTCAACACGACACAGGCGGGCTGAGACGCCGACATCACAGACGACCTAAAGCTGTGTACATATGGTTCACCTCAGGACAGACCTGCTTCCTGCACCGTGTCAGTGCGGGTCTCCCTCTGTGCGCGCCTTTGTGATGGTACAGTAAGCACTCCCACAGTGGTGCGCCATCGGCTTTATCATACAGCAGAATAATGCACGCAGCTTTTATTTAACAGGGAAGCCTCGTGTTGGCGGCTCATTTCCATATGTTGCACGTCGCCTTCCGATGTGTGAAATGAGTTCATTCATTATTCACATTGGTGGTGTTTTTATTACCATTTTTGTTCCCGTCAGGCGTGCCGCTGACACCATAAACATGATGAAATCACAGTTACCGCAAAACGCTGCTGCCGCCGCCACTGTGGAAAGTGGTCACAACTGAGTAGTTAGCACGGCCGGACACGGCAGACAGGCGCTAAATGCCATACAAGTGACCCGTAAATTTTTAATATCAGCAAAGTGGTGACAATAAGACAAGTGACAAGAACTGAACATTACTGATGCACACTTCACTTAAAACTGCCTTATTGGTGACCCAGGACTTCACCAAGTCCAGACCCAGAATGCACTGCGGTTCCACCGCAGCTTCCAGTTGCATTTGATGGTGTTAGATGTAAATAAATAAATAAATAAATAAATAATAATAATAATAATAAAAACTAATATTTCCATCTCCTTCTCACGTTCACAGAAATACATCTCGGAATCTTACCATGCAAAACTTTGTGTATCTGGTAACTGCTTGCATTTTAAAGCCGTATGGCCTTTCACAACACTGACAGTATTTAGTGTCTACATAAATCCAAGCATTATGCAAAATTACAGCTCATTTTAACGCAGAGACCATATTTATCTGGGGGGAATTCCGTGGCAAATATTGTCTTTTCCTTCAAACGCCATTGTGCAAGCGAACTGCAGGGGAACCAGGTGTTCACATGCGTGTGGTTTTGGGATTACCTGTATTCTGACGCACTTCCTTGATGTGCATTCCTGCGGCGAGCACGCTAACATTTGGAAGATGTCTTGTAAATCACTTCAGAGGTGTTATCTGGTTACAGAAATGGAGTTTTTAGATTTAGAAGTGTTTTATTTCTTGCTAACTATTACAAAATATATGACAGACATATTAGATTTATACAGAAATAAGCCTTTACAGAGTGTTTTCCACCATCTTGGTTTACCTTGTCCGAGGAAGCAACCAGCTGACGTCACACCGATTTTCTTGACTACAACTGGCAGTCATCGTGTCCTTCCCAGCATCCCTCGCACTGCTCAGTGGAAGCCCCACATGATATATAACATCACTGCAAAATGTAGGTCATGGTGTTTGATTGCTTGAATTTCACCCCTTCAGGGGTCAAAATTCTTTATTGTTTCCAGACAGTGCGAATTTTGATCATATGGGCAAAATCATATTAAGAATCTCTTATTTTAAGGCTAAGGAATAACAGTGGTGCAAAAGAAAATTTGTTTTAATTCTTAAATCTTAAAAAACCCAAAGGCTGTACAGCTTTAATGGAGCTCATGATAAGTGGCGGAGCGAGAGGGAGGGTTGAGAGGGGTTGCAACCCCTCACTCCCACCCCCGAGCTGCTGACAAAAGGTGTGATAAAATATGGGAAAGATATTGCGTACATTTTCAAGAGGTATGGGTGGATCGATTGTCTACCTGTGTGGTTGCCATCCAGCCCTCAAGGCATACTAAAAGTTCCCTAAAAAGCCTTCAGTTGGTTCAGAATGCTGCAGCTAGAGTACTGACGGGGACTAGCAGGAGAGAGCATATCTCACCCGTGTTGGCCTCGCTTCATTGGCTTCCTGTTAATTCTAGAATAGAATTTAAAATTCTTCTTCTTACTTATAAGGTTTTGAATAATCAGGTCCCATCTTATCTTAGGGACCTCGTAGTACCATATTACCCCATTAGAGCGCTTCGCTCTCAGACTGCGGGCTTACTTGTAGTTCCTAGGGTTTGTAAGAGTAGAATGGGAGGCAGAGCCTTCAGCTTTCAGGCTCCTCTCCTGTGGAACCAGCTCCCAATTCAGATCAGGGAGACAGATACCCTCTCTACTTTTAAGATTAGGCTTAAAACTTTCCTTTTCGCTAAGGCTTATAGTTAGGGCTGGATCGGGTGACCCTGGACCATCCCTTGGTTATGCTGCTTTAGACGTAGATTGTGGGGGGGTTCCCATGATGCACTGTTTCTTTCTCTTTTTGCTCCGTATGCATCACTCTGCATTTAATCATTAGTGATCGATCTCTGCCCCCCTTCACGGCATGTCTTTTTCCTGGTTTTTTCCCTCAGCCCCAACCAGTCTCAGCAGAAGACTGCCCCTCCCTGAGGGCTGGTTCTGCTGGAGGTTTCTTCCTGTTAAAAGGGAGTTTTTCCTTCCCACTGTTGCCAAGTGCTTGCTCATAGGGGGTCGTTTTGACCGTTGGGGTTTTTTATAATTATTGTATGGCCTTGCCTTACAATATGGAGCGCCTTGGGGCAACTGTTTGTTGTGATTTGGCGCTATATAAGAAAAAAGTTGATTGATTGATTGATACTCACTGTGTGGTAGATGCAGAAACAGCACCCACAATTGAGAAGACAACTGTGGGAATAGACCACTGGCTTGTTTCATGATTTTGATTTTGTTATTCCAAAATAAAAATCCATGCAGACGGGCATCAAATCAGTCCCGATCACCCTTTAAGTCCATAACGTGTTGGCACCTTGATGGTATAAATACTCGCACCCTCCGGGCAGAGGAAAGCTGTCAACGCAACATTTGTTTTCCATTTTTCACCACCCAAAGCATTTCGAGCTGACGGGGAAAGAAAAGAGACAAGGCGTTAAAAATGCACCACAACACCAACAATTTTGCCCCTTGGTGGATTTTGGGACTGACACAGATGGGGTTCTGATTGATCCTATTTATTTGTTGCAACTTTCCGTTCTCTTGCCTGCACGCGTGCTTGTGGCGGTCATATGCAAATTAAAAACATAAACACTGAGTGAGGTGCGTTCACACGTACACAGCGCACGTGTGCCGAGCAGCCGCCGCTCTGACGCACTCTGGGCCCGTTAATCAATCACTGGACTCAGCTCTGATTGAAAAGCACAAGAACAAGTGGACTAAAAGACGAGGGAGGGACGTCAGTGGCACGTGATCCGACCCACACATAAGAGTAAGCTGTTACAGCCCCGCCTCCATCCGCCCGGCCGCAAATAGATCAAAGCACATCTGTTTCTGTGTCCAGCAGCCACACGTTTATAATTGCAAACGGGCTTTTAATGGCTGGGAGCGAAGACGCCGACACTAAGCAGGTCGGACACGGAAGATGCTGAAGCACACAAGCGGAGTGTTAAAACCATTAATCACTGGATAGGGAATTCTCCGGAGCCGCGGTGGCGGTGGTCTGAGCAGTGGATCGAAAGAGACCTCACAACTCCAGCCCAGGGCCAGAGGCCCTGAGGGGCCGGTGTTCTGGAGCCGACCCGTCAACTGGGCTAGAGGGGCAGGGACAGGTCCATGGTAAAGTGTGGACAGACAGGAGAATTTAAAGAAAACAGGAGGTAAACAGGAGTTCAGGAGGTAACATTCTCCAGAATTCATCCATAAGACAGATGTTCCTTCAATGACTGATTTGGTTTTGATCACCTGCTCCACAATTATAGTCCATTTTCTGACACTCTGCTCTTCACCATTTATACGTCTTTGGAGCCACTGGTCGTTGTCGACCACTGGACTCTCCTGACACAAAGTTTTTCTTCACCATTGTTGCCAACGTGCTGCTCAGGAGGTGGGTAAAGTTGGACCCTATTCACGTGAAACACCTTGATGCAACTTATGTTGTGATTCATCTCTGGCCTTTTAGTTAACTACTGACTGTAGTCATTGTTTTTAATGCACAAGTTCTATGTTAAACACTGGAAATATTCCAATTCTGCATGCAGCAGCGTTCATCAAGCAGCCTTTGTTTATACCAGACCTGTGGCACCTGTAGATCTTCCCCTGTTCACGTAGTGTTTTCCATCATATTTCACTCTACCTCGACTATCAACTCTCAAATGTTAGTATCCAGCAGCAGTTACAGCTCAGGAAACACCTCCATGCATTCATTCATTTAGTGATTTTCTGCCACTGAGCAGCTCATCCCACACTTCCCTATTCTTGCCTCCTTTTTCAGGGGGATCCTGAGGTGTTCCCAAGCCAGCTGGGGAATATAATCTCTCCAGCATGTCTTGGGTTTTCCACGGGGTCTCCTCCCAGTTGGACGTGCCTGGAAGGCCTCCCTAAGTAGATGACCTGGGAGCATCCATACCACATCTGAACCACCTCAGTTGATTCCTTTTGATGAGAATGAGCAACGGCTCTACTCTGAGTCCCTCAGAGTAGAAGATATCAAAAGATCTAGGCTTGCGTATCTCATGTGCTTTCTGGCAAACAGTACCTGAAACATCAAGTCTTCTTTTTAAGAAAAATACTTCTACTTCCTGATGAAGCTGTATAACTGCTGATGCAAAATGCAAAATTTCTCCAATTGCAAACTTCTTCAGGGTTGTCTTGTCATCTTGGTGGCTTTCCTCACTAGTCAACTCGTACAGTCACAGATTTGCCATTCAGTACCATACTGTTTGTATTTCTTAATAACTGAGGTACATAAATGAAGTCTAAGACATGATCAGTGTCTTGAAAATGTTCATGTATCCATCCCCTGACTTGCCTGATGAAAATTGAATGTATTTGTGGACCTTGGTCCAAATTATGAAGATGCTTAAACGATATATTGTGTGGCCCTGTAAAAAGGATACAGAAATAATAAATTTGTCATTACACTGCACATCTTGTGTCATCTAAATAAGCCAATTTTAGGTACGGTGAAGTAGTTAAAGTTCACAGCTGGAACTGGAGTATCGTCGGGTCCAGACTCGGCTGAATGGAGCGGGTGCCGGAGTGACGAGAGAAGCCTCAAGTTGTCTACTTGTCTCAGTGTGACACTGATTCAGCTTAATGAGCACAGTCCTGTCACCACACATCTGCCTCTCGTTCACTTGTAGAATCTGGCAGCCTCCAAACCTGCTGGAGTCGCCGCTACATGCTGGAACCGGAGACGCCGCCACCTCCACCGCTACCAAGTTTACCGACTTTAACCACAAAAAGAAAGACAGTCACACAAATAAATAATCATCAGCCAGGCTGGAGCGTGAAAATGCATGTAATATACATGTAAGTACATATAACATACATATAATGAATGTTTATGAGTGCAATTAGAATATTTCATGAGTTGAAAGATAAAATGTTCCATTACATAAATGAAAAAAAAAACATTCATTATCTGTTTTATATTACATCTAAAATAGATCCTTGTCATTTGATATTTTAGTAATTTCTAAACAAGAGAAAAGGAGCTTACATTTTGGTTTGCATCACTGGTCCTTTGAGGTCAAGCGGTTTCAAACAGTCCAACACAAACTTTGAATAGTAATCCAGTCCAATCCAAGTCCACTTGCAAAACCAGTCAGATAGTTAAAAACAATCCAATCTGAAATTGTTTGTGTACAGACTGCCGTCTGCTTTCCTCAGTCCAGTGATAAATCATGACAGACATTTGTCGAGATCTTCATCTGACAGCGCTTCTACTTCAGCAAGAGACGTCCCAACGAATAGTGCAAATGTCCACAGAAGACTTTTGCAGTCATTTTGTGTTAGAAGAATTAGCACTGTCAATAAGCTTGTGCAAATCATCATCTGTCACCAAAACAAACCCGTGTTTGCTTTTAAGCTAAGTGCCGTCGCCGCTAACGTGAGTGTGTGGTGGTTGCGGTGTGCAATGGTACAAAACGTACAGAACCCAACTGCATGGAAAATGGAACCAAATTTGCACGGCAAATGAAAAAAAAAATGCCAAATGGGACGACTGATCAATATCATGTGACATACAAACCACCAATCAAATGACAATGAGCTATTTAGGTGTTATATAAAGTATGATAAGTTGATTTCATAAATTTGAATTTGCTTTTATATTTGACATTAAACTCATCACTATGACCCCAGTAAGAAAAATATATACACATGGTCCGACTCCAATGGTCCTCAAAGGCTTTCTGGTGCTTCTTTATGACAAAATTAGTGTCATATAGAGGTTGCTTTGTATAATATGATGATATAAAGTGACGACATTAGCTTTCTGCAGCGTGTATCATGAGACAAGACAACGGCAGAGGCTTTATGTCCTCAAAGGTGATGATAAATTTGATTATGTGGTGGCGTCTCTGATCTGCAGAGGACAGCAGCCCCCCCCCCACACACACACACCCCATCTGTCCCAACTCCGAAGGCGTCTGTGCTGACTGGCCAGCTCCTCAAACATTCCTTGTGGGCATCCTCCCAGAAAACAGCACAAAGGTTTAGAAAACATCACTGCGGCTGTGGCACCAATTACCGTTAATATAGATCAAATAGCCTCAGCCGAGTCCAAGAAACAGACTGATCACTCCAATGACGGCAACTGTCAGTCTCCACCCCGATAAAGAAAGCTGTTGAAATAATAAGTCCATGCCCCGTGAATAAAACAATAACACAACAGCCGAGACGACATCCAAAATATGCACCCGTGACCTGAAAACCCGGAGAACACGGCCACATGTTCTGACGGAACATCGGTTTTGTCCGAACGTGTTTTCAGAGAAAATCACTCGAGGGGCAGTGAGCAGTTGTTGGGACGTCTTTTGTCTTCAGGTACCAAATTATACCGAACGTTTTACGCACCATAAATTTTTGAAAACAGACACATCGACCACTCTGCGTTTAAACATCTTTCTTCAAGATTTAAACCCAACTTTGAAGGCCACATTTAGATCCTATCACATGACTAATTGCTCAGGTGGCTTCATTAATTCATACCTCAGCCAAGACCCAATATGCATTGACAGAGGATGTACTGGACAAACCCCCGTGTGGTGTCCCAAAGAACTGTTTTGAAGCTCAAATTGGGCAGCTCCAAATGTGCTTGACTCCGCCTAACTCCTGGCCAGCCCATAAATGGGTAAAAAGGTGGAGCATGGTCAAGACCGGTATTACCTGGATGCGAATGAAGCTGTCACGGTGTGCACCATCACCCTCTCAATGAAAATAATGGAACCGCTGGTTTTCAGTCCGTTGTTGAGTGCTGACGTGAACGGAGCATTAGGGGCCACTCAAAGTGAACATGTCCATATTTATTTATACCATTATGGCTTAAATAGCTTAAACTGATGAGTTATAAAAAAAAAAAAAAAATCACCCTCTGTACAATTATCATAAATGGAAACTAGCTATAGAGACCAAAATTTTTTTCTGTACCAGACTGTAAACATGTTTATTTCTGCTGTAAGCTTGAACATTTTAACATGGGAGTCTCTAAGGATTGGTTCGTTTTTGGAGCCAGCCTCAAGTGGCCATTCAAGGAACTGCATGATTTGCCACTTCTAAGTTGACTTCATTTTCTGGGACCAGAGGTTGTGTTTTGCTTAAATGTCCCTTCTTGCACTTTTTAGACTAAACTTTTGTGAATGTGTGTGCACAGAAGAAAACATAATTATTTTACTTCCATGCATTAAAAAAATGGGAGTGAACACAAAAGTGTTGCATATATATTTTTGTAGTATGAGTATAGTCCTGAAGTAAACGTACAAATATGTATTTTTTAAAAGGCTATTTTTGACAGATAAATGATGGCATGTTTTGGTTTCCAGCAGTGGAATAACCTGTCAGGTGCTTCCTTCTCAGGGCTGGTCCTGTGTGTGTGTGTGTGTGTGTGTGTGTGTGTGTGTGTGTGTGTGTGTGTGTGTGTGTGTGTGTGTGTGTGTGTGTGTGTGTGTGTGTGTGTGTGTGTGTGCGTGTGTGTGTGTTAAATGTTACAGCCCAATGGAAGCTATTTCTGTTCCATCTGCCACCTGGCACAATCTTTCCTGGCGTCTCTGATCACAAAACATTGTCTACATGAGTCTTAAGAAATCACTGACACATCTGGAAGCCAATCAGAAATCAATATGTGTGATCTGCCTGTCTGAGCTGACTTTGCACGTGCATGTGACACCGGCGAGCAGTTCCACTATGAATGTCCTGGATGTTGGAGGCGAGCCGATGGTCACAGCGTGTTGGAAGGTGTGAAGTCGTGAAAACCTCAAAAGCGTCACAACCAGCTCCACACGTGTCAACACCGTGACACGCCACATTAATGAGCGTGCATGTGCAATAAACACAACTGTGCATGACTGCTATGTTTGTGAGAAATCACTTTGTGGAAGGTATGAATGAGTGAAAGAAGAAGAGTTAAAGCTGCACTGTCTGCTCCATATAGCAGTAAAATAATGGTGTCTACTTTGTAATCATCCGTATGTTGGTGTTTTCACGATGTCTGAAGAAACATGGCCAGCGCACTGAATTTGTTTCCTAGTTGCTGACATCACAGACAAACCCTCTGCGATGTCACCCATACGTTTACTGAACATTCCTTCTGAAGGCCAATAAGTGTTGCTCTGTGTGTCACCATGTAGGCGGTGCTAGCCCCGCCTACGTCCCAGCCAACCTATAAATGAGTAAAGGGGTGGAGCATATTCAAGATCTGCATGATATAAGTGAGAGGAATGAAGCCTGAACACGCCCCCATCTCAGAATTACTAAACAAGCTATAGTTAACAGGCTAACGTTTGCGCGGGCGTTTTATTAAAGAATGTTTTTGTGGACTGGTCGGTGGTTTTCATGACAGGTGGCTTTGGTGCAGCTATTAAAAATTCTAAACGTGGAGTAACAGTGGAGCTAACAACACCAAGCTACCCATACCTGCTCACAGTGCTAATAATGCTAACAGACAAATTAAATTTATCTGGATGGAAATACTTGAGCGCAGACTTATTAAATTATATGTTATGGCAATTAGCCACAAAACAAGCCATGCTATTACTGATATTTGTAATAAAAAGCTTGAAAAAGAACTGAAATGTTTGGTCCACAACAGCTAGCAGACACGACTAGCGGTCTCTGTTAGCAGGGCTCTGGACTTGACTCATAGCACACAATAGCTGTCAATCAAAATGCTCAACCTTAATTATTCATCACTTACTTTATAGCATAAAATATGTTAAACTGATGAGTTATTTTTTTAAAAATTATCTCCTGGGCATATTGTCATTGAGAGGAAAACTAGCTATATTAGATAGTGGCGGGCACAGCTAACCAAAAAGTTAGCTTCAATAACCATTAATCCAATAACTGAAAAGTATGATTATGACAATAAACCGATAAACTGCTAAAAAATGTATCTTTATTACAGATAACCGATAACTTTTAGTATTGATTCCGACACGGCCATATCAGATTACACTGTCGGCTTCTGATAAACCATTTTCACTTTAAGCGCCGCAGGGGCTTCTGGGTAAATTCAAGGATCACAAACACAAAGAACACACGAAAAATTAATAAATAAAAAAATAAAACTCCAAACACTGTCATCATCTTTCAAAAGTAGTAAAACACAGTATTAGAAGTCACAGTTTATCTCAGTATTAGATACACCATAATTTCCGAGCTAAAAGCTGCCGCTTTTTTCACATGCTTGGAACCCTGCAGCTTAAACAACCAAAATACATCCATTAATGCATTGACTGGCAGAGTAAAATACATGTAGTAAATATAAATTCTTACCTGTTGGTTTCAGTGGGATTCATCTGAATAAATAATCCACGTTTTAAATCCAAAACAATGTCTAAACATAAAGAAAAGTCCCTCCCTCTGTACACACAGCTGTGTCGTGAGAGCTCCTCTCCCCCACCGAGTCTTGGCGATTAAATTACAGCCACAAAAAAATAAAATAAAATAATGTTAAAATTACTCTGTTTTGTTTTTGTGTCGAGTGGACAAGCCACTGTAACGTGCAAAGTGAACCTGAACTACACTACCCACAATACTCCCTGCGTCGACCGGCCAATTACGTTTTGCGCTTAATGATAATGTCATCAGCAAGCGACAGGCAGCCAGTCTGCTCAGTGGCTATAAACACACAACAAACAGACTAAAATGTTTGATTTTAGGGTTTTTATCTGTTAAACTTTATCAGCAAAGAAAATGTTATTGGACTGAAAGTTATCTGAACTAAATTTATCGCAAGATAATTGGTCCGATGATGGTTTTAAAACTTATCTGAAAAGCTAATCCGATAGCAAAAACATTAGCTTCAATAATTATCTGCTATGGGATTAGCTGAACTGTGCCCACCACTGCTATTAGAGACCAAAACCTTTTTTGTACAAGGCGGTAAACATGTTTATATCTGCCATAAACTTGGACATTTTAACTGTTGGGAAAGTGTAGTGACACGGACCCACAACAGGGGGCGTAAATGAACGGACAATGGAAGGAGACAAATTATAACACTTTACTGTTGTGAATGTCACAACCAAACACAGCAGATTCAGAATGTGCAACAGTCAATTAATAAAGGTGTCGTGTGGGCAGGCTCGACGATAGGAGACGCCCGTCTGGAAACGAACCGGAACCACACGATTTCCACCGCCTCCTGAACTCGAGGAATACCGGAGCCGCCAAGTCCCGGAGTCCCCAGGTGGCCACCTTCCCGGCGTGTCGGATCTGGTACTGCTGGCAGAAAGCAAAAGACAGTCAAAGGGTGGGTGTGTGAACACCCAGTAACAATGGTGGGAATGCCACCTCCACCTCTCACTCAACACGTTGCAGCGGTCTCAGATGAAGAGGAGCGCCGTCTTGCACAGCCTCCGCAAAAACGACCGGTTCTCCTGCAAACACTCACAATAACAGATTTATAAATCACAAAAGGCTGAGAGTATTACCTCCAGATGAAGCTGATATCTTGGCGGTTTGGTGGAGGTGTCTTCCTGCTTTTATACCAGATGTGATGATTAGTGACAGCTGTCACGGATGATGGGTGACAGCTGTCACCACGGCTTGTTCCTGAGGCGGCAGCGCCCTCTCGTGCCTGAAGCCCGCACTTCAGGCAGGGCGCCTTCTGGTGGTGGGCCAGCAGTACCTCCTCTTCAGCGGCCCACACAACATTAACATGACCTTCTATGGATAGTAATTCCCTTTTGCAGCCAACCTCAAGTGGTCATTCAATGAACTGCAAGATTTTGCACTTTTGGGTTTGCTTCATTTCACACAGCCGGAGGTTGAGGCTCAGTTGATATCCACGTTGAATTTTTGAACTTGAAGATAAATTCACTTATGTCGGCAGTGACATTCGCGTCTCTTCGTCCTTGACCTTTAAGATCAGGAGACACCTGGGAAGAACTTATGGATTCATGAGACCACTGCACAGATATGTTTGATGCTGATGGTTTATCAGGAGAAAGAATGCCGAAGTCTTAAGGGTCCTTGTGCTTCCCGTCTTAATAGGCTTTGCTTTTCCAAAGCCTAGGCACAGATTGTGTTAAATGCAACACGAACTCACCAAAGGGAACACGGATTAGCGGTATTTACACAAGGTGGGCGCTGAGCATGAAATCCACAATTGCAATAAGTGGAATCTACCAGTGACTCTTTGCACTTTGGAGAAGGATTTTTCATTCAAGACAATAGATCAAATGTAGGCTTGAGTCTTCCATGCGCCTTCTGGTAAATTGTGACGGCCTTCTTCTCTGTTCAGCTCCACCATGATACAATAAATGATGGTGCAACAAACCAGAGTTTCATGATGCGCAGTTTGTCCAGGCACGCCAACAGAAGCCTAAAACACATTTAGCATTGTCATGGCTGTCTTGGTGGCTTCCCTCATTTGTCTCCTTCTTGCATGCTCACTCAGTTTTTGAGGGCTGCCTTCTCCAGTACAAAACTGTTTGTATTTCTTAATGATGTATGTAAATTAAGTCAAAGAGCAATTCTGTGGCTTTGAAATGTTCATGCTTCCATCCCCTGACTTGTCTATGAAAAAAACTGGCTGTAAAAGTAATGCTTTTTTATTAGAAATAACCCTTATGCAGTATTTGTCCAACTACTCATGTGTTCTAAAAATTTAATTCCTGAAAGGTTAAATTTCCTTAATCTTCTTGAATTAAAGCTTAAATTCGACGATACAAACATGTGATTCCTATGGTCATTGTTCAGTTCCATCTCCACTGTGTTGGAGAAATAAAATGTCAGCGTGCATCTTTACGTGTGTCTGTGCAGGAACATTTATAACTCATACTGAGGCCTCTGCACAGAAATAGCAGCACAACACCAGAAAAAATCAAAACAAAATGAAAAGGAGCAACAAACAGGAAGCGAAGTGTAAATGGAGCATCTTCACAGGAAGGAGGTGGGGCAGGGGCCCCTGCACGGAGGGACAGAGGGGTGATGATGAGAACGGACACGAGCCGCATGAGGCCAACCTGACCACGCCAGGGACCCCCGCTGCACATCCTGCAGTGTGCTAATGTCTGCACACACGGACACACTGTTCAGTGCACAAGGCTTCAGACACAACACTCATTTTTCTAAACAAAAAAGATGCTCAAATATCAATATGTGAATTAAATGTAAAATGCTTGAAATGATTGTGTTATTAAGCAGGAACAACACTGCAGCTGTCTTTTTTTAGACCTGTAATTTGTAATGATTGTGCACCATCTAGTGGTGATTTGTTTTGCAGCTGCATAATAGCTGGAAATCACAATGTTCATGCATGCTCTTTCATGCATGCCAGGGTTTATTCTAAGGATTTTTTACAACTGCACAAGCCTTAAGGTTGATGTTGATATGACTCTTACCAAAGACACATAAGACAGCCAATGAGTTGCACTTACTTGAAAATTGGTTTAAATGTTACTATGCCAGCCATACTTAAGATAACTTTACTTTAGGTTTGTGTTGTTGTAACTTGAGGTTTATGATCTTGTACTTCTGGTATGACCCCTGGGCTGGCCCTAGATTATGACAGTTTTTGCTTCTTTTGCTCATTGAGGTTTATAATGTCAGAAGCAATAATGGATGATAATCCTAATTGTTTAGTAATAAGTAACAATTGCATGGTTTACAATGTATAGTATGAAGTAATTAGAAGTAATATTATCTAAGTTATTAATAAATAATAAGTATGTTTGAATTACATTGTAAATTTAATGAAAATAAAAATACATTGTTGAGTGATTAGTGACTTCTGTTGTGGTTCAATATAGACATTATCAACTCTTTTCATCATGGAAATTTTTGAAAATTAAACAAAATGTGAAAAAAAAATCTGTAAAAATTTGGTATTTACAATTGCACAAATTTGGATTTACAACTGCACATTTTCAATTTACAACTGCACAAAAGGAGTGCAACTACATGTTAGAATAAACCCTGATGCATGCATGTATCCGTGTGTGTGTGTGTGCCAAAAAATAACATGATGAGAAAGTCTGCATACCAGCACACAAACAGCTAAAGTTACTTTGATAAACCAGACTTAACTAAGTGGGTGAACTTTCACACACAATTCATTTTGGCAGCAAAAACATCCTAAATTTGCTCAGACACGTGTGTGGAACCCTGCTGCTCATTCCACACACGTGGAGGACATCAGAAGTCACTCCCAGTTTGTCTCACAAACACACACGCTGGTCCGTGCCTCTGGGCCCCACCATCCACCATCCACCATCCCAGAATTCTCTACTTTGGTCCTTGACCCCCTTCTCTTTTTTTTTTTTTTTTTTTTTTTTGGCCCACTCCTGCAGAAAAAGGTCACATTTCTGAGAAGTGACTTCCATACATGTTCCATGCTGGGTCGTCACTTTGAATTTTCAGAGACCTTTCACGTCATGCAGCCTTCAAACTCAAAGACTACAAACACACAACCGCGCACGACCTTCCAGTTTGTGATGATATTATGGACAGATTATTGTCTCTCTGTGACCACAATATTAAACATATTCTAGGAAATTATATTTTGATTGTCATCGTCATCCACTAGCTTTGATGATTTGAGGTCCAATAAAATTTCATTGCACCTGTTTCACACATACAGTGCCCTCCAAAGGTGTTGGGACACTTGGTATTTCAGACATTTTAATTTATTTATGCCATTACAAATACAAAAATAAATAAATAGAAAATACAAAAATAAAAAATTCTAAAATTATCTTCCTTAAGTTAAAACTGAAAGCAAATCTCTACAACTTGATATAAACTGTCGTGCTCGGCCCCAACTCGGGGTTTAGGTATTATTTAATTGATTTATTTCCTCTGTGGTTCTCTAGTTTTATTTACCATATGTTCATAAGCTGTCTTTTAAGTCTCTGTTCGGTTTTGTTTACTGCTTTCCTTTGTGTATATTGTAGTAACCGGTTCATGTGTTATCATTTAGTTTTGCAGTCATTCATTTATTCAGGTTTTTCTGTAGTAGTTATGTAGTCACTGGTTTTGCTTTATTTAGCTTCAGTGTCTTATTGTCAGGTGGTGTTCTGTTAATCTTGGGTTTTATTTTCTGTTATCATTTATTGTGTGATAGTTTTTCATTGCTTTATTATGTAATCACCGGTTTTGTTTTCTGCTCAGCATTTATTCTCTGTTTAACCAATAGTTTGTTTTGCCACTTTTTGTATCCACTATTCTGTATCAGCTCTGCTCTAGTTTTAGATATAATCATTAGTTTTCTGGTTTTCCACTTTTTGACTCGCCACCTTAGTTCTTAGTTTTGCCCCTTTGCTTTGTTCACGTTTATTATGGTTTGTCAAGCACATTGTGTTTTGCACCATTGGTTTTTCTGTCACTTAATTATCTTGCCTCAGTTCACTTTGCTTTTGTCTCACTGTACTCTTTTGCACTTACCTCTGTCTTCCCTGGTCACGCCCCCTTCCAGAGCCTTCCACACACCTGGACCTCATCACCTGTTGATTTACCTGCTCCCTACTTAAGCCCTCACAGTCTCACATCTTACTGCCAGATTGTTGTAGTTTTGCACTTTCCAGCCTCACGTCTCAGTCCTTTTCTGCCTTGTATTTTTGACCTTGCTTATGCTAACCGACCTCCGCTGTGCCAAAGCCCTGAACCTTGCTTGTTTTTTTTGTTTTTTTTTACTTTGCTTCTGCTTCTGCATTTTCCACTCCTCATTGCCACTGTGTTTGACCTCTGCTCATTTTTGGACCTCATCTCAGCCTGCAAGGTTGGGTAGGATTACTTTGAAAGAATATATGTGGATTACATGTATGTATGTACAACCCCTGGCAAAAATTATGGAATCACCGGCCTCGGAGGATGTTCATTCAGTTGTTTAATTTTGTAGAAAAAAGCAGATCACAGACATGACACAAAACTAAAGTCATTTCAAATGGCAACTTTCTGGCTTTAAGAAACACTATAAGAAATGAGGGAAAAAAATTGTGGCAGTCAGTAACAGTTACTTTTTTATACCAAGCAGAGGGAAAAAATATGGAATCACTCAATTCAGAGGAAAAAATTATGGAAACATGAAAAACAAAAGAACGCTCCAACACATCACTAGTATTTTGTTGCACCACCTCTGGCTTTTATAACAGCTTGCAGTCTCTGAGGCATGGACTTAATGAGTGACAAACAGTACTCTTCATCAATCTGGCTCCAACTTTCACTGATTGCTGTTGCCAGATCATCTTTGCAGGTTGGAGCCTTGTCATGGACCATTTTCTTCAACTTCCACCAAAGATTTTCAATTGGATTAAGATCCGGACTATTTGCAGGCCATGACATTGACCCTATGTGTCTTTTTGCAAGGAATGTTTTGACAGTTTTTGCTCTATGGCAAGATGCATTATCATCTTGAAAAATGATTTCATCATCCCCAAACATCCTTTCAATTGATGGGATAAGAAAAGTGTCCAAAATATCAATGTAAACTTGTGCATTTATTGATGATGTAATGACAGCCATCTCGCCAATGCCTTTACCTGACATGCAGCCCCATATCATCAATGACTGTGGAAATTTACATGTTCTCTTCAGGCAGTCATCTTTATAAATCTCATTGGAACGGCACCAAACAAAAGTTCCAGCATCATCACCTTGCCCAATGCAGATTCGAGATTCATCACTGAATATGACTTTCATCCAGTCATCCA
The DNA here is from genome assembly GCF_902500255.1 of Thalassophryne amazonica. Taxonomy (NCBI): domain Eukaryota; kingdom Metazoa; phylum Chordata; class Actinopteri; order Batrachoidiformes; family Batrachoididae; genus Thalassophryne; species Thalassophryne amazonica. Next base: position 13,060,391 of record NC_047116.1, read on the forward strand.
CAGTCCACGATTGCTTTTCCTTAGCCCATTGTAACCTTGTTTTTTCTATTTAGGTGTTAATGATGGCTTTCGTTTAGCTTTTCTGTATGTAAATCCCATTTCCTTTAGGTGGTTTCTTACAGTTCGGTCACAGATGTTGACTCCAGTTTCCTCCCATTTGTTTTGTTGTGCATTTTCAATTTTTGAGACATATTGCTTTAAGTTTTCTGTCTTGACGCTTTGATGTATTCCTTGGTCTACCAGTATGTTTGCCTTTAACAGCCTTCCCATGTTGTTTGTATTTGGTCCAGAGTTTAGACACAGCTGACCGTGAACAACCAACATCTTTTGCAACATTGCGTGATGATTTACCCTCTTTTAAGAGTTTGATAATCCTCTCCTTTGTTTGAATTGACATCTCTCGTGTTGGAGCCATGATTCATGTCAGTCCACTTGGTGCAACAGCTCTCCAAGGTGTGATCAATCAATCAATCAATCAATCAATCAATCAATCAATCAATCAATCAATCAATCAATCAATTTTTTTATATAGCGCCAAATCACAACAAACAGTTGCCCCAAGGCACTTTATATTGCAAGGCAAGGCCATACAATAATTATGTAAAACCCCAACGGTCAAAACGACCCCCTGTGAGCAAGCACTTGGCTACAGTGGGAAGGAAAAACTCCCTTTTAACAGGAAGAAACCTCCAGCAGAACCAGGCTCAGGGAGGGGCAGTCTTCTGCTGGGACTGGTTGGGGCTGAGGGAGAGAACCAGGAAAAAGACATGCTGTGGAGGGGAGCAGAGATCGATCACTGATGATTAAATGCAGAGTGGTGCATACAGAGCAAAAAGAGAAAGAAACAGTGCATCATGGGAACCCCCCCAGCAGTCTACGTCTATAGCAGCATAACTAAGGGATGGTTCAGGGTCACCTGATTCAGCCCTAACTATAAGCTTTAGCAAAAAGGAAAGTTTTAAGCCTAATCTTAAAAGTAGAGAGGGTGTCTGTCTCCCTGATCTGAATTGGGAGCTGGTTCCACAGGAGAGGAGCCTGAAAGCTGAAGGCTCTGCCTCCCATTCTACTCTTACAAACCCTAGGAACTACAAGTAAGCCTGCAGTCTGAGAGCGAAGCGCTCTATTGGGGTGATATGGTACTACGAGGTCCCTAAGATAAGATGGGACCTGATTATTCAAAATCTTATAAGTAAGAAGAAGAATTTTAAATTCTATTCTAGAATTAACAGGAAGCCAATGAAGAGAGGCCAATATGGGTGAGATATGCTCTCTCCTTCTAGTCCCCGTCAGTACTCTAGCTGCACTAGAGTGTGTGATCACTCCTTTTTAGATGCAGACTAACGAGCAGATCTGATTTGATGCAGGTGTTAGTTTTGGGGATGAAAATTTACAGGGTGATTCCATAATTATTCCTCAGAATTGAGTGATTCCATATTTTTTTCCTCTGCTTGGTCTAAAAAAGTAACTGTTACTGACTGCCACAATTTTTTTTTTCCTGATTTCTTATAGTGTTTCTTAAAGCCAGAAAGTTGCCATTTGAAATGACTTTAGTTTTGTGTCATGTCTGTGATCTGCTTTTTTTCTACAAAATTAAACAACTGAATGAACATCCTCTGAGGCCGGTGATTCCATAATTATTGCCAGGGGTTGTACATACATTTGGATTACTTGTAATCTGATTACTTTTGGATTACATTTCAAAGTAATCCTACCCAACCTTGTCAGGCTGTTCTCTGCCTGATACCTCTGCAACGCTGACTGTTTTGCTGTGTACCGAACCAATTGCAAGTAACCCAGATAAACCCTTTTTACTCAAACCATCATGAGTTTGCATTTGCTTCCTACCGCTTTCTGTGTCGAGCCACCTCGAATCATGACATAAACTAATTCAAATATAAAAGCCAAGAAGATGGGCTGCATAAGTAATGGAAGGCTTTGGTATAATACCTGTAAATAAACAGTTTTGCTGCCATTTTTCTTTCTTTTCGTCAGGGGATGAATACATGAACATTTCCAAGTCACTGAATATGTCTTGAACTTTATTTACATCAGTTATTAAGAAACACAAATGGTATGACACTTTATGGTAAATCTGCATGGAGTAGACAGTTCTCAAAAACTGAGTGACAAGTGCAAGAAGAAGAAGAGTGAGGAAAGCCACCAAGACACCCAGACAACCCAGAAGAAGTTAGAAATTGTGCATAAGTGCATGTTTTGTATTTTGTATCTGCAGTTATACAGCTTCAAGTGCTATAGAGGAGGATTTTCTTTCATGAAAGCACAAAATCTAGACTTTCTCCACTCTCTCTCTCTCTCACTCTCTCACACACACAAATAGTCCACTCACACTTTTTTGCACATGGATAAGACAAACAACTTCCTCTGATCCCTTCATTAAGAAAGAGCTGTTGGAAAGAATCAGATTACTCATGATGGCCACAACACTACTGTGTTTGAGCATGATGTGCTAACTGTGCTCATAACGGAGGAGAGGCTAATGCTAATAACCAACAGTATATGTGTGGAATTTTCTGAATGAATCCTGTTACCATAAAGCACTAAGAGACAAACAGACCTGCATGGAGAAGTCTTGTCTTTCAAATGCATCTGCAACGGACTGTAATAAAAATAGTTTGAAGTCAGAAACAAGTGCAGCTAACATTAGAGCTAATGCTAGCGATGATCAGCAGCATGTGCAAAATTGAAAAAGGGATAATAACGCCATCGACAGTTCTTAGGTAGTCCAGATCTCCAGTGACCATTGCAGTGCACAGCTGTACACAGTAATTTTTGCAGAGTAAAATATATTCTGCCAGGATAACACTGGGTCCCAGTCCAAAGACAGTTAAATATACTCTGTCAAAGTGCAAAATTCATTCTATCACAGGGTAAAATCAACTCTATCATGCTGTGAATGACTCTTATTGGAGTTGAAAAACGTGATTTGACAAGACTGTAGAGCTGATTTCACTCTATAATAGTGTATTTAACAAATGTTATCCTGGCAGAGTATATTTTACTCTATAAAATTTACTGTGTATTACTGTACAGCTGAGGTGGTTCACGCATTTGGTAAGGATGCCTCCTGGGCGCCTCCCTAGCTGGGCGGAGACTCCGAGGAAGACCCAGGATTAGGTGGAGAGGTTATATCTCCACACTGGCCTGGGAACGCCTCAATGCCCACTTGTCAGAGGTGGTTAATGTGGCCTGGGAAAGGGAAGTTTGGGATCCCCTGCTGGAGCTGTTGCCCCTGCAACCCGATCCCAGATAAGGGAATGAAGATGAATGAAATGAGTGAATGTTCACTATTTACTATTGTAAATACAGGCTTATATTTATTCAGCCATAGGTGTGTTTTACTTGTAACATAAACGGCCCCAATCAAATCAGAACAAAATCATCTCAGGTTGGGCAAAATATGAGCAAGGTCTAGACTTAATCCACTTTACGGTTTTCAATCAGTGTCCTCTGCCTTTACCTTTCACAGTGGCATTTGCTTGAACTCGGTGCTTTGCTGATTAGTTGGTGAACTCAGAAGTGAGAGGTTTACTGGTGAGAAAACATGTTTGCGCATAGCATCAAAGCATGCAAGCTGTTACAGGAGCAGTCACCAAGGCTGCCTGAGGTGATGCAGTTACTGAAGTCATTCCAGCAACTCTGCCTCCTCCTCCATCTTCATCCACCCATTTTCTGTATATCAGGTGCAGACCGGAGTTTGAAGCCATATTTTTCCCTAGCTCGATCCAGTAGGCTTAATTTATATTAAGAAATACATCAAAAACGTATTTACATAAAATAACCTTTAATTTAGTGCACAGATGGGCACACATACATTTGCTACTTGCATAGCAACTGCAGGGTATAAGATGGGGCCAGAAATTTCATCATGAAATTCATCATGTCTTCCTCAGCATGCACCAATGCACAAAATTTCATAAATCAACAAATCAGCACTGGATGCTATGTTTCCAACATCTGAGCTACACATCACAAAACGCCCCCAGACAGACCTTGCGTAACATTCTTCAGCTAGAGCTCTTAGCAAAATTCTATTATAACTGCATTAATGGTAAATGTCCACCAGGTGGATATATTGCTTCGTACTGGCTGCTGTAGATCACCTAATACAACCAACCTGTTGCTTATAGTAGTAGATGATGTTGTGATGACAAAAATCTGGTGTCTTTCAGACTGGTGTTTTCTCAAAAAGGACTGACCATCACAGAAACTCAACAGCGCCCCCCACAGTTTCTACATATAAAATTGTGGTCAGATATGGAACTGCAGCAAGCATTAAAAACTGCCGTTCAGGTCAATTACCTCTTTGGTTGTGAACATCATACTGGGCAACACAGTGGGCCAAATCAAAGGGAGGAAGGGCCAAAGAAGGCCTATGGGCCCCCAGTTGGTTAGCCCTGGTTTAGATCTCACTTGCATGTAGCAACTTGAGATAACTTGGTGCTGCATGAATAAATTAAATAGCAATTTCTGCAAATTATGGTTTATGAACTCATATCGTAAAGATCACAATACTGGACTTATGACGGTACATCAGGGTTTTTAAACCAAGATTGTACAAAGCTGAAGGTAACTGTGTGGAGTGAAAGGCACAATTTCAAATGATCAGCTCACTTTCCTCGTGTGTTTCAGTCAGAGTTCACCACGAGCAGAGCCTCAGGCCACCTAGTGAGACTTCAGCCAGTGACTGTTTTTCCCTTTCTCAATGCAGCGTTCAGATGGTGCAAGATGTTTAACTCTGCACACAAAATTAACGGAGCGTGAAACGCAGGCCTGAAGGGCAGCGGGCTCCGAACCTGCAGGTGACAGTGTCAACATGAAGCTTGTATCGTGACCTGAGTGGCTCCGTGTTCTAACTGCATTTGACTAGTGACGATTACTGACCTTTTGTATATCCAGCAGCCATCCGTTTCAATTACGCCGCCCTGCTTCGCTGAGAGCGACTTTCGATAGTGTCGCTGCACAGACTGCGGTGTGCTGTCTGTCTTTCACGTGTGGTGTCTCATCTGATTTTTGTATATTGAGTTTTTACGGAGTTGCTTTAATGAGAACCTTCTTCTTTATATTCCAATTAGAATGATAATACACCTTAACTTTCACCATGGGATGAACTTGAAGGAGTTTCTTGAGTGTTTTTGGTGACCTAACATGAACCCTTTTCATACAAGCAACCAGTTGAAGTTGATGTTTGGTTACTTTTTGGAGCCATATTGCTCCATGTGAATAAACCAAGTGGTAAAGTTCGACGCTCTCAGCTGAAGCCCTACCGGAAGAAGACAAAGTTGCAGTTCCGACTGGCAGCTTGAGGCTGGCTTCAAAGGGAGCACATTCTCATAGAAGCCCATGTTAAAATGTCCAACCTTAGAGCAGAAATAAACATGTTTACAGCCTGGTAAAAAAAAAAAAAAAAAAAAACGGCGTAAACACCCCTAAGATCTGGAGAGGTTCTGCCCTTCTTATGATCAACAAATACAACCCCAAATCAGAAAAAGTTGGGCCGATATGAAAGATGCAAAAATTAAATAATTCGTTTTAGCTTTTTGGAAATAAAAAATGCCTGAGTTCCACAATTTTGAAATCAGGATGGAATTTGAGCCAAAAATCAATAATGGGAAACCATTTCCAGACTGGAAGCAGGAACTTTCACCTTCTTGTAAAGGTTTCCTCATCACCATCACCAGGGACCCCATGACCAGATCAGCTGTTCCTGGATGAGTAACAGACTTCCCCTTTTTCAAGTTTCACATGCAGAATATTTGTGGCATAATCAGTTTCACAGCATAACAAAATAGTTGCATTTTGAAATCAAACATGAGACAAATAAAGACTATTTTCGACAAATTAAAATGCCCCAAAATACGTTGAGAAGGTCAGAATCTCAGTTTGCTGAAGGAGAAATGTTCATTCTAACAACTGTTCTCGGAAAATAACAGTTTGTGTGTTTTGTATGTGAGTGTGTGTTTTAATTTGCATTTTTCATTTTGTGAATCTTTGTTGAGGGTTGGTGGTTGAGATGTAGACATTCTTGTCTTCAACAGCACATCACAGGACTGTGACATTTTTTCTCTTTTCTTTTCTTTTCTTTTCTTTTCTTTTCTTTTTTACAAGCACCAAACAAACGACAGTTTTCTCCTCATCTTCCATCCGCTGCACACCGGGCCTCCTGCCTGCACACCGACATCAGAAAACCTCACAGGCATCGCACAACGCATAACCTCAGACTGTAGATGGTATCACTTCATCTAACCTTTCTTCACGCTGCGCAGTCCAATTGCACCTGAAACAAGTACAAGCACTCCTGTAACGTGCGAAAGCTTCAAGGAGGCAACAACCCTGTTTGTGCCAACTGTGCTAATAATAAAGGCTGTGAGCAGCCAGACTGAACAGGAGAAGCTCATGAAGTCAGTCAGGTCCATAAGTATTTTGACAGCAACCCAACTTTCAAATTAACCTTGAACAAAAAAGTTACAGTATATTCCTGGTTCCTCTGTTTGGGTGTTTGATTATCGGGCTCTGACCCTCTGCTTGTTTACATGGTTTCCTCTCTTGCTGCGTCCCTCATGGACACTGTCAATTGATGAACTGCCTTCCTGAGTGCTGAGCTCTCGTCTTTACCCATGACCATTCTCTCTGCTTGTTCCTGCACAAACATTATTGCATGGACTCATCCTGTTGGGTTTCCTTGCTCATCCTGCTTTGAAATAAAAGTGTCTTAGTTGTTCTCTGCTCAGGGGTCCTCAGTACAGTGGTCCCATGATCCACCATGCTGGTGTATCAGTGCTGAGGATCCCAGCAACTGGAAAAGGCCAAGGAGATGCCCACGTGTCACCTGACTGGAGCAGACAGTCGACAACTTTTACCAGGTGGGAATGGAAAGGTTGTCCGCCTTGACCCAAACAAAGCCTCAGGATGGATGTGTAGTGTGACTGATTGAACAACAAATTTTGCACACTACCTGAATGTTACCAACCTCACAGGGGCACCCCGGTAGGGATAAATCAGGTTGCAATTCAATATTCTAATTCAGCCGTTGTCACACTTAAGAATGCTGGGATCCGCTTTGAAATCAGAAAATCATCTGGGACTTCCCAAACCTTTACTCACAATTCTGACATACACATGAGACGAAGATGAAGTATTTCAATATATACAATATGTTAAATTAGATCATCTATGGAATTTTCCAGAATATAGCTCTCACCAGAGTATAAGTTGCACCTATCCAAAAGTGCCCCATGAAGAGGAAAAATGTGCACAAATCACACCGGAGTACAAGTTGTATTTATTTTTCAAATGTTTGCTACATTTGATGCAATAAGAAGCTAAATTAACTTAATTAATTAGTTAAAGAGCACAAGTTAATTACTGCTATTATACCTATGAGGCACTGAACAAATGATCATATCTGAGATAAACGTGCAATGTAATTAAATGTTTGAAAACTTGCCGCAATGTTAGAAAACATGGATAAACTGCTTTTTCATGTCGATGAATAAAGCATCATAAGCTCAACATTTTTAATGTCTTTTGTAAAATAGTTCTAAAAGATAATACCCTTACAGTACTAGGTACTTAAACTTAGCTCCTTCTTCTTCTTTTAAGCTAAGCATAGGTCTCTTCAAAGACCCGTTCTTATTGTCCCACATAGTCCAAACAAGTGCTGTGCTGAGTAAAATACAAAAGTAATATTCTCTCTTTTTATTTCAGAGTGTGTTCTTCCTGTTAGAAAGCATTTCTTAAATTTTAATAATTCCCTATGACAAACTTCTCCATCTTCTTCCTGTTCTTCTACTCTGAAGTGCATGTGAATCATTATCTTATCTGTATACAGGAGCAAGTAGTCATTCATGTAGATGTGCTATCCTGTGACTATAGATGATAATGCAGTATTTTTTCAAATAAGTCACTTTAGAATATAAGCTATGAAACCTCCCGAACCAATAAAATAAAATGTGACTTATACTTGAAATACTTGGAAAAATACAGTAAATGACAACTAGCACATCATTTAAATTCCCAGCCCCCCCCCCCCCCCAAACAACAAAAAAAAAATTCTGATGAAAAATAAATTTAAAATTAAGTAAATTTATTTGAAAATATTTTAAGTTATTTTAAGCTGCATTAAAAAAAAAATGCAAATTAAATACTTTTTTCATGAAATTTGTTTGTAATGACCTCTCATGACTCACCTGCAGTAACTTGGTGCACTTTGAGAACCACTGTTCTAATTGATTAGGTTCATTATTGCAGTAGGACAAAAAAAAGCAGGGGTGGTGTAATGTGGAGTTGCATCAGGAAGGGCATTCGGTGTAAAATTTGTGCCAATTCAACATGCAGATCCACCTCAGACACGGGAGCAGCCGAAGGGACTTACTGTAGTAGGAAAAAATGTCATAGTTGGTTTACTTATTTATTTTGAATAGGAAAGTTTGAAGACTTCAATTTAGATCTTCTCTTGACCTGCTGATATGGGGGGTCATAGACGCATCATAATTGTGCATGCCTAAAACTCTTGCACACAGCTGATGATGTTAATGTCACAGAACTGGAGGAGAAAACCTCCCGCAGACTTTATATATGACGGCTCTGTCAGGTGACAGGCAGGCATAGAGAAGAAGGAGGTGGGATTTGAAAGGTCTTACAAGTTCTTCAGAGTTCTTGAGATATGCAACTCGATTTGCAGTCAGCAGTGAGTGAGACGGAGTGGGAACGTGGCAAAACAAGTTTGTCTCTCCAGCCATCGTAAATCTGAGGAGCAAGAACATATTTAGTCTGTAAGAACAGTGTTTCGCTCCCTGCTTCTGATTTATCAGGTGGTTCTCTTCTTTGAAGGCCAGGTGGGATGGATGTCGATAACATCACACGCTCCTCAGCTGACATCGCTCCAACAACCCACAGCAGCTGTGATGTGTTTGTGTACCAGAGTGCAGCAACGTTCCTCTTCCCCATTTTCTACTCTGCAGTCTTCATCATCAGCGTTTGTGGCAACAGTTTGGTTCTTTATGTGATCTGCCAGAGGAAGCAAAAGTTCAATTCCACGTCCATCTACCTGGTCAACCTGGCGCTGTCCGACACCCTATTTACGCTGGCTCTGCCGGGTCGGATTACCTACTACATCCGCCACTTTGACTGGCCCTTCGGTGACCTCCTCTGCCGACTCACCACCCTGCTGTTCTTGCAAACACATATGCAGGTAACGTCAGTCATTTCTGCTATTTAGGTCCAAGCAGGTTTCCGTTACCACTTAACAGGACTAACAACACTTAAATCCAGCCTCAGTGTACCATGGTCTACACAAATGTATGGTGGCCATGACACGGTGGCAGCTGTAGCTATATAGTGGTCACTGAAGGATTACACATTGATCAAAATTTAAAAACGCTCCAATCATATTGAAAAATATACCACATTATTTGTCTGATCATGAAGATTCCAAAAATGTATAGGTCAAAACATTATGGGGTTATGGTGTAAAAATAGCAAAAATGGTCTCAAAAGTCAGTTTCAGTTTGTCCAGGGGTCAAAGGTTGCTCCATTTTTGGTAAAATGTGAAGCAAATTATGGACTGAGACAATAAACAGGAATTGTATGCACCATCTACTATGCATAATTATCACATTACAGGGTAACATGTCATTGAATTCAATGGATTTTGTCATTGTTTGATCATTACCTTGGAGACCATGGTCAAAACTATTCCCTTTATTAATCCCATTAGCCCCATCTATAATCAGCATCACTTTTTACCAACGCTGGAGCAATTTTAACTTTTGAACTACATGACCTTTGTCACCGTTTTTGATTTTTTAATCCGTATCTCCACAGCATTTAGTCATAGATAGTTCAAACTATACTTTTTTGGAATCCTTATGATCACACCATTAAGTCGGTATACTTTTCAATCTGAATGGAGCATTCTTAAATCTTGACCACTGTGTCATCCTTTGTTGATCCCTACCTGGCTATAGCTAGGTCCCTGGGATGGCGACCATACATTTTGTGTAGGTCATGGTACACTGAGACTGGATTCTAAGCGTTGACTTCCATTAATTATAAGAGCAATATTCAGTTGGATCACACAAAAATTTGGCATCTCTGAGATATTTAAAGTAATTTGCTCTGGAGCCACTGAGTTGAGATGGATTTGTTGTATTTATTTATTTATTATGGACATAACATTCACATTGGACAAACCAGATGCAATGTTTTAAGTGTTATAGCAAAATATGCTAATTTTCAACACCTGTCCATAGAGGTGGATTTAGATATTACTGTGGCAAAAACTTTTATCTTGCAAACAATTTGACACCATAATTAACATGGTTCAACAAGAACTGCCTGCAGGGACAGATGGGTGCATTTGCTATCTTAGTTGGGTCGGTAATTGGGTTGTACATATTAATAATGACACTTTGCATTGCAGTTGGAAATGATTTTGATCTTTCCTATCAGGCATTGCCTTCATGACCTGTATCAGTTTGGACCGATACCTGGCCATGGTGCACCCGGACCGGCTGCAGTGCTTGCGGACTGTGAAGGTGGTGCGTTGGGTCTGCTGTGTGGTCTGGGCTATGGTTTCCCTGCAGATTGCTCCTCTGATGTTCAGGAGCATGCTGCACGAGCACCAGCATAGACGCACCTGCATGGAGTACTTCAACTTTGAGGGTTCCTCTTCCACACCTTACGTCCTGCTCGTGGGATGCATCTTCTCCTTCTGCTGTCCGCTCGCCATCATCCTGGGCTGCTACGCCAAAATCAACCTGAAGTTGCGTGCTGCAGCCAAGCCGAATTCTCTGACCGGCCGTTCGAGGAGGGGCCACAGGGCCAACACCATCATCCTCCTCATCCTCCTCACCTTCATCACGTGCTTCAGCCCTTATCACCTCAACGTCATGCAGTTTATGTCCAGAAAGATGCACCACCAGCCGAGCTGTCAGGAACTCAGGGCCTTTAAGGTGTCCTTACAGGTAAGACCTGTGGCTGTTCTTCTCATTTTAACAGACATAGCTTGTGTTTTCCCTCATCTAAATTGTTTTTTTTTTTTGATCATAGATTACTGTTTCACTAATGAACTTCAACTGCTGCCTGGATCCGGTCATCTACTTCTTTGCCATTAAGAGCTACAAGAAGCGAGTGAAGAGTCTGTTTAAGGACCATCTGTTCACCTCTGGTGTTTCGTCCAAAATGACAACTGAGAACAGCAGCAGCAACACCTGAGAAAAAAAAATTAAATATCCAAATTATCATTCCACTAAAAAGCATTTTAAATCATTAAGAAACAAATCAAGTCAAGTCCATAATATTGAAGTTAAAACATCCATATTATCATTATTATAATTAGGTTTGTGCATGAAATCTTGAAGGCAGTTGCTAATGATAACAATAAAATCACTGTAAAAACCTAATGAAATACAACCAAATTTTCTTATAAAACACAGCAGAAAACTGGAAAGTCCTTATATATTTTTAAAGTAGAGAAGTCATTTTTTTAAAACATATTCCTATTTATTTATAAATTTTAGTTAGTTATCACTCTTTTTCATTCATTCATTAGGAATCTTAGCAGTTCTTGTTTGTGTTTTGTTTTTTACATAATGTACACAGCACAATTTTCAACACTGACCTTTTCACTGATCTGAAAGGATTATGAGCTTCATTTTTGCTTTTATAAATAAAATTATCATTCCAAAACTATTTTGCATTCACTAATTTTGTTGTTGTCTTATAAAATTTGGTGTGAATATCTGAAACAGTTGATTGTACACAAAAGTAATGGAATCAGCACTAAATATTTTTATTACAAGAGTGAATTTTAAGGATTTCATGGATTACACTGTTTTATAGGTTATTTCTGTGAGCCTGCTTTCTTTTGCACATTTCATTACTCACACACAAATGAACTTCAACTATGCCAGTGAGAAGACACGTCATTCTCTTTCTTACCCACATCTGAATCGTGTGTGGGTGTACGTAGATGAACACCATCACAATCCTCACCCACATTTCTGCTGCCCCCCCAAAGGCCTCATTCACCTGCCTGCTCCCACATGATGTGGTGGAAGCAAATAGGTGAATGCCTGCTCCCAGTGGGGTCGCTGCTTGAGTCCCGCAGGTGTGCAGTGTCTGTTTATAGTGCACAGAGTGCTGTGTTTAAATTTAACCTTTACCATTTCCTGTTTATGTATTTAATTTGAGACAATCCCTTATAATTTTGCATAGAAAGCAACATGTACATGTACTTTTACTTTTAAAATATGCATATAAGTGGTGCAGAATGCAAATCAAATTTCAAATAGTCATAAAATAATAGTTATTTAATCTCTTTCTGGCAACAGTTTGAAATACGAGGTCTGTGATGAAAAAAGCGGTCCGTTTTATTTTTTTCAAAAAATAAATAGATTTGATTCATATATTTTTACGTCAGACAAGCTTGAACCCTCGTTCGCATGCGTGAATTTTTTCACTCGTGTCGGTGACGAGTGAGGAGTGCTCCACCCCACCCGTCGGAATCTCTTTGTCTGAATAGCCGCTGCGGACGGCGCGCGTTGCTTTATCAACATTTTTTCTTGACCTGTGTGTTGTGTGGGCCGCTGAAGAGGAGGTACTGCTGGCCCACCACCACCAGATGGCGCCCTGCTTGGAGTGCGGGCTTCAAGCGCGAGAGGGCGCCGGAGCCACTGGGAGTGACAGCTGTCGCTCTTCATCAGCACCAGCCGTCACTCATTCAACCCATCACCATCACCATAAAGGCCGGACTGCAACTCCACCTCCTCGCCGAGAAATCATCTACCATACAGGTAATTTTCTCTGCTGAATCTAAACCGAACAATAGTCTGATCTCTTTTGCAGCCATTTTCCTGTGATGGATTCCTTGTCTGCTGTGTTGGCGTTTGGTGTGGACTGCGACGGCTTCGCCTCCCACCCCACCCAGATAAGTGGTTGTCTCAGGAGCTGCACGAGTGTGTGATTGGAGGTGGAGGTGCTCCCTCCTTACTGAACACAGACTGTGGGATTACTGAGTGTGCGTACTCACACTCATCAAACTGTTTCTGTTCTCTGCCAGCAGTACCGGGTCTGACTGCTGAAGACAGTGGCCACCTGGGGCGCAGGGCTTGGCAGCTCCGGTGTTCTTCAGATCCGTGGTGATGGAAGCTGTGTGGGTTCCGGCTCTTCTATCACCAGACGTCTTCTATCTTCGAGCCTGCCACACGCCACCTTATGTATGATTGACATTCCGCAATATTGTTATTGTCTGTACTTCGTTGTGCGCTTCACAACATTAAATTGTTACTTTTTGGCTTATCCATTGTCCGTTCATTAACGCCCCCCTGTTGTGGGTCTGTGTCACGACACCTTCCCAACAGGATTTCTCGGCCAGCGTCATGGATCCCGAGGGGCGTCAACCATCGCTTGAACAGCCAATGGAAGAGCGAGTTGCACAGGCGCCAGCAGGAGGCATGTTAGGTGAGCTGCAGCACATCTTAACCGCCTTTACTGCTCGGTTGGACTTAGTTACCGAGCAGAGCATTGTTCTCAATCGAAGGATGGAGGCTCTCACCGCCCAGGTGGAAGTGCATGCTCAGGGCGCTGCTGCAGCACCTCCTCCTGCTGACCGAATGCCAGAGACAGACATTCCACTGGTCGTTCAACGAACCCCCCACCTTCCCCTGAAGCATACATAAGCCCTCCGGAGCCGTGTGGAGACGTGCATAGACTTCTTGATGCAGTGCTCGCTCGTCTTTTCACAGCGTCCCGTCATGTACGCGTCAGACGCTAGCCGGGTGGCTTACGTTATAAATTTGCTTCGAGGAGAGGCACGCGCCTGGGCTACGGCACTCTGGGAGCAGAATTCACAGCTCCTAACAATTTACACTGAGTTTGTGAGGGAGTTCCGACAGGTGTTCGACCACCCTCATAGAGGCGAGACCGCTTCAAGCGTGCTGCTGTCGCAAAGACAGGGAGGTCGGAGTGCAGCGAAGTATGCAGTCGACTTCCGCATCACGGCAGCGCGAGCCGGCTGGAATGCTGTTGCGCTCCGCGCCGCCTTTGTAAACGGACTGTCTCTGGTCCTTAAGGAGCACCTGGTGGCAAAGGACGAGCCGCGGGATTTAGACAGGCTTATCGACCTGGTTATACGGTTAGACAACCGATTAACAGAACACCGACGGGAGCGAGACGAAGGGCGTGGTCAGGCACAAACCGTCCCTCTTCCTCCCGGGTCCGAAAGGGAGCCGACTTCCCCACGCTCCACAGCCAGGGCTCTCCATGTGACGACAGCTCCCCCTGCTGACGTTGCTATGGAAACGAGCAGGGCCAAAAAGCGATCAGATCAGAGACAAAGGAGGCTGATCCGTGGAGGGTGTTTTCTCTGCAGCTCAACCGAGCACATACAGAGAGAGTGCCCCAAACGGTCAAAACAGCAGCACTCGTCCTTAGAGACTGGGCTAAGGGTGGGTCACAATACCCACGCAGGGAAACCCCGAAAATCTGCACGTATCCCAGTCATGATCCTGAGTGGGGATCTAACCCTTCACGCCCCAGCACTGGTGGACACGGGGTAGGAGGGGAATCTGCTGGACAGCAGATGGGCAAAGGAGGTAGGGCTCCCTCTAGTGGCCTTACCGTCACCATTGTCGGTGCGGGCACTAGATGGCACCCTTCTTCCATTAATCACACACCAGACACAGCCCATGACTTTGGTTGTTTCTGGGAATCACAGGGAGGAGATTGTGTTTTATGTAACACCTTCTACCTCCCGAGTGATTTTGGGTTTTCCATGGGTTTTAAAACACAATCCCCGGATTGATTGGCCGTCTGGGGTTGTGGTTCAGTGGAGCGAAACCTGCCACCGGGAGTGTTTAGGATCCTCGGTTCCACCCGGTGTGACAGCTAAGGAGGAGGTTTTAGTCCCCACCCAATCTGGCGGCGGTGCCAGCCGAGTACCATGACCTTGCTGACGTCTTCAGCAAGGATCTGGCACTCACGCTGCCCCCCACACCGTCCGTACGATTGTGCCATTGATTTGATACCGGGCGCTGAGTACCCGTCCAGCAGGCTGTACAACCTCTCTCGTCCGGAACGCGAATCAATGGAGACCTACATCCGGGACTCGTTAGCTGCCGGGTTGATCCGGAACTCCTCATCCCCGATGGGTGCTGGTTTCTTTTTTGTGGGTAAGAAGGACGGCGGACTCCGTCCATGCATTGATTACAGAGGGGCTGAACGAGATCACAGTTCGCAACCGATACCCGTTACCTCTGTGGATTCAGTGTTTACGCCCTTGCATGGAGCCCAAATTTATACAAAATTGGATCTTAGGAATGCTTATCACATGGTTCGGATCCGGGAGGGAGAAGAGTGGAAGACGGCATTTAACACCCCCGTTAGGTCACTTTGAGTACCTGGTCATGCCGTTCGGCCTCACCAATGCGCCCGCGACGTTCCAAGCATTGGTTAATGGACGTCTTGCGGGACTTCCTGCATCGGTTTGTCTTCGTATATCTAGACGATATACTCATCTTTTCTTCGGATCCTGAGACCATGTCAAGCATGTACGTCAGGTCCTACAGCGGTTGTTGGAGAACCGGCTGTTTGTGAAGGGCGAGAAGTGCGAGTTTCACCGCTCTTCTTTGTCCTTCCTGAGGTTCATAATCTCCTCCAACTCTGTCGCCCCTGATCCGGCCAAGGTTGCGGCGGTGAGAGATTGGCCCCAACCAACAAACCGTAGGAAACTGCAACAGTTACTCGGCTTTGCGAATTTCTACAGGAGGTTCATTAAGGGTTACAGTAAGGTAGTTAGCCCCCTGACAGCCCTGACCTCCACTAAGGTCCCCTTCAACTGGTCGGATCGGTGCGAAGCCGCGTTTAGGGAGTTGAAGCGCCGGTTCTTGTCTGCACCAGTTGTGGTGCAGCCTGATCCTACTCGCCAGTTCACAGTGGAGGTGGATGCCTCTGACTCAGGGATAGGAGCCTGTACAAACTGTACATCCCACCAGAGGCCAGAGCTGCGATTTTGGACTTCTGTCATGGTTCCAAGCTCTCCTGTCATCCCGGGGTGCGCAGAACCATGGCAGTGGTCCAGCAGCGCTTCTGGTGGGCATCTATGGAGGCCGACGTCCGGGACTACGTCCAGGCCTGTACCACCTGTGCCAGGGGCAAGGCTGACCATAAGAGGACTTCAGGACTCCTCCAGCCCCTACCGGTACCTCACCACCCCTGGTCCCACATTGGCCTGGACTTTGTCATGGGCCTCCCGCCGTCCCAGGGCAACACCACCATCCTCACGATAGTGGACCGGTTCTCCAAGGCAGCCCACTTCGTGGCCCTCCCGAAGCTCCCAACAGCCCAGGAGACAGCAGACCTCCTGGTCCACCACGTCGTGCGTCTGCATGGGATACCAGCGGACATCGTCTCAGACCATGGCCCTCAGTTCTCCTCTCAGGTCTTAAGGAGTTTCTGCAGGGAACTGGGGGCCACCGTGAGTCTCTCGTCCGGGTATCACCCTCAGACAAACGGACAGGCAGAACGGGCCAACCAGGAGCTGGAGCAGACCCTCCGTTGCGTTACCTCCGCGCACTCCGATGGCCTGGAGCACCCATCTGGCCTGGATCGAGTACGCCCACAACAGCCAAGTGTCGTCAGCCACCGGCCTCTCCCCATTTGAGGTGTGTTTGGGTACCAGCCCCCATTGTTTCCACTTGTGGAGGGAGAGGTCGGTGTGCCCTCGGTCCAGGCCCACCTCAGGAGGTGTCGCCGGGTGTGGCAGACGCCCGTTCTGCCCTGTTGAAGGCCCGGACGAGGGCCAAGGCCCATGCAGACCGCCGGCGTTCCCGGGCCCCT
This sequence comes from Thalassophryne amazonica, assembly GCF_902500255.1. NCBI lineage: Eukaryota > Metazoa > Chordata > Actinopteri > Batrachoidiformes > Batrachoididae > Thalassophryne > Thalassophryne amazonica. The sequence continues at coordinate 13,077,248 of NC_047116.1, forward strand.
GCATACCAGCCCGAGCAGGAGGTGTGGCTTTCAACCAAGGACATACCACTCCAGGTCGAGTCTCAGAAACTGAAGGACCGCTTCATCGGACCATTTACATCCTCAAGTCCTCAGTCCTGCCGCGGTGAAGCTGAAGCTGCCGGCTTCACTGCGGATCCATCCTGTCTTCCATGTGTCGCGCATCAAACCTCACCATACTTCACCCCTCTGTACCCCCGGACCGGCGCCGCCTCCTGCCCGGATCATCGACGGGGAGCCGGCTTGGACCGTGTGCCGGCTCCTGGACGTCCGTCGGAAGGGCCGGGGGTTCCAGTATCTGGTGGACTGGGAGGGGTATGGACCCGAAGAACGCTCCTGGTGAAGAGGAGCTTCATCCTGGACCCGACCCTCCTGGCCGACTTCTACCGGCGGCACACGGACAAGCCTGGTCGGGCGCCAGGAGGCGCCGTTGAGGGGGGTCCTGTTGTGTGGGCCGCTGAAGAGGAGGTACTGCTGGCCACCCCCACCAGATGGCGCCCTGCTTGGAGTGCGGGCTTCAAGCACTGAGAGGGCGCCGGAGCCACTGGGAGTGACGGCTGTCGCTCTTCATCAGCACCAGCCGTCACTCATTCAACCCATCACCATCACCATAAAGGCCGGACTGCAACTCCACCTCCTCGCCGAGAAATCATCTACCATACAGGTAATTGTCTGCTGAATCTAAACCGAACAATGTCTGATCTCTTTGCAGCCATTTTCCTGTGATGGATTCCTTGTCTGCTGTGTTGGCGTTTGGTGTGGACTGCGACGGCTTCGCCTCCCACCCCACCCAGATAAGTGGTTGTCTCAGGAGCTGTACGAGTGTGTGATTGGAGGTGGAGGTGCTCCCTCCTTACTGAACACAGACGGGGATTACTGAGTGTGCGTACTCACACTCATCAAACTCTTTCTGTTCTCTGCCAGCAGTACCGGGTCTGACTGCTGAAGACAGTGGCCACCTGGGGGCAGGCTTGGCAGCTCCGGTGTTCTTCAGATCCGTTGGTGATGAAGCTGTGTGGGTTCCGGCTCTTCTATCACCAGACGTCTTCTATCTTCGAGCCTGCCACACGCCACTTATGTATGATTGACATTCCGCAATATTGTTATTGTCTGTACTTCGTTGTGCGCTTCACACATTAAATTGTTACTTTTTGGCTTATCCATTGTCCGTTCATTTAAAGCCCCCTGTTGTGTTGTGGGTCCGTGTCACGACACCTTCCCAACACTGTGAGGGATATCCGAGTAGACACTATTCGAGAAATTAAGCTGGTTTTTGGTGAAAAGTTTAACGGTGATGAGAGATTATGGGGTGTTTCTGTCGGTTGTAAGGACTTCCCACAGAGCGGACGTCGCGCAGCGCTTCCAGGCGCCGTCGTCGGCCTGTTTCGACCCTGAAACATTCTAATTAAGGCTTAATTCACCCAGAAGTCGTGAGAGAACAGAGAAGATTCAGAACAGGCCGGCATGAGGACTTTATGCGGACATTTCACTGTTTAAGGACATTTTGTAATGAAAGACATGCGCACAAATTCGCCGAGTTGTTTCCGTGACGACTCTGCGAATCTGTGTGCGCCGCGACAGGAAAAACACCTCCGTGTTGAAAACCATTTGTAAAATTCAGGCGGCCCTCTTGATGGCTTTCAACAAGTGACTAACTGAGAAATTGTTTACAGCTTGGGCATGTTCCAACTTGCCAGTTAAGGTTTCCAACGGAGGTGTTTTTTCCTGTCGCGACCCCCCGACACGCGACTCTGCCCGCATGTTCTTTCATTACAAAATGTCCGTTAACAATGGAATGTCCGAATATAACTCCTCATGCGACTTCTTCTGAAAGTTCTCTGACGACTTACTGGGTCAACAGAGCCTGAAATGTGTGGAAGTTTTCAACTTGAAACAGCGAGACGACGACACTTCGAAGCGCAGATCGCCGTAAGGACGGCCCCACGGCGCCTGCCAGCGATCTGCGCCAAAATCTCTCATCAGCCGTTAAAATTTTACCGAAAACCATCTGAATTTATCGAATGGTGTCCACTCAGTTGTGCCTTACAGTTTTTGAAAAATTTTTATCAACAAAGCAGCAGTCTCTGAGCCATTGTTACACTCGTACAATGACGACGACGTCCCACCTGGGGTGCCACGTGACTTTATTGTACGGTTCACAAGGTAAAAACTGTAAACAGAAAATAGAAGCAGCCTTCAGTGAGTATCGGCTTTCTGTGCTGCTATCTTGACCGTCTTCTGCTTAATGATGAGCTTTGCTTCCTGCTACAACAGGATTATAGCGCCAGGTCAGCCTCATTACAAAGCCAATACTGCCACCCATCTGGCGCAAATGGGTAAAACAGGTGAGTCTACAAGCCTTTTAAACTATATTAATGAGAAAATTAGGGTGGGAGGACCAAGTTAATTGCAAGCACTAATAAAGAAATCATTCTGGACATAATTTGAACAATTTGACTAATAACATGCCAAGGTGCCACACCCTTCCTAAACAATGAAAAAACGACAAGAGGGTGGGCCACTCCTCACTCAAAGACTGCCCACAGGTGAATGACGTAACCGACAGGCGTGAAAAAAACTCTCGCATGCCCACGAGGGTTCAAGCATGTCTGATGTAATCACCCGTGATTCAAATCCATATGGTTTTTGAAAAAATAATAAGGTCGGATACTTTTATCACAGACCTCGTACTGTACAAGCACAGTTTATCAAAAAAAATAAAAAATAGCCAAATTAACATGATATTTACACTTTATATATAAATTATGCAATATTATTGTGCATACCGATCCATTGTGTTTCATGGTAATTTAATGAAAAGTCTTCATCGACTTTGCATCAACATTGTTTTAAATTTGTAAAACTGATTGCCCAGGGATTGTCTGGATTCAAGACCTTAATAGAAGAAATAAGTCCTATCTATGGACAGTAGGCCTTCTGTGTATAAGCTGGCTATAATGTCTAGAAACTTCTTCTTGGGGGGTCCCACAAACTCTCTGGACATTTTGATTTGGCTCCTCCACTGCTCAGTGCTTGCATTGACAGGGTGTTGGGTTGTGGAAACCAGTGACTTGGGTGCTTTTGTTGTCAAGGAAAAGTTTACTTACTTTGCGGACGATGTTGTGATAGTGGAATCAATGGACCCCCTGATTGCAGTACTTTAGAAGCTGACTGAGGGCTCAGAGTGTCTGGGTTAGAAATTGTCCTGGATCAAGACTAAGATGTTGGCTTTCTTAATGACTTATTGGACTTGGCCATCAGAATGTATCTGCATTTGGTGAAAGTGTAGAACTTGTTGAGACATTCAGTTATCTTGGCAGTGATATACATATCTCTAAGTCCTCAGCCTTTGAAATTGAGAGGTGCCTAGGAAAAGCTTATGGAGTTGTGAGGTTGCTGGACAGAAGTGTTTGGTTGTGATGTGAGACTTGGATGGTAACCAGGGACTAAGGTGACAACTAGATGTCTTTGTTACTAACTCTCTTGGAAGGATCCTTGGATACTGCTAGAAAGGCTTTGTATCCAACAAGTGTTACTATGAAAGAGTAAGATGAGGAGGATCACTTGAATTATGAGGGAATGTCAGCTTTGATATTTTTTGGCCATGTAGCCCATTTCACTACAGTACACAGCTGCCTGAGTGTTGAGGACACAGTGGCTGGAGAAGTCCACAGGGACGCCCATGTTTCACCTGGCTGTGGCAGATAGATAGTTACCTTTGGGATATGGGAATGGGCCAGTTGTCTGCCTGGGTAGTTGTTATTTATGACCCAAGGTCGTGGTGTCGTGGATGCAGTGAAGTGCAGCACCAGGGCATGCTCCCAGACATGACTTGAGGGCCATTGGTGCTTATCCCCAGATTTTACAAGGTGAAGTGGATGAAAACCTACAACTCTCCCAGGATTGGATCCCAGTCCATTAAAGGTAATGAACTGAAATGAATGGCAGCTGGTCTCTTTGTCACTGTCTCTTGTAACTAATGTGACCAAAGGCGTGAGGGGGTCCCAGCCATGCCTTGGCAGCATTATAAACACTCTATGTAATGATACCACGTCTAACAATAAGTGTTTTTCTGCATTGGTAAAACTAAAGATTTCATATTGGCAAAAATTGCTGATATGTTTGTTAAAGGTTCATATCAGCAGTTATCTTGGGTCAGCTGATATACGATATATACAGTATACAGTATACTCGTATACAGTATGTCAGGCTTTACTGTTAAGATTATCCAGTCAAAAAATGCTGTTGTCTAATCTCATGTTTTCTGACACAACAATTCAAGTGAGCTACTCTCAAAAATCAAAATGACCACCTTAACCTTCAGATTTCAAAACATTTTTGAAATTTGATGATGAAGCACTTTTCTGGACAACTGCTGTTTTAACATGTAATCAGGGAATTTCTTGATATTTTAAATCAAATTCTCCATTTCAACTGATTTCCATAAAATTTGCTGAAAGAATTCACTGAATTTATAACTTCATCAGGATCTAAATGTGGTTTGCAGATACTTCCTTTAAACATACAGTTTGATAAACCAACTTCTCAAAAATCACTTTCAACCATACATACGAGTACATACATACACACACACACACACACACACACACACACACCACACACACACACACACCACACACACACACACACACACACACACACACACACCACACACACACACACACACACACACACACATACATACATACATACACACATATATACACATACATACACACACATACATACATACATACATACACATACATTGAAAGACTATCGATATCATCCCAGTTGTGGTGGGAGCAACAGGCCTGATGAAGAACCTGAAGAAATACCTTGAGGCAATCCCCGGCCACCCAAGTGCACATGAGGTGCAGTTGTCTGCAATTAAGGGAACGATCACCATCTTGAAGAGAGCCCTCGGATACAATGCCAGATCTGGTTAGGATAACTATAGACCCTAGGGTGCAACTTTAGACCCCAGGTTTGGGGCCCATTGCATTCTACTAAGAAGACATCAAAGATAAATGAAAAAACCAAAGACACACACACACACACACACACACACACACACACACACACACACACACACACACACACACCACACACCCACACACACACACACACACACATACATACAGTGGGGTAAAAAAGTATTTAGTCAGTCCCTGATTGTGCAAGTTCTCCTACTTAGAAAGATGAGAGAGGTCTGTAATTTTCATCATAGATACACTTCAACTATGAGAGACAAACTGAGAAAAAAAATCCAGGAAATCACATTGTAGGATTTTTAAAGAATTTATTTGTAAATTATGGTGGAAAATAAGTATTTGGTCGCCCACAAACAAGCAAGATTTCTGGCTCTCACAGACCTGTAACTTCTTCAGAAGCTCTTCTGTCCTCCACCTGTTACCTGTATTTATGGCATCTGTTGGAACTCGTTATCTCTATAAAAGACACCTATCCACAGCCTCAAACAGTCAGACTCCAAATTCAACCATGGCTAAAGCCAAAGAGCTGTCGAAGGACACCAGGAAGAAAATTGTAGATGTGCACCAGGCTGGAGGAGTGAATCTACAATAGTCAAGCAGGTTGGTGTGAATAAATCAACTGTGGGAGTAATTGTAAGAAAATGGAAGAATACAAGACCATTGATAATCTCCCTTAATCTGGGGTTCTACGCAAGATGTCATCCCGTGGGGTCAAAATGGTCATGAGAATGGTGAGCAAAAATCCCAGCACTACACGGAGGAACCTGATGAAGGACCTGCAGAGAGCTGGGACCAAAGTAACAAAGGCTACACACTAACAGAGAGGGACTCAAATCCTGCAGTGCCAGGCGTGTCCCCCTGCTTAAGCCAGTACATGTCCAGGCCTGTCTGAAGTTTGCCAGAGAGCATATGGATGATCCAGAAGAGGATTGGAGAATATCATGTGGTCAGATGAAACCAAAATAGAACCTTTAGGTAAAATTCAACTTATCGTGTTTGGAGGAAGAAGAATGATGAGTTGTATCCCAAGAACACCATATCTACTGTGAAGCATGGGGGTGGAAACATCATGCTTTGGGGCTGTTTTTTCTGCAAAGGGGACGGGACGACTGATCTATGTTAAGGGAAGAATGAACGGGGCCATGTATCGTGAGATTTTAAGCCAAAGCCTCCTTCCATCAGTGAGGAGCATTGAAGATGCAACGTGGCTGGATCTTCCAGCATGACAATGATCCCAAACACACCGCTCAGGCAACGAAGGTGTTGTGTGCTGGGGTGTTTGGCTGGCTTGGTTTCTGTTTTTCCCACCAGGTGGTATGCATTCAGGATCTGAGTGGCTGAGCATTAGGACCTCACCCTGAACACCTGAGGCTTGTTTTCACGTGCAGGTCATCAGGGCTCACAGCTGTGGTGTGTCTGTCTTGATCAGAGATTGCTGCACTTAAACCTTGAATGCACAGTGTGTGATTGCCAGAGACTCGACCTTGGGGGCAGACGTGTGAGATCGACGTCAGGAGAACAATCTCACCATTACGGACGCAGAGACCGCTCCAGGTTTGACGCCACAGTCTGTGAAGGAGGATTGGGTGAGGTCTCACGCTCTTCAGCACACTTCCTGAGGTAATTGGTTTTGGTGACTTTTATGAAGTAATGACAGTGGATTTGGTGTCCCTCACACCTTGTGTTAGTGAGCTGTCATGTTATGCTAATTGTCTAATCAGCTTCTGCTGCAGTGGAGATTTGAACTGAGTTGTTCCGTGCCTGCAGGGTGAGAAGCTGATATATATTTAAGCAGGAAGTGTTTGCTGATTGTGTGCACCCTTTTGAGTTGTGTCTCTCTGAGTGGAGAGTGTTGGACTCACCTCATGTTTTCCTTTCTTCACAGACTCGGTTTGTCGCGGCCACCTGGGGGGGTGTCGGCGGGGTCCCTGGGTCCGAACTGCGCTGCGTTTGCGCTGCTGAGAGCGCGCCGTGTTTTCACCTCACCAGACCGCGGACATTTTTGGTTGTTTATCACTGCACTTATTTATAATTATTAAATTCTGTTATCTTTTGAACCTGCTCTGCTTATTTCGTGCTGGGTCCTGTCAAACGCTGGTTCAGTGCTCCGACCGCGTCCGACACATAACAGTAGGAGTGGCTCCGTAAAAAGCATTTCAAGGTCCTGGAGTGGCCGAGCCAGTCTCCAGACCTCAACCCCATAGATAATTTGTGGAGGGAGTTGAAAGTCCATGTTGCCCAGCGACAGCCCCAAAACCTCACTGCTCTAGAGGAGATCTGCATGGAGGTTATGGGCCCAAATACCAGCTACAGTGTGTGCAAACCTCTGTCATTGCCAACAAAGATTATGTTACAAACAGAGGCAATTGCTCTAAGACTGCAAGTGAAGCTCAGCTTCCCCTAAAATGTCAAAAAATAAGTGATCAAAATATATACTGTTGTGTGTACATGTCATTGACTAAATATGCGCTACAACGCGCTCAACTTTTGTTCAGAATCAGCTTATTATCACTGGTAACGACGCGGTCTTTCCTCTCACTCATTCCGCAGCTTCACAGTGCTTTTAAACAGAGTTCAATAGCGAAGCAAAGAGTGCAGTGAAACGAGACAAGTCATTGGATAAATGCTGGGCTTTGTCCCGCCCATCGGACGCTCAGCGTCTCTGGGGGTCTATGGGGCAGTGGGCCGGCCTCGGCTGGCCCGGACGCTCAGCTTCTGCATGATGATTGGATGATCTGTCTGAGGCTGAATCCCTTTTTGATTGACAGCAAATGATGCGAATCAGCGATCTTTTGGTGTAAACATCCGTGGGAGCATTTTTTAATTTTCATTCTGTTCTGAGTTGAACCGGAGACTTTCCTAATCCTCTTAGCGGCATTTTCTTTGTTAAAAATGACTAGCGACAAATCGAGCTTCTATTTCTGGTGTTTTTTTTTTTTGTTTTTTTTGTAGCTGCTTGTGTTTGGAGACTGACTTCTGTCACTCTTTCTGACTTCTATCACAGTTTCTGTCGCTACCGAGCAGCGGGTGCTGCTGAGCTCCTCCACCGTCACAAAGCACTCACAGGCGGACACACTTCACACTAGCCTCGCGCCAGTCCCAGCTAACTAGCGAGCTAGCTAGGTAGCAAGCTGCACATAATGGCAGACAATTTGAATGTTGTGGACCGGATTTTGGCGAAGCCATTTGATAGTCTTCCTTACGAAGAAAAACTTAGAGTTAAACAGCAGGGCAGATCAACTCCTCAGATTAATTTGGTGCAAAAGGTGGGGAAAAGTAACAGGTCTTTTCAGCTGTCCTGGTATGACAAAGTGAGCTGGCTGACTGGAAGTGCTGTAACAAATAAAATGTACTGTTGGCCATGCCTCTTGATGAAACCATCTCAGGGATGTGTTGTCTGGTCAAAAGTAGGTTTTGGGGATCTGTCCAACTTTGACAGGGCATACAAAAGACATGAAAAAAGCAATGAACATGTGAGTGCATGTGCAAGGTTAAGTTGCCTGGGCAGAGTCAGGGTTGAGCATGCAATCAATGAAGGCGCTGGCATTCAAGTGGCAAAACATAATGAAGCAGTTAAACAAAACAGAGCTTTCCTAAACCGCCTTATTGATGTGACTTCCTTGCTTGGCCCTCAGGAGCTGTCATTTAGGGGGCATGATGAGAGTGTTGAATCATCCAACAAGGGGAATTACATGGAGTTTAATGAAACATTAGTTAATATGACTCTGTCCTGGCCACACAATTCCAGTCATCAGCTGTGTTTTCTGGTATGTCCCATCCAATCCAAATGACTTGATCTCTGCTCTTTCAGCCACTGTTTCTGATAAGATTAAGGATGAAATCCAGGCTGCTCCCTTTTTTGCATGGCAGGTGGATGAAACAACTGATATAGCATGCTCAACTCTCTGTCATTGTTCGCTATGTGGATAGGGCAGGTAAAATTCAGGAGCGCTTTATTGGATTTTTTGATGTTCTGGGGGAAGAGATGCTCAGTCTGTTTTTGAAGTCTTGAATGAGAACATGCGGGGGCCTACAATTTCAGGGAGAAACTTGTGGCGCAAACCTATGATGGGGCTGCTGTCATGGCTTCAGCTCTCAATGGTTTGCAGGCCAAAGTTAAAGCAACAGCCCCCAGTCCAATGTTTGTGCATTGCTATGCACACAGACTGAATCTGGTTCTGTCTCAGGGGGCTAAATGCTTATCTGAGTGCAGAATATTTTTTGCATCACTCTCTGGGTTTGCCACATTTTTCTCAAAATCCACAAAGAGGATGTCTTTTCTTGAGTCTGCAGGCTGCTCAAGGTTGCCCAGAAATACTCTTACTCGATGGAATTTCACATCATGGATAGTGAGCACTGTGGCAAACATTTATGATGCCCTCCTGCACACTTTTGAGATGATCATTGCAGATAAGTCCATGGATGATGACACATTAGACTGTGCCAAAGGCCTTCTGATGAAACTGGAGGATTTTGAGTTTGTGTTCATGTTGTACACATATGAACAAATCTTCTCTGAGACTGATGTGGTGTTTGACATTGTCCAGCAGAGAGCTATGGATGTTCTGTACTGCAAGAAAAGAATTGAGTCTCTTCTTGCTTTTGTCAGAGAAGAGGTCAGAGGGGGCTTTCCAAGCTGTTTATGCCAAAGCAGCAGATCTCACATCAGACCCACAAACTGAGCCCATGAGGAAACGTCATCTGTCACAACTACAGGATCCCAAGGAGCGCTACAGAAATCTGTACATGGCCATCCTAGACAATCTCACAGAGCAGCTACCTCGGCGTTTTGCAAATTTTGAAAGTCTGCGCTTCTTGGAATTGGTCAATCCAGGGAAATTTGATGAGATGAGACAAGTGCTTCCAGAGGAGGCATTTTCAGAGTGTCCTGAAAAGTTTTGGCCAGTTCTTTGATTCAGGGAGACTGAGGTCTGAACTTCAAGTCCTATATTCAAACCAGGACTTGCAGGGCAACAGGGTGAAAGCTATGTGATTTCTTGCTGTTTCTGAAAGACATGGAGTTGGACAGTGCAATGCCTCAGGTGTACAAACTATTGTCATTAGTGGCAACGATTGGAGCTACATCTGCAGGTGTAGAGAGGAGCTTCTCCTGTTTAAAGCGGCTCAAGTCTTACACCCGCAACACCATGGGCCAAGGCCGTTTAAGCAGCCTAGCTCTGCTGGCCATTGAGAGGACACTAGACAAGTCCCTGGAAAAGACGCCTTGTTGGTACGACAGGGTTTACGAAGAATTTACGTATAAATAAACCAACACATTTTATGATGTAGGCCAAAATTGAGCTTCCCCTCCTTGAAAGACTAGCATCTGCCACTGGTTACAAAGTATTGAGTTGAACTTTTGTTATTGACCAAATACTTATTTTCCACCATAATTACAAATAAATTCTTTAAAATCCTACAATGTGATTTTGATTTTTTTTTTTTTTCTCATTTTGTCTCTCACAGTTGAAGTGTACCTATGATGAAAATTACAGACCTCTCTCATCTTTCTAAGTAGTAGAACTTGCGCAATCAGGGACTGACTAAATACTTTTTTTACCCCACTGTACATACATACATATATACATTTTCAACTTCTTACCTGGAATCAGGAAACTTTCAGCCAATCTTATTCTTGTCCAAAACATTATGTCTGCAATTAGGTTATTTTTTTTTAGCTTTCTTCAGTATAGAATAATACATTTTTCAACAGTCTTTAAATTCACAGGGAACATTCTTGGGTCCCAGACCTTGGACAAGTTGAAAGGTGGCTAACACTGACCGATTTTAAGTGGTCAAAGGTCACATTCTGTTTCCTGTGTTTATGCTCATACAGTCAAGGGTATTTTAGCATTGCGTTATATTTTTAACATACCAGAAATGTCCTGGTTGTGTGTTAAAACTTGTAGGATTGCAACACTTCCACTTCCTCTTTGTGTCGACAGTTTGCAGCTTCTTTTGTCTCCCCTGATAGTTTGCTGTGTGGACTTGACAAAGATTGTCTTTCCATGAGTCCTCAATGAGAATTTCTGGAGTTTCTGAGTTAATCTTTGAATCATGTATTATATTCTGGCAAAAGCTTCCAACAATCTAGGTAGGACCCATGTGTCTCAAAACAGAGTGAAGTCACGGCTTTCTTTCTTTTTTAATTTCTTGGTGGGTAATGTGGAGCACGATTATTTACTTCTGTAAATATGACAGTTCAATATGGAATTAAAAGCAAATTTCAGTGCTTACAAGATTCATGTTAATTCGTAAACACAACAGCAATAATAACAATATCACATGTTTAATAATCAATATCAATCAATCAATTTTTTTATATAGCGCCAAATCACAACAAACAGTGCCCCAAGGCGCTTTATATTGTAAGGCAAGCCATACAATAATTATCTAACACCCCAACGGTCAAAACGACCCCCTGTGAGCAAGCACTTGGCTACAGTGGGAATGAAAACTCCCTTTTACCAGAAGAAGAAACCTCCAGCAGAACCCAGGCTCAGGGTAGGGCATTCTTCTGCTGGGACTGGTTGGGGCTGACGGGAGAGAACAGGAAAAAGACATGCTGTGGAGGGGAGCAGAGATCGCTTACTAATGATTAATGCAGGTGGTGCATACCGAGCAAAAAGAGAAAGAAACCAGTGCATCATGGGAAACCCCCAGCAGTCTAGTCTATAGCAGCCTAACTAAGGGATGGTCTCAGGGTCACCTGATCCAGCCCCTAACTATAAGATTTAGCAAAAGGAAAGTTAAGCCTAATCTTAAAGTAGAGCGGGTGTCTGTTTCCTGATCTGAATTGGAGCTGGTTCCACAGGAGAGGAGCCTGAAAGCTGAAGGGCTCTGCCTCCATTCTACTCTTACAAACCCTAGGAACTACAAGTAAGCCTGCAGTCTGAGAGCGAAGCGCTCTATTGGGGTGATATGGTACTACGAGGTCCCTAAGATAAGATGGGACCTGATTATTCAAAACCTTATAAGTAAGAAGAAGAATTTTAAATTCTATTCTAGAATTAACAGGAAGCCAATGAGAGAGGCCAATATGGGTGAGATATGCTCTCTCCTTCTAGTCCCGTCAGTACTCTAGCTGCAGCATTTTGAATTAACTGAAGGCTTTTCAGGGAACTTTTAGGACAACCTGATAATAATGAATTACAATAGTCCAGCCTAGAGGAAATAAGTGCATGAATTAGTTTTTCAGCATCACTCTGAGACAAGACCTTTCTGATTTTAGAGATATTGCGTAAATGCAAAAAGCAGTCCTACATATTTGTTTAATATGCGCTTTGAATGACATATCCTGATCAAAATGACTCCAAGATTTCTCACACTATTACTAGAGGTCAGGGTAATGCCATCCAGAGTAAGGATCTGGTTAGACACCATGTTTCTAAGATTTGTGGGGCCAAGTACAATAACTTCAGTTTTATCTGAGTTTAAAAGCAGGAAATTAGAGGTCATCCATGTCTTTATGTCTGTAAGACAATCCTGCAGTTTAGCTAATTGGGTGTGTCCTCTGGCTTCATGGATAGATAAAGCTGGGTATCATCTGCGTAACAATGAAAATTTAAGCAATACCGTCTAATAATACTGCCTAAGGGAAGCATGTATAAAGTGAATAAAATTGGTCCTAGCACAGAACCTTGTGGAACTCCATAATTAACTTTAGTCTGTGAAGAAGATTCCCCATTTACATGAACAAATTGTAATCTATTAGACAAATATGATTCAAACCACCGCAGCGCAGTGCCTTTAATACCTATGGCATGCTCTAATCTCTGTAATAAAATTTTATGGTCAACAGTATCAAAAGCAGCACTGAGGTCTAACAGAACAAGCACAGAGATGAGTCCACTGTCTGAGGCCATAAGAAGATCATTTGTAACCTTCACTAATGCTGTTTCTGTACTATGATGAATTCTAAAACCTGACTGAAACTCTTCAAATAGACCATTCCTCTGCAGATGATCAGTTAGCTGTTTTACAACTACCCTTTCAAGAATTTTTGAGAGAAAAGGAAGGTTGGAGATTGGCCTATAATTAGCTAATATAGCTGGGTCAAGTGATGGCTTTTTAAGTAATGGTTTAATTACTGCCACTTTAAAAGCCTGTGGTACATAGCCAACTAATAAAGATAGATTGATCATATTTAAGATCGAAGCATTAAATAATGGTAGGGCTTCCTTGAGCAGCCTGGTAGGAATGGGGTCTAATAAACATGTTGATGGTTTGGATGAAGTAACTAATGAAAATAACTCAGACAGAACAATCGGAGAGAAAGAGTCTAACCAAATACCGGCATCACTGAAAGCAGCCAAAGATAACGATACGTCTTTGGGATGGTTATGAGTAATTTTTTCTCTAATAGTTAAAATTTCACTATTAATCACAAATAATCACAAAACTACCTTTTTGGTAAGACAAGATGCAAATGTGGAGAATTTGAGAACAATTACAGGCTGAATGATAGAATTAATTTGTAAGGTATAAGATGCAGTTCTTTGTATTTACCACCAGAGAGAACCCTTCAGCTGTCAGTCAGCATGACGGCAGGTAAATGATGGCATGTTTTGGTTTCCAGCAGTGGAAACCTGTCAGGTGCTTCCTTCTCAGGGTGGTCCTGTGTGTGTGTGTGTGTGTGTGTGTGTGTGTGTGTGTGTGTGTGTGTGTGTGTGTGTGTGTGTGTGTGTGTGTTAAATGTTACAGCCCAATGGAAGCTATTTCTGTTCCATCTGCCACCTGGCACAATCTTTCCTGGCGTCTCTGATCACAAAACATTGTCTACATGAGTCTTAAGAAATCACTGACACATCTGGAAGCCAATCAGAAATCAATATGTGTGATCTGCCTGTCTGAGCTGACTTTGCACGTGCATGTGACACCGGCGAGCAGTTCCACTATGAATGTCCTGGATGTTGGAGGCGAGCCGATGGTCACAGCGTGTTGGAAGGTGTGAAGTCGTGAAAACCTCAAAAGCGTCACAACCAGCTCCACACGTGTCAACACCGTGACACGCCACATTAATGAGCGTGCATGTGCAATAAACACAACTGTGCATGACTGCTATGTTTGTGAGAAATCACTTTGTGGAAGGTATGAATGAGTGAAAGAAGAAGAGTTAAAGCTGCACTGTCTGCTCCATATAGCAGTAAAATAATGGTGTCTACTTTGTAATCATCCGTATGTTGGTGTTTTCACGATGTCTGAAGAAACATGGCCAGCGCACTGAATTTGTTTCCTAGTTGCTGACATCACAGACAAACCCTCTGCGATGTCACCCATACGTTTACTGAACATTCCTTCTGAAGGCCAATAAGTGTTGCTCTGTGTGTCACCATGTAGGCGGTGCTAGCCCCGCCTACGTCCCAGCCAACCTATAAATGAGTAAAGGGGTGGAGCATATTCAAGATCTGCATGATATAAGTGAGAGGAATGAAGCCTGAACACGCCCCCATCTCAGAATTACTAAACAAGCTATAGTTAACAGGCTAACGTTTGCGCGGGCGTTTTATTAAAGAATGTTTTTGTGGACTGGTCGGTGGTTTTCATGACAGGTGGCTTTGGTGCAGCTATTAAAAATTCTAAACGTGGAGTAACAGTGGAGCTAACAACACCAAGCTACCCATACCTGCTCACAGTGCTAATAATGCTAACAGACAAATTAAATTTATCTGGATGGAAATACTTGAGCGCAGACTTATTAAATTATATGTTATGGCAATTAGCCACAAAACAAGCCATGCTATTACTGATATTTGTAAAAAGCTTGAAAAAGAACTGAAATGTTTGGTCCACAACAGCTAGCAGACACGACTAGCGGTCTCTGTTAGCAGGGCTCTGGACTTGACTCATAGCACACAATAGCTGTCAATCAAAATGCTCAACCTTAATTATTCATCACTTACTTTATAGCATAAATATGTTAAACTGATGAGTTATTTTTTTAAAAATTATCCTGGGCATATTGTCATTGAGAGGAAAACTAGCTATATTAGATAGTGGCGGGCACAGCTAACCAAAAAGTTAGCTTCAATAACCATTAATCCAATAACTGAAAAGTATGATTATGACAATAAACCGATAAACTGCTAAAAAATGTATCTTTATTACAGATAACCGATAACTTTTAGTATTGATTCCGACACGGCCATATCAGATTACACTGTCGGCTTCTGATAAACCATTTTCACTTTAAGCGCCGCAGGGGCTTCTGGGTAAATTCAAGGATCACAAACACAAAGAACACACGAAAATTAATAAAAAAAAATAAAACTCCAAACACTGTCATCATCTTTCAAAAGTAGTAAAACACAGTATTAGAAGTCACAGTTTATCTCAGTATTAGATACACCATAATTTCCGAGCTAAAAGCTGCCGCTTTTTTCACATGCTTGGAACCCTGCAGCTTAAACAACCAAAATACATCCATTAATGCATTGACTGGCAGAGTAAAATACATGTAGTAAATATAAATTCTTACCTGTTGGTTTCAGTGGGATTCATCTGAATAAATAATCCACGTTTTAAATCCAAAACAATGTCTAAACATAAAGAAAAGTCCCTCCCTCTGTACACACAGCTGTGTCGTGAGAGCTCCTCTCCCCCACCGAGTCGTGGCGATTAAATTACAGCCACAAAAAAATAAAATAAAATAATGTTAAAATTACTCTGTTTTGTTTTTGTGTCGAGTGGACAAGCCACTGTAACGTGCAAAGTGAACCTGAACTACACTACCCACAATACTCCCTGCGTCGACCGGCCAATTACGTTTTGCGCTTAATGATAATGTCATCAGCAAGCGACAGGCAGCCAGTCTGCTCAGTGGCTATAAACACACAACAAACAGACTAAAATGTTTGATTTTAGGGTTTTTAATCTGTTAAACTTTATCAGCAAAGAAAATGTTATTGGACTGAAAGTTATCTGAACTAAATTTATCGCAAGATAATTGGTCCGATGATGGTTTTAAAACTTATCTGAAAAGCTAATCCGATAGCAAAAACATTAGCTTCAATAATTATCTGCTATGGGATTAGCTGAACTGTGCCCACCACTGCTATTAGAGACCAAAACCTTTTTTGTACAAGGCGGTAAACATGTTTATATCTGCCATAAACTTGGACATTTTAACTGTTGGGAAAGTGTAGTGACACGGACCCACAACAGGGAGTGTAAATGAACAGACAATGGAAGGAGACAAATTATAACACTTTACTGTTGTGAATGTCACAACCAAACACAGCAGATTCAGAATGTGCAACAGTCAATTAATAAAGGTGTCGTGTGGGCAGGCTCGACGATAGGAGACGCCCGTCTGGAAACGAACCGGAACCACACGATTTCCACCGCCTCCTGAACCGAGGAATACCGGAGCCGCCAAGTCCCGGAGTCCCCAGGTGGCCACCTTCCGGCGTGTCGGATCTGGTACTGCTGGCAGAAAGCAAAAGACAGTCAAAGGGTGGGTGTGTGAACACCCAGTAACAATGGTGGGAATGCCACCTCCACCTCTCACTCAACACGTTGCAGCGGTCTCAGATGAAAGGAGCGCCGTCTTGCACAGCCTCCGCAAAAACGACCGGTTCTCCTGCAAACACTCACAATAACAGATTTATAAATCACAAAAGGCTGAGAGTATTACCTCCAGATGAAGCTGATATCTTGGCGGTTTGGTGGAGGTGTCTTCCTGCTTTTATACCAGATGTGATGATTAGTGACAGCTGTCACGGATGATGGGTGACAGCTGTCACCACGGCTTGTTCCTGAGGCGGCAGCGCCCTCTCGTGCCTGAAGCCCGCACTTCAGGCAGGGCGCCTTCTGGTGGTGGGCCAGCAGTACCTCCTCTTCAGCGGCCCACACAACATTAACATGACCTTCTATGGATAGTAATTCCCTTTTGCAGCCAACCTCAAGTGGTCATTCAATGAACTGCAAGATTTTGCACTTTTGGGTTTGCTTCATTTCACACAGCCGGAGGTTGAGGCTCAGTTGATATCCATGTTGAATTTTTGAACTTGAAGATAAATTCACTTATGTCGGCAGTGACATTCGCGTCTCTTCGTCCTTGACCTTTAAGATCAGGAGACACCTGGGAAGAACTTATGGATTCATGAGACCACTGCACAGATATGTTTGATGCTGATGGTTTATCAGGAGAAAGAATGCCGAAGTCTTAAGGGTCCTTGTGCTTCCCGTCTTAATAGGCTTTGCTTTTCCAAAGCCTAGGCACAGATTGTGTTAAATGCAACACGAACTCACCAAAGGGAACACGGATTAGCGGTATTTACACAAGGTGGGCGCTGAGCATGAAATCCACAATTGCAATAAGTGGAATCTACCAGTGACTCTTTGCACTTTGGAGAAGGATTTTTCATTCAAGACAATAGATCAAATGTAGGCTTGAGTCTTCCATGCGCCTTCTGGTAAATTGTGACGGCCTTCTTCTCTGTTCAGCTCCACCATGATACAATAAATGATGGTGCAACAAACCAGAGTTTCATGATGCACAGTTTGACCAGGCACGCCAACAGAAGCCTAAAACACATTTAGCATTGTCATGGCTGTCTTGGTGGCTTCCCTCATTTGTCTCCTTCTTGCATGCTCACTCAGTTTTTGAGGGCTGCCTTCTCCAGTACAAAACTGTTTGTATTTCTTAATGATGTATGTAAATGAAGTCAAAGAGCAATTCTGTGGCTTTGAAATGTTCATGCTTCCATCCCCTGACTTGTCTATGAAAAAAACTGGCTGTAAAAGTAATGCTTTTTTATTAGAAATAACCCTTATGCAGTATTTGTCCAACTACTCATGTGTTCTAAAAATTTAATTCCTGAAAGGTTAAATTTCCTTAATCTTCTTGAATTAAAGCTTAAATTCGACGATACAAACATGTGATTCCTATGGTCATTGTTCAGTTCCATCTCCACTGTGTTGGAGAAATAAAATGTCAGCGTGCATCTTTACGTGTGTCTGTGCAGGAACATTTATAACTCATACTGAGGTCTCTGCACAGAAATAGCAGCACAACACCAGAAAAAATCAAAACAAAATGAAAAGGAGCAACAAACAGGAAGCGAAGTGTAAATGGAGCATCTTCACAGGAAGGAGGTGGGGCAGGGGCCCCTGCACGGAGGGACAGAGGGGTGATGATGAGAACGGACACGAGCCGCATGAGGCCAACCTGACCACGCCAGGGACCCCCGCTGCACATCCTGCAGTGTGCTAATGTCTGCACACACGGACACACTGTTCAGTGCACAAGGCTTCAGACACAACACTCATTTTTCTAAACAAAAAGATGCTCAAATATCAATATGTGAATTAAATGTAAAATGCTTGAAATGATTGTGTTATTAAGCAGGAACAACACTGCAGCTGTCTTTTTTTAGACCTGTAATTTGTAATGATTGTGCACCATCTAGTGGTGATTTGTTTGCAGCTGCATAATAGCTGGAAATCACAATGTTCATGCATGCTCTTTCATGCATGCCAGGGTTTATTCTAAGGATTTTTTACAACTGCACAAGCCTTAAGGTTGATGTTGATATGACTCTTACCAAAGACACATAAGACAGCCAATGAGTTGCACTTACTTGAAAATTGGTTTAAATGTTACTATGCCAGCCATACTTAAGATAACTTTACTTTAGGTTTGTGTTGTTGTAACTTGAGGTTTATGATCTTGTACTTCTGGTATGACCCCTGGGCTGGCCCTAGATTATGACAGTTTTTGCTTCTTTTGCTCATTGAGGTTTATAATGTCAGAAGCAATAATGGATGATAATCCTAATTGTTTAGTAATAAGTAACAATTGCATGGTTTACAATGTATAGTATGAAGTAGTTAGAAGTAATATTATCTAAGTTATTAATAAATAATAAGTATGTTTGAATTACATTGTAAATTTAATGAAAATAAAACATGTTGTTGAGTGATTAGTGACTTCTGTTGTGGTTCAATATAGACATTATCAACTCTTTTCATCATGGAAATTTTTGAAATTAAACAAAATGTGAAAAAAAATCTGTAAAAATTTGGTATTTACAATTGCACAAATTTGGATTTACAACTGCACATTTTCAATTTACAACTGCACAAAAGGAGTGCAACTACATGTTAGAATAAACCCTGATGCATGCATGTATCCGTGTGTGTGTGTGTGCCAAAAAATAACATGATGAGAAAGTCTGCATACCAGCACACAAACAGCTAAAGTTACTTTGATAAACCAGACTTAACTAAGTGGGTGAACTTTCACACACAATTCATTTTGGCAGCAAAAACATCCTAAATTTGCTCAGACACATGTGTGGAACCCTGCTGCTCATTCCACACACGTGGAGGACATCAGAAGTCACTCCCAGTTTGTCTCAAACACACACACGCTGGTCCGTGCCTCTGGGCCCCACCATCCACCATCCACCATCCCAGAATTCTCTACTTTGGTCCTTGACCCCCTTCTCTTTTTTTTTTTTTTTTTTTGGCCCACTCCTGCAGAAAAAGGTCACATTTCTGAGAAGTGACTTCCATACATGTTCCATGCTGGGTCGTCACTTTGAATTTTCAGAGACCTTTCACGTCATGCAGCCTTCAAACTCAAACACACAACCGCGCATGACCTTCCAGTTTGTGATGATATTATGGACAGATTATTGTCTCTCTGTGACCACAATATTAAACATATTCTAGGAAATTATATTTTGATTGTCATCGTCATCCACTAGCTTTGATGATTTGAGGTCCAATAAAATTTCATTGCACCTGTTTCACACATACAGTGCCCTCCAAAGGTGTTGGGACACTTGGTATTTCAGACATTTTAATTTATTTATGCCATTACAAATACAAAAATAAATAAATAAAAATACAAAAATAAAAAATTCTAAAATATCTTCCTTAAGTTAAAACTGAAAGCAAATCTCTACAACTTGATATAAACTGTCGTGCTCGGCCCCAACTCGGGGTTTAGGTATTATTTAATTGATTTATTTCCTCTGTGGTTCTCTAGTTTTATTTACCATATGTTCATAAGCTGCCTTTTAAGTCTCTGTTCGGTTTTGTTTACTGCTTTCCTTTGTGTATACTGTAGTAACCGGTTCATGTGTTATCATTTAGTTTTGCAGTCATTAATTTATTCAGGTTTTTCTGTAGTAGTTATGTAGTCACTGGTTTTGCTTTATTTAGCTTCAGTGTCTTATTGTCAGGTGGTGTTCTGTTAATCTTGGGTTTTATTTTCTGTTATCATTTATTGTGTGATAGTTTTTCATTGCTTTATTATGTAATCACCGGTTTTGTTTTCTGCTCAGCATTTATTCTCTGTTTAACCAATAGTTTGTTTTGCCACTTTTTGTATCCACTATTCTGTATCAGCTCTGCTCTAGTTTTAGATATAATCATTAGTTTCTGGTTTTCCACTTTTTGACTCGCCACCTTAGTTCTTAGTTTTGCCCCTTTGCTTTGTTCACGTTTATTATGGTTTGTCAAGCACATTGTGTTTTGCACCATTGGTTTTTCTGTCACTTAATTATCTTGCCTCAGTTCACTTTGCTTTTGTCTCACTGTACTCTTTTGCACTTACCTCTGTCTTCCCTGGTCACGCCCCCTTCCAGAGCCTTCCACACACCTGGACCTCATCACCTGTTGATTTACCTGCTCCCTACTTAAGCCCTCACAGTCTCACGTCTTACTGCCAGATTGTTGTAGTTTTGCACTTTCCAGCCTCACGTCTCAGTCCTTTTCTGCCTTGTATTTTTGACCTTGCTTATGCTAACCGACCTCCGCTGTGCCAAAGCCCTGAACCTTGCTTGTTTTTTTTTTTTTGTTTTTTTTTTACTTTGCTTCTGCTTCTGCATTTTCCACTCCTCATTGCCACTGTGTTTGACCTCTGCTCATTTTTGGACCTCATCTCAGCCTGCAAGGTTGGGTAGGATTACTTTGAAATAATATATGTGGATTACATGTATGTATGTACAACCCCTGGCAAAAATTATGGAATCACCGGCCTCGGAGGATGTTCATTCAGTTGTTTAATTTTGTAGAAAAAAAGCAGATCACAGACATGACACAAAACTAAAGTCATTTCAAATGGCAACTTTCTGGCTTTAAGAAACACTATAAGAAATGAGGGAAAAAAATTGTGGCAGTCAGTAACAGTTACTTTTTTATACCAAGCAGAGGGAAAAAATATGGAATCACTCAATTCAGAGGAAAAAATTATGGAAACATGAAAAACAAAAGAACGCTCCAACACATCACTAGTATTTTGTTGCACCACCTCTGGCTTTTATAACAGCTTGCAGTCTCTGAGGCATGGACTTAATGAGTGACAAACAGTACTCTTCATCAATCTGGCTCCAACTTTCACTGATTGCTGTTGCCAGATCATCTTTGCAGGTTGGAGCCTTGTCATGGACCATTTTCTTCAACTTCCACCAAAGATTTTCAATTGGATTAAGATCCGGACTATTTGCAGGCCATGACATTGACCCTATGTGTCTTTTTGCAAGGAATGTTTTGACAGTTTTTGCTCTATGGCAAGATGCATTATCATCTTGAAAAATGATTTCATCATCCCCAAACATCCTTTCAATTGATGGGATAAGAAAAGTGTCCAAAATATCAATGTAAACTTGTGCATTTATTGATGATGTAATGACAGCCATCTCGCCAATGCCTTTACCTGACATGCAGCCCCATATCATCAATGACTGTGGAAATTTACATGTTCTCTTCAGGCAGTCATCTTTATAAATCTCATTGGAACGGCACCAAACAAAAGTTCCAGCATCATCACCTTGCCCAATGCAGATTCGAGATTCATCACTGAATATGACTTTCATCCAGTCATCCACAGTCCACGATTGCTTTTCCTTAGCCCATTGTAACCTTGTTTTTTCTATTTAGGTGTTAATGATGGCTTTCGTTTAGCTTTTCTGTATGTAAATCCCATTTCCTTTAGGTGGTTTCTTACAGTTCGGTCACAGATGTTGACTCCAGTTTCCTCCCATTTGTTTTGTTGTGCATTTTCAATTTTTGAGACATATTGCTTTAAGTTTTCTGTCTTGACGCTTTGATGTATTCCTTGGTCTACCAGTATGTTTGCCTTTAACAGCCTTCCCATGTTGTTTGTATTTGGTCCAGAGTTTAGACACAGCTGACCGTGAACAACCAACATTTTGCAACATTGCGTGATGATTTACCCTCTTTTAAGAGTTTGATAATCCTCTCCTTTGTTTGAATTGACATCTCTCGTGTTGGAGCCATGATTCATGTCAGTCCACTTGGTGCAACAGCTCTCCAAGGTGTGATCAATCAATCAATCAATCAATCAATCAATCAATCAATCAATCAATCAATCAATCAATCAATCAATTTTTTTATATAGCGCCAAATCACAACAAACAGTTGCCCCAAGGCACTTTATATTGTAAGGCAAGGCCATACAATAATTATGTAAAACCCCAACGGTCAAAACGACCCCCTGTGAGCAAGCACTTGGCTACAGTGGGAAGGAAAAACTCCCTTTTAACAGGAAGAAACCTCCAGCAGAACCAGGCTCAGGGAGGGGCAGTCTTCTGCTGGGACTGGTTGGGGCTGAGGGAGAGAACCAGGAAAAAGACATGCTGTGGAGGGGAGCAGAGATCGATCACTGATGATTAAATGCAGAGTGGTGCATACAGAGCAAAAAGAATAAGAAACAGTGCATCATGGGAACCCCCCAGCAGTCTACGTCTATAGCAGCATAACTAAGGGATGGTTCAGGGTCACCTGATTCAGCCCTAACTATAAGCTTTAGCAAAAAGGAAAGTTTTAAGCCTAATCTTAAAAGTAGAGAGGGTGTCTGTCTCCCTGATCTGAATTGGGAGCTGGTTCCACAGGAGAGGAGCCTGAAAGCTGAAGGCTCTGCCTCCCATTCTACTCTTACAAACCCTAGGAACTACAAGTAAGCCTGCAGTCTGAGAGCGAAGCGCTCTATTGGGGTGATATGGTACTACGAGGTCCCTAAGATAAGATGGGACCTGATTATTCAAAATCTTATAAGTAAGAAGAAGAATTTTAAATTCTATTCTAGAATTAACAGGAAGCCAATGAAGAGAGGCCAATATGGGTGAGATATGCTCTCTCCTTCTAGTCCCCGTCAGTACTCTAGCTGCACTAGAGTGTGTGATCACTCCTTTTTAGATGCAGACTAATGAGCAGATCTGATTTGATGCAGGTGTTAGTTTTGGGGATGAAAATTTACAGGGTGATTCCATAATTATTCCTCAGAATTGAGTGATTCCATATTTTTTCCCCTCTGCTTGGTCTAAAAAAGTAATTGTTACTGACTGCCACAATTTTTTTTTTTCCTGATTTCTTATAGTGTTTCTTAAAGCCAGAAAGTTGCCATTTGAAATGACTTTAGTTTTGTGTCATGTCTGTGATCTGCTTTTTTTCTACAAAATTAAACAACTGAATGAACATCCTCTGAGGCCGGTGATTCCATAATTATTGCCAGGGGTTGTACATACATTTGGATTACTTGTAATCTGATTACTTTTGGATTACATTTCAAAGTAATCCTACCCAACCTTGTCAGGCTGTTCTCTGCCTGATACCTCTGCAACGCTGACTGTTTTGCTGTGTACCGAACCAATTGCAAGTAACCCAGATAAACCCTTTTTACTCAAACCATCATGAGTTTGCATTTGCTTCCTACCGCTTTCTGTGTCGAGCCACCTCGAATCATGACATAAACTAATTCAATATAAAAGCCAAGAAGATGGGCTGCATAAGTAATGGAAGGCTTTGGTATAATACCTGTAAATAAACAGTTTTGCTGCCATTTTTCTTTCTTTTCGTCAGGGGATGAATACATGAACATTTCCAAGTCACTGAATATGTCTTGAACTTTATTTACATCAGTTATTAAGAAACACAAATGGTATGACACTTTATGGTAAATCTGCATGGAGTAGACAGTTCTCAAAAACTGAGTGACAAGTGCAAGAAGAAGAAGAGTGAGGAAAGCCACCAAGACACCCAGACAACCCAGAAGAAGTTAGAAATTGTGCATAAGTGCATGTTTTGTATTTTGTATCTGCAGTTATACAGCTTCAAGTGCTATAGAGGAGGATTTTCTTTCATGAAAGCACAAAATCTAGACTTTCTCCACTCTCTCTCTCTCTCACTGTCTCACACACACAAATAGTCCACTCACACTTTTTTGCACATGGATAAGACAAACAACTTCCTCTGATCCCTTCATTAAGAAAGAGCTGTTGGAAAGAATCAGATTACTCATGATGGCCACAACACTGCTGTGTTTGAGCATGATGTGCTAACTGTGCTCATAACGGAGGAGAGGCTAATGCTAATAACCAACATATGTGGAATTTTCTGAATGAATCCTGTTACCATAAAGCACTAAGAGACAAACAGACCTGCATGGAGAAGTCTTGTCTTTCAAATGCATCTGCAACGGACTGTAATAAAAATAGTTTGAAGTCAGAAACAAGTGCAGCTAACATTAGAGCTAATGCTAGCGATGATCAGCAGCATGTGCAAAATTGAAAAAGGGATAATAACGCCATCGACAGTTCTTAGGTAGTCCAGATCTCCAGTGACCATTGCAGTGCACAGCTGTACACAGTAATTTTTGCAGAGTAAAATATATTCTGCCAGGATAACACTGGGTCCCAGTCCAAAGACAGTTAAATATACTCTGTCAAAGTGCAAAATTCATTCTATCACAGGGTAAAATCAACTCTATCATGCTGTGAATGACTCTTATTGGAGTTGAAAAACGTGATTTGACAAGACTGTAGAGCTGATTTCACTCTATAATAGTGTATTTAACAAATGTTATCCTGGCAGAGTATATTTTACTCTATAAAATTTACTGTGTATTACTGTACAGCTGAGGTGGTTCACGCATTTGGTAAGGATGCCTCCTGGGCGCCTCCCTAGCTGGGTGGAGACTCCGAGGAAGACCCAGGATTAGGTGGAGAGGTTATATCTCCACACTGGCCTGGGAACGCCTCAATGCCCACTTGTCAGAGGTGGTTAATGTGGCCTGGGAAAGGGAAGTTTGGGATCCCCTGCTGGAGCTGTTGCCCCTGCAACCCGATCCCAGATAAGGGAATGAAGATGAATGAAATGAGTGAATGTTCACTATTTACTATTGTAAATACAGGCTTATATTTATTCAGCCATAGGTGTGTTTTACTTGTAACATAAACGGCCCCAATCAAATCAGAACAAAATCATCTCAGGTTGGGCAAAATATGAGCAAGGTCTAGACTTAATCCACTTTACGGTTTTCAATCAGTGTCCTCTGCCTTTACCTTTCACAGTGGCATTTGCTTGAACTCGGTGCTTTGCTGATTAGTTGGTGAACTCAGAAGTGAGAGGTTTACTGGTGAGAAAACATGTTTGCGCATAGCATCAAAGCATGCAAGCTGTTACAGGAGCAGTCACCAAGGCTGCCTGAGGTGATGCAGTTACTGAAGTCATTCCAGCAACTCTGCCTCCTCCTCATCCACCCATTTTCTGTATATCAGGTGCAGACCGGAGTTTGAAGCCATATTTTTCCCTAGCTCGATCCAGTAGGCTTAATTTATATTAAGAAATACATCAAAAACGTATTTACATAAAATAACCTTTAATTTAGTGCACAGATGGGCACACATACATTTGCTACTTGCATAGGTAATGGGTGTGAAAATAACAACTGCAGGGTATAAGATGGGGCCAGAAATTTCATCATGAAATTCATCATGTCTTCCTCAGCATGCACCAATGCACAAAATTTCATAAATCAACAAATCAGCACTGGATGCTATGTTTCCAACATCTGAGCTACACATCACAAAACGCCCCCAGACAGACCTTGCGTAACATCTTCAGCTAGAGCTCTTAGCAAAATTCTATTATAACTGCATTAATGGTAAATGTCCACCAGGTGGATATATTGCTTCGTACTGGCTGCTGTAGATCACCTAATACAACCAACCTGTTGCTTATAGTAGTAGATGATGTTGTGATGACAAAAATCTGGTGTCTTTCAGACTGGTGTTTTCTCAAAAAGGACTGACCATCACAGAAACTCAACAGCGCCCCCCACAGTTTCTACATAAAATTGTGGTCAGATATGGAACTGCAGCAAGCATTAAAAACTGCCGTTCAGGTCAATTACCTCTTTGGTTGTGAACATCATACTGGGCAACACAGTGGGCCAAATCAAAGGGAGGAAGGGCCAAAGAAGGCCTATGGGCCCCCAGTTGGTTAGCCCTGGTTTAGATCTCACTTGCATGTAGCAACTTGAGATAACTTGGTGCTGCATGAATAAATTAAATAGCAATTTCTGCAAATTATGGTTTATGAACTCATATCGTAAAGATCACAATACTGGACTTATGACGGTACATCAGGGTTTTTAAACCAAGATTGTACAAAGCTGAAGGTAACTGTGTGGAGTGAAAGGCACAATTTCAAATGATCAGCTCACTTTCCTCGTGTGTTTCAGTCAGAGTTCACCACGAGAGAGCCTCAGGCCACCTAGTGAGACTTCAGCCAGTGACTGTTTTTCCCTTTCTCAATGCAGCGTTCAGATGGTGCAAGATGTTTAACTCTGCACACAAAATTAACGGAGCGTGAAACGCAGGCCTGAAGGGCAGCGGGCTCCGAACCTGCAGGTGACAGTGTCAACATGAAGCTTGTATCGTGACCTGAGTGGCTCCGTGTTCTAACTGCATTTGACTAGTGACGATTACTGACCTTTTGTATATCCAGCAGCCATCCGTTTCAATTACGCCGCCCTGCTTCGCTGAGAGCGACTTTCGATAGTGTCGCTGCACAGACTGCGGTGTGCTGTCTGTCTTTCACGTGTGGTGTCTCATCTGATTTTTGTATATTGAGTTTTTACGGAGTTGCTTTAATGAGAACCTTCTTCTTTATATTCCAATTAGAATGATAATACACCTTAACTTTCACCATGGGATGAACTTGAAGGAGTTTCTTGAGTGTTTTTGGTGACCTAACATGAACCCTTTTCATACAAGCAACCAGTTGAAGTTGATGTTTGGTTACTTTTTGGAGCCATATTGCTCCATGTGAATAAACCAAGTGGTAAAGTTCGACGCTCTCAGCTGAAGCCCTACCGGAAGAAGACAAAGTTGCAGTTCCGACTGGCAGCTTGAGGCTGGCTTCAAAAGGGAGCACATTCTCATAGAAGCCCATGTTAAAATGTCCAACCTTAGAGCAGAAATAAACATGTTTACAGCCTGGTAAAAAAAAAAAAAAAAAAAAAACGGCGTAAACACCCCTAAGATCTGGAGAGGTTCTGCCCTTCTTATGATCAACAAATACAACCCCAAATCAGAAAAAGTTGGGCCGATATGAAAGATGCAAAAATTAAATAATTCGTTTTAGCTTTTTGGAAATAAAAAATGCCTGAGTTCCACAATTTTGAAATCAGGATGGAATTTGAGCCAAAAATCAATAATGGGAAACCATTTCCAGACTGGAAGCAGGAACTTTCACCTTCTTGTAAAGGTTTCCTCATCACCATCACCAGGGACCCCATGACCAGATCAGCTGTTCCTGGATGAGTAACAGACTTCCCCTTTTTCAAGTTTCACATGCAGAATATTTGTGGCATAATCAGTTTCACAGCATAACAAAATAGTTGCATTTTGAAATCAAACATGAGACAAATAAAGACTATTTTCGACAAATTAAAATGCCCCAAAATACGTTGAGAAGGTCAGAATCTCAGTTTGCTGAAGGAGAAATGTTCATTCTAACAACTGTTCTCGGAAAATAACAGTTTGTGTGTTTTGTATGTGAGTGTGTTTTTAATTTGCATTTTTCATTTTGTGAATCTTTGTTGAGGGTTGGTGGTTGAGATGTAGACATTCTTGTCTTCAACAGCACATCACAGGACTGTGACATTTTTTCTCTTTTCTTTTCTTTTCTTTTCTTTTCTTTTCTTTTTTACAAGCACCAAACAAACGACAGTTTTCTCCTCATCTTCCATCCGCTGCACACCGGGCCTCCTGCCTGCACACCGACATCAGAAAACCTCACAGGCATCGCACAACGCATAACCTCAGACTGTAGATGGTATCACTTCATCTAACCTTTCTTCACGCTGCGCAGTCCAATTGCACCTGAAACAAGTACAAGCACTCCTGTAACGTGCGAAAGCTTCAAGGAGGCAACAACCCTGTTTGTGCCAACTGTGCTAATAATAAAGGCTGTGAGCAGCCAGACTGAACAGGAGAAGCTCATGAAGTCAGTCAGGTCCATAAGTATTTTGACAGCAACCCAACTTTCAAATTAACCTTGAACAAAAAAGTTACAGTATATTCCTGGTTCCTCTGTTTGGGTGTTTGATTATCGGGCTCTGACCCTCTGCTTGTTTACATGGTTTCCTCTCTTGCTGCGTCCCTCATGGACACTGTCAATTGATGAACTGCCTTCCTGAGTGCTGAGCTCTCGTCTTTACCCATGACCATTCTCTCTGCTTGTTCCTGCACAAACATTATTGCATGGACTCATCCTGTTGGGTTTCCTTGCTCATCCTGCTTTGAAATAAAAGTGTCTTAATCTAGCTATAGTTGTTCTCTGCTCAGGGGTCCTCAGTACAGTGGTCCCATGATCCACCATGCTGGTGTATCAGTGCTGAGGATCCCAGCAACTGGAAAAGGCCAAGGAGATGCCCACGTGTCACCTGACTGGAGCAGACAGTCGACAACTTTTACCAGGTGGGAATGGAAAGGTTGTCCGCCTTGACCCAAACAAAGCCTCAGGATGGATGTGTAGTGTGACTGATTGAACAACAAATTTTGCACACTACCTGAATGTTACCAACCTCACAGGGGCACCCCGGTAGGGATAAATCAGGTTGCAATTCAATATTCTAATTCAGCCGTTGTCACACTTAAGAATGCTGGGACCCGCTTTGAAATCAGAAAATCATCTGGGACTTCCCAAACCTTTACTCACAATTCTGACATACACATGAGACGAAGATGAAGTATTTCAATATATACAATATGTTAAATTAGATCATCTATGGAATTTTCCAGAATATAGCTCTCACCAGAGTATAAGTTGCACCTATCCAAAAGTGCCCCATGAAGAGGAAAAATGTGCACAAATCACACCGGAGTACAAGTTGTATTTATTTTTCAAATGTTTGCTACATTTGATGCAATAAGAAGCTAAATTAACTTAATTAATTAGTTAAAGAGCACAAGTTAATTACTGCTATTATACCTATGAGGCACTGAACAAATGATCATATCTGAGATAAACGTGCAATGTAATTAAATGTTTGAAAACTTGCCGCAATGTTAGAAAACATGGATAAACTGCTTTTTCATGTCGATGAATAAAGCATCATAAGCTCAACATTTTTAATGTCTTTTGTAAAATAGTTCTAAAAGATAATACCCTTACAGTACTAGGTACTTAAACTTAGCTCCTTCTTTCTTTTAAGCTAAGCATAGGTCTCTTCAAAGACCCGTTCTTATTGTCCCACATAGTCCAAACAAGTGCTGTGCTGAGTAAAATACAAAAGTAATATTCTCTCTTTTTATTTCAGAGTGTGTCTTCCTGTTAGAAAGCATTTCTTAAATTTTAATAATTCCCTATGACAAACTTCTCCATCTTCTTCCTGTTCTTCTACTCTGAAGTGCATGTGAATCATTATCTTATCTGTATACAGGAGCAAGTAGTCATTCATGTAGATGTGCTATCCTGTGACTATAGATGATAATGCAGTATTTTTTCAAATAAGTCACTTTAGAATATAAGCTATGAAACCTCCCGAACCAATAAAATAAAATGTGACTTATACTTGAAATACTTGGAAAAATACAGTAAATGACAACTAGCACATCATTTAAATTCCCAGCCCCCCCCCCCCAAACAACAAAAAAAAATTCTGATGAAAAATAAATTTAAAATTAAGTAAATTTATTTGAAAATATTTTAAGTTATTTTAAGCTGCATTAAAAAAAAATGCAAATTAAATACTTTTTTCATGAAATTTGTTTGTAATGACCTCTCATGACTCACCTGCAGTAACTTGGTGCACTTTGAGAACCACTGTTCTAATTGATTAGGTTCATTATTGCAGTAGGACAAAAAAAAGCAGGGGTGGTGTAATGTGGAGTTGCATCAGGAAGGGCATTCGGTGTAAAATTTGTGCCAATTCAACATGCAGATCCACCTCAGACACGGGAGCAGCCGAAGGGACTTACTGTAGTAGGAAAAAATGTCATAGTTGGTTTACTTATTTATTTTGAATAGGAAAGTTTGAAGACTTCAATTTAGATCTTCTCTTGACCTGCTGATAGGGGGGTCATAGACGCATCATAATTGTGCATGCCTAAAACTCTTGCACACAGCTGATGATGTTAATGTCACAGAACTGGAGGAGAAAACCTCCCGCAGACTTTATATATGACGGCTCTGTCAGGTGACAGGCAGGCATAGAGAAGAAGGAGGTGGGATTTGAAAGGTCTTACAAGTTCTTCAGAGTTCTTGAGATATGCAACTCGATTTGCAGTCAGCAGTGAGTGAGACGGAGTGGGAACGTGGCAAAACAAGTTTGTCTCTCCAGCCATCGTAAATCTGAGGAGCAAGAACATATTTAGTCTGTAAGAACAGTGTTTCTCTCCCTGCTTCTGATTTATCAGGTGGTTCTCTTCTTTGAAGGCCAGGTGGGATGGATGTCGATAACATCACACGCTCCTCAGCTGACATCGCTCCAACAACCCACAGCAGCTGTGATGTGTTTGTGTACCAGAGTGCAGCAACGTTCCTCTTCCCCATTTTCTACTCTGCAGTCTTCATCATCAGCGTTTGTGGCAACAGTTTGGTTCTTTATGTGATCTGCCAGAGGAAGCAAAAGTTCAATTCCACGTCCATCTACCTGGTCAACCTGGCGCTGTCCGACACCCTATTTACGCTGGCTCTGCCGGGTCGGATTACCTACTACATCCGCCACTTTGACTGGCCCTTCGGTGACCTCCTCTGCCGACTCACCACCCTACTGTTCTTTGCAAACACATATGCAGGTAACGTCAGTCATTTCTGCTATTTAGTCCAAGCAGGTTTCCGTTACCACTTAACAGGACTAACAACACTTAAATCCAGCCTCAGTGTACCATGGTCTACACAAATGTATGGTGGCCATGACACGGTGGCAGCTGTAGCTATATAGTGGTCACTGAAGGATTACACATTGATCAAAATTTAAAAACGCTCCAATCATATTGAAAAATATACCACATTATTTGTCTGATCATGAAGATTCCAAAAATGTATAGGTCAAAACATTATGGGGTTTATGGTGTAAAAATAGCAAAAATGGTCTCAAAAGTCAGTTTTCAGTTTGTCCAGGGGTCAAAGGTTGCTCCATTTTTGGTAAAATGTGAAGCAAATTATGGACTGAGACAATAAACAGGAATTGTATGCACCATCTACTATGCATAATTATCACATTACAGGGTAACATGTCATTGAATTCAATGGATTTTGTCATTGTTTGATCATACCTTGGAGACCATGGTCAAAAACTAGTCCCTTTATTAATCCCATTAGCCCCATCTATAATCAGCATCACTTTTTACCACGCTGGAGCATTTTAAACTTTTGCACTACAGGACCTTTGTCACCGTTTTTGATTTTTTAATCCGTATCTCCACAGCATTTAGTCATAGATAGTTCAAACTATACTTTTTTGGAATCCTTATGATCACACCATTAAGTCGGTATACTTTTCAATCTGAATGGAGC
This sequence comes from Thalassophryne amazonica, assembly GCF_902500255.1. Lineage (NCBI taxonomy): Eukaryota > Metazoa > Chordata > Actinopteri > Batrachoidiformes > Batrachoididae > Thalassophryne > Thalassophryne amazonica. The sequence goes on from NC_047116.1 coordinate 13,109,041, forward strand.
ATTCTAAATCTTGACCACTGTGTCATCCTTTGTTGATCCCTACCTGGCTATAGCTAGGTCCCTGGATGGCGGACCATACTTTTGTTGTAGGTCATGGTACACTGAGACTGGATTCTAGCGTTGACTTCCATTAATTATAAGAGCAATATTCAGTTGGATCACACAAAATTTGGCATCTCTGAGATATTTAAAGTAATTTGCTCTGGAGCCACTGAGTTGAGATGGATTTGTTGTATTTATTTATTTATTAGGACATAACATTCACATTGGACAAACCAGATGCAATGTTTTTAAGTGTTATAAGCAAAATATGCTAATTTTCAACACCTGTCCCATAGAGGTGGATTTAGATATTACGGTGGCAAAAACTTTATCTTGCAAACAATTTGACACCATAATTAACATGGTTCAACAAGAACTGCCTGCAGGGACAGATGGGTGCATTTGCTATCTTAGTTGGGTCGGTAAGTGGGTTGTACAATATTAATAATGACACTTTGCATTGCAGTTGGAAATGATTTTGATCTTTCCTATCAGGCATTGCCTTCATGACCTGTATCAGTTTGGACCGATACCTGGCCATGGTGCACGCCTGACCGGCTGCAGTGCTTTGCGGACTGTGAAGGTGGTGCGTTGGGTCTGCTGTGTGGTCTGGGCTATGGTTTCCCTGCAGATTGCCCTCTGATGTTCAGGAGCATGCTGCACGAGCACCAGCATAGACGCACCTGCATGGAGTACTTCAACTTTGAGGGTTCCTCTTCCACACCTTACGTCCTGCTCGTGGGATGCATCTTCTCCTTCTGCTGTCCGCATCGCCATCATCCTGGGGCTGCTACGCCAAAATCAACCTGAAGTTGCGTGCTGCAGCCAAGCCGAATTCTCTGACCGGCCGTTCGAGGAGGGCCACAGGGCCAACACCATCATCCTCCTCATCCTCCTCACCTTCATCACGTGCTTCAGCCCTTATCACCTCAACGTCATGCAGTTTATGTCCAGAAAGATGCACCACCAGCCGAGCTGTCAGGACTCAGGGCCTTAAGGTGTCCTTACAGGTAAGACCTGTGGCTGTTCTTCTCATTTAACAGACATAGCTTGTGTTTTCCCTCATCTAAATTGTTTTTTTTTTTTTGATCATAGATTACTGTTTCACTAATGAACTTCAACTGCTGCCTGGATCCGGTCATCTACTTCTTTGCCATTAAGAGCTACAAGAAGCGAGTGAAGAGTCTGTTTAAGGACCATCTGTTCACCTCTGGTGTTTCGTCCAAAATGACAACTGAGAACAGCAGCAGCAACACCTGAGAAAAAAAAATTAAATATCCAAATTATCATTCCACTAAAAAGCATTTTAAATCATTAAGAAACAAATCAAGTCAAGTCCATAATATTGAAGTTAAAACATCCATATTATCATTATTATAATTAGGTTTGTGCATGAAATCTTGAAGGCAGTTGCTAATGATAACAATAAAATCACTGTAAAAACCTAATGAAATACAACCAATTTTCTTATAAAACACAGCAGAAAACTGGAAAGTCCTTATATATTTTTAAAGTAGAGAAGTCATTTTTTTAAAACATATTCCTATTTATTTATAAATTTTAGTTAGTTATCACTCTTTTCATTCATTCATTAGGAATCTTAGCAGTTCTTGTTTGTGTTTTGTTTTTTACATAATGTACACAGCACAATTTTCAACACTGACCTTTCACTGATCTGAAAGGATTATGAGCTTCATTTTTGCTTTTATAAATAAAATTATCATTCCAAAACTATTTTGCATTCACTAATTTTGTTGTTGTCTTATAAAATTTGGTGTGAATATCTGAAACAGTTGATTGTACACAAAAGTAATGGAAATCAGCACTAAATATTTTTATTACAAGAGTGAATTTTAAGGATTTCATGGATTTACACTGTTTTATAGGTTATTTCTGTGAGCCTGCTTTCTTTTGCACATTTCATTACTCACACACAAATGAACTTCAACTATGCCAGTGAGAAGACACGTCATTCTCTTTCTTACCCACATCTGAATCGTGTGTGGGTGTACGTAGATGAACACCATCACATCCTCACCCACATTTCCTGCTGCCCCCCCAAAGGCCTCATTCACCTGCCTGCTCCCACATGATGTGGTGGAAGCAAATAGGTGAATGCCTGCTCCCAGTGGGGTCGCTGCTTGAGTCCCGCAGGTGTGCAGTGTCTGTTTATAGTGCACAGAGTGCTGTGTTTAAATTTAACCTTTACCATTTCCTGTTTATGTATTTAATTTGAGACAATCCCTTATAATTTTGCATAGAAAGCAACATGTACATGTACTTTTACTTTTAAAATATGCATATAAGTGGTGCAGAATGCAAATCAAATTTCAAATAGTCATAAAATAATAGTTATTTAATCTCTTTCTGGCAACAGTTTGAAATACGAGGTCTGTGATGAAAAAAAGCGGTCCGTTTTATTTTTTCAAAAAATAAATAGATTTGATTCATATATTTTTACGTCAGACAAGCTTGAACCCTCGTTCGCATGCGTGAATTTTTCACTCGTGTCGGTGACGAGTGAGGAGTGCTCCACCCCACCCGTCGGAATCTCTTTGTCTGAATAGCCGCTGCGGACGGCGCGCGTTGCTTTAATCAACATTTTTTCTTGACCTGTGTGTTGTGTGGGCCGCTGAAGAGGAGGTACTGCTGGCCCACCACCACCAGATGGCGCCCTGCTTGGAGTGCGGGCTTCAAGCGCGAGAGGGCGCCGGAGCCACTGGGAGTGACAGCTGTCGCTCTTCATCAGCACCAGCCGTCACTCATTCAACCCATCACCATCACCATAAAGGCCGGACTGCAACTCCACCTCCTCGCCGAGAAATCATCTACCATACAGGTAATTTTCTCTGCTGAATCTAAAACCGAACAATAGTCTGATCTCTTTTGCAGCCATTTTCCTGTGATGTTCCCTTGTCTGCTGTGTTGGCGTTTGGTGTGGACTGCGACGGCTTCGCCTCCCACCCCACCCAGATAAGTGGTTGTCTCCGGAGCTGCACCGAGTGTGTGATTGGAGGTGGAGGTGCTCCCTCCTTACTGAACACAGACTGTGGGATTATGATTGTGCGTACTCACACTCATCAAACTGTTTCTGTTCTCTGCCAGCAGTACCGGGTCTGACTGCTGAAGACAGTGGCCACCTGGGCGCAGGGCTTGGCAGCTCCGGTGTTCTTCAGATCCGTTGGTGATGGAAGCTGGTGGGTTCCGCTCTTCTATCACCAGACGTCTTCTATCTTCGAGCCTGCCACACGCCACCTTATGTAATGATTGACATTCCGCAATATTGTTATTGTCTGTACTTCGTTGTGCGCTTCACAACATTAAATTGTTACTTTTTGGCTTATCCATTGTCCGTTCATTAACGCCCCCCTGTTGTGGGTCTGTGTCACGACACCTTCCCAACAGATTTCTCGGCCAGCGTCATGGATCCCGAGGGCGTCAACCATCGCTTGAACAGCCAATGAAGAGCGAGTTGCACAGGGCGCCAGCAGGAGGGCATGTTAGGTGAGCTGCAGCACATCTTAACCCGCCTTTACTGCTCGGTTGGACTTAGTTACCGAGCAGAGCATTGTTCTCATCGAAGGATGGGGCTCTCACCGCCCAGGTGGAAGTGCATGCTCAGGGCGCTGCTGCAGCACCTCCTCCTGCTGACCGAGATGCCAGAGACAGACATTCCACTGGTCGTGTCAACGAACCCCCCCACCTTCCCCTGAAGCATACATAAGCCCTCCGGAGCCGTGTGGAGACTGCATAGCTTCTTGATGCAGTGCTCGCGTCGTCTTTTCACAGCGTCCCGTCATGTACGCGTCAGACGCTAGCCGGGTGGCTTACGTTATAAATTTGCTTCGAGGAGAGGCACGCGCCTGGGCTACGGCACTCTGGGAGCAGAATTCACAGCTCCTAACATTTACACTGAGTTGTGAGGGATTCCGACAGGTGTTCGACACCCTCATAGAGGCGAGACCGCTTCAAGCGTGCTGCTGTCGCAAAGACAGGGAGGTCGGAGTGCAGCGAAGTATGCAGTCGCTTCCGCATCACGGCAGCGCGAGCCGGCTGGAATGCTGTTGCGCTCCCGCGCACGCCTTTGTAAACGGTACTGTCTCTGGTCCTTAGGAGCACCTGGTGGCAAAGGACGAGCCGCGGGATTTAGACAGGCTTATCGACCTGGTATACGGTAGACAACCGATTAACAGACACCCGACGGGAGCGAGACGAAGGGCGTGGTCAGGCACAAACCGTCCCTCTTCCTCCCGGTCCGAAAGGGAGCCGACTTCCCCACGCTCCACAGCCAGTGCTCTCCATGTGACGACAGCTCCCCCTGCTGACGTTGCTATGGAAACGAGCAGGGCCAAAAAGAGCGATCAGATCAGAGACAAAGGAGGCTGATCCGTGGAGGGTGTTTCTCTTGCAGCTCAACCGAGCACATACAGATAGAGTGCCCCCAAACGGTCAAAACAGCAGCACTCGTCCTTAGAGACTGGGCTAATGGTGGGTCACAATACCCACGCAGGGAAACCCCCGAAAATCTGCACGTATCCCAGTCATGATCCTGAGTGGGGATCTAACCCTTCACGCCCCAGCACTGGTGGACACGGGTAGGAGGGGAATCTGCTGGACAGCAGATGGGCAAAGGAGGTAGGCTCCCTCTAGTGGCCTTACCGGCACCATTGTCGGTGCGGGCACTAGATGGCACCCTTCTTCCATTAATCACACACCAGACACAGCCCATGACTTTGGTTGTTTCTGGGAATCACAGGGAGAGATTGTGTTTTATGTAACACCTTCTACCTCCCGAGTGATTTTGGTTTTCCATGGGTTTTAAAACACAATCCCCGGATTGATGGCCGTCTGGGGTTGTGGTTCAGTGGAGCGAAACCTGCCACCGGGAGTGTTTAGGATCCTCGGTTCCACCCGGTGTGACAGCTAAGGAGGAGGTTTAGTCCCCCCCCAATCTGGCGGCGGTGCCAGCCCGAGTACCATGACCTTGCTGACAGTCTTCAGCAAGGATCTGGCACTCACGCTGCCCCACAACCCGTCCGTTACGATTGTGCCATTGATTTGATACCGGGCGCTGAGTACCCGTCCAGCAGGCTGTACAACCTCTCTCGTCCGGAACGCGAATCAATGGAGACCTACATCCGGGACTCGTTAGCTGCCGGGTTGATCCGGAACTCCTCATCCCCGATGGGTGCTGGTTTCTTTTTTGTGGGTAAGAAGGACGGCGGACTCCGTCCATGCATTGATTACAGAGGGCTGAACGAGATCACAGTTCGCAACCGATACCCGTTACCTCTGTTGGATTCAGTGTTTACGCCCTTGCATGGAGCCCAAATTTATACAAAATTGGATCTTAGGAATGCTTATCACCTGGTTCGGATCCGGGAGGGAGAAGAGTGGAAGACGGCATTTAACACCCCGTTAGGTCACTTTGAGTACCTGGTCATGCCGTTCGGCCTCACCAATGCGCCCGCGACGTTCCAAGCATTGGTTAATGACGTCTTGCGGGACTTCCTGCATCGGTTTGTCTTCGTATATCTAGACGATATACTCATCTTTTCTTCGGATCCTGAGACCCATGTCAAGCATGTACGTCAGGTCCTACAGCGGTTGTTGGAGAACCGGCTGTTTGTGAAGGGCGAGAAGTGCGAGTTTCACCGCTCTTCTTTGTCCTTCCTGAGGTTCATAATCTCCTCCAACTCTGTCGCCCCTGATCCGGCCAAGGTTGCGGCGGTGAGAGATTGGCCCCAACCAACAAACCGTAGGAAACTGCAACAGTTACTCGGCTTTGCGAATTTCTACAGGAGGTTCATTAAGGGTTACAGTAAGGTAGTTAGCCCCCTGACAGCCCTGACCTCCACTAAGGTCCCCTTCAACTGGTCGATCGGTGCGAAGCCCGCGTTTAGGGAGTTGAAGCGCCGGTTCTTGTCTGCACCAGTTGTGGTGCAAGCCTGATCCTACTCTCCAGTTCACAGTGGAGGTGATGCTCTGACTCAGGGATAGGAGCCTGTACAAACTGTACATCCCACCAGAGGCCAGAGCTGCGATTTTTGGACTTCTGTCATGGTTCCAAGCTCTCCTGTCATCCCGGGTTGCGCAGAACCATGGCAGTGGTCCAGCAGCGCTTCTGGTGGGCATCTATGGAGGCCGACGTCCGGGACTACGTCCAGGCCTGTACCACCTGTGCCAGGGGCAAGGCTGACCATAAGAGGACTTCAGGACTCCTCCAGCCCCTACCGGTACCTCACCACCCCTGGTCCCACATTGGCCTGGACTTTGTCATGGGCCTCCCGCCGTCCCAGGGCAACACCACCATCCTCACGATAGTGGAACCGTTCTCCAAGGCAGCCCACTTCGTGGCCCTCCCGAAGCTCCCAACAGCCCAGGAGACAGCAGACCTCCTGGTCCACCACGTCGTGCGTCTGCATGGGATACCAGCGGACATCGTCTCAGACCATGGCCCTCAGTTCTCCTCTCAGGTCTTAAGGAGTTTCTGCAGGGAACTGGGGGCCACCGTGAGTCTCTCGTCCGGGTATCACCCTCAGACAAACGGACAGGCAGAACGGGCCAACCAGGAGCTGGAGCAGACCCTCCGTTGCGTTACCTCCGCGCACCCGATGGCCTGGAGCACCCATCTGGCCTGGATCGAGTACGCCCACAACAGCCAAGTGTCGTCAGCCACCGGCCTCTCCCCATTTGAGGTGTGTTTGGGGTACCAGCCCCCATTGTTTCCACTTGTGGAGGGAGAGGTCGGTGTGCCCTCGGTCCAGGCCCACCTCAGGAGGTGTCGCCGGGTGTGGCAGACCGCCCGTTCTGCCCTGTTGAAGGCCCGGACGAGGGCCAAGGCCCATGCAGACCGCCGGCGTTCCCGGGCCCCTGCATACCAGCCCGAGCAGGAGGTGTGGCTTTCAACCAAGGACATACCACTCCAGGTCGAGTCTCAGAAACTGAAGGACCGCTTCATCGGACCATTACAATCCTCAAGTCCTCAGTCCTGCCGCGGTGAAGCTGAAGCTGCCGGCTTCACTGCGGATCCATCCTGTCTTCCATGTGTCGCGCATCAAACCTCACCATACTTCACCCCTCTGTACCCCCGGACCGGCGCCGCCTCCTGCCCGGATCATCGACGGGGAGCCGGCTTGGACCGTGTGCCGGCTCCTGGACGTCCGTCGGAAGGGCCGGGGGTTCCAGTATCTGGTGGACTGGGAGGGGTATGGACCCGAAGAACGCTCCTGGGTGAAGAGGAGCTTCATCCTGGACCCGACCCTCCTGGCCGACTTCTACCGGCGGCACACGGACAAGCTGGTCGGGCGCCAGGAGGCGCCCGTTGGGGGGGGGTCCTGTTGTGTGGGCCGCTGAAGAGGAGGTACTGCTGGCCCACCACCACCAGATGGCGCCCTGCTTGGAGTGCGGGCTTCAAGCACGAGAGGGCGCCGGAGCCACTGGGAGTGACGGCTGTCGCTCTTCATCAGCACCAGCCGTCACTCATTCAACCCATCACCATCACCATAAAGGCCGGACTGCAACTCCACCTCCTCGCCGAGAAATCATCTACCATACAGGTAATTGTCTGCTGAATCTAAACCGAACAATAGTCTGATCTCTTTTGCAGCCATTTTCCTGTGATGGATTCCTTGTCTGCTGTGTTGGCGTTTGGTGTGGACTGCGACGGCTTCGCCTCCCACCCCACCCAGATAAGTGGTTGTCTCAGGAGCTGTACGAGTGTGTGATTGGAGGTGGAGGTGCTCCCTCCTTACTGAACACAGACTGTGGGATTACTGAGTGTGCGTACTCACACTCATCAAACTCTTTCTGTTCTCTGCCAGCAGTACCGGGTCTGACTGCTGAAGACAGTGGCCACCTGGGGCGCAGGGCTTGGCAGCTCCGGTGTTCTTCAGATCCGTTGGTGATGGAAGCTGTGTGGGTTCCGGCTCTTCTATCACCAGACGTCTTCTATCTTCGAGCCTGCCACACGCCACCTTATGTATGATTGACATTCCGCAATATTGTTATTGTCTGTACTTCGTTGTGCGCTTCACAACATTAAATTGTTACTTTTTGGCTTATCCATTGTCCGTTCATTAACGCCCCCCTGTTGTGTTGTGGGTCCGTGTCACGACACCTTCCCAACACTGTGAGGGATATCCGAGTAGACACTATTCGAGAAATTAAGCTGGTTTTTGGTGAAAAGTTTAACGGCTGATGAGAGATTATGGGGTGTTTCTGTCGGTGTAAGGACTTCCCACAGAGCGGGACGTCGCGCAGCGCTTCCAGGCGCCGTCGTCGGCCTGTTTCGACCTGAAAACATTCTAATTTAAGGCTTAATTCACCCAGAAGTCGTGAGAGAACAGAGAAGATTCAGAACAGGCCGGCATGAGGACTTTATGCGGACATTTCACAGTTTAAGGACATTTTGTAATGAAAGACATGCGCACAAATTCGCCGAGTTGTTTCCGTGACGACTCTGCGAATCTGTGTGCGCCGCGACAGGAAAAACACCTCCGTGTTGAAAACCATTTGTAAAATTCAGGCGGCCTTTGATGGCTTTCAACAAGTGACTAACTGAGAAATTGTTTAACAGCTTGGGCATGTTCCAACTTGCCAGTTAAGGTTTCCAACGGAGGTGTTTTTTCCTGTCGCGACCCCCCGACACGCGACTCTGCCCGCATGTTCTTTCATTACAAAATGTCCGTTAACAATGGAATGTCCGAATAAACTCCTCATGCCGACTTCTTCTGAAAGTTCTCTGACGACTTACTGGGTCAACAGAGCCTGAAATGTGGAAGTTTTCAACTTGAAACAGCGAGACGACGACACTTCGAAGCGCAGATCGCCGTAAGGACGGCCCACGGCGCCTGACAGCGATCTGCGCCAAAATCTCTCATCAGCCGTTAAAATTTTTACCGAAAACCATCTGAATTTATCGAATGGTGTCCACTCAGTTGTGCCTTACAGTTTTTGAAAAAATTTTTATCAAACAAAGCAGCAGTCTCTGAGCCATTGTTACACTCGTACAATGACGACGACGTCCCACCTGGGGTGCCAGTGACTTTATTGTACGGTTCACAAGGTAAAACTGTAAAACAGAAAATAGAAGCAGCCTTCAGTGAGTATCGGCTTTCTGTGCTGCTATCTTGACCGTCTTCTGCTTAATGACTGAGCTTGCTTCCTGCTACAACAGGATTATAGCGCCAGTCAGCTTCATTACAAAGCCAATACTGCCACCCTCTGGCGCAAATGGGTAAAACAGGTGAGTCTACAAGCATTTTAAACTATATTAATGAGAAAAATTAGGGTGGGAGGACCAAGTTAATTGCAAGCACTAATAAAGAAATCATTCTGGACATAATTTGAACAATTTGAACTAATAACATGCCCAAGGTGCCACACCATTCCTAAACAATGAAAAAACGACAAGAGGGTGGGCCACTCCTCACTCAAAGACTGCCCACAGGTGAATGACGTAACCGACAGGCGTGAAAAAACTCTCGCATGCCCACGAGGGTTCAAGCATGTCTGATGTAATCACACGTGATTCAAATCCATATGGTTTTTGAAAAAATAATAAGGTCGGATACTTTTATCACAGACCTCGTATGTACAAGCACAGTTTATCAAAAAAAATAAAAAATAGCCAAATTAACATGATATTTACACTTTATATATAAATTATGCAATATTATTGTGCATACCGATCCATTGTGTTTCATGGTAAATTTAATGAAAAGTCTTCATCGACTTTGCATCAACATTGTTTTAAATTTGTAAACTGATTGCCCAGGGATTGTCTGGATTCAAGACCTTAATAGAAGAAATAAGTCCTATCTATGGACAGTAGGCCTTCTGTGTATAAGCTGGCTATAATGTCTAGTAACTTCTTCTTGGGGGGTCCCACAAACTCTCTGGACATTTTGATTTGGCTCCTCCACTGCTCAGTGCTTGCATTGACAGGGTGTTGGGTTGTGGAAACCAGTGACTTGGGTGCTTTTGTTGTCAAGGAAAAGTTTACTTACTTTGCGGACGATGTTGTGATAGTGGAATCAATGGACCCCCTGATTGCAGTACTTTAGAAGCTGACTGAGGGCTCAGAGTGTCTGGGTTAGAAATTGTCCTGGATCAAGACTAAGATGTTGGCTTTTAATGACTTATTGGACTTGGCCATCAGAAATGTATCTGCATTTGGTGAAAGTGTAGAACTTGTTGAGACATTCAGTTATCTTGGCAGTGATATACATATCTCTAAGTCCTCAGCCTTTGAAATTGAGAGGTGCCTAGGAAAAGCTTATGGAGTTGTGAGGTTGCTGGACAGAAGTGTTTGGTTGTGATTGTGAGACTTGGATGGTAACCAGGGACCTAAGGTGACAACTAGATGTCTTTGTTACTAACTCTCTTGGAAGGATCCTTGGATACTGCTAGAAAGGCTTTGTATCAAACAAGTGTTTACTATGAAAGAGTAAGATGAGGAGGATCACTTGAATTATGAGGGAATGTCAGCTTTGATATTTTTTGGCCATGTAGCCCATTTCACTACAGTACACAGCTGCCTGAGTGTTGAGGACCACAGTGGCTGGAGAAGTCCACAGGGACGCCCATGTTTCACCTGGCTGTGGCAGATAGATAGTTACCTTTGGGATATGGGAATGGGCCAGTTGTCTGCCTGGGTAGTTGTTATTTATGACCCAAGGTCGTGGTGTCGTGGATGCAGTGAAGTGCAGCACCAGGGCATGCTCCCAGACATGACTTGAGGGCCATTGGTGCTTATCCCCAGATTTTACAAGGTGAAGTGGATGAAAACCTACAACTCTCCCAGGATTGGATCCCAGTCCATTAAAGGTAATGAACTGAAAATGAATGGCAGCTGGTCTCTTTGTCACTGTCTCTTGTAACTAATGTGACCAAAGGGTGAGGGGGTCCCAGCCATGCCTTGGCAGCATTATAAACACTCTATGTAATGATACCACGTCTAACAATAAGTGTTTTTCTGCATTGGTAAAACTAAAGATTTCATATTGGCAAAAAATTGCTGATATGTTTGTTAAAGGTTCATATCAGCAGTTATCTTGGGTCAGCTGATATACGATATATACAGTATACAGTATACTCGTATACAGTATGTCAGGCTTTACTGTTAAGATTATCCAGTCAAAAAATGCTGTTGTCTAATCTCATGTTTTCTGACACAACAAATTCAAGTGAGCTACTCTCAAAAATCAAAATGACCACCTTAACCTTCAGATTTCAAAACATTTTGAAATTTGATGATGAAGCACTTTTCTGGACAACTGCTGTTTTAACATGTAATCAGGGAATTTCTTGATATTTTAAATCAAATTCTCCATTTCAACTGATTTCCATAAAATTTGCTGAAAGAATTCACTGAATTTATAACTTCATCAGGATCTAAATGTGGTTTGCAGATACTTCCTTTAAACATACAGTTTGATAAACCAACTTCTCAAAAATCACTTTCAACCATACATACAGTACATACATACACACACACACACACACACACACACACACACACACACACACACACACACACACACACACACACACACACACACACACACACACACACACACACACACACACACACACACACATACATACATACATACACACATATATACACATACATACACACACATACATACATACATACATACACATACATTGAAAGACATCGATATCATCCCAGTTGTGGTGGGAGCAACAGGCCTGATGAAGAACCTGAAGAAATACCTTGAGGCAATCCCCGGCCACCCAAGTGCACATGAGGTGCAGTTGTCTGCAATTAAGGGAACGATCACCATCTTGAAGAGAGCCCTCGGATACAATGTCAGATCTGGTTAGGATAACTATAGAGCCTAGGGTGCAACTTTAGACCCCAGGTTTGGGGCCCATTGCATTCTACTAAAAAGACATCAAAGATAAATGAAAAACCAAAGACACACACACACACACACACACACACACACACACACACACCACACACACACACACACACACACACACACACACACACACACACACACATACATACAGTGGGGCCAAAAAGTATTTGGTCAGTCCCTGATTGTGCAAGTTCTCCTACTTAGAAAGATGAGAGAGGTCTGTAATTTTCATCATTGGTACACTTCAACTATGAGAGACAAAATGAGAAGAGAGAATCTAGGAAATCACATTGTAGGATTTTTAAAGAATTTATTTGTAAATTATGGTGGAAAATAAGTATTTGGTCGCCCACAAACAAGCAAGATTTCTGGCTCTCACAGACCTGTAACTTCTTCAGAAGCTCTTCTGTCCTCCACCTGTTACCTGTATTTATGGCATCTGTTGGAACTCGTTATCTCTATAAAAGACACCTATCCACAGCCTCAAACAGTCAGACTCCAAATTCAACCATGGCTAAAGCCAAAGAGCTGTCGAAGGACACCAGGAAGAAAATTGTAGATGTGCACCAGGCTGGAGGAGTGAATCTACAATAGTCAAGCAGGTTGGTGTGAATAAATCAACTGTGGGAGTAATTGTAAGAAAATGGAAGACATACAAGACCATTGATAATCTCCCTTAATCTGGGGTTCTACGCAAGATGTCATCCCGTGGGGTCAAAATGGTCATGAGAATGGTGAGCAAAAATCCCAGAACTACACGGAGGAACCTGATGAAGGACCTGCAGAGAGCTGGGACCAAAGTAACAAAGGCTACACACTACACAGAGAGGGACTCAAATCCTGCAGTGCCAGGCGTGTCCCCCTGCTTAAGCCAGTACATGTCCAGGCCTGTCTGAAGTTTGCCAGAGAGCATATGGATGATCCAGAAGAGGATTGGGAGAATATCATGTGGTCAGATGAAACCAAAATAGAACCTTTAGGTAAAAATTCAACTTATCGTGTTTGGAGGAAGAAGAATGATGAGTTGTATCCCAAGAACACCATATCTACTGTGAAGCATGGGGGTGGAAACATCATGCTTTGGGGCTGTTTTTCTGCAAAGGGGACGGGACGACTGATCTATGTTAAGGGAAGAATGAACGGGGCCATGTATCGTGAGATTTTAAGCCAAAGCCTCCTTCCATCAGTGAGAGCATTGAAGATGCAACGTGGCTGGATCTTCCAGCATGACAATGATCCCAAACACACCGCTCAGGCAACGAAGGTGTTGTGTGCTGGGGTGTTTGGCTGGCTTGGTTTCTGTTTTTCCCACCAGGTGGTATGCATTCAGGACTGAGTGGCTGAGCATTAGGACCTCACCCTGAACACCTGAGGCTTGTTTTCACGTGCAGGTCATCAGGGCTCACAGCTGTGGTGTGTCTGTCTTGATCAGAGATTGCTGCACTTAAACCTTGAATGCACAGTGTGTGATTGCCAGAGACTCGACCTTGGGAGCAGACGTGTGAGATCGACGTCAGGAGAACAATCTCACCATTACGGACGCAGAGACCGCTCCAGGTTTGACGCCACAGTCTGTGAAGGAGGATTGGGTGAGGTCTCACGCTCTTCAGCACACTTCCTGAGGTAATTTGGTTTTGGTGACTTTTATGAAGTAATGACAGTGGATTTGGTGTCCCTCACACCTTGTGTTAGTGAGCTGTCATGTTATGCTAATTGTCTAATCAGCTTCTGCTGCAGTGGAGATTTGAACTGAGTTGTTCCGTGCCTGCAGGGTGAGAAGCTGATATATATTTAAGCCAGGAAGTGTTTGCTGATTGTGTGCACCCTTTTGAGTTGTGTCTCTCTGAGTGGAGAGTGTTGGACTCACCTCATGTTTTCTTTCTTCACAGACTCGGTTTGTCGCGGCCACCTGGGGGGGTGTCGGCGGGGTCCCTGGGTCCGAACTGCGCTGCGTTTGCGCTGCTGAGAGCGCGCCGTGTTTTCACCTCACCAGACCGCGGACATTTTTGGTTGTTTATCACTGCACTTATTATAATTATTAAATTCTGTTATCTTTTGAACCGTGCTCTGCTTATTTCGTGCTGGGTCCTGTCAAACGCTGGTTCAGTGCTCCGACCGCGTCCGACACATAACAGTAGGAGTGGCTCCGTAAAAAGCATTTCAAGGTCCTGGAGTGGCCGAGCCAGTCTCCAGACCTCAACCCCATAGATAATTTGTGGAGGGAGTTGAAAGTCCATGTTGCCCAGCGACAGCCCCAAAACCTCACTGCTCTAGAGGAGATCTGCATGGAGGTTATGGGCCCAAATACCAGCTACAGTGTGTGCAAACCTCTGTCATTGCCAACAAAGATTATGTTACAAACAGAGGCAATTGCTCTAAGACTGCAAGTGAAGCTCAGCTTCCCCTAAAATGTCAAAAAATAAGTGATCAAATATATACTGTTGTGTGTACATGTCATTGACTAAATATGCGCTACAACGCGCTCAACTTTTGTTCAGAATCAGCTTATTATCACTGGTAACGACGCGGCTTTCCTCTCACTCATTCCCGCAGCTTCACAGTGCTTTAAACAGAGTTCAATAGCGAAGCAAAGAGTGCAGTGAAACGAGACAAGTCATTGGATAAATGCTGGGCTTTGTCCCGCCCATCGGACGCTCAGCGTCTCTGGGGGTCTATGGGGCAGTGGGCCGGCCTCGGCTGGCCCGGACGCTCAGCTTCTGCATGATGATTGGATGATCTGTCTGAGGCTGAATCCCTTTTTGATTGACAGCAAAATGAGCGAATCAGCGATCTTTTGGTGTAAACATCCGTGGGAGCATTTTTTAATTTTCATTCTGTTCTGAGTTGAACCGGAGACTTTCCTAATCCTCTTAGCGGCATTTTCTTTGTTAAAAATGACTAGCGACAAATCGAGCTTCTATTTCTGGTGTTTTTTTTTTTTTGTTTTTTTTGTAGCTGCTTGTGTTTGGAGACTGACTTCTGTCACTCTTTCTGACTTCTATCACAGTTTCTGTCGCTACCGAGCAGCGGGTGCTGCTGAGCTCCTCCACCGTCACAAAGCACTCACAGGCGGACACACTTCACACTAGCCTCGCGCCAGTCCCAGCTAACTAGCGAGCTAGCTAGGTAGCAAGCTGCACATAATGGCAGACAATTTGAATGTTGTGGACCGGATTTGGCGAAGCCATTTGATAGTCTTCCTTACGAAGAAAAACTTAGAGTTAAACAGCAGGGCAGATCAACTCCTCAGATTAATTTGGTGCAAAAGGTGGGGAAAAGTAACAGGTCTTTTCAGCTGTCCTGGTATGACAAAGTGAGCTGGCTGACTGGAAGTGCTGTAACAAATAAAATGTACTGTTGGCCATGCCTCTTGATGAAACCATCTCAGGGATGTGTTGTCTGGTCAAAAGTAGGTTTTGGGGATCTGTCCAACTTTGACAGGGCATACAAAAGACATGAAAAAAGCAATGAACACGTGAGTGCATGTGCAAGGTTAAGTTGCCTGGGCAGAGTCAGGGTTGAGCATGCAATCAATGAAGGCGCTGGCATTCAAGTGGCAAAACATAATGAAGCAGTTAAACAAAACAGAGCTTTCCTAAACCGCCTTATTGATGTGACTTCCTTGCTTGGCCCTCAGGAGCTGTCATTTAGGGGGCATGATGAGAGTGTTGAATCATCCAACAAGGGGAATTACATGGAGTTTAATGAAACATTAGTTAAATATGACTCTGTCCTGGCCACACAATTCCAGTCATCAGCTGTGTTTTCTGGTATGTCCCATCCAATCCAAAATGACTTGATCTCTGCTCTTTCAGCCACTGTTTCTGATAAGATTAAGGATGAAATCCAGGCTGCTCCCTTTTTTGCATGGCAGGTGGATGAAACAACTGATATAGCATGCTCAACTCTCTGTCATTGTTCGCTATGTGGATAGGGCAGGTAAAATTCAGGAGCGCTTTATTGGATTTTTTGATGTTTCTGGGGGAAGAGATGCTCAGTCTGTTTTTGAAGTCTTGAATGAGAACATGCGGGGCTACAATTTCAGGGAGAAACTTGTGGCGCAAACCTATGATGGGGCTGCTGTCATGGCTTCAGCTCTCAATGGTTTGCAGGCCAAAGTTAAAGCAACAGCCCCCAGTCCAATGTTTGTGCATTGCTATGCACACAGACTGAATCTGGTTCTGTCTCAGGGGGCTAAATGCTTATCTGAGTGCAGAATATTTTTTGCATCACTCTCTGGGTTTGCCACATTTTTCTCAAAATCCACAAAGAGGATGTCTTTTCTTGAGTCTGCAGGCTGCTCAAGGTTGCCCAGAAATACTCTTACTCGATGGAATTTCACATCATGGATAGTGAGCACTGTGGCAAACATTTATGATGCCCTCCTGCACACTTTTGAGATGATCATTGCAGATAAGTCCATGGATGATGACACATTAGACTGTGCCAAAGGCCTTCTGATGAAACTGGAGGATTTTGAGTTTGTGTTCATGTTGTACACATATGAACAAATCTTCTCTGAGACTGATGTGGTGTTTGATATTGTCCAGCAGAGAGCTATGGATGTTCTGTACTGCAAGAAAAGAATTGAGTCTCTTCTTGCTTTTGTCAGAGAAGAGGTCAGAGGGGGCTTTCCAAGCTGTTTATGCCAAAGCAGCAGATCTCACATCAGACCCACAAACTGAGCCCATGAGAAAACGTCATCTGTCACAACTACAGGATCCCAAGGAGCGCTACAGAAATCTGTACATGGCCATCCTAGACAATCTCACAGAGCAGCTACCTCGGCGTTTTGCAAATTTTGAAAGTCTGCGCTTCTTGGAATTGGTCAATCCAGGGAAATTTGATGAGATGAGACAAGTGCTTCCAGAGGAGGCATTTCAGAGTGTCCTGAAAAGTTTTGGCCAGTTCTTTGATTCAGGGAGACTGAGGTCTGAACTTCAAGTCCTATATTCAAACCAGGACTTGCAGGGCAACAGGGGAAAGCTATGTGATTTCTTGCTGTTTCTGAAAGACATGGAGTTGGACAGTGCAATGCCTCAGGTGTACAAACTATTGTCATTAGTGGCAACGATTGGAGCTACATCTGCAGGTGTAGAGAGGAGCTTCTCCTGTTTAAAGCGGCTCAAGTCTTACACCCGCAACACCATGGGCCAAGGCCGTTTAAGCAGCCTAGCTCTGCTGGCCATTGAGAGGACACTAGACAAGTCCCTGGAAAAGACGCCTTGTTGGTACGACAGGGTTTACGAAGAATTTACGTATAAATAAACCAACACATTTTATGATGTAGGCCAAAATTGAGCTTCCCCTCCTTGAAAGACTAGCATCTGCCACTGGTTACAAAGTATTGAGTTGAACTTTTGTTATTGACCAAATACTTATTTTCCACCATAATTTACAAATAAATTCTTTAAAATCCTACAATGTGATTTTGATTTTTTTTTTTTTCTCATTTTGTCTCTCACAGTTGAAGTGTACCTATGATGAAAATTACAGACCTCTCTCATCTTTCTAAGTAGTAGAACTTGCGCAATCAGGGACTGACTAAATACTTTTTTTACCCCACTGTACATACATACATATATACATTTTCAACTTCTTACCTGGAATCAGGAAACTTTCAGCCAATCTTATTCTTGTCCAAAACATTATGTCTGCAATTAGGTTATTTTTTTTTAGCTTTCTTCAGTATAGAATAATACATTTTTCAACAGTCTTTAAATTCACAGGGAACATTCTTGGGTCCCAGACCTTGGACAAGTTGAAAGGTGGCTAACACTGACCGATTTTAAGTGGTCAAAAGGTCACATTCTGTTTCCTGTGTTTATGCTCATACAGTCAAGGGTATTTTAGCATTGCGTTATATTTTTAACATACCAAGAAATGTCCTGGTTGTGTGTTAAAACTTGTAGGATTGCAACACTTCCACTTCCTCTTTGTGTCGACAGTTTGCAGCTTCTTTTGTCTCCCTGATAGTTTGCTGTGTGACTTTGACAAAGATGTCTTTCCATGAGTCCTCAATGAGAATTTCTGGAGTTTCTGAGTTAAATCTTTGAATCATGTATCTTATATTCTGCAAAAGCTTCTCAACAATCTAAGGTAGGACACCATGTGTCTCAAAAACAGAGTGAAGTCAACGGCTTTCTTTCTTTTTTAATTTCTTGGTGGGTAATGTGGAGACACGATTATTTACTTCTGTAAATATGACAGTTCAATATGGAATTAAAAGCAAATTTCAGTTGCTTACAAGATTCATGTTAATTCGTAAACACAAACAGCAATAATAACAATATCACATGTTTAATAATCAATCAATCAATCAATTTTTTTATATAGCGCCAAATCACAACAAACAGTTGCCCCAAGGCGCTTTATATTGTAAGGCAAGGCCATACAATAATTATCTAAAACCCCAACGGTCAAAACGACCCCCTGTGAGCAAGCACTTGGCTACAGTGGGAAGGAAAAACTCCCTTTTAACAGGAAGAAACCTCCAGCAGAACCAGGCTCAGGGAGGGGCAGTCTTCTGCTGGGACTGGTTGGGGCTGAGGGAGAGAACCAGGAAAAAGACATGCTGTGGAGGGGAGCAGAGATCGATTACTAATGATTAAATGCAGAGTGGTGCATACAGAGCAAAAAGAGAAAGAAACAGTGCATCATGGGAACCCCCCAGCAGTCTACGTCTATAGCAGCATAACTAAGGGATGGTTCAGGGTCACCTGATCCAGCCCTAACTATAAGCTTTAGCAAAAAGGAAAGTTTTAAGCCTAATCTTAAAAGTAGAGAGGGTGTCTGTTTCCCTGATCTGAATTGGGAGCTGGTTCCACAGGAGAGGAGCCTGAAAGCTGAAGGCTCTGCCTCCCATTCTACTCTTACAAACCCTAGGAACTACAAGTAAGCCTGCAGTCTGAGAGCGAAGCGCTCTATTGGGGTGATATGGTACTACGAGGTCCCTAAGATAAGATGGGACCTGATTATTCAAAACCTTATAAGTAAGAAGAAGAATTTTAAATTCTATTCTAGAATTAACAGGAAGCCAATGAAGAGAGGCCAATATGGGTGAGATATGCTCTCTCCTTCTAGTCCCCGTCAGTACTCTAGCTGCAGCATTTTGAATTAACTGAAGGCTTTTCAGGGAACTTTAGGACAACCTGATAATAATGAATTACAATAGTCCAGCCTAGAGGAAATAAGTGCATGAATTAGTTTTTCAGCATCACTCTGAGACAAGACCTTTCTGATTTTAGAGATATTGCGTAAATGCAAAAAAGCAGTCCTACATATTTGTTTAATATGCGCTTTGAATGACATATCCTGATCAAAATGACTCCAAGATTTCTCACACTATTACTAGAGGTCAGGGTAATGCCATCCAGAGTAAGGATCTGGTTAGACACCATGTTTCTAAGATTTGTGGGGCCAAGTACAATAACTTCAGTTTTATCTGAGTTTAAAAGCAGGAAATTAGAGGTCATCCATGTCTTTATGTCTGTAAGACAATCCTGCAGTTTAGCTAATTGGTGTGTGTCCTCTGGCTTCATGGATAGATAAAGCTGGGTATCATCTGCGTAACAATGAAAATTTAAGCAATACCGTCTAATAATACTGCCTAAGGGAAGCATGTATAAAGTGAATAAAATTGGTCCTAGCACAGAACCTTGTGGAACTCCATAATTAACTTTAGTCTGTGAAGAAGATTCCCCATTTACATGAACAAATTGTAATCTATTAGACAAATATGATTCAAACCACCGCAGCGCAGTGCCTTTAATACCTATGGCATGCTCTAATCTCTGTAATAAAATTTTATGGTCAACAGTATCAAAAGCAGCACTGAGGTCTAACAGAACAAGCACAGAGATGAGTCCACTGTCTGAGGCCATAAGAAGATCATTTGTAACCTTCACTAATGCTGTTTCTGTACTATGATGAATTCTAAAACCTGACTGAAACTCTTCAAATAGACCATTCCTCTGCAGATGATCAGTTAGCTGTTTTACAACTACCCTTTCAAGAATTTTTGAGAGAAAAGGAAGGTTGGAGATTGGCCTATAATTAGCTAATATAGCTGGGTCAAGTGATGGCTTTTTAAGTAATGGTTTAATTACTGCCACTTTAAAAGCCTGTGGTACATAGCCAACTAATAAAGATAGATTGATCATATTTAAGATCGAAGCATTAAATAATGGTAGGGCTTCCTTGAGCAGCCTGGTAGGAATGGGGTCTAATAAACATGTTGATGGTTTGGATGAAGTAACTAATGAAAATAACTCAGACAGAACAATCGGAGAGAAAGAGTCTAACCAAATACCGGCATCACTGAAAGCAGCCAAAGATAACGATACGTCTTTGGGATGGTTATGAGTAATTTTTTCTCTAATAGTTAAAATTTCACTATTAATCACAAATAATCACAAAACTACCTTTTTGGTAAGACAAGATGCAAATGTGGAGAATTTGAGAACAATTACAGGCTGAATGATAGAATTAATTTGTAAGGTATAAGATGCAGTTCTTTGTATTTACCACCAGAGAGAACCCTTCAGCTGTCAGTCAGCATGACGGCAGGTCAACCTGCAAGAGTTTCTGTGGAGGCTTCAGTATATTTAGAGGCACATATTTGGGGGTTTAGTCAAGAGTATGACGTATACGAGAAAAAACAGAAATCAAATTTATAAACTGACAACAATAATGTTGTTGTCAGTTTACTGTCAGTTAAATACTGATTAGTTACTGTCCAGTTAAATTCAATGTATTGTCATTACACAGTGCATGGAGTATGTACAACAAAAAGCGCTGCATATAATTTGAGAAAAACTAATGAGGTGTAAAATTATTATTTTTTGTTGATTCATGGTTTCACTGCACAGTGCATCCTAAAAATAGTCACAACACTTCAATTTTTTTTTCCACATTTTGTTGTGTTACAGCCTTATTCCAAAATGGATGAAATGTATTTTTCCCCTCAAAATTCTACACACGGTACCCCATAATGACAATGTGGAAAAGCTTTTTTTTAAGACTTTTGGAAATTTATTCACAGTCTTTGCTATGAAGGTCAAACTTGAGCTCAGGTACATCCACTAATGATGTGATGTTTCTATAGCTTAACTGGAGTCCACCTGGGATAAATTCAGTTGATTGGACATGATTTGGAAAGACACACTCCTGTCTACATATAATATCCCACAGTTGACAGTGTATGCCAGAGCACAAACCAAGCATGAAGTCAAAGAAATTGTTTATAGACCTCCGAGACAGGATTGTCTGGATGCACAAATCTGTGGAAGGGTACAGAAACATTGCTTCTGCTTTGAAGGTCCCAATGAGCACAGTGGCCTCCATCGTCTTTAAATGGAAGAAGTTTGGATCCACCAGGACTCTTCCTCGAGCTGGCTGCCCGTCTAAACTGAGCAGTCAGGGTGAAGGGCCTTAGTCAGGGAGGTGACCAAGAACCTGATGGTCACTCTGTCAGAGCTCCAGCATTCTTCTGTGGAGAGAGGAGAACCTTCCAGAAGGACAACCATCTCTGCAGTAATCCACCAATCAGTCCTGTGTGGTAGAATGACCAGATGGAAGCCACTCCTTAGTAAAAGGCACATGTCAGCCCACCTGGATTTTGCCAAAAGGCACCTGAAGGACTCTCAGACCATGAGAAACAAAATTCTCTGGTCTGATGAGACAAAGATTGAACTCTTTGGCGTGAATGCCAGGCGTCATGTTTGGAGGAAACCAGGCACCATCCCTACAGTGAAGCATGGTGGTGGCAGCATCATGCTGTGGGGATGTTTTTCAGCAGCAGGAACTGGGAGACTAGTCAGGATTGAGGGAAAGATGAATGCAGCAATGTATGCATGCAACCTTCCACATGGAAACCAAGCACACTAACCACTTGGCAACACCCCTACCGTAGGGTGGTCCTTGTTTTGGAAAGTTTTGAAATTTAAAACTCTGACCCCCTGAATAGTTTCCAATTGATGTAAAAAAAACAAACAAACAAACAAAAAAACATGCTGTGTAAAATTTTGTTTGCAGAAAATAATTTTTAGAGCTAGCTCAAAAGCATTGAAATTTTGCTATTTTCTGCTATATAAACACCATACGTAAAGCATAATGGTATCCGAGCTCATCCGAAAGAACATATCACCAGTCCTGATGAATGTTCCTGGCCCTCATTTAGAAATCCAAGCTGGTCTCCACAGGTGAGTTTCAAATTTAATTTGTATAGTGTTATATAGCATGAAAATAAGAAAATTTCAATGCTTTTGAGCTACAAAAATTATTATTGTATAAAAATGAATACAAACAAAATTTTACACAGCATGTTTTCTAATCAACTGGAGCCTATTCACGGGGTCAGAGCATTAAATTTCAAATGTTTGCATGATAAGGACCACCCTACTGCCCTAATAAGACTGTAACATAACAAAATGTGGACAAAAGTGAAGCGCTGTGAATACTTTCCAGATGCACTGTACATAAGCACACAGCAACCTCTTTAGTAAAAAAAAAAAAAAAAAAAAGCCGAAACATCAGTTAAAATGCTCTTATGCAATCAGTCTCTAATGGAAAAGTTTTTAATGCAATCATTTAGTTTGGCTTCTTGTGCTGACTCTTCCAGGATTTGGCAACACTGTGGGAGTTGACTTTCAGTTTCATTGTGATTGAATGTGAAAAAACTCAAAGACCAACAAGTGAAACTTCAGGGAGCGGCTCACTTCTTTACCACGGTAAGGTACCTCGAAAACCTCTAAAATAACAATAATAATAAATAAGGATAAAACTAATAGACCTTTCACTTGTTTTTACAGCCAGCTAATCATTAAGATTAAACATAAAATACATTAAAAAAAAAGGTACAAAAACAACACTAGAAGCACTCAGAGTGCAAACCTCCGCCAAGGCCATAGGGTCAGTGACGCCATAACATCTACACACCGTGGAATCATTGAACCTAAAAAAGTCTAACAATGATGTTTGCTCAGTAGTAAAAAAAGTTTCATCTGCTGTGACTGGATAGCATGTATCCTTAGCGCTTGGCATCACAGTTTATTGCAACTTGCACCTTTCCCAGAAGCTACTGTCATCTGAGCACTGATACTGATATTGCATGTGCTTATAGACAAAAACAAATAAGAGACAAAATTCAATTTATTATTCAACTAAACTGCAAATATATGAATTTTTTTAACATTTATGAAACATTTCTCTAAACAAGGCCATAGGGTCACTGACCCTAAAGAGATTCCCTCCTTGGCACAGTGATCTATTTCTTTTTGTCTCTTTCTCTAAAATTGTATATGATAGTCATTAGATTATTAATATATAAACAAAAATTAATTTAAGAAATATTCCAATTTGAAAACAAATGCACCCGAATGTGATGACAGCTGCAACTGCTTAATGCTAACTTTAAACATTGAAAATGCCATAGACATGCTAACGCATTAGAATCAGGATCCGGATCAGGATCCGGATCACCACTAAAATTGAATCACTTGTTCCTCTTGTCATTTCCAACCACTCCACAAAATTTCAACAAAAATAAATTTAAGAAATATTCCAATTTGAAAACAAATGCACCCGAACGTGATGACAGCTGCAACTGCTTAATGCTAACTTTTAACATTGATGCCATAGACATGCTAACACGTTAGCATCAGATCCGGATCGTGATCCGGATCACCACTAAAATTTAATCACTTGTTCCTCTTGTCATTTCCAATCACTCCACAAAATTTCATCAAAATCCGTTCAAAACTTTTTGAGTTATCCTGCTGACAAACAGACAAACAAACAAACGTGACCGAAAACATAACCTCCTTGGCGGAGGTAACAAGAGTTAACAGAATAGGTTCAGAATACAGAAAATCATTCTGATTGTTGATTAAAATCTGTGTCATAAAAAAATCCTTTAACAACTTTCTTAATGAGCTGTCTCAGAGAAAATCATGCGGAAAACAAAAGTTGGCTGGATGACCATCACCCATTTCCATTAAACCTTCCAGGAGTGAAGCACAATCATAAAAACTTGGACCCATAACATTTTTTCACTCTATAAAACGTTCTGAACAATTTCAGACAATTTTTAAGAATGATCCACTTTTGGCCATGCTTGCCGTCTCTACATTGAAATATAGAGAAGATAGTTAAAACTGTGCATGTGAGCAGTTAACTTTATACTAACAGTATGTTCTATCAATTGATGTCGTCACAAACTAAATTTTATCATTTCAGCTGCAAAAATGTCCTGTTAAGCACAAAAGATATGTGAAAAATTGTAAAATTTGAGAATGACCTTGACCTCTAATCACCAAAACAACCACATAAATCGATTCTGCGTACTGGAAAACATAGGAAAAGCATGTCTTATTTGCTGAAATAAGCAGAAAATTGACTGATTTATGAGAAATTTCAAATTTCCCGCTCACCCAGATTTGGCCCTGAAAGTGCTCACCTATAGGAAGTGTCAGTTACAGAAATATAAGGAAATATGCCACAGAACGAAGGTCACTGGCACACCATATGAGGGCTCACACTCACTTTTTCTATTTACCTGTCGAGAACTGAGAACCCATATGTCAAAGTTGGCCATTTTTACTATGTTTTAATGTAACACAATCTGATGCCATTTTGACCACAAATTTTGAACTGAGCAAAATTCAAGTAAAATTTTGCCTGATGGAAAAACTGTCTTTGCCATTCCCAATCAGTCTACTTGAAGAGTATATGGTGAAAATTTCATCAAAATCTGAGTCGGTCATCCAGCCATCCCCGCATGATTTTCTCTGCGACAACTCATTTACTAGGGGAGCTACAACCACTACCTTTGGACCCCCCCCATGACTAAACCAAGCCAAATTTGTTAGGTTTTTTAGATGACCCCAAAACACAATCAGGATGTTCCCAAAATAAAAAACTGGCCTCAATCCAATTATCTAAGATGGCATCCAAGATGGCCACCAAAATATTTTTTTTTTCACTAAAACACCAATGATTTCTGTCATTATTAAGTCTATTGTTTGTTCCTACTATTTATTTTAATCATAAGGGTCTATTGGTGGCCATTTTGGACGCCATTTTGAATCTTAAACCCATGAATAAGTAGTATAAGTAGTTTAGTTTAGGCACAAATGAGTTTGCTGTCACCTGCAATGGTCTTCCCATTGAATCTCTGTGATATTTAAGTTGTTTATATGCTGTGTAAATGTGTCTTAGTGAAAAAAAAACATCATATTTTGGAGACCATCTTGGATAACTGGCTTGAGGCCAGTTTTTATTTTTGGGAACATCCTGAGTGTGTTTTGGGGTCATCTAAGGAACCTAAAACAGTTGGTTTGGTTTAGTCCTGGGGGGTGCAAAGGTAGTGGTCGTAGCTCCCCTAGTAATTAAAGAAGTGTAACACTGTGGTAGATACAGGTAAATATGTTTTTCAACCACATATTTTTATTAGATTTGTAATTTTTAGAGTTTTTCAGGTTTTTTCAGTGTTTTTATTCCATGTCACTCTCATCCCTGTTTATAGAATAGAATAGTTTATGTATTTAAAAATGTATTTAATGAGCACGATCAACATAAACTAATTTAAAATATGAAGTATCTCAAAAAACAGAAATAAGCAGCTAATGATCGCCGTGGCAATCCCTCGGTGGTGAGGAAGATGGTCTCTTAGTGGAGTCGATCCATAGATGCCTGTGTGATTGTGTCATTGAACGCCAACAAACACGGGGTCCTTGACAGATCCTTAAGCCTGGTGCCATGGTTGGGAAATCCCAGACCATCAGGGTCTGAGGACCTGCTGCAACGTTCATCCACCTTCACAACCGTTGAGTTACAAGCCATCACCTCTTTCACTTGATCCATCGTGGAGAACTTCTTGTTTCACCAGAGCCCTGTAGCCGTCACATGTTCAGGGTTCCTGTTCGTGGTACAAAGGAGGGTTTTCTTTCACCAAAACATTAAATCTATAGGCTTGCATCTCAGATGTACCTTCTGGCAAATTGCAGCTGAAATTTCAGGTCTTCTTTTAATAAAATCCTCTTCTATAGTACTTCACCATGAAGCTGCATAACTGGGGATACAAAGTGCAAAACATGCATTGTGCACAATTTCTCCAATCACAGCCAGAGAAGCCTATAACTTCTTCTGGGTTGTCTGGGTGGCTTGGTGGCTTTCCTCACTCTTCTCCTTCTTACACAGTCACTCAGTTTTTGAGAAAAATCTACTCCACACAGATTTACCATAGAATGCTATACTGTTTGTATTTCTTCATAACTGATGTAAATAAAGTCCAAGACATATTCAGTGACTTGGAAATGTTCATGTATCCATCCCCTGATTTGTCTGAAGGAAACTGGCAATAAAATTTATTATTTACAAGTATTATACCAAAGGGACCCATTACTTATGCAACCCATCATCTTGGCTTTTACATTTTTAATTAATTTATATATAATTGTAGAGATGTACTTTAAGTTTGGGTTAAAGGAAGATAATTTCAGAAATTTTTATATTGAGAAGCCTGATTTACTTTTTGTATTTGAAATGCCATAAACAAATTAAAATGCATGAAATACCAAGGGGTTGAATACTTTTGCAAGCCACTGTAGTGGGAAGGGGCACCCTGGGTGTCCTGGAATCAGTATGCTGCAGTTTATGTCATTTGTAACACCTAATTTTGTACTGAAGGTTCATGTGGAAACAGCATGGACAGAAAATAACATGAACAGTAGTTGTGCATTTTTTTTTCTGTTTCTTTCACAGGTAAAAGTAGAAAACTTCACATCACAACGTGGACATGAATTCAAGCAGTAAGAAAACTTTCAAGAGATGTTTTAATTTTAACTTTGTTTTTGGCAGTTTTGGGGTTTATTCAGTGTCATTTTCTCACCTCACTGCAGCCTGAACACGTGTTGAAGCATCCTCAGTTTAATTTTCGACATGGATCTGCTTGAGAAGAGAGACGAGGCACTCCATCCCTCTACAAGTGTTCTATGCGGGGAGCAGGAACACCAGACGAAAGCTCAGAGGTGAGAAAAATATTCCTCCTACTGGACTGAGCATCCTTTTGTCACAGCCCCCCCCCCCCCCCCGGCGTCACTATTCCCATTTTTCAAAAACATTTTTCTGACAGCAAGTCAGTCATCACATTATGGTGTGTTTTAAATTAACAAAACATTTTTTTTATTATGGTGTCATCTTCTTGTTTATTCTCAAGTTGTGCTTGTCAGGAACGTCCTTCCGGCAAATTTTCGTATCTTAAAATTCAAGAACCATAAAGCTCTTGTACACATTAATCCTGGGAGGTCAAAGCTCCATCTGCCAAGAAATCATGCATTTATGACATCTATAAATGTGTTTTTTACTGAATTTTTGGTTTCAAGTAAGAAATATACCAGAAGCCCTGAAATGCTTACATGTTCCACTAGATGGCAACAAAAGCTGTTCATATGGTCTTGACTCCTTATTCATTTAAGAGGTTATCTTATTTTTGGGCAGAAATAAGTTGGGCTGACAGCCAAAAATCAACTTATAGTTGTCTCCCTGCACTTATGGGCAATTTACATTATTATCAATTATTGTTGTTTGTCATCTTGTTTAGACCGGACTCTCCTGTACCCAGCTGTGTCTCGCTGAAGAGCGACCAGTCCAAGGAGCTTCCACTTGCTTTTCAAAGATCACAGTCTTCTCATCCAGTGTACGTCACTGTCTTTTCATATGATGCTAGCATTGGCAAAGCAAATTGTTGAGAAATACTTATTCTTGGTATTGTTGCGTGGTTATGGCTTATGATAATGTGAACCTGGGTATGGATATAACCACCACCTTTAGCTGAGGAAAAATGCAGAGTTTAGAGATGCGTTGCATTTGGGATGTAAATGTCAAACATTCTGTTTGAGTTGGACCCATATTTACCTCCGCCAAGGAGATGATGTTTTCACCGCCGTTAGTTTGTCTATTAGCATGATAACTCAGAAGGTAATGAACAGATTTCAACAAAATTTGATGAGCAGATAAATAATGTTCCATCGATTAAATTTTGGAGGTGATCTGGATGATATTCCAGAACTCAGATCCACAGTAATGTTTGGCACATAGTAAAATTTAACTTAAAAAGTTGTGAACACACATTCATGAAATTTGGTGAGGAGTTTGGATACTGTCCTAGAAATGAGGGATTTTGATTTTAATTTGATCCAGAACATAATGTATATTACTTGTAGATCCAGGATCAAGAGGATGATATATTCTTTTTGAAAACAGTGATGTCACATTTCCCACTTTTCTTTTCACTGTTTGGTTTACAGCTAGATTAAGGATTAGGGTGAAGATTATTTTTTGTGACATCCGCACTTTTACCTGTGTTTCTGCAACACATGTAGGGCTGTTGTGTTGTTACTGTGCCATAGTGTTACTGCTGTATGTGGATGCTGCAGAATGTAGGACATAGAGCTAGAAGGTGGCGGCCCATCTCTACTCCTCATGTTCTCTATTTTTGTCGTGGTCAGGACTCTGCAGCGAAGACCAGACTCTCCTCCTTCATGCAGCTTTGACTCTATGAAGAGCAACGAGTCAAAGACGAAACCAACGATCGCCTTTCACAGACAGCGGTCTGCTGAACTGGAGTGAGTCTATGCATCATTAATTCATTGTATTTAAGAAGACCATTCTAGACACCACCCATGTGTGCAGCTAAAATATTCACACTGACAAGCACCTTCACATCCACGGTGAACGTTGCCCACAGTGGCCTTGGATTGGAGTCCTGGTCTCCTCGTCTTGTGGAAAAGCAGTTTGGCTCCTACTCATATTAACTAGAATAAGTACTCTCATATGCTGTTCAGGTTCATTCAGCTGCACACATTAGAAGCTGTGAACTGACCAGGACATCCACAGTTGTTTTTTTGTTTTTTGACTGATTCTGTCAGAGCACAGCTGAAGACATTATAGTCACTTAATTCAAGCCCATTAGGCCAAAACAGCAACGTCTTCTGGGAGAACTGTAAATAATGATTGTTGATTCAGTGCATTTTTATGAATATTAGATGCTGGTTCTTGTGGTGATATGGTTAAAGTTGTGTAAATAAAAAATTGTGGTGTTAAAATGCAGACAAGTGCCATTTGGCACCATAAGCATAAACTGTATCTTTGACCATATTCATGTATTTTTGAGGGAGGTGCATGCCTTTCATGGGTATTTGTTGCTACTGATGTGTGATACTGCAAGATTTGGTGTTCATCCAATACCAAGTAAATATAGAGCCAGTATCACTGATACTGATATTTTTTTAATAATTAAGGTGGGTGCATCATCAGATTGCTAAATGTGAATGAATTTTCATGACTTTAAGGTGTTTTGTGATTTTTTTTTTTCTTTGTATTATTAATTAATTAAAACCCAGGAGAGAATTTGGTCAAAGTTTATAGGTATATAGAAAATAATTTATTATCATAATAAAAGTTTTTGTTCAGAAACAATAGAACAGTAACAAAACTATCTTTCCCCATACATTGTCATGTCTGGAATTTTAAATAAATTACACAAAATCATCACTCGAGAAGAAATTAAAACAAATTCTTGTGTGTACAGAAATGACAATAAAAAATTAAATACAAGTAAAATTTCTCCCTTCAGTGCACTTCTTTTGTGGATTTTTTTTTTTCTTAAAGTACAAAATTATCACTTCACAACAAATTATATAAAATAAGTCGAATTTCAAGTAGAACGTGTGTTCAGGAAATATAATTTAAAAAAATAAAACTAAATTTCTCCCCTTCAGTGCATGTCTTTTGTGGATTTTTTTCTTAAAGTACAAAATTATCACTCCACAACAAATACTATAAAATAGGTCGCATTTCAAGTAGAACATGTGTTCAGGAAATATAATTTAAATAAAACTAAATTTCTCCCCTTCAGTGCATGTCTTTTCTGGCTTTGAAAAATGATTAAAAATTAAAATATATACATATAAATATAGTGAAAAATACAATACATAAAGTGTAAATAACTAAACAACCCCCAAAGGTGTGAGTTTAAAGAAATATTTCCAGAAGCCCCCGCTGTAGGCACCAATCCCCCTGTGCAGGCGAGAGGTTTTGGTTTGAGGTTTTTGTTCATGAAGACATTTGTCTCTGGCTGGCTACGCCTGCTTGCTTAGTTGCTTGTTTGCACTGAGTCACGTGACGGCACAACATCAAATACAAGAGGGAGAAGGAGCAGTTTGCCTGCTCTGCCCTGTTTGAGGTGTGGCACGTACACACACGGACAGCCAGTCTGCAGACAGGAGAGAAACTGGAGCCAAAGTACTGATCTCATCATACTGGTATCAATAATACTGAGAACTGATTCCAGTTGTCTGTACCAACACAGGTTAATCGAGACCATATCAGAGGTTCTGACTGGTCAGACTCTTCGCCATCAAACAGACCAGGGTGTCTTATTTATGGTGCGTAAACATGATGACATCTTCTTCCAACTTAAGCTGCTGAAGTTTCAGTGGTGTCCTGGTGGTCTCAATACCATGTAGTCCATAACATAACATTTTGAAGTTCTGTTTTCCAGCTTCTTGAAGAGAACATTGTCACATTTGTGAAGCTTGAGCTGAAGAGGATTCAGAGGATTCTGAGCCCAAATAATCCTGAATGTTTGAGGGAGGATGATGAGGTGATGGAAGAGGGTTTGTTGAACATCAGAGATGCCTTTTTGAAGATCACACTGCACTTCCTGAAGAGACTGAAGCAGGATGAGTTGGATGACGTTCTACCGAGCAACAAGACTGTTTTTACTGATAATGGAATTACGGAAAAACAACTTGAGTCAGACCTGATTCTTGGCATCAACTGGGCTCCTCAACCAATAAGCAGTGGTTAGTAAATGTCTTCCAACCAGCAGGGGGCACTAAATCTCCACATCAAAATTTACAGGATGAAACGTGATCATTTTTGTAGCCAAAGTCAAAGGAGATATTTTACTTTAAGTCACGTTCAGTCCACACAAATTTCATATTTCTATCAGTGACATGCTAAACATAGTGAAAAATGTATATTTATGACAAAGAAAATCTGCTGTTTTAATTATTATTGCATCTGCAAATTGTTTATTCATTCAGATTCTTCTGCCGTGTGCCAACTCACACTCAAGTCAGATCTCAAAGAGAGGTTCCAGTGTATGTATGAAGGCATTATGAAAACGGAGAACCCAACATTTCTCAATGACATCTACACAGAACTCTACATCACAGAGGGAGACACAGAGGTCAATGACGAGCACGAGGTCCAAAAGATTAAAACCACCTCCAGGAAACCAGCAAATCCAGAAAGAACAATCAAATGTGCAGATATCTTCCAAACACCACCAGGAACAGACCGCCCACGTAGAACGGTGATGACCAAGGGAGTGGCTGGTATTGGGAAAACGGTCTTAACCCAGAAGTTTACTCTGGACGGGGCTGAAGACAAAGCCAACCATGATATACATTTCATATTTCCTTTTACTTTCAAAGAACTCAATTTGCTGAAAGGGAAAAGGTGCAGCTTGGTGGACCTTGTTCATCTCTTCTTTAAGGAGACCAAGGACTTTGGAATATGTGGGTTTGAGCGATTCTGTATTGTGTTCATTTTTGATGGTCTGGATGAGTGTCGACTTCCACTAGACTTCAGTAACAATGAGATAGTGACTGACGTTACGCAGCCGGCCTCGGTGGATGTGCTCCTGACCAACCTCATCAAGGGGAATCTGAATCTGTCTGCTCGGTTTTGGATAACCACACGACCTGCAGCAGCCAGTCAGATCCCTCCTGAGTGTGTCGACATGGTGACAGAGGTCAGAGGGTTCACAAACCTGCAGAAGGAGGAGTACTTCAGTAAGAGATTCAGAGAGGAGGAGCAGTCCAGCAGAATTATCTCCCATATCAAAGCGTCTCGAAGCCTGTACATCATGTGCCACATCCCCATCTTTTGCTGGATCACTGCTACCGTTCTGGAGGATGTGATGAAAGGCAGCGAGGGAGCAGAGCTTCCTCAGACCCTGACTGAGATGTACGTCCACTTCTTGTTGGTTCAGATCAAAGTGTGGAACTTCAGGTATCAAGATGGCACTGGGAGCGAGCTTCATTGGAATCCAGGGAACAGAGAGATGATCATGTCTCTTGGAAAATTATCTTTTGAACACCTGCAAAAGAGGGCAACCTGATCTTCTATGAATCGGACCTGAGAGAGTGCGGCATTGACATCAGAGCAGCCTCAGTGTACTCTGGACTGTTCACACACATCTTTCGAGAGGAGTGTGGCCTCTACCAGACCAAAGTCTTCTGCTTCATCATCTCAGCATTCAGGAATTTCTGGCTGCAGTTTATGTCTTCTGTCTTTCACCCGCTCTGGTGTCAATCTCATGTCAGAGTCGACACACTGGTGGTCCCGCTTATTGACAGACAAATCTCGGCTCACGTATCTCTTCCAGAGTGCTGTGAACAAGGCCTTACAGAGTCTCAATGGGCATCTGGATCTGTTTTCTCCGGTTCCTGCTCGGTCTTTCTCTGCCCAAGACCAGACTCTGTTACGAGGCCTGATGACAGACAGGAAGTAGCTCACAGACTATTCAGGAAATGGTCCATACATTAAATCCATGATCAGAAAAGAGCATCAACTGAAAGAACCATCAACCTTTTCCACTGCCTGAACGAGCTGAATGACTATTCTCTAGTGCAGGAGATCCAACAGTACCTGACTTTGGGTAGTATCTCTGGCGCCAACCTCTCTCCTGCTCAGTGGTCAGCCCTGGCCTTCATCCTGCTTTCCTCAGAAAAACACCTGGATGTGTTTGACCTCAAGAAATACTCAGAATCAGAGGAGGGTCTTCTAAGGCTGCTGCCAGTGGTCCAAGCCTCAAATACATGTCTGTAAGTCCACAGAAAAAAACACACACTTGGATATATGTTCATGTGTCATTACAAAGGGATTTTGTGAATGAATCGTGAGGTTTACTTCATGAAGACCTGTTCATCGTGGTGCCCTGGTACCTCATGGTGACGCATATTTTCTAACCAACCCCACAAAAAAGTAATCACTTATTCCAAGAAATTAAGCCATAAACATGTCAATTTCTTTTAGATAAAAGATGTCATGCCTGTAGACGGACAAACTGAGGCAGTCACATGCCTGAGTACAGTGGTTCCAATCCTGGTCCTCGGGAACCAAAGTACAACCCTATTCCAATGAAGTGGGACATTGTGTGACATGTAAATAAAAACAGAAAACAATGATTTGCAAATGCTCTTCAACCTATATTCAACTCAATACACCACAAAGACAAGATATTTAATGTTCAAACTATTTTACACAATGCCCCAACTTCATTGGAATTGGGGTTGTATTACTGTATTTTCTGGAATATACAGTAAGTCACAGTGTTTTTTTCTAGTTTGGGAAACATCCAGACTTTATTATAATTGCTATAAAAACACATAATCAATATGGTGACTGTATGATACTAATATGATAATATCAGTTATTACAAAAATTGCATTTTGTTGTTAATTTTAAATTAGGTTGAGTGGCTGTAAGTTGTCAGAAAAAAGCTGCGATGCTCTGGCCTCCGTCCTCAGCTCTAAGTCATGTATTATGAAGGAGTTGGACCTGAGGAACAACGACCTGCAGGATTCAGGACTCAAGCTGCTGTCTGCTGGACTGAGAAGTCCACATGTGTAGACTGGAATCTTTGAGGGTTAGCTCACAGTACATTGGTACTTGTTCTTTGATTGTTGTTATTTGTGAAAAACTTGTTGCATTGATTCAGAAAAATTATTGTGTATAAACCAGTCATAACTCATCAAAACTTTGGTTACACTTTACTTGAAGGTATCGCCATAATAGAGACATGACACTGTCATAACTGTTACATTGCACAGTCATGAAGGTGTCATAAACTTTATGTCAAAGTCATAAACATTTATGACTGCTGTCATTAAGTGTCACTCGGTTTTATGACAAGTTGCCATTTTTTTTGGGTTGTCTTGATTATAACAACTTGTCTTTATCAAAGTGTCATGACCAGAAAGTGGTCTTTGGCCTTTTGGTCTACAGTTGTATGCCAGTTGGCAACTTATCATTACAAAAAACCGAATGACACTTAATGACAGCAGTCATAAATGTTTATGACAGTGACATAATGTTTAAGACACATTTATGACTGTGTCATGTACAGTTATGACAGTGTTATGTCAGTATTATGATGGTACCTTCAAGTAAAGTGGTTACCAAAACTTTTCCTAAACACCTTATGAGCCCCAACTCTGACTGAAACAGAGATCCCCCTGGCCGAAGACACTAAGACCTGTTATAATTTTTACTTGCTCTGTTTTGCCAGATTGAATCAAAATAATATTACAGACAAATGTTGGCAGGAGATGGCATCAGTTCTCAGCTCTCCATCTTGTTGCCTGAGAGAGCTGGATTGAGCAACAACAGACCTTCAGGATTCGGGACTCAAACTGCTCTCTGCTGGACTGACGAGTCCAAATTGTACTCTGAAATACTCAGGTCAGGATCTGGTGGTTTTCACAGGGTAACCCTTAAACCCTGCACAGGTTGGAAAAAAAAACTTTATTATTAAGTTCAGTATTTCTCTTTTGGTTTAGTGTGCTGTCCTGCGAAATAAAATAAAAAAATTTGACTAGAGCGCATTGGCGAAACTCTATTGTACCTGCATTAGTCCGTAAATGTCCACCTGGTGGAGATATTACTTCATTACAAGAACCCTGAGTATAGGCTGCTCTAGGACACCACTGTCGCTGACCAAACTCACTTGTATTAGTAGATGATCTGTGTTTGGATTACGATCATGATTAAGGTTAGGATTATTGTTTCCTTGTGTGTCATTAAATGAGGGGCTGCCCAGCTTGTCACATATTGACATTCAGTCAAAACAAACCTTTCGTCAAAATGTGACAAGTTGCTGAAAATCCTGAGTGCCACAAGTAATGTCAGTGAGCCTACTTGTTTTAACCATAATTTTGTGCTCTGCAGTGAAAGTAGAGAACAGGCTAAGTCCAGCCTGGAAAGGTGGAGATATGCTCTGAAGAGAAGGGGAATGAAATTCAGTCGGAACAAGACTGAGTACATGTGTGTGAATGGGAGGGGGCCCAGTGGAATAGTGTGGTTACAAAGGGTAAAAGTGGAAAAGCAGATGACTTTAAATACTTGAGGTCAGCTGTCCAAAGTAATGGAGAGTGTGGTAGAGAGGTGTGAAGAAGAGAGGTGCAAGCAGGGTGGAGTGGGTGGAGAAAGGTGGCAGGAGTGATTTGTGACCAAAGAATATCTGCAAGAGTGAAGGGGAAAGTTTACAAGACAGTAGTGAGACCAACTATGTTGTACAACTTAGATATGGTGCACTAACAAAAAGACAAGGTGGCAGAGCTGAAGATGTTGTGATTGTCTTTGAGAGTGACAAAATGGACGGGATTAGGATGAACATGTCAGAGGGACAGCTCAGGTAGGACGTATGGAGACAAAAATCAAGAGGCGAGATTGATATGGTTGGACATGTGCAGAGGAGGGACCCAGGGTATATAGGGAGAAGGATGCTGAGGATGGAGCCACCAGGCAGGAGGAGAAGAGGGACACCAAAGAGGAGGTTTGTGGATGTGGTGAGGGAGGACATGCAGGTGGTTGGTGAGACAGAGGAAGATACAGAGGACAGGGTGAGATGGAAACGATTGTTGTGCTGTAGCACCCCCTAACAGTAGCAGCCAAAAGAAGAAGAACTTGGCAAGTTAAATACAGTATTGAACCCCTTTATTGTCACGTTATGTGTTCCCTGATGTTCCCCAGAGATGAAGTCATGCAGATAGCCTTTCACTGCGCGCCACTAAATGACATGAAGGGGCTGATTAACTTGTCACATACTAATGCAAAGGGACACTGACCATTCATAAATATCTGACTAGGTGGGACTGAGAATGTCGAGAATTATGTGAGTTAATAAAGTAATATTAGCATTACCTTAACTTGGAAAATTATCACTCCAGCAAAAAAGGTGTATTGATTATGTGAGTGATTTATTGACATAACACCATCCTTAGTTGTACAAGGGAAATTAGATTTAATTGTGCTCGTTGATAATTTAATTGTTTTTTTTTTTACATGTGATTTTTCTTTGACTTTTTTTTATAGGCTGAGTACCTGTAATCTATCAGAGAGCGACTGTGAATCTCTGACCTCAGTCCTCCACTGCAAGTCATCGAGTCTGAGAGAGCTCGACCTGAGTAACACGACATGCAGGATTCAGGGGCTGAGCTGCTGCCTGCTGGACCACAAATCCGACGTGCAGATTGGAGAACCTCAGGTTGGGACGCATTGTATTCTGTTTTTGTTGTTTGAATTTAGGTGTGTGTTATTTAGTCAGAAATACAGGCGGGCCCTGGAGATCGCTAATATTAGCCTTTTTCCAGCATATTAGTATTAGCAATTATTTTTACTGAATAAACCCTTGTTACCAATTAAACAAGGCAGAAAACACTTTGGCTGTTTGGAAATAGTGTCATTATACAGTTTCACCAGAAGAGGGTGGTCCACTGGCATTGTTGCAATGCTGCCATGCATGGCTGGGACCCCATCACCCCCATTGGTCACATTAGCTACAAGAGACAGAGGCATTGCTAGTTTTTTATATTATATGAGGTCTGTCAATAAGCAACGGTCCTTTTATTTTTTTTCAAAAACTAGATGGATTTCATTCATATGTTTTTACGTCAGACATGCTTGACCCTCTTGCGCATGCGTGAGTTTTTCCACGCCTGTCGGTGACAGTCATTCGCCTGTGAGCACTCCTTGTGGGAGGAGTCGTCCAGCCCATCGTCGGAATTCCTTTGTCTGAGAAGTTGCTGAGAGACTGGCGCTTGTTTGATCAAAATTTTTCTAAACTTGTGAGACACATCGAAGTGACACGGTTCGAAAAATTAAGCTGGTTTTCAGTGAAAATTTTAACGGCTGATGAGAGATTTTGAGGTGATTCTGTCGCTTTAAAGGACTTCCCACGGTGCAAGACGTCGCTCAGCTCTCTCAGACCGCCGTCGTCAGCCTGTTCAAGCTGAAAACCTCCACATTTCAGGCTCTATTGATCCAGGACGTCGTGAAAGAACAGAGAAGTTCAGAAGAAGTCGGTTTCAGCATTTTATCCGGATATTCCACTGTTAAAGGAGATTTTTTAATGAAAGATGTGCGGACGGATCCGCGCGTCGGACGCAGCCGACGCGGTGCGGCGGCACAGGAAAAACACCTCCGTGTTGATAACCATATGGAAAATCCAGGCGGCTTTTGATGGCTTTCAGTGGAGTGAGTATATGAGAAATTGTTTAACAGCAGGACATGTTCCAACTTGTCCTTAAGGCTTTCAACAGAGGTGTCCGCATGTCTTTCATTAAAAAAATCTCCTTTAACAGTGGAATATCCGGATAAAATGCTGAAACCGACTTCTTCTGAAACTTCTCTGTTCTCTCACGACGTCTTGGATCAACAGAGCCTGAAATGTGGAGGTTTTCAGCTTGAACAGGCTGATGACGCTGCCTGAGAGCGCTGAGCGACGTCTCGCACCGTGAAAAGTCCTTAAAGCGACAGTATCACCTCAAAATCTCTCATCAGCCG
Organism: Thalassophryne amazonica; assembly: GCF_902500255.1. Classification (NCBI taxonomy): domain Eukaryota; kingdom Metazoa; phylum Chordata; class Actinopteri; order Batrachoidiformes; family Batrachoididae; genus Thalassophryne; species Thalassophryne amazonica. The sequence continues at coordinate 13,146,615 of NC_047116.1, forward strand.
TTAAAATTTTCACTGAAAACCAGCTTAATTTTTCGAACCGTGTCCACTTCGATGTGTCTCACAGGTTTAGAAAAAATTTTGATCAAACAAAGCGCCAGTCTCTCAGCAACTTCTCAGACAAAGGAATTCCGACGAGGGGCTGGACGACTCCTCCCACAAGGAGTGCTCACAGGCGAATGACGTCACCGACAGGCCTGGAAAAACTCACGCATGCGCACGAGGGTTCAAGCATGTCTGACGTAAAAACGTATGAATGAAATCCATATAGTTTTTGAAAAAAATAAAAAGGACCGTTACTTTATTGACAGCCCTCGTATATTGGTATTGTAAATTTTTTGCTCCCTAATATTGTTATGCTATCAGCCCCCTAAACAATCAATATTGGTTGGCCTCTAGTGATATGCATGAGCAGATGATATATATGTATTGTATAACCACTTAACCATAGTAATACTATTAATTCTGGGATTAGGACCAAGTAATATTCTGGAAAGCTTCAGGAACTCAACATATTGCTGCTGAATAAAGATAAAAACCTCAACTATAATAAATATTTATTTTGTTAAAGGCTAAGTAACACTCGGCTCACAGAGAAATGCTGTCAGATGTTCTCAATGGTTCTCAACACTGGGTCCTGCCATCTGAGACAACTTGACCTGAGTAACAATGACCTGCAGGATTCAGGACTGAAACAGCTTTCTGCTGGACTGAGAAGTCCACACTGTATTCTGGAATCTCTCAGGTTGGTTCATTATGTTTTCACACCTGTGCGTGTTGGTGCATGCTGGGTTATTGTTTTTGGTCTGTTTGTCTGTTTGTGAATAAATAACTTAACATCTTTTGATCCGATTTGGAACAAACTTGGTGGAATGTCTTGAGGGTCAGTCAAGGACAAAGTGAGTTCAAAAAGTCAAAGTCACAGGCAAAGGTCAAAATGTGGGTCAAATGCTTATCTCTAGGGATTATTTAGAATACACCTGTGTTTCCCAAACATAAATATGAAGTCATATATCATGTATCTATTGGACGCATTGGGCGACCTCAGAAAGTCAAATTCAAAGTCATAATTGTTTAATTCAATCCGACTGGAACCAGTATAGATGAAACATAGTAGAATCTTTCATTTTCTGCCTCTTATCTTGGCCTGGGTCACAGTGGCAGTAGACCAAGTAGCTCATCCCTTACTTCCCCATGCCCGGCCAAGTCCTCTAACTCTTCCTGGAGGATCCCAAAGTGTTTCAAAGCCAGCTGGGAAAAATAATTCCTCCAGCATGTCCTCGGTCTTCCCCGGCGCGTCCTCACAGTTAGATGTGCCTGGAGAGAACAACGGGGGGCATCCTTACCAGATGCCCAAACCACCTTAGGTGGCTCCTTTTGATGCAAAGAAGCAGCGGCTCTACTCCGAGTCCCTCCAGAACAGTCGAGCTTCTCACCCTGTCCCGGAGTTAAAGCCCAGATATACGATGGAGGAATCTCATTTGTGCCCTGTTCTTTCAGTGATTACCCAAAGTTCATGACCAGGTGAGGACAGGAGCATAAATCAACTAGTAAATCAGCAGTCTTGGCTTCTGGCCAGTAGAATTTTGAACAGAATTAATCACGTCAAGGCAACACAGTATCATATATTACTGTATCACTGAATCCCAAAGAATCCATCCATCTATTTTCTATACCTGCTTACTCCAATTAAGGGTCATGTGGGTGCTGGAGCCTATCCCAGCAGTCATAGGGTGTGAGGCGGGGTACACCCTGGACAGGATGCCAGTCTGTCACAGGTCCACATATAGATAGACAATCGCATTCCCACCCACACGCACACCACTGAAACTTTAAATTGACTATAAGGTCAATTTAAGTTTTCAGTCCACCTGATCTGCATGTCTTTGGATGTGGGAGGAAGCTGCAGGACTCAGAGAGAACCCACGCAAACATGGGGAGAACATACAAACTCCACCCAGAAAGGCCACAGGTAGGAATGAATCCCACAACCTTCTTGTTGTGAGGCAACGGTGCTAATGACTAAGGCACCATCCCAAAGAATCATTTGCATAAATCTAAAAGTGTAGGTGTTGCACTCTCTGAGAGTCCATTGTTGTTGTGGGTGTAACGATGGATGTGATATCGGGACGGATCAAAGTATTTATTCTGAACATTTGTTTGCTGTTGCTGCAATAAACATCTTATGTACTATTAAAAAGCTTTTCATGCGTGGTTGTGACCGCAAGATGACAGTAATCAGTCCTTGACTGTGCCAGTTTCATTCAGGAAAATGGCATCTTTGCAAGCTGCAAAGCGACACGAGCAGAGCTGATGTTGGTGTTGATTTCAGTTTCCTTTCTTAGGTGTGGTACCTCTAAACTATTGCTGCCCTTTATTCAACCCTGGTTCTTGAATTGGCAGCTGTGATACGTCCCGCCGTGCAGTCTTGTACTGTCCTCCACAAAACTATACTCTGTACTATTCAAAATATCACAGCAGTCGACAAAAATACACTCGTAAGCACGCTGGATCTTTTTAACCAGGGGAGTTACCCACCTGTGATACTGGTTGCTTTGGATTGTGTTTTATTGGTGATATGGTGGCTTTGCTTAATTCTGGGGCCAACATTTGCATGCACCGCAAGACTGCACAAAACATGTGGTGGTGTGGTTCATCATTAGGGCTGCAACAAACGATTATTTGGATCATCGATGAATCTGATGGGGTTTCGACACGATTAATCGATTAATCGGATTAGCAGGGAATTTTTTTAAAAATGTGCCAGGGAAACAATTTTTCTCTCCTTCCATCACTTTATTTAACAACAGAACATTATTTGAAAACTTAAAATACTTGAAAATCAACAAATCGTCAAATGTCCCTTGGCTGTTGAAATATAAAATAATAAAGAATAAAACAGTTTATAATAAAGAACAAAAATAATTATTTCAAATGACATTGCTTTATCAAAGTGCTGAGTTGCCATAAAACAACATTGAAACATATAAATGTTATAAAATACATGGTGAAAAAAGAGTTATTTTTGTTGCTGCAAATGAGCAATTAGCATAACCAGTTAACCATAAAACCGAACTCAAAAACGGTAGCCTGACTCATTATATGTGCAACATTCTCTGTTTAACTTGTAAACTATGTGGTCATTTCACAATGACACACGTGACTCATGTCTCTTTCTCTAAAATTGCATTGTAGCATTATTAGTTATTATTACTACTATTATTGTTGCTATTATTATTAATATAGAAATAAAATAAATTTAAAAAATATTATAATTTGTAATACATTTGACTATTTTATGACAACAAACGCTGAGCCATTAATTATTATACAGAAAACAAATTCACAAACATGCTGAAATGCCAGCAGCTTAATGCTAACTTTACATTGAAAACGCCATAGACATGCTAATGCGTCAGCATCTGCGTTAGCATAAAATACATCTATCAACTGTTTCAGAAGACCATAACAGGTCAGTTTAACATAAAAAAAAAAGGTAAATATTCCTCACAGATATATACTCTTTAGGGTTTTAGTGGGGAAAAATTAAGATAAAGCAAAATAAAACAAATAAAATCAACAAAGCAGCAGCTCGAAGCACTACTTCATTGGTTCAAGATTCAAAGCAAAGCTTGGTTGATTATATGGAAGAAATGAAACATTTGCGGTAAAACAAAGTTATTTAGCAACTAATCGATGACTAAATTAGTTGACAACTATTTTAATAATCTATTTTAATCGATTAACTCGATTAGTTGTTTCAGCTCTATTCAACATTATTCAGCTTTAAAATATCATAATAAAGCTTTACTATTTCTAATTGTCATCACATGGTGTGAGTTCAAACTGATCCTCAACAGTGATGCACCTACGTGCTGTATCATGCACCAAGAGACACAGCACATGGCCAAGATATCGAAGCTGATTATCCCTCACAATGCAAGTAATACTCCTCTTAGTGTCCTGAAATAACTGCTTGTTTGACACAGTGTCACTCCAGCAGCACCCAAAGACGACTTCTCATTTTAGATCACTAGTTAATGCCCAAGTCTCACCATCATCGAGTAAATGAGCAAGCACAGTGACCCAAAAGACTTTTGTTTTCTTGCAAAGATATTTGCATGGCCAAACACCAATAATAACACAAAACAAATACAGATATAATAGTAACATAATATATATGTTTGTGTGTTTGTAGGCTGACTCAAACCAACCTCACAGAGGAATGCTGCCAAGACGTCTCATCAGTTCTCAGTGCCCCGTCCTGTCATCTGAGACAGCTGGACCTGAGTAACAACAACCTGCATGATTCAGGACTGAAGCTGCTGTGTGAAGGACTGACGGGTCGACACCTGACACTGGAAACACTCAGGTCAGGAGTCTACAAATGATGAAGTGTCATCACACAAGTTTAACACTTTGATTTGTGATTTAGAAAAAAAAAAAAAATTAGGTTCACTAAACTGATCAAAAATAGATATTTTTTCCTTTTTTTTTTATCAGTTGTTACATCATAGGACACTTTTACACATCAGTAAATGGAATAGTACTTAGAACACACAGTATTAATTCACAGTATCAATCAATCAATTCAATCAATTTTATTTATATAGCGCCAAATCACAACAAACAGTTGCCCCAAGGCGCTTTATATTGTAAGGCAAGGAAATACAATAATTACGTAAAAACCCCAACGGTCAAAACGACCCCCTGTGAGCAAGCACTTGGCGACAGTGGGAAGGAAAAACTGCCTTTTAACAGGAAGAAACTTCCAGCAGAACCAGGCTCAGGGAGGGGCAGTCTTCTGCTGGGACTGGTTGGGGCTGAGGGAGAGAATCAGGAAAAAGACATGCTGTGGAGGGGAGCAGAGATCAATCACTAATCATTAAATGCAGAGTGGTGCATACAGAGCAAAAGGAGAAAGAAGCACTCAGTGCATCATGGGAACCCCCCAGCAGTCTATGTCTATAGCAGCATAACTAAGGGATGGTTCAGGGTCACCTGATCCAGCCCTAACTATAAGCTTTAGCAAAAAGGAAGGTTTTAAGCCTAATCTTAAAAGTAGAGAGGGTGTCTGTCTCCCTGATCCGAATTGGGAGCTGGTTCCACAGGAGAGGAGCCTGAAAGCTGAAGGCTCTGCCTCCCATTCTACTCTTACAAACCCTAGGAACTACAAGTAAGCCTGCAGTCTGAGAGCGAAGTGCTCTATTGGGGTGATATGGTACTATGAGGTCCCTAAGATAAGATGGGACATGATTATTCAAAACCTTATAAGTAAGAAGAAGAATTTTAAATTCTATTCTAGAATTAACAGGAAGCCAATGAAGAGAAGCCAATATGGGTGAGATATGCTCTCTCCTTCTAGTCCCTGTCAGTACTCTAGCTGCAGCATTTTGAATTAACTGAAGGCTTTTCCGGGAACTTTTAGGACAACCTGATAATAATGAATTACAATAGTCCAGCCTAGAGGAAATAAATGCATGAATTAGTTTTTCAGCATCACTCTGAGACAAGACCTTTCTAATTTTAGAGATATTGCGTAAATGCAAAAAAGCAGTCTTACATATTTGTTTAATATGCGCTTTGAATGACATATCCTGATCAAAAATGACTCCAAGATTTCTCACAGTATTACTAGAGGTCAGGGTAATGCCATCCAGAGTAAGGATCTGGTTAGACACCATGTTTCTAAGATTTGTGGGGTCAAGTACAATAACTTCAGTTTTATCTGAGTTTAAAAGCAGGAAATTAGAGGTCATCCATGTCTTTATGTCTTTATGTATGAAACAAGCAGGTGATTGATTATTGCAAACTTGATACACAGCCAACGAATCATCAGTTATTCTTTAAAATGGATTTTCCAAAAATAAATCACATTGAAGGTCCAAATGCTGGGAGCACGGTGGCTTAGTGGTTAGCACTATTGCCTCATAGCAATAAGACCATAGGATCGATTCTCACCTGTGGTCTTCCTGAGTGGACTTTCCGCATGTTTGCGTGAGTTCTCTCCAGGTGCTCCGGCTTCCTCCTACATCCAAAGACACGCAGGTTAGGTGGACTGGAAATTTTAAATTGTGTGTGCGGGTGTGAATGCATTTTTTAAAAATGATTTCTATGAGCAAATGATTTCATTAGCCAAGTTCTGAATGTAAATGTGTCATCGACTACAAAATTATTATTTTATTTTATTTTAGTGTTGAAGGTTTACACAGATCTGATATGTTCCAGCTTCCAAATTCTGCAGACATAATGCATATTCTAATCCAACTACATTTTTTCTGCAAATCTGATTGGTTAATCATGTGAGATTTCAGACCGTATAATATCGTGGTAACAGTGGCAAAATATTCGACTATGTCACATTTGGATGTATTACTCCACACACTGATGAGATGTCATTCCTGTTAAATATTCGTGTCGGGACGCAGAACTGTCGATTTATGCAACGAGATGCAGAGTTCAACAGAACACCGGTCACATGCGCTGCTAGCTGTTAGCTCTGTTAGCTGACAGCGAGAGAAAGTCGCATACCGCCACCGCCGAAATGGGTGAATTTAAACTACTATACGAAAGTATCAATGTGGCTTCTGATACAGAATTTCCGTTTCACATTTGATGTATTACTCTGCACCCTGACCGGTGTTGGAGCGACACTGCCTCGGCTCGACGGTAAGCCTCGCCGACCGAATTACCTACAGAAAAATAAACTGTGCAAATGATGGAATTGAATTAGAATGAGAATATCCCCCTTATGTCTGATGATTTGCAGACGTTTGCGCTCTTATATAGTCACAAATAGCTGTTTTATGCCTCTGCTAAAGCATTGCCGTAAAACTCAATTTGCGATCGTATAACAGCATGAACGTCCACAAATCATCAGGGTTATTCCCTAAATATCACCCAATCCAGACTGGGCACACAGACCACATTAATTAATTCCATGGTGTGCATTAATTAAATCCATTTTTTGTGTTGTACTAAATAAATTCAGCTTTGAATAAAATTCCATTCCAGGTGGTTTCTAAATCCTCAAATTTGGTACACAGGCATGACACTTTGCAAGATACGCCAGTTTATCACCCAAAAGTCACAGAAAAAGTAACAACAATAACCAAAACTGCTTACTTATGGAAGGAAATATTGTCTCCTGTTCTTCCTCTTCTTGTGGCGTTGCCAACATGCGCAGCTTTCTGCCATTTTCCAGCTGTTTCTTGGCGAGATTCTTTGAACATCTGTGCGTGCTGCCCACTGAGTTGCCCTGTTCCAAAATGGTGGACGACGCCTCCTTGCCGGGATGCGTCTCAATGCGACTGCGGATTCTAGTACTCATATACGGCTCGGTGATGCTAGCCTTGTTTCTTCGTACACTTTAATTCTTCCAGGGAGTTTTTCCTCAGGGGGTGGGTAAAGTTAGACCTCAGCTGTTAGATAAATTATACTGTAACAACATTTTTATCATTTATTATCTTCTATTACGTCTGCTCATTTCAAATTGTTCTTTCTGTATCTTAAAATCTGCAAACTGTTTCTCTCAGATATTCACAGCTGCAGCCTGTTTACAGTTTGACATTTAGCAAGCTTCAGCAAAATCGCTCACTCTGTACCTAAGATTGGAATGATTCAGTTGTCACTCTGTACAAGATTGGAATGATTCAGTTGTTTGCAAACATATCTGCACATGACTAATAGCACATGTTGAAACCATGGACTCATGTAGCCACACTTATCTTTTGTTTTCTTTACACAATAAAAGGGCCCCGCGAGTAGGTCACAGTTAGAGAAACTGCACGAAGCTGCCAGCCTCCGCTGTATCTCTCCTTTGCAAAGCTCACTAAAGACATCTCAACTCTCTGTCTGGTTCTTTCTTGTATGTCTAGCCAAGGTCAAACCTGACATCAGCCTTCTGAAGTGCCTTGGGGCAACTATCCTGTGATGTGGGGTTATATAAATAAATTGAGTTACATTATTTTAATTACAGTTGTAATGGTGGTACTTGGAAAGCCAAATATTTTCTAAGGTGGTACTTATTGAGAACCACCGCTATGTAAGCCACCTGAGAACATCAAGAATAAAAATCTGTTGTACCAGACACTGTTGTCTATTTTATTTTGCTACAAATCTTTTCAGGCTCAGTGGATGTAAACTGTCAGGAGGAAGCTGTGAAGCTCTGGCTTCACTCTTCCTCAGCTCCTCGTCTCCTCCCCTGAGAGACTTGGACCTGAGTAACAACGACCTCCAGGATTCTGGAATGAAGCTGCTCTCTGATGGACTACGGAGTGAAAACTGTAGACTGGAAATTATCAGGTAATTGTGACTTTATTGTAATGCTACAAAGTATTTGTAGCTCAAAACAAACTGTCGTGGTGATGCAAGTTTTTTGAAAGACGTCAGTTCCAGACAGTTGAAGCATCTACAATACAAAATGATTTATTTTTCTTTATTTAGGTTAAATCAGACAGGAATCACAAAGGAGTGCTGCCAAGGACTTTCATCAGGCCTCAGCTCACAGTCTTCTCCTCTGAGAGAGTTGGACCTGAGTAACAACGACCTGCAGGACTTCGGAGTCAAGCTGCTGTCTGCTGGACTGAAGAGTCCACATTGTAAACTGGAAACCTTCAGGTCAAGTACACGCCAGAATTTAAAGTAGACTTTGGGCTCCATCAAGCGCTTGGTGCATGGTGGCGCGCAATGCAAAAGGCACCATTATATCACATCCTTTAAATCACTTGTGTCAGACGGTTGGTCTAAAGCAGGTGTGGTGAGCCACAGAAGCTGGTGTCTTTGTTGGCATTTGTACTGTAGACCAAGAAAAATCCAGTCTGTAGTGTTTCTGTGTAGGCTCTCAGTTGTCCAGGTGGTTTCCATAGTAGAGAAGCTTGAATCTTCGACTGGACTGGGTTGCTTGACGTGAGGATGTTTTGCTTCTAATCACAGAAGCTTCCTTAGCTAAAATTCTTGCTCTGGAAGTCTGACTTCTGTCTGACGCTTGTAGAGATGAATGAACAGAAGCCAACAAAAGCTGGAGTTTTAAACCCAACCAGACCCCTCCTACTGAGAGGCAGACTGCTATAGGCTAGTGACTAAACAATAGCTCTACTTAGCAGCTATTGTGCTCTAGTTAGCACTCTCCTAATGACAGGGCAGCTGTCCCTCCTAATGATGGGATTGATGCCTTTCTTGATGGCTCCCTTGATGACTCTCCTGATGACATGAATGACTCATTACCATGAACAAAAGACTGAAACTCCTTTGACCTGAGTACCCCATTGTAAACAGGGGATAAAGCGTGTCTCAGACCCCCTCCCCGGTTAAGGCTGGGTTTCAAACATTTCACAAAGAATGCCTCCTTGACCCCTCTCTCAAACCATTTCATCTCTCTGGCTAATATTTTAACTTCCTTGTCCTCAAACGTGTGGTTAGTGTCTTTAAGGTGGAGATGAACTGCAGACTGAGGTCCACTGGCGCCCTCTCTGTGGTGCTGGTATAGTCTTTTGTGTAAAGGTTGCTTAGTCTCACCTATGTAGTGTTCGTTACAGTTTTCCTGACATCTGATAGAATACACTACATTGCTCTGTTTGTAACTAGGGATCATGTCCTTAGGGTGAACTAATTTCTGTCTCAAGGTGTTAATCGGTTTAAAGTAAACTGGGATTTTGTGCTGTCTGAAGATCCTCTGTAGTTTTTAACCTACTCCTGCTAAATAAGGGAGAGACACTCCTCTTCTTGTCTCCTGTCTATCTGGTCTCTTTATTCTCTGGGACGTCTGCACTTTGTCCAGGGACCATCGTGGGTACCCACATACTGTGAGGGCTTTCCGGACACGTTGTTGTTCTTTAGCCCTTCCCTCTGCAGTTGTGGGCACCTGTAGGGCTCTGTGTTGAAGCGTCCTGATCACCCCGAGCTTGTGTTCAAGGGGGTGGTTTGAGCCAAAGAGCAGATATTGGTCAGTGTGAGTTGGTTTTCTGTAAACCCCTGTCTGGAGCTGCCTGTTCTCTCCAATCGTAACATCACAGTCCAAGAAAGCTAAATGGTTGTTTCTGGCATCCTCACATGTGAACTTGATGTTGGCATCCACCGAGTTGATGTGTTCTGTAAAGTCTTCAACTTCCTGTTGCTTGATTTTAACCCATGTGTCATCAACATATCTGAACCAGTGACTGGGAGGGATGCCCGTGAAAGACGTCAAGGCTGTCTTCTACACTCGCTCCATGTACAGATTGGCCACAATGGGGGATACCGGAGACCCCATCGCACAGCCATGAATCTGCCTGTAGTAATTCCCCCTAAACAGGAAATACGTGGTGTTAAGACAGATCTCCAAGAGTTGGCAGATGTGGTCTGGTGTGAGTTTGGTTCTTTCAAATAGAGACACATCCTTCAGCAGTCTCTGCCTCACAGCTGAGATGGCCTCAGCGATGGGGATGCAGGTGAACAACGATGTCACATCAAATGACAGCATAGTTTCATCTGCCTCCAGCTGTAGGTCCTTGATCTTGTTCACAAAATCTTGTGTGTTCTCCACATGGTGGTCTGAGTTACCCACTAGAGGAGCCAAAATCCACTTGAGGTGCTTGGCCAAATTGTACGTGATGGAATCTGTGCTACATACAATAGGCCTGAGTGGCACATACTGTTTGTGGATTTTGGGCACTCCATAGATGCACGGAGTGGCGTCCCCAGGGTACAGTCTGTAGTATGTCTGCCTGTCGATGAGTCCCTCTTTCTCCAGGTTTTGGAGGTAGCTAATGATTTTCTTCTTATAGCCGCTCGTGGGGTCTCTCTTCAGACGTTCGTATGTATTGGAGTCACTGAGCAAGTTGTTGATCTTGGCCTCGTAGTCAGATGTGTTCAGGACCACCGTGCATCTGCCTTTATCCGCTGGCAGGATAAGGATGCTTTGGTCCTTTTGCAGTGCTGACAAAGCTTTCCATTTTTCTCCTGTGATGTTGGACGGAGGAGGCTTAGCACTGTTCAGCACTGCTGTGACTCTTAGTCGGAGGTCCCCAGCTTCTGACTCTGACAAACTGTTTTGTTTAATGGCTGACTATACTGCAGTGATGTAATCTACTGTCGGTATATGTTTAGGGGTCACTGTAGTCTGTAGTCCAACACAATCTGTTTCTGTTCATTAAAGAACCCAATAATCAGAAAGCCTCCAGTGGCAGCTCCATGACGTGTAGACACAGCGGTGCATGACAACACCTGTGTTGTGTGTTGGGGGTGGTTTGGCTGGACAAGGTTGGGTTGTTTTGTGTTTATTTTCCTTCCCAGGTGATTTGGGGCTGTTCTCTGAGGAAAATGTGCTGCAGAAGAGTCTCTCTCCTCTGTTACGATGATTGGCTGCACCTGTTGCATTCTCGTGCGGCTCTCTATCAGGACAATCCACGACACCTGTGATGTTCACGTGCAGATCTGAGGACTTCCAGCTGGTACCAATGTAGTGATGAAGAACTACATTTAAACCAGCAGTGAGTTGGATAAGATTGCCGGAGAATACGACCTTGTGACGACCGTGTGGGGACGCTGAGGGCCGTTTCAGAGTCTGACATCGTGCCTGTGAAGGAGGACGAGGGTGAGAGGCAAATGTTGTCAGCACACGACAGAGGTGAATATTCTGAAAAGTTTATCCGTAAATGTAAATTGGCGTTTATACGCAGCTATAAGTAATTATTGGTGGAAATTGTTTGGCGTGCTCCTCACGGTAGTGGCGTGCGGATTAATGATCCTCCACTAGCTGTTAGCAGCAGCCTCTTTGAACTAAGTTTTGAAACCAGACCTAAACGTGTAGCTGATAAGTTTGCCTCTAAACAATATTTCGTAGTAATAAGTGTTGAATAATCTCATCTCTGTTCCTCCTTCGCAGAGTACAGTCTGGGAAAGTCACCTGGGGGAACTCCTGAGTCCTGAACATTCGGACTCCGACTGTTGAGACGCTGAGAGAGCGCGCCGCCTTTTCACCTCACCAGAACTCTAATTATTTAGTATTTCATGTATAGCACAAAGGGAGAAAAATAAATGTGTTTTCTTTTTGGAACTGCTTCTGATTATTTCATGCTGGGTTCAGTCAGATACTGGACTGCTCCTCAATCCGCGTCTTATCCATAACAGAATTCTCCGGCCAAACCAATATGGACCCAGCGGCAGAAGCAGTTCCATTTCAGGAGAAAGTCCAGAAGCACCTGGAGATGATTTGGGAGCAAGTGCAGCACCTTTCGATTCAAATTAAACAGACAGACGCCCGTGTTACGGCGCTTGTAGCTCAGGCTGTTCCGCTTCCTGTGGTTGCAGCTCCGGTTCCATCGAGCCCGGTGCAGATAAAGTCGCCGTCCGGAGATTCGGCTCCTGAACCAGTTATATGTCATCCGGAGCCCTATTCGGGAAATATGGAGGCTTGTGCGCCGTTTTTGATGCAGTGTTCTTTGGTTTTTGCTCAGCGACTGGCATCTTTCTCCTCTGAGAGTAGCCAAGTCGCATATGTTGTTAATCTGTTGCGAGGTGACGCCCTGGCGTGGGTCACGGCGTTGTGGAGCAATAAATCATCACTGCTAGAATCCTTTGACGAATTTTCCCGTGAACTTCGTTTGGTTTTTGATCATCCGGTGAAAACAAATACCGTGGTTCAACTATTGCTGAACCTCCGACAGGGGCAACGAAGTGCAGCTGATTATTCTGTGGATTTTTGAATCTTTTCCACTCAGTCTGGTTGGAATGCTGCTGCTTTGAGGGGGGTGTTTGTAGATGGGTTGAATGACTCCCTGAAAGATGAGCTAGCCGTCCGTGATGAACCAAAGGATTTAGATGAGTTAATATCCTTGGTTATTCGTCTAGACGATCGGATTAAGGAGCGTGGACGAGAGAGAGGGTGAGCGTCCGAGCGGGGTGTTTTGTCTCGGGGTTTTCCCCGACATAAGTCCGGACCGCCTCTTCTTCATTCCTCTGAGACTCCTCCGATGGGACCTCTAGCTCCTCTAGTGGACGAGCCAATGCAACTTGGAAGGGTCAGAACAGCCATATTGCCCCGGTCAAACGAGTGTCAGGAGACCGCATCATAATATGGCTCCAGGTGTTTTATGGACATTTTTGTGGGATATAAATGGGAGTTTGTTGTGTGTTGGGGGGGTGTGGCTGGACATTTTGGTGTTCTTTTCTTTTCTTTGCTCTCCAGGTGGTATGAAAACTGATTTGTCTGTGGAGAAGGTGCTGGCTGAAGAATCCTTCACCCTCATCAACATTATGTGCAGCACCTGTGGATGGTGCTCACATGCAACCTTAAAGACTTTCAGCTGAAGCAGATAATTAGATGGCGTTCTGCATTTAAGCCATGTGTGATTCAAGCAGAATGGCCGGGAACTCGACCTTGTGATGTTCATTTGTGAGACGCTGAGGACCGCGCCTGGGTTTGACACATTGTGCCTGTGAAGCAGGAAGGGTGAGGGACACATGCTGTCAGCACACATCAGAGGTGATTAATTGTTTAACTACTTGTTGATAGTAACTTGGTATTTTGTTACGCAGTATATTTGAATTGTGATGAGAATTGTGCAGCTCACTTCTCACTGCTGTGGCGTGCGGACAACTGATCCTCCACCTGTTGTGAGAAGCTGCTCTCCAGCGCCTTTTAGGCGCTGGAGAGCGTGCCAGCCTTCACTCCACCAGAGTGACGTATCGTTTGTTTATACACCTTGTTTTGCACCAGAGGGTGAAGTAATAAATTGTTTTGTTATTGGAACCGCTTTCTGGTTATTTTAGCGCTGGGTTCCGTCGGACACAGGTCCGCTCCTCAACACGCGTTGACACATAACAGTAGTTCCCGGCCATTCCATAATGGACCCAGCGGCAGAGGCGGTTCCTTTCGCTGAAAAAGTTCAAGAACACTTGGAGAAAATATGGGAGCAATTACAGCATCTCGCAAACCAAATTAAACAAACAGACGCCCGTGTTACGGAGCTTGCAGCGCAAGCCGTTCCGCTTCCTGCTGCTCCAGCTGCGGCACCATCGATACCGGTGCAGATAACTCCGTCACCCAGAGATTCGGCGTCCGAACCGATTATTTGTCATCCGGAGCCTTATGCGGGAGACGTTGAAGCCTGTGCTTCGTTTTTGATGCAATGTTCTCTGGTTTTTGCTCAGCGACCGGCTTCCTTCTCTTCTGATGGGAGCCGTGTTTCATATGTGAAAAATTTGCTCCGAGGTGACGCCTTAGCTTGGGTCACAGCGTTGTGGAGTAACAACTCGCCATTGTTAGGATCCTGTAAGGATTTCTCCCGGGAGTTCCGACTGGTTTTTGACCATCCGGTGAAAACGAATACCGTTGCCCAACGGTTGCTGAATCTCAGGCAGGGGAGGCGGAGTGCGGCGGAGTATTCCGTGGACTTCCGGATTTTTTCTGCTCAGTCAGGTTGGAACGCCGCAGCTTTACGAGGAGTGTTTGTAGATGGGTTAAATGAGTCATTAAAAGACGAGCTGGCAGTCCGTGACGAGCCAAACGATTTAGATGAGCTAATATCGTTGGTGATTCATCTAGGTGATCGGATGAAGGAGCGTGGACGCGAGAGAGGGCGGCCATCAGAGCGGGTTTTTTCGTCTCGGGGCTTTCCCCGACACAGATCTGGGCCGCCTCTTCTTCGCCCCACTGAGGCTCCTCCGACGGGACCTCTGGCTCCTCTTGCAGACGAGCCCATGCAGCTCGGACGAGCAGAGACCACTGTATTGCCCCGACATATAAGCGTCAAGAAAAATAATGGTGACGTATCTCCAGGTGTTCTGGGACAGGCGAAATAACACACACACACACACACACAAAAAAAAAACTTGTAGGGGTTAATGTTTTGTTTTTTTTGAATAGGGGTTATAATTTGTTTGGGGAGTCAGAGGCGTGTCTGGTGGAGTGAACGTTAGGCGGTTAGAAGCCCGTCTGGGCTCACTTAATCGTTATTTTTTTATGTGTATTTAGGTATTTTCTGTTTGGGTTTTGGGGTCCTTTTGTTTTGTTGTTTTTTATTTCCCTACATCCCTAACCCCAGCCTCACTTGACCCAAGACCGTTCGTCTTGTGGGTTGTGGGGTGGTGCAGGTTGGTCACGCTGAGCGTTCTCAGAAGACCTCTGCACCTAGGGGGGGGTTGTTAGGGGCGTTTTTCTTGGTTTGGTTAGGGCCCGGTTCCACTCCAGCCTCGGTGAGCCTTTGTACCGTTCGTCATTGGTGTTGCCGGGGTGTGGTGCAGCGGGAATGTACCTCAGTCAGAGGGGTGTGCTGATCTGTTGCCGTTCGCCATTTCGGTAGTTCCACCCCTCCTGAGAGGCTGGGGTATGGTCGAGTTGGGGCACCGGACGTATTTCCGGTTTTCCGCTGCACCTTGGGGTTGGGGCTGGGTTAGTTTTTCCTGTTCCCTTCCCCGGCTTAATGTTTTGAGCCGTTCGCCAAAATTGAGCCGCCGAGGGGCTCTGGGAGGGACCTGGGGTCTTTCGGGGTGCCGGGGAAGGCAACAGGGTTTAACGTTTGTTTTATTTGCCCCCGGGGTTGTTTAAGGTAGTCCTCCGGAGGTTGGACTTTGATTTTGTTTTGTTTCCTTCCGGGTTCCACCTCCAGGGTTGATGGGACGGTCCTCTGGGGGGGAATTGGCTTGTGGGGCCGACTAGCCAGGTGTGGCCGGGTCTGGGGTTCCGGGATTCTGGGGAGGGTGCCTCCTGGGGTTTGATGGTACAGTCCTCTGGGGGGCGCCGTTTGCTCCATGTATACCTGGGGACCTTTGTGGGATTCCGGTTCTGGCTATTCCTCCTGGAACCGGTGGTAAAGGCCTTCTGGGGGGGGGGGGGGGTTTGGCTCTGCAGGTCGTTCTGGGGGGGTTGTTTGTTATTTTTCTTTTATGCATTTATGTTTGTATTGTGTTTGTGGGGCTGTGTTGGGTTTTTGCGTTTGGCAGTTTTTCTTTTCTTCCCGGGGTTGGATGGGACGGTCCCCTGGGGAGGTTTTGGGTGGGTTTTATGTTTTTTCTTGTGTGTTGGATTGTACTGGGGACTGTTTTGGGGGTTTTGTTGATGCCAGCTGGCCTTCCAGCTGCGGTGCCCTGTCCTGCTGTCTGTGGTGGACCTTGGGAGTGTTGTGCTGTCTGCTTCCTGACGAGGACCCCGGAGGGAGGTGCTGTTCTCGGGCCTGGTCTGTTCGGTCGCCGGGAGGCTTCCCGTTAAAGGGGGGTACTGTTGTGTGTTGGGGGGGTGTGGCTGGACATTTTGGTGTTCTTTTCTTTGCTCTCCAGGTGGTATGAAAACTGATTTGTCTGTGGAGAAGGTGCTGGCTGAAGAATCCTTTACCCTCATCAACATTATGTGCAGCACCTGTGGATGGTGCTCACATGCAACCTTAAAGACTTTCAGCTGAAGCAGATAATTAGATGGCGTTCTGCATTTAAGCCATGTGTGATTCAAGCAGAATGGCCGGGAACTTGACCTTGTGATGTTCGTTTGTGAGACGCTGAGGACCGCGCCTGGGTTTGACACATCGTGCCTATGAAGCAGGAAGGGTGAGGGACACATGCTGTCAGCGCACATCAGAGGTGATTAATTGTTTAACTACTTGTTGATAGTAACTTGGTATTTTGTTACGCAGTATATTTGAATTGTGATGAGAATTGTGCAGCTCACTTCTCACTGCTGTGGCGTGCGGACAACTGATCCTCCACCTGTTGTGAGAAGCTGCTCATTTACATAAAGCTTAAATACAGACCTGAATGTGTTGCTGATAGTGTGTGCCTTTTGAAGGATATTGCTTGTAACTGCTGACTTACCTCACCTCTTCTATCCTTCGCAGAGAGTCGGTTTGTCGTGTCCACCTGGGGGTGTTTGGCGGTAAAGTGAGTCCAGAAGCGCCGGGCTTCGATCCTTTTAGGCGCTGGAGAGCGTGCCAGCCTTCACTCCACCAGACTGATGCATCTTTTGTTTATACACCTTGTTTTGCACCAGAGGGTGAAGTAATAAATTGTTTTGTTATTGGAACCGCTTTCTGGTTATTTTAGCGCTGGGTTCCGTCAGACGCAGGTCCGCTCCTCAACCCGCGTCGACACATAACAGAGTTTTTGTAAACCAGGTTTTGTGTATAGCACTTGAGGTAGTTCTGGTGAGGTGAACAGGCTGGCTGGTCGGAGTTCGTTTGGACTCAGGTAAGCGTGTGTTTTTTTTTTATTGTTTATAGTTATTTAATTTTTGTTAGTGGAATGGGTCGTTTTATTTTGTTCGTTTTTATTTCCCTGTCCCCTAACCCCAGCCTCACACACTTCTGGCCGTTCGTCTTTGGTGTTGTGGGGTGGTGCAGGTTGGTTGCTGGGCATTCCCATGAGGACCTCTGCACCTGGGGGGGGGGGGTCCAGGGCTCTTTTCTTAGATTTAGTTGTTTCCCGGTTCCTCTCCTGCCTCAGCGTGCCTCTGACCGTTCGCCATTGGCATTGCTGAGGTGTCGGGCAGTGGGGATATACTCCAGTCGGAGCGGTGGGGCCGATCAGTGCCGTACGCCTTTTCCGCTGCCCACCCCTCCAGGTAGGCTGGAGTATAGTCGGGGGGTCGACACCGGCCATCTTGCCGGTTTTCCCCTGCCCTTGGGGGTGGAGCTGGGTTGCGTTTTTCCTATTGGCTTCTCCAGCTTAGTAGTCCTGTGCCGATTGCCACGACGTGTTTCCCGACGGACCTGGAGGGTCTTTCGGGGTGCTGGGGAGGTCAATGGAGCTTTCTGTAGTTTTTGTTTGCTCCTGGGGTGGTTTTTGGAAATCCCTGGGGGTTTGGGGTTTTTGTTTCCTCCTGTTTCCCCACGGGGTTTGATGGGACGGTCCTCTGGGGGGGAGGTTGACTGTGGGGCCGACCGGCCGTGTTGGGCTGGGGTGGGGTTCCTGGGTTGTGGGGGTGTCTCCTGGGGTTTGATGGGACGGTCCTCTGGGGGATGTTAAGGCTCCCGTGTATGCCTAGGGATTCCTGGATGGCTCCTGCCGTGGTCGTTGCTCCTGGGGTTGACGACGATGTCTCCTGGGGGAAGTCGGGCTCCACATGTTGGGGGAGGGCGTTGTTTGTTTTTTCCTTTGACCTGTGTTTTACTGTGTTGGGGGGTTTTTGTTGGGGTTTTTGGGTTTGTGTGTTTTTTGTTCCTCCCCAGGGTTTGATGGGACGGTCCTCTGGGGTGGTGTTGGGTTGGGTATTGTGTTTTTCTTTTGTGTTTACCCCGGTGTGCTTCACAGGGGTATGTTTCTGGTACTCTCTGGGGGGGATGCTGGGGGCCTTTTTTTTGTGTGTGTTTTGTTTTTGTGTTTGGGATTGTTTCGGGATGTTTTTTTTTTTGTTGTTTTGATGCCGGCCAGCCTTTCTACCGCATCTCCCGGCTCTGCTGCCTGCTGTGATCTCTGCCCTCCTCCTGCTTTGGCCTTTGATGTGTGGGGTTGTTTTTGGGTCTGGTTTGTGCGGTCGCCGGGAGGCTTCCCGTTGACGGGGGGGGGGTACTGTTGTGTGTTGGGGGGGGGTTTTGGCTGGACAAGGTTGGGTTGTGTTGTGTTTATTTTCCTTCCCAGGTGATTTGGGGCTGTTCTCTGAGGAAAATGTGCTGCAGAAGAGGCTCTCTCCTTTGTTACGATGATTGATTAATGATCCTCCACTAGCTGTGAGCAGCAGCCTCTTTGAACTAAGTTTTGAAACCAGACCTAAACGTGTAGCTGATAAGTTTGCCTCTAAACAATATTTTGTAGTAATAAGTGTTGAATAATCTCATCTCTGTTCCTCCTTCGCAGAGTACAGTCTGGGAAAGTCACCTGGGGGGGGGGTGTTGGCGGAACTCCTGAGTCCTGAACGTTTGGACTCCGACTGTTGAGACGCTGAGAGAGCGCGCCGCCTTTTCACCTCACCAGAACTCTAATTATTTAGTATTTCATGTATAGCACAAAGGGAGAAAAATAAACGTGTTTTCTTTTTGGAACTGCTTCTGATTATTTCATGCTGGGTTCAGTCAGATACTGGACCGCTCCTCAATCCGCGTCTTATCCATAACAACCTGATGCAACAAAATCCCCCAAGATAACAACATGAGTAAGAGTAAAGAAAAAAAAACCCTCAAAACCTAAAAAAAACTCTGGCTTATACCATATATTTATAACATGTTTCTCCCTCCTCAACACAGAAACCACGTCACTTCTTATAATAACAGCAAATGTGGCGCAATGACACGTGACACTCTGATAAGTTGAGTTTTTTGTCTGTCCACGACACATCCTGAGTGATATCGAGTCCTAACTCACCCCCTTTGCACCCTGAACCTGAGTTTGCTCTTGGCTGCTGCACCACATCTATCATGAACTGTACTGGAGAGGGTTAGTGAATCCAGGATTGGGTTCTCATGGGCAGTATGTTGTGTCTGTGTGTGCAGGTTGTCAGGTTGTTTGTTGACAGAAGAAGCTTGCTTGTGTCTGGCTTCAGCTCTGAAGTCCAACCCCTCCCATCTGAAAGAGTTGGACCTGAGCTACAACCATCCAGGAGGTGCAGGACTGAAGCTGCTCACTGCTGGACTGGATGATCCGCTCTGGAAACTGGACATTCTCAGGTATGGAGAACCAGTCACATGATGCACTCGTTTTGGAACGTTATGAAAGTCAACACTGGCCTGTTAACTCCTCCAGGGTGGCCCACGGGGGAGTGCAGTGGTTGAAACCTGGTCTGAGGAAGTGTAAGTGTGCATTCATCTTGATACGTAAGAACCACCAGGACACGACATTAAGAAAGTCCCCATCTGTAACATCTGGTGGGTCTTTTTTTTCTGAAGATGCCTGTGAGCTCACGTTAGACCTGAACACGGCCCACAGAAATATCCTGCTCTCTGAAGACAACAGAAAAGTAATGCTGGCAGCGGAGAAGCAGCCGTACCCGGATCACCCGGACAGGTTTGATTGGTGCTACCAGCTGCTGTGCACAGCCGGTGTTGCTGGACGCTGTTACTGGGAGGTCCAATGGGAGGTGGGCGTTGATGTCGGTGTGACGTACAGAGGAATCAGAAGGACAGGAGCCCGTGATGGCAGCAGACTCGGATGGAACGCTCAGTCGTGGAGTCTGGAGCTCTCGGATACGTGTTGCTATGCGTGGCACAATAACATTAAAACCGCCATCCTGACCCCGCCCATGTCTCCTTCAAACAAAGTGGCAGTGTATTTGGACTGGTCTGCTGGTACACTGTCCTTCTATCGAGTCTCCGTCCACACGCTGATCCACCTCTACACATTCCACTGTGCATTCACTGAGCCGCTCTACCCCGCCTTTGGCTTCCTGTCGCTGGATTCAACAGTGTCCTTATGTTAGGACACACAGTCACTTTAATGTCTTCACATCAGATTTTTGCATCACAGCAAAACCTGCTGTAACCTGAAGATGCCAGAAGATGGAGCTGTTTATCTGATGAAAACAGATTAACTGCTATTTGAAACATGAAACCCATAAATTCTATACAACCAGTCAAAGGTTTGGTCACACTTCCCCATTGAAAGTGTGCCCAAACTTTGGGCTGGTAGTGTAGAATTGCTGAGCAAACTGAGATTTCATACCTAATCAAGAAAAGGTTGAAAGACTTTCATTAGCTGATTCATTTAGCTGATTTTAGCAGCGTTAATAGTGGTTTTAAGGATTCACAGAAAATTTCACTGTAAATATTTGACATTGCTCAGTAAAAAATAATAGACTGCACAGCAAAATGTGCACGGTGTATAAATCTTGATTATGATTTTTAATAATCTGTTACTTGCCCAGTCCAGTCTCACTTTTTTTTTCGTCCTCCCATCACAAAATGATTCAAATTTTTCTGATGGTTTTTTTTTTTTTTTTAACTCACTATTACTAACCCTACTCCTACTCCAACCCTAACCTTAACCCCCCCACCCCCACCCCCGCTACACTTTTAATTACATGCACTCATCATGGAATGAATTAGAATAAATTCATGCTCCCATGATGAAACTTTTGCATTTTTTGTGACAATATAACAAACCAATAGATTAATGTATATTGCTGCTGAATCAGAACTTGCCATGAGACCAGGTTGTACTTGAGTTTAAATATGAAGAGCAAATGAAGACAAAAAAAAAAAAAAAACGACATGCAAAAGCGTAACAGAAGTACACAAAATGCAGCAATTTTGAGTTGCAGTTATATGCGTTGTTGCATTAACAGGATGCATCACTCACACCTGTCAGCTACTTCACGAAAGATTTGACATGAACGTGTTTCAGATGATATCGACTGTGATGACAGAATTTCACCATCAGGAGCTTATTTTCTAGCTCAACGTCTTGTGTTTCAGTAGAACTTTAGAAAAAAGGCCACAGACGTTTCCTGTACAAATTTTGCGATGTAATCTTAACCACGTGTTGAAAAACAACTGTTCGACTTTTTTTTCCTCCCATCACGAGATTATTATTTTTCTGCAGTACACACAGAGAAAAGAACCAAAACTATCCAGCAAAAGATTAAAACTGATAAAATGAGTTAATCAGCAAACGGTTGTCGTATTAAAACTACTGTATTACTCCGTGAAGCTGAGAACCATTAATATTCAAAATCATTACAAAATTATCATCTCCCACTCATACGTTTGTAATGATGCAGGAGCGTGAGGTCAGCAGATAGATTGGGGCGGCGTCTGATGTTTGACGGATGCAGTACCGGACCATCATGATGGAGAAAGAGCTGAGCCAGAAGGCGAGACTCTTCACGCTCCTGTTCCCACCTAAGGTCATGAACTTTGGGTAATGACCAAAAGAACAAGGTAGTAGATAGAAGGGCTCTGATCATGGCAGCAGAAGAACAAGAACAAGCACCAGATTCATTGAAAACTCTAATTGTGAGGCACATTGAATGGAGAAATGCAAGACGGTGTAACCTATGGAACACATCATTAACACAGTGAGAATGATTCATTGCTGCACTACAA
The DNA here is from genome assembly GCF_902500255.1 of Thalassophryne amazonica. Taxonomy (NCBI): domain Eukaryota; kingdom Metazoa; phylum Chordata; class Actinopteri; order Batrachoidiformes; family Batrachoididae; genus Thalassophryne; species Thalassophryne amazonica. The sequence goes on from NC_047116.1 coordinate 13,168,550, forward strand.
GGTGTGTATTAACACCACACCACACCACTCGAGGAGCATGAACCTGCAAACATTCACACCTCCATCAGTCATGAAAATGAGGCTCAAAGCTCCAATGGTGCATGAGCTGTTATAGAGGAGGACACATACTGTGTAGTTTAGATTTTTTTTTAATGTCAGATGATCTTAGAATTGGAATATAATGTATAAGATATACCTTACTGAATTTTCATGTAAAAATTTTTCTCTTCTGGATTATCTCACCACGAGTCTTACACCTGCCACAAAATGACAGTTTCCATCTGACACATTTGTTATTTTCACACTTGGTATCAACATGATGTAAGAAGTAAGTGTTGCACTCATTTGTGTTCTCATGACCACATTGGTTTAAGACTGGGTCCAGGTCAGCCGCAGTGTTGGTTCATTACTATCATGATGCAGTGGACAGTGTCAAGTGGACTAAAGTCAAGCACAGAGTTTTTCTTCCGTTTATACTGTGCAATATTCCTTCAATACACCTTACATAGTAGGTGGGTTCATGATGTGCGTATGCTCTGCTTGTATACATAAGGATGCTGACTGGTGGACAAAACCATAACAGTTCTGATTTGAAAAAAAAAAGACCAAATGAAAACGCTAATGGAGAAATAGAAAATTTGGAATAGAAAACCTGACCTCTCTGTTTCACATCAGGGAGCTTTGGTGGTTGTATATGTAAATTATGCGCTCATGTTCTTTGATGCTTTGCACACAGAATTGTTTCTTTACCAGAAAACCTCTCACTTCTGGGTTCACCTCCAAAATAGTCCAGTGCACCCCGGCTCTCACAGACAACAGGTGACACTGTGATTGGTTTAATTAACGTTATGCACAAAACACACCCATGATTAATTAAGTTACCAAAGACAGCCCCTTTTGCATCATAGATGCACTTGCACATTTGACCCCATGTCCATATTGCAACGTCTGTCAGAAAAGCACTGACTCAGCACCCCACACACACTTTCTTCGCAACTGTTTCAAAAGTTTCGTTTATGGGTGGGTTTGGGGGGGGAGCTACTCCTCGTGACATGTTTCAATGATGCCAATAATCAGGTGACGAGGACTAATAATAATACTATTAATGGTAATAAAATGTAGTCACACGTCGGCTGTCATGGATAATGTTTTTGTGATGATGTTTTTGTCTCTATTGTGTGACAAATCAGCAAAAATAAATTAAATAAATAATAAAATAAAAATAAATAAGTTTTGTTTTTTGTTGGGTGTTTTTTTTTTTTTTTTTTTTGTACATTTTACAAAATTAACACTTTGATGGAACAATTTCACTGATCTGAAACACAGAGGGTTCACTGAATCTGCATCACAGCTTAAACAGAGGAATTTCATGAAAAGAAATGTTGAGTTCCAGCAAATCAAAACTTGAAATCTGAGTAATTTTAGTCGATAACCAACTCTCCTACCTGAGTGGTTCTTTTCAGATGTGAGGATTGGGGGAATTTTGTTATTTTTGGTGGTTACCGCGTCACTTTGTTGTTCAGGGCTCGTGGTATTTTCCCCCTTCGTCACGTGTAAGATCAGAGGACTCAAATGAAGAACCAAGCTGTCATCTGTTGGTACCGTCACCATAACAACAATGTCTGAACTGAATCTAGTTTCCGTAGGTGCACCTTTTTCTTGCATAATCTAAACTTAGTGGTTACTTCATCATTTTACTTTGTGGTCCTCTCCTCTGGCAGCTGCATTGAGTTCCATTTGAACATATTTCTCCAAGGAGGATATCTGTTTTAAAGTTTATCTCTCATAATGTCCTGTGTGAATTGCAGAATACACTGTAGAAATCACTGATTAGCAATGACTGTGCATGACTTGCGCAAGAACCAAGAAACGTATGCAATACGTGTAAAATCGTAGCTGCCTCTAACGCCTCGTACACCTGTTGCAACAGCTATTTGCACACACCAGTGGCTGAAAGACAGAGTGTGCACTGTGCGAGCCCATCGAACCCTCTCGCAGTAGGTGTTGGCCAAATTCCAGCTGACACACACAAACATCTAACACCGCTCGTTTGGCATTTAGAAAATGTGTGGCCATTAGCGCTGTCAGCACCTAAACAGTCAGCAGACAATCACTTTCGAGGTGGATGTGAAATTTGTCTAAGTACCCCCACGAGTGTGGAGTTGCAAAAAGAAACACACGTGGTGCATGTGCCTGGCATGTGTGCGCATGTGTCAGCCCCCACCCACCCACCCCGTCTCCCCCCAACACATCTGCCATGCCGCGGGGGTGGGGAGCACACTTGCATAAAATGCTTATATGTATGTACAGATCTGATCACATGGGGGCCGGACAGCGAGGTTTGATCACACACAGCACGGGGAGGGGCCTGTCAGCTGATCACAGCACACTAACAGCTGGATGACGGCTCAGTGCACACATTACATACACAGAAACCACCACCAGGCAGCTATATAAATAATTATGACAATACCTACATACACAATTACATAACAAATAACGAAAATGAATGATCACATAACACAGAGAGGGACACGTTGGTCTGGGCGCTGAACGAACAGAGGGTCTGTTCAGCGCCTGTGTTTTGAAGGACATGAACTTACAACATTCCTCCGTGAGGCGTGTCTCTGCCTGCTGTACTCACGTGGAGATACTTAAAACATCTTTCACCTTTGTGCCGGGTTGCAGTGGCCACAGACAGCGCACGTCCTCCATGTCTTTGTTGATTTCAGACATTTCTCCGCACCATTTAAAGAACAGCGATGGTAGTGCAGTGGTAAAGTTTCTGGTTGGCAATCAGAGCTTTGCAGGTTTGAATCCCGTGGGTGGAATTTTTTTTATTTTTATTTATTTATTTATTTTTTGGACACAGCAGCTGTATGATGTGGTTACACATGCTCCAGCTGCTCACACTATGTTCGTGTACATGAAACTGTTGCAGCATGTATTTTTATTTATTTATTTTTTAACCACATTGCGCAGCTGCTCGCACTGTGTTCCTGTGTACACGAAACTGTCACAGCGGCATTGTGCAGGCCTGCCCATCAGCTCAATGTTTTGGTGGTTTGCTAATACTAGCTGTTCCGCCATGATTTCCCCTTGATTTGTACTTATTCGTACTATGTGTGAAGGGGCCCTCAGTGTCATCATATTAAAATACAGTAAGTGCAAACTGTGTGCGCCGTGTATTGTCTCCTGTGAATTGGAGAAGGAAAATCTCGTGCCTGCTGTCTGTCAGCACTGTGGGCGTGACAAGACTGTCTGAAGCTTGGTGACTCAGAAGCACACGGTCAGTTCCATGAGGAAGTCAAATGGTTTCCTCATCCTCCATACTAGACTTGTTTTGAGAGAAAAAAGGTATTGTGGTCAACAGAAAGCACAAATTACGTTTTTGTCTCTTTTCAGCCTCACTGGAAGAACACCACAGTGGCACCATTAATATTGTTTCTTAAGTAGCTGCTTTATGGTGGTTATTCATTGTTCAAATATAGCATAATTGCATTATTTTTAAAAACCTTCAGTAAAATAGATTCAAAGTACAAACACCAAAGATTGATTTAAAAGGATTCAGCAGAATTGAAAAGCAAAAGCTGACTTCTTCTTAACCTTAGCAGACCACCATCTGACACAAAATGAAGCTGAGCCCATAGAAAGCCCATGTGCTCAAGGTTGTAGAGAGCAGCAGCGTAGGTGTGTTTGTTGGCAAGGAAAGGTTTACTAATCTTGACATTGTGGATGATGCTCTGATCATCGCAGAATCAGTAAATGGTGCATCTTCTCTGTTTTGCATGGTTGACAATTCTTTGTTGTACTTTATTTGTCAAATTGTTATTGGTAGGATGTCCAGAGTGGATGGTCACCCTTCTGGGTCTGGTCTGCTTGAGGTTTCTTCATAAAATAAAAAACACCCAAGGAAGACTTTCCAACGACTGTTAGTAATGTGCTTGCTCAGTATGTTGGGTGAGGTTAAACCTTAGGGCCCCTTCACACATAGTACGAAGTTTGGTCGACACCTGGTCGAAAACGGTGAAACAGAGCAAAACAGTTCTAATTCGTGCACCACAAAACATCGTGCCAACGGGCAGGCGTGCAGGAGCTCAGTGTGAGGGTTTGCACACGTGACAGAGTCTGTCGAGCAGGAACAGTGCGAGGTGCACCATATGATTGCACCGCTTATGTGGAATAAATACAAATTAAAACCAGCCGGTACCTGTGGGACCACATCACACTGCTCATGTGGAATTAAAAAAAAGAAAGAAAAAACATACCACCCACGGGACGCAAACTTGCGCCTTCCAAAAGCTCAGACTGCCAGTCAGAGACTTTACCACTGAGCTATGGAGCTGTCCTTTGAAAGCTGCAGGAATCTGCCTCATATCAGGAAGGACATGGAAGTACCTATTGCAAAAAATAAAAATAAAATAAAATAAAATCGCACACCATATAAAACCACCACATTTATCAAGCAAGCAAATGACAGGAATGAGAAGCAGTGGGCTCTGATCATGTCCACAGCTACTGGTCTGGTGCGTCCAGTCGGCCGCATGCATCCTCTGCCCAACAAGCGTGTTCTGCCCGACATGCCTGTCTTGTGGATGGCTCACTGCAGCACAGACACCACATCATGTGGATCAGAGCTCAAGTGGGCGATGTGAAGGTCAGATCGCCTGCTGCGTGTTCTGATCTGACAGTCCGTTTCAACCTGGGGGGCTATCAGTGTCTGCTATGTGCGTGTGCTCGCTTGCTGCAGCTTGTCATCAAGATGATATATGATTTTATTTACGAGGTCTGTTAGAAAAGTATCCGACCTTTTTATTTTTTTCAAAAACCATATGGATTTGAATCACGTGTGATTGCGTCAGACAAGCTTGAACCTTCGTGCTCATGCGTGAGTTTTTTCATGCCTGTCGGTTGTGTCATTCGCTTGTGAGCAGGCTTTGAGTGAGGTGTGGTCCACCCCTCTCGTCTATTTTTTATTGCGAATAAATGTCTGAACGATTTGGAGCTTTGCTGCATCAATTTTTTTCCAGAAACTGTGAGAGACCTCCAGGTGGACACCGTTCGGAAAATTAATATAGCTTTCAGGGCCGATTTTATGGGGATTACACAGATTAAGGAGTGATCCAGACGGTTTAAAGACCGCCCACAACTGCTGAGAGCACGGCGCGCTCCCAGCCCCCATCGACAGGCTGACACCCCGCTGGAACAACCAGATCATTTCCAACGTGAAGGCTTTGTTGATCCGGGACCTCGTCTGACTTCCACAAAAAGGCTGAAGATGTGGACATCAGCACTTTTTCAGTACATTCCACCGTTACAGGAGTTTTTTCATGGAAAGAAAAGTGGAGGGACACGCCACGGAGCCATTCATTACGCGGGACAAAACCACCTCGGTGTTGGTCTCACAGGACGGCTTAAAGATGGATTTCAGATGGATTCCGGTTGCTTTTCAGTCGTGTGATTATCCGATTGTGATTGTGCATGAGCTGGACCTGCCCCAACATGTCCTGGAAGGCTTCATCATGGCGTTGCTTTGTGCCATGCAGCTCCATCGCGACGCGCGGAATTCCTCCGCACGTCTGTCTCAATGTGCTGAAAAAATGCTGATGTCCACTCTTTTCACAATTCCTGTGCTAGTCAGACGACATACCGGATCAAGACAACGTCCAATTTAGAAATGAACGGCACATTCCACTGTTACAGGAGTTTTTGTCATGGAAAGAGGAGCGGCTCCACCGCGTGTCGCGATGGAGCTGCATGGCGCAAAGCAACGCCGTGATGAAGCCTTCCAGGACATGTTGGGGCATGTCCAGCTCATGCACAATCACAATCACACGACTGAAAAGGAACCGACAGCCGTCTGAAATCCACCTTTAAGCCGTCCTATGAGACCAACACCGAGGTGGTTTTGTCCCGCGTAATGAACGGTTCTGTGGCGCGTCCCTCCGCTTTTCTTTCCATGACAAAAACTCCTGTAACAGTGGAATGTGCCGTTCATTTCTAAACTGGATGCTGTCTTGATCCGGTATTTCATCTGACTAGCACAGGAATTGTGAAAAGACGTGGACATCAGCATTTTTTCGGCACATTGAGACAGACGTGCGGAGGAATTCCGCGCGTCACGGTGGAGCTGCATGGCGCAAAGCAACGCCATGATGAAGCCTTCCAGGACATGTTGGGGCAGGTCCAGCTCATGCACAATCACAATCGGATAATCACACGACTGAAACGCAACCGGAATCCGTCTGAAATCCACCCGAAAGCTGTCCTGAGAGACCAACACCGAGGTGGTTTTGTCTCGCGTAATGAACGGCTCCATGGCGCGTCCCTCCGCTTTTCTTTCCATGAAAAAAACTCCTGTAATGGTGGAATGTACCGAAAAACTTCTGATGTCCACATCTTCTGCCTTTTTGTGAAAGTCAGACGAGGTCCCGGATCAACAAAGCCTTCACGTTGGAAATGATCTGGTTGTTCCAGTGGGGTGTCAGCCTGTTGATGGGGGCTGGGAGCGCGCCGCGCTCTCAGCAGTTGTGGGCGGTCTTTAAACCGTCTGGATCACTCCTTAATCTGTGTAATCACCATAAAATCGTCCCTGAAAGCCATATTAATTTTCCGAACGGTGTCCACCTGGAGGTCTCTTACAGTTTCTGGAAAAAAATTGATGCAGCAAAGCTCCAAATCGCTCAGACATTTATTTGCAATAAAAAATAGACGAGAGGGGTGGACCACACCTCACTCAAAGCCTGCTCACAGGTGAATGACGCAACCAACAGCGTGAAAAAACTCACGCATGCGCATGAAGGTTCAAGCTTGGCTGATGCAATCACACGTGATTCAAATCCATATGGTTTTTGAAAAAAGTAAAAAGGTTGGATACTTTTCTAACAGACCTCGTATATCCACGTAAGTACAGCAATCAGACACACGCGCCTCACAGTGGACAGGTGTTAGTCCATGTCTGTCCAAACACAGTAGGTGTTGTCCAGCTGGGATGTCCATAATGACAGATCACCACAGCTGCTTCTTTCATAGCCACACCTCCTGTCAGCTCTCAGGACACACACCAAAGTCACACTCGTGGGGAACTTAGAAATTTCTCTGCCAGTACGACAATGGTCGCCTGCAGTCTGCAGTCGTGTGAAGAGTGTGACTGGCCACACATTTTCTAAGTGCCATGCGAGCGGTGTTAGATGTTCGAGCGTGACACCTGGAATTTGGCCGACACCAGCCGCGAGAGGGTGCGATGGGTTCACACAGCGCACTTTGTCTTTCAGGCGCTTGTGTGTGCAAATAGTTGTAGTAACAGGTGTACGAGGTGTGAGAGGCAGGGACGATTTCACACGGTTTGCACACACTTCCTGCGTCATGCGCACTAAGTGCATACTTCGTCCAAACTTCGCACTATGTGTGAAGGAGCCCTTACGTTTGCGAAGCACCTGGGGACAACTTTGTGATCTGGTGCTATATTCATAAGAAGTTGAAGTTGGCACTCAGAGTTTGTAGCTGTCTGACAATTCAGTAGATTTATATAGAAAATAAAATGAATAAAGTCATGAAGGCAAAATATTTTCGTGGCAACACTGAGGTGAATGCAGTCTTACCCGATGAGAACAGTTGTACGTGACATCTTTCTGCTCAAAACAATCCACAGACCATAAACCAAGTCCGGCCACATACAAATCAGATTGAATCAAGTACTGACTGCTTTGCCACATGTCACATTGAGCTGAAGATGTGCTCTTGCAGAATGCCTACCCAGCAAAGCCTGAGTGACTACAAGGTGTGAAAACCACCGAATAACAAACTCGGCACACAATAATGGAACCCTGCCTGCCCAAATGTTGTGAGCTTGAATCGAGGAGGGAGGGGGGGAAGAAATACAGCTTTTAAAGTGTAAACGTTCACTTATGTTTGGTTTTTCTGCACCACTGAAACTGTGTTCATCTTCCAAGTTTCACTGAGTTAAATCAGCTGTCAACAGATGTTGAACACAAATTACCTGCAGGCCAGCGGACAATTTGTTCTCAAACATGTTGGTTTCAGGAAAAAGAATAAAACTTACTCATTGTACTGTATCATGAGACTTCTTGGAGTGATATTAAACTCAACTCACTTTAATATCATCTAAACTACAATTCTCTTTGGTGGAAATTGAGTTGGGGACCAAACAAAGTTGGTATGTGGATGAAGGTTGACTTTGTATTTGCCCTTAAAGAGTTCATTTTGCTCAAGGTGAAGGTCTTTATGTTCACTTAACTACCCAGGCAGACAACCGGTCTAACCCCATCCCCAGAAAGTAACCACAGAGGTGCAGACACTGAGGCACCTGAGTACTTGATCATGTCCAGACAAACACGTCACCTAGTCATGGCATTCGGAAGATGGTTAGTGACCAATTCTTACAACCATCCAGTGAGACAGGAAGCACCAGCCACCTCATTCACTGCATGGAGAGCGCGCGCGTTGAGCACAGAGTGAAGCAACACGTTAAGAAAAGACACTAAAATGTGGCGCCGCCTTTATTTCTTATTTATTACGTCCTGTTCACACTGTGTGCACGTGTCGGTGACAGTTATACTGAAACTATGAGATGAAATAAATGGTCAAAATTCTTGTAAAAAATGAGAATATAGGAATGAACATTATAAAAAAAAATCACACACACACGTGTTAAAAAATCTGATGTGTAGAAACTTTGCAGAAATCACATAAAGCAGCTGAGAACTCTGAACTTTAACAGGCTGTTATTTTCCACAGATATTTACTTTAGATGACTTAATGTAGTTGTTTTATGTTCAAGCACAAAACGTGACTGAGGCGGAGAAAAAAGAGGAAATAAACTCTAGTCATGATAAAAATACAAGCTGCTGATTTTTGTCATTTTTCAAAGTTATTAGGCTGCAGCTCTGCATTTTATTTATTTCAAAGGAAATTACCTCAAAAATCATGAGAGTCAAATCAGTCTGCATTGTTCAGTTTTTCCTGCACGTTTGTGAATTTCCTTCTTTATAAGAGTTTGGTGTTTGTGTTTGTTCTACAAAGTTTGAAAACACAATCAAATGTTCACACTTTTCTTTATAGCAGTTCTGTAATTTCAGAAATGCAACAGAAACAACCACAAATCAGAAAAAGCTGAGACTGTATGTAAAATGAAGATAAAAATAAAAATGTTGCACTATTCCCAGTTTCTCCACTCACACCCACAGAAGGCAAAAGTTCTTCCAGAGTTGCATCTTGGTGACTTCCCTCACATTTAGTTTTTGAGAACTGCCTACCTGACACAGATTTACCATAAAGTACCACACTGTTTGTATTTCTGAATGATTGATGTAAATGAAGTCTAAGAAATCTTCAGTTACTTGGAAATGTTCATGTATTCATCCTTTGACATTTCTCAAGAAAACTGGCTGTAAAAATTTTTAACTCATTCTTACATTTAGAATAAACTGCTCTGTTCCAACCTTTTTTTTTTTCTTGGAAAATGCTGCAGGCATGTGTGAATTTTTTCACGCCTGTCGATTGCGTCATTTGCTTGTAAGCAGCCTTTGTGTGAGGATGGGTGGAGTCTCTTGTGTTTTTTTCTTTGCAAGGAAAATGGCGGAATGACTGGAGCAGCGCGACTGCATCAAAAATTTGCCAGAAACTGGGCGACAGCCAGGTGGAAACCATTCGGATTATTCAGACGGCTTTCGGTGACGATCCTATGGGCATCACACAGATTAAGGAGCGGTACAACCGGTTTAAAGACGTCCGCACAACAGTGGAGAGCTCCCTGCGCTCCGGTCGGCCATCAACATGCTGAAATGAACGGATCATTTCCAAAGTGAACGCTGTGGTGATGTGGGACCGTCGTGTGACTATCCGAGAAATTGCGGAAGAGGTGGACATCAGCACTTTTTCGGCACATTCCACTGTGACAGAAGATTTTGCCATGAAAAGAGTTGCAGTGAAATTCATGCCGATGGCTTGGGCAGGAAACTGATGGCGGAACAAAAGCATCACTGTGTTGAAGTCTCACAGGACATGTTGTGACATGCTCACCTCTTCCACCATTCGGATGATTCAGACGGCTTTCGGTGGCTTTTCAGTCGTGTGACTATCCGAGAAACTGTAGAAGAGTTGGACATGTCACAACATGTCCTGTTAGACTTCAACACGGTGGCGCTTTTGTTCCGCCATCAGCTTCATGCCCAAACCATCGGCATGAATTTCACTGCAACTCTTTTTATGGCCAAATCTTCTGTCACAGTGGAATGTGCTGAAAAAGTGCTGATGTCCACCTCTTCCGCAATTTCTCGGATAGTCACACGACGGTCCCACATCACCACAGCATTCACTTTGGAAATGATCTGGTCATTTCAGCAATGGTGGCTCGCTCTCCACCGTTGTGCGGACGTCTTTAAACCGGTTGTATCACTCCTTAATCTGTGTGATGCCCATAGGATCGTCACCGAAAGCCGTCTGAATAATCCGAATGGTTTCCACCTGCCTGTCGCCCAGTTTCTGGCAAAATTTGATGCAGTCGTGCTGCTCCAGTCGTTCCGCCGTTTCCTTGCAAAGAAAAAACGACGAGAGACTACACCCATCCTCACACAAAGGCTGCTTACAAGCAAATGACACAATCGACACGCATGCACACGAAGGTTCAAGGATGGCTCATGCAAGCACACGTGATTCAAATCCATCAGGTTTTGAAAAAAATTAAAAGGTCAGATACTTTTCTAACAGACCTCGTATATTAACAAAAAATAAAATAAAGCTGACCACAAAAAAACATGAAATATGCTGGTTTCATACAGTCTGCAGTTACAGAAAGTAACGGGAGTGGGAGTCATTCTGAATGGGAGCGGGATGAGAGTGGGAGTCATTTTACCAGGAGTCGGGTGGGACAGGAGTGAAAATCTACTCCCGTGTCACCCTCTACCAGGGACCTCATGACTCCATAAGCACTTCCCGGGTGTTGCAAAGGCCGAAAACCCAGAGACACAAATTTTTCTGTTGAGGTGGCAAGTTCCACACTTTCACCTCATACAGATAGATTTCTGGTAGCCACGTTCAGGAGGTCGTTGAAAGCCTGGATCTTAGTCTTGATCTTGTTATGTGTCGGACGCAGCCCGGAGAACCGACCAGCGTTTGAAGGACCCAGTATAAAATAAGCAGAGCACGCTAACGGTCCGGAGCCAGAACCAGTTCGGACCCAAGGACCCTGCCGACACCCCCCAGGTGGCCGCGACAAACCGAGTCTGTGAATGAAGAAATCATCTTGTGAGTCCACACTCAACACACAGAGAGAACGCTCAAAGGTGTACAAACAGCAAACACTTCCTGACAGGTATGGAACATCCTGTTCACAAACTCACTGCAGTGGAAGCTGATTAAAAAGGACTAACATAACAGCTCAATATAACAAGGTGTGAGGGACACCACATATACTGACTGTATAAATGTTAGTCACAAAATCTAACGTACCTCAGGAAGTGTGCTGACGAGCGTGAGACCTCACCCCCTCCTCTTTCACAGACCGTGCATCAAACCTGGACGTTCTCTGCATCCACTGATGATGAGATGGCTCTCGAGACGACGATCTCACCCGTCTGGTCACAAGGTCGAGTCTCTGGCAAATACACACTGTGTACTCCAGTCTTAAATGCCACCATATTCCAATCCATGTAGATGCACCACAGCTGTGAGTCCTGACGAGCCGCAGGTGATCAGGGTGAGGTCCTGATAAACTCAGCTACACAGCCACTCAGTCCCAAATGCAAGCCACCTGGAAGGAAAAACAAAAGACAGAAACAAAAAGGCAGCCAGGCCCCCCAGCCATACAACAGATCTAGAACAGTCAAACCTATACAATGCAAACGCTTCCCTCATCTCATTAAGTTCTTAAATCAGGGTAGGTCTTGACATCAATTTTTGCAGAGATCACAGCGATGTAAGTAAATATTTCCTCACCATCAAAGACAGTTTCCAAAGCTCTTCTCAGCACCCAGTCCATGGCAGCACTGAACAGATGTTTTACTTTCTAGTTTACTACATAAGTGTACAAGATGTCTTCAGATGACTCTGAATACGGCTGCTTGAGTTTAGACTACAATCAGGAGATGCCATCACACTGCACTGGTTTTGGTGTTTTTTATGTTTCTTGTGACCATAAAAGCAGATTTTAAGATTTTGTTGTTGATTCATAAGGCTTTGAATGGTTGTGCACCCGCCTGTTTTATGGAACATGTTTTATGTTCCTTCTCATGCCTCAGGATGCAGGCTTTCTGTAGGTGCCTCCAGTTCAAAAGAAATCCTCAGGTTTTACGGCCTTTACACACAAGGCTCCTACTTTCTGGAATAGTTTGCCGCTAGACATTAAGATGTCCACCTCGGATATTCTTTTAAGGATACTGTCACACCCACCTTGTCTGGTCCGGACCTTTGGTTCACACCAAAATGGACCACAGTCTGGACCAAAGGATGAAAACTTGCTCCAACCAAAAGAGATGGGCTTGGTATGGATCAAACTGAACTATGGCCCAGTTCTTTGTAGTGTGAAAACACTTTTCAAATGATTGGTACTTTCGGACCAATTATAGGACTGTGAGGCCATTAAAAAGTAGAAGAAGAAAAGAAGTGGATGTAGTAAAAATGAGTGTTGAGAGTACATTTTGGCAACAGGAGACAAATTTTATTCGTAATTTTTCTACTTGGAAAAAACATAAAGATTTTTCCCATTGAAACCGAACTACCGGCCAAATTGAAAACAACCCGTCAGACGCTTGCCCGTCCACTGATCAATCAAATGATCTGCATTTATCACAGGTGGAAAATCCCAGCCTCAGTGAGTTAAAGTCCAACAGTGAATTGCTTCTACCTGTGCACATGAAACAGGTGATTTCAATGATTAGCTCATCTACCTGTCATTAGAAACAGCTCGTTTATCGGGCGGATGGAGCAAATACGTGGTAGGACCTATTTTCTGGGTTTTCCATCGATGACATTTATATCAGTTTCATGTCCATTGTGATTTTCCAGGGGATTTGAATAAAAGATCCTCTGATCACAAGCCAGTTTTAACCACTTGATCATTGCCTCCCCTCACCAGTCAATGTCAAGTAAAGGGCAACGCGGCCTACATAGATGACCGGGTGTAATGTACGGTGTGGAAATTTGTTTAGTGTGAACACTGAACGGAGCATTGCAATGTGAAACCAAACTAACAAGACCAAATCAAACCATGAACTTAGTTCCAGATCATGTTCTGAACTTTCAGGTGTGGAAACACCCCGAGGCTCATTTGAAAACATATTTCTTTTCTGTTGCTTAAAATTAGTAGTGGCTTATTTCAATTTGACATACGCTGGTATTTGCAGTTTTATTGGATTATAAATTATCTATTTTGAAATGTTGAAAATGTGTTTACAATTTCAAATTTTTGTGTTTATTGTTGTGTGTTTGATTTTTTTGTTTAGTTTTGTTTTTATCATAAAGAGCACTTTGAAGTCTTTAGTCGGTCTGCCACTGCAGATTTTTGACACACAATTGTCGACATTTGTGGTGCAAAAAAACAAACAAACAAACAAAAAACAAACAAACAAACTGGGGCCTGAAATGGGGTGTAAAAGGTGGTAATAGGTGGCAGCAGTGGCAGTGCGAGGAAATCTTTGTTTGGGGGGCTGAGGGGAAGCTAGGTTAAAAGTTGGAGGGGCTCCACAAAATTTCATCGAAATGAACAATATATAGTAAATTGCTTTATAAATACCAAGGTATATGTTTTAGTCACCCGTGCTCCTCTAAAATGTGGTATCAATGCACATACACATCACTTAGAATGATTGCAATTTCAGTAAACTTGCACATAGGTATATAAACTGAATTCATTGAAATGGTGCTCAAGACAATACATGGAATCAACTTTACACAAATCGTCTGTATCAAAGATTTATTGCCAATTTAACACCGAGGTCATAACCATTTGATAAAAGTAAGTAAAAGATATAGCCTGAGAAACTTTGTTGTAAACAATATACAAAAAAAAGTGATTCTTTATGAAGTAGAGAAGCTTGAATCTTCGACTGGACTGGGTTGCTTAACGCGAGGATGTTTCGCTTCAAATCGCAGAAGCTTCCTCAGCTAAAATTCTTGCAGCTGGAGGCAGATGAAACTATGGTGTCATTTGATGTGACATCGTTGTTCACCTGCATCCCCACTGCTGAGGCCATCTCAGCTGTGAGGCAGAGACTGCTGGAGGATGTGTCTCTACTTGAAAGGACCAAACTCACACCAGACCACATCTGCCAACTCTTGGAGATCTGTCTCAACACCACGTATTTCCTGTTTAGGGGGAATTACTACAGGCAGATTCATGGTTGTGCGAGGGGGTCTCCGGTATCCCCCATTGTGGCCAATCTGTACATGGAGCGAGTGGAGAAGACAGCCTTGACATCTTTCACGGGCATCTCTCCCAGTCACTGGTTCAGATATGTCGATGACACATGGGTTAAAATCAAGCAACAGGAGTTTGAGGACTTTACAGAACACATCAACTCGGTGGATTCCAATATCAAGTTCACACGTGAGGATGCCAGAAACAACCATTTAGCCTTCTTGGACTGTGATGTTATGATTGGAGAGAACAGGCTGCTCCAGACAGGGGTTTACAGAAAACCAACTCACACTGACCAATATCTGCTCTTTGGCTCAAACCACCCCCTTGAACACAAGCTCGGGGTGATCAGGACTCTTCAACACAGAGCCCTACAGGTGCCCACAACTGCAGAGGGAAGGGCTAAAGAACAACAACTTGTCCGGAAAGCCCTCACAGTATGTGGGTACCCACGATGGTCCCTGGACAAAGTGCAGAAGTCCCAGAGAACAAAGGGACCAGATAGAAAGGAGACAGAGACAAGAAGAATAGGAGTGTCTCTCCCTTATTTAGCAGGAGTAGGGGAAAACCTACAGAGGATCTTCAGACAGCACAAAATCCCAGTTTACTTTAAACCGATTAACACCTTGAGACAGAAATTAGTTCACCCTAAGGACAGGATCCCTAGTTACAAACAGAGCCATGTAGTGTATTCTATCAGATGTCAGGAAAACTGTAACAAACACTACATAGGTGAGACTAAGCAACCTTTACACAAAAGGTTATACCAGCACAGCAGAGAGGGCGCCAGTGGACCTCAGTCTGCAGTTCATCTCCACCTTAAAGACACTAACCACATGTTTGAGGACAAGGAAGTTAAAATCTTAGCCAGAGCGAAGAAATGGTTTGAGAGAGGGGTCAAGGAGACATTCTATGTGAAACAGCTGAAACCCAGCCTTAACCGAGGAGGGGGTCTGAGACACGCTTTGACCCCTGTTTACAATGGGGTACTCAGGTCAAAGCAGTTTCAGTCTTTTATTCATGGTAAAGAGTCATTCACGTCATCAGGAGAGTCATCAAGGGAGCCATCAGGAGAGGTGTCCGTCCCATCATTAGGAGGGACAGCTGCCCTGTCATTAGGAGGGTGCTAACTAGAGCACAATAGGTGCTAATTAGAGCTATTGTTTAGTCACTGGCCTATAGCAGTCTGCATCTCGGTAGGAGGGGTCTGGTTAGGTTTAAAACTCCAGCTTTTGTGGCTTCTGTTTATTCTTCTCTATAAGAGTCAAGACAGAAGTCAGACTACCAGAGCAAGAATTTTAGCTGAGGAAGCTTCTGCAATTTGAAGCGAAATGTCCTCACGTCAAGCAACCCAGTCCAGTCGAAGATTCAAGCTTCTCTACTATGGAAACCACCTGGACAACTGAGAGCCTACACAGAAACATTCTTTATGAAGTTTGTATACAATCTAGCCCAAATATCCTTTGATTTGTACACATGCTTTGTGATCCACAAACACAAATTTCTGATTTGTAACTTGTGTGTGGGTTTTTACAAATAAATGTTTATTTGCAAAACTAAAAATTCTGTTTGTGAAGGGTGATTCAGTACCAGTGATGCCGGTTACTCTAATCTGACCACTTTTTTTTAGTAACGAGTAATCTAACGCGTTAATCTTTCCAAATCAGTAATCAGATTAAAGTTACTTCTCCATGTCACTGTGTGTTACTATTATTTTTCATTGTGGGTCGATAGCAGCATTAAACTTGGTCTGTGGGCAGGAGGTCGGGGTTCGACTGAACTGCCCACTTTAAGAGAGCTGTGAGCTTTTCATCCGCGTTTTTTTGCAGCTGCTCGACTCGTCCTCACCTCTTAAAGCGCGGTGATCAGCACACCTGCACTGAGCTTTACAAAGACATTTTTATACTTTTTCCCTCCTTTATTTAGAATTCTGAGCTGAGCTGCTCTGTATCTGCTCGCTAAAAACAGCTGATCCTCCGCGACGCGTCAACAACTAACACTGTTTTCCACTCAAATGCACCTAAACTCTCTTTCTGAGGACCACATGATGTGAAAACGCAATAAAACTTTCTTACCTGTAAATCTGGTCCTGTTTTCTGCATAAATAAATGTTATCCATTCTTTGTGCTCAAACGCCAAAGCAGGGGCGAATCCAGGTGGAATGGGGGCGTGGGGCAGGGATGTGCCCCCCTCCCCCACAACACCCCTAGATTAAAGGTCCAGTTTTGAAGCCGTTTTGTACTACAACTA
Organism: Thalassophryne amazonica; assembly: GCF_902500255.1. Taxonomy (NCBI): domain Eukaryota; kingdom Metazoa; phylum Chordata; class Actinopteri; order Batrachoidiformes; family Batrachoididae; genus Thalassophryne; species Thalassophryne amazonica. The sequence goes on from NC_047116.1 coordinate 13,185,174, forward strand.
CTAATACTGCTTAAAATAATAATTTCGACAAGTAAAATGTTTAGAGAATTTAAATATTAGAAAAATGTTAGAATTTAATAGTTACATTTATAAACAATGTAGGTTTGAAATTGCAGGTTTTACTGTTACAGTGCTGTCAACAGTTAAATATGAGGTCAAGAAAGAGGTCTTTATTTTACTTTTTATAAAACAAGTATTTGTTTTCATTGAAGTCAAGAAAGGGTGACTATAAAGTGAGTTTTGGCATAACAGGTATCATTGTCATGTTGACATGGGTTGTTGTCGGCAGCTGGGGAAAGTAACTAAAAAAGTAACTAGTAATCTAACTTAGTTACTTATACAATTGAGTAATCAGTAAAGTAACTAAGTTACTTTTTCAAGGAGTAATCAGTAATCAGTAATTGGATTACTTTTTCAAAGTAACTGTGGCAACACTGTTCAGTACTGGTGGATCACTGAACACACACATTCATCACTTTGCTCAGTTATGCAATATTAAGACATTCGCAGTGCAAAACTGCAGTTGAGATCCACAAATATGTCAGTCGCTATTCACATTATTGGCAGAATTATGGGGGGCTTGGCTCATTATTGGGGGAGCTTAAGCCCCCCCAAGCCCCCCCTTGGCACTGCCACTGGGTGGCACAAGTCAGGAAAGATTTAAACGTTCAAAAAATTTGCAACGTGGTGAGACATGGTGATCCAAACCAGTGAGTAGTTGGTCCTCAGAAAGAGAGTTTATGTGCATTTGAGTGGAAAATAGTGTTAGTTGTTGACGCGTCGCGGAGGATCAGCTGTTTTTAACGAGCAGATACGGAGCGGCTCAGCTCAGAATTCTAAATAAAGGAGAAAAAAAAAGCATAAAAATGTCTTTGTAAAACTCATTGCAGGTGTGCTGTTGTCACCACGCTTTAAGAGGTGAGGACAAGTTGTAGCTGTTGCAGAAAACCACGGATGAAAAGCTCACAGCTCGCTTAAAGTGTGTAGTTCAGTCCAACCCCGACCTCCTGCCCACAGACCAAGTTTAATGCTGCTATCGACCCACAATGCAAAAATAATAGTAACACACAGTGACTTGGAGAAGTAACTTTAATCTGATTACTGATTTGGAAAGATTAACGCGTTAGATTACTCATTACTAAAAAAAGTGGTCAGATTAGAGTAACGCGTTACTAAGTAACCCATTACCGGCATCACTGGTGAGGTATCACTTTAATGCGCTTTGATCATTAAAAAGCACTATAAAAATGCAGTCTATTTACCATTGTAAACTAAAAATACAATGCAAATTGTTATTTATGATTGTGACCGATGTCATTGCAGGTGTGTGTGTGTGTGTGTGTGTGTGTGTGTGTGTGTGTGTGTGTGTGTGTGTGTGAGTGTGTGAGTGTGTGAGAGAGATCATCAGTGCCTTCAAAGACACAAATCTGTTCTGGAAATATAATCTACATGCATACTACCATGAAAATAATGGTGCACTCTTCAGCAGAAGACAGTTTTCAGATGTTAACAGATGCATTTTATTTTTGCTGAAAAGTATCTATATATTAAAAGCCAAGTGGCCTCTGAGTGTGCATGTGTGCATGAGTGTAACTTTGATCATGGAGAAACTGGGGAGAGCTGACGTTTGCTTTTTGGTATGCTTACGAGTATTATTATAGTATATAGTATATAGTATATATATAGTACATAGTATAGTATTATCGTATGTATTTTGGGTCAAAGATGAAGCCACAAAAATGAAAAGTTGATAGGACTAATACTTTTGGAAAAATTATGGATATCAGGTAAAAAAAACAGTGAACAACAGATGTTGATATCACCATTAACCAGTCTCTGGCAACCAGACAAGCTCTGAACAAAGGAAATATCTCAACCTTGCCAGCTGTAAAACATGACATCAGTTAAATGTGCCAAATAATCAATATGATTATTCACAAAACTTTCTCATCTTAATTTCCTGCACTTTCAGTTAAAGTAATTATAGAAACTTTATAAACATGACCCCATCTAGAGCTCATGGATCCCCACGGGCAATGCACTAGTAGAATACATTTCACACATCGACTGTACATGGTGTCTTAGTGGTTAGCACTAATGCCTCACAGCAAGAAGGTTGTGAGATCATTTCCCACCCTTTCTTTGTAGTTTGCATGTTCTCCCTGTGTCTGCGTGGGCTTCCTCTGGGTACTCCGGTTTCCTCCCACAATCAAAAACATACTTATTTAGGGTCTGCTCCTTTCTCTGGCCCTGACCAAGGCAGCGTCTCTACATCTGAAGTTGGTCCCCGGGTGTCGGACTGTGGCTGCCCACTGCTCCGAGTGGGTGGATTGTTTGCAGCAATTAAGATGGTTAAATGCAGAGGACAAATTTCGTTGTGTATACGAGTATGTACAATGAAAATAAAGGCACTTTGCAAAGAACCATTGTATGCATGTCCACAAGCGCTTGTGTCACGGGTTCTGCATTCAATACCACATGTAGTCTGCACTAACTTGCTGCACAATATGACACACAGCTTTAGAATGCTGTTGTAATAAATTGGCCACTGTTTTCTCTTCACGTCTGGGACTTTGCACCAACATTCTCTGAAATAATCTGTGCATTTGGGTTTCCTTTTTCCTGAAGTGGTTCTGAGCACAAACATCAAAACAAAGGTGTTTCTGGAGCAAAAGGGAAGTTCCGTATTTGTTGTCACACTTTGTACAAAGCAAAGGGAAATTAATCAGACACAAAAATAAAGATGTGAACAAACAGGTCGTGACACAAAGCAGTCACAGGAAAAGAGATTTTTCACTTTGTTTAAAAACCCCATTGCAAAACTAAAAAACAAAACAAAATAAATCTTAAAGTATTTAACAAAAGTAGTATTATCTGTACATCTGAAACCACATCCTCCCGAGGGTGCACACATGGCACAACATGTAAGAAACCAACATTTTTTTCTGCATGGACTCACACGTAAACATATCGGCCTCAGAGACAAGTTTTGGCTAAATTAAAAATCACGCATGGATTATGAAACTTTAGTGTCCACAGACTGAGCTCAGAGGTACAGAAAGTTGTAGCAAAACTGAGAGAGAGACTTTCACATTTAGTGTGAAGGGGGGAGAGAGAGAGAGAGAGAGAGAGAAAGAGCTACAACAGGATATTTGTCACTATAGTTACCAGCAGCAGATACAGATCTTGATTTGTGTCTGTCATGCTGCTCTCGCTCAGGGCAGCGTGGCTGCAGTGCTGCTGCAACGTGTCCAGTATCTGAGATAAATGCTGCCATACCTTCAATACGGCGTCACTGAGGGCAACATCTAAAGACAAATATATTCCATCTGTCTGGTAAGTTTCACCTGCCAAGTTTGACTGATTGTCACCTTTAATGGTGCGCACTGGCATCACAGGAAGAGCACAAATTCTGTTTTGTGAATTATTTGTACGAAGAATATTGCAACCAAGAAATATGGCAGCGTACAGGTTATAGCGGGCAATTTGAAAATGTAAAATATAACATCATTTATTGAGTAAAAAGTACCCAAATGTGCAGCAGCTGCTCTAGTCCAAACTGGAGATAATTAATGGATTCATCATTGTGAGATTGCAAGACTTAAACAGGTCAGTTTCTTTTGGGTTTTCCCTTTTTTTTTAAATCTATGACAGTAACTGACTAGTCTGAATTCATGCGTTTTCATTCAGAGTTTGATATTCCACTCTGGAAAATCTCATGGAAAATCTTAAACCTTTTTTTTTTTAAAGGTGAAATCTAACAGGTTAAGTTGTATGAACACAGAACTTTAAGTTTACCACATCTGGTTAAAGATTTATGTTAACATAACCTGTTTAGTTTCAAATTTGTAAAAATGTACATAGTAAACTATGTACATTTTTTAAGATGATTTTTTAAGATTTTTTTTTAAGATAAAGGGTTGGCATGGGATTTTTTTGAATGAAGTCAACTAGTTTTGGATGAGTGTACCTGTGAAAAGTAAAAATACTTTTAAATATTTGTCTGAGAATTTAGCAATCTGATTTTTACAGAGTACATCCTCAGTATTCTGTGTAGATATTCAGAGGTAGACCTTACCCACATTGAAGTGCCTTGAGGCAGCTTTGTTGTGATTTGGGGCTCTACAAATAAACTGAATTGATTGAATTGACAAATTGTTCGCGAAGGTAAAAATCGACATATTCTGACTTCAAATCTTCGCATCAATTCTGAATGGAAAAACAGCATATCATCTGCATATTGAAGTGTTATGACACTGACAAACAACAGTTTTGCTTCAGTAAAAGAGAACATTCCCCTTGTAAAACAGGTTAAAAAAGGAAGACGTTTGCAACATATTGTTTCTGTTTCGGCCAGGAAGCCAACTTATTTGTGAGGAAATGTGCTTGTTCACCTTCATAGTTTCACCTCGGAGAATAAAACTTTCCAACTGAGTCTGGCAAAGAAGCTGGGGAAGCTGACTTCCTCCCATACGTTGTCTCTCAGCACGAGCATTTCTGAGAGTAAAGTGGTGCAGCTGTATTCACAATCACAGCACAACCCTGGAATTGTTCACAGATTTCCGCCTGGTCACTTTTAGCCACAAACAAGGCCGCAAACAAAGCAGTATGTCCTGTGAGTTAAATAAATTATGGACGGAGTCTTACTTTCTTTTATTATTATTATTTTTATTTTATTTATTTATTTATTTATTTATTATTTTATTCTTTGGTGCCATATGTATTGGAACAGGTTAAAATTTTAAATCATGATATCATAGACAACTATTAAAAAAAGATATCACCCAGACTACAAAGTATTAATTAACCAATCATTTAAATAACAATAATAATAATAATAATAAAAAGTTTTAAATTGTTGCTCGGAACTCATCAGGTTAGTTCAGATTTGTTTGTCTCTTCCCACTCATGTTGAATTTTTCAGTCCGTGGCCTTATAAAACTCTGAAACTGACAGACATGAAGGTGTTTATTCTCTGACCTGAACAGCTTGAGAAAAACCTGAAGGTGGTGTCGCGCACCACAAGAAAATTTTTGACATGACTGAGGGTTTCATACATGTTAAACTGTGATTTGTTCATAAATCAACTGGAAATTGATCAGTTTGAAATTATTGACAATTACTCAAATGAAAATGAAAGTGTAATATTGTCCTCATATCATATTTTATATTTTTAATGAAAATGACAATAATTCATAATTTGTAAATGTCCTCATCAGAATGTAAATCAGGTTAAAATGTATTTATTTAAAATTGAAAAAGCCATTTATTAAGACATTATTGTTTGGAAATATAAAGAAATGATGGCACAACAGTTTAATTTAACCATTTTTTGCTGACGAGTTGCAGCTGGCAAGCTGGCTGCTTCACCAGCCACAACCTGCAATGGACTGGCGTGCCCTCCAGGGGGAGCCACAGACTCATCTGTTTCACACTATGGTATCCGGGGATAAGCAGTGGCACCAATGGACCTCGAGGCCTGTATAGGACTGTGTGCCAAGGTTGAGAGGTTTTAGGGATTTGTGTTTTTGATGTACATGAGAAATTAGTGAATATCTGGATACTCAAAGGAACGACAGTCACCCTGCTGTATGATTTTGTTTACATTGCCATTTCTGTTGGACTTCAACTTGATTGAGTTTGTTATAAGAAAATCAGAGTTTAAATGAAACATTGACACATTTTCTTCTTTACAGTTACTCGTTGCCAGAATATCAAGATGAGCTCGACCACTCTACCTGTGACCCTTACCCTCCCACCCGGCAATAACTCAGCCTGCACCACCCTGTACGCCCACCGGAACTATGCCAGGATCTTCATGCCTCTTGTTTACTGCCTTGTGTTCTGTGTGGGACTGTCGGGGAACTGCCTGGCACTCCATGTCATCCGTCCCAACCTGAAAAAGATGAACTCCACCACCTTGTACTCTCTCAACCTGGTCATTTCTGACATCCTCTTTACCCTGTCGCTTCCTGTACGGATGGTCTACTATGCCCTGGGCTTCCATTGGTACCTGGGTGAGGTGGTGTGTAAAATCTCAGGCCTCATATTCTACATCAACACCTATGCAGGAGTCAATTTTATGACCTGCCTCAGCATAGATCGTTTCATTGCTGTGGTTCTGCCTTTGCGCTATGGTCGACTCCGGAAAGTCAGCTATGTGCGCTACATTTGTGTTGCTGTCTGGGTCCTGGTCCTTGTACAGACTCTACCACTCCTTGGAATGCCCATGACCAACCAGGAACCTGATGGCTACATCACCTGCATGGAATACCCCAACTTTGAGACGGTGGATAACATTGCTACGATACTGATTGGTGCAGTATTCCTTGGTTACGTCATCCCTGTGGTCATCATTCTGGTGAGCTACACCATGCTGTGCTTTAAACTCTTTCTCATGGCCAAAAAAAACCGCCTGACAGAAAAGTCTGGTCGAAGCCGTAAGGCCATTGGCGTGATCTGCTGTGTGTCCCTGGTGTTCATCATCTGTTTCAGCCCATATCACATTGACATCATGCAGTACATGATCCGCAAACTGACATCTAGCCCTGACTGCACTGACCTCACAGCCTTTCAGGTTTCACTGCACATCACAGTTTGTCTGATGAATCTCAACTCCTGCTTGGATCCATTCATCTACTTCTTTGCCTGTAAGGGCTACAAGAGGAAAGTCCGGCAGCTTCTAAAGTTGCAGATCAGCATATCCTTCTCCAGTGCAGTGAAGACCTCACCTGAAGACTCCTCCAAGGATGTCATTGACGGAAACAAAATTCCACTCAACAATTCTACTTTAGGTACACCCACTGAGAGACTCACAGACAGGAGATCGTTCAGGTTTGAGTAAACTGTTGAAGCCACCATGGGTCACCCATTGTGGTGTTTTAGGAAAAGGACTCCCAACCTGGTTCGATCCTTCAGGCTGCCACAATGGACCCTGTTGCATAAGGTTAAAGAAGGACTATCTGAGAATTTGAAGTAGAAGTGAAATCCAACTGTCTTTTTTAGTATGTTCTCGCTCAGGAAAGTTGTGATTACCACAGAAAGAAGAACTAAGAATCCTTCTATTACACCTGCCACCAGGCGGAGTTCAGCATGGCGGAGCATAACGCACCTTGACACAGAGCTGGAAGAGTCTCTGCCGGACTTCTGCAGACAACAAGTCACCTACATTCAAATTTTGCTGCTTTCCCCACTAGTGAGAGTAGTTTAGTAAATTATATAGACATGGTAGTGTTGTATTTTTTTTACAGATGTTTTGTTAAGGACAACCAACCAGTCAAAAAAGACTTTTTTTTTCTTTTTTAAGTTTGGGTTCTGGCTGCCTTAAAATGTTCGTTTGTCTGAACGTGAAAGGTTTAGGTCACTTTTGTAATGACACAGTCATTACAGAATGATTGAGTTCAGTTTTGATGCTGAGCAACAGGTTCTGTTTTGACCATCAAGTCATATCTTTGTCACGTTTGGTTTTTGATCCGATCTGCAAACTCCAACCACCCTTGGCTTTGGGCCACAGTCTCTTTTGTTCCAAGACAAACCCCTGTTCCAGTCTCAAAGACAGGTTCACAAATCAATGTATGTTACCTAAACAATATTTTATGGAGTTGCCAAGACTTATTTTTATTGTCATGGACTCATGCACCTGGCTCACAACAAAAAAGTTCCTGTTTCAAAGCAACCCGTGCACCTGCATATATGTCCTTTTCCATGTAGTGAAATGTATTGTTCAGCACAAATTCATAAATCTCTGATTTGGGAGTATAAAAAGTGATGATGCATTGGTTGAATCATTGTAAAAGTTTCTTCAATTTACTTTTCAAGTTTAGTCACAATTTTAAGGCATCCTGGGCACTAACGTTTTTTAAGTTAAGAGGTATAAATTAGACTTAGAATGTATGCCTCCACCAAGGCTGAACAATAGGTGAATTTTGTAATGGACTCTTGCTTTTCTGCTAATAAAAATAGTGAAATTTCAATGTTTATGGATAATTTCTGGGATTACTGTGACAGCTCACAAATCTGGATCCTTATCCAGATGTGCACAAGGTTTCACTCAAGCAGTAAACCTCGATCATGTATTTTGACCCTGACCTGGAAGTCCCTTGAGGATGGTTCCAAAACAGAGCAGATTTCCACAGGAGTCCATGTTAAAATGTTCAACTTTATAGCAGAAAAAAAAAAAACATGTTTACAGCCTGGTACAAAGAAAAACTGTTTTGGTCTGGATTGATAGTTTCCTCCTACATGACAACTGTATGGGGGTGAATTTTTTCGAACATCTTAGTTTAAGATGTTTTAAGCCATAAAGTTGTCTATAATTGTGCTCGTGGGTGTTTTGAGTCCGCTGGCAACGGAGGCTCTCAGTTTGTTTGGAGTATTTTATTACAAACACCCGCAATAACATGGCTTTTTGTGTTTTGAAATGGTATAACGGATCACCCAATTTGTCTCTGCTGCATTATTCATGCTGAGTGAAATTCTCCTCAGATTTCATGTTGTATGCTAACAGTGTTAGCATGATTATGATTATTATGCACGATTACTGAAAAAATAAGCGTCTCAAAGCTTAATGTCCACACCAAAACAAATCATGAGTAGAACCACCACGCAGTCCCCAAAAATATGATTTAATAAACATCCGAACCAATGTCGGCCTGTTAGCTGGTGGTTCGGACTTGAAGAAAGGGGCGTGTTCAGGCTTTTTTCATCACACATTGAGCCACCCATGCTCCACCCCTTCATGCATTAATGAGTTCATCGTGAATCAGTGCAGGCGGGGCTCTCAACATCCCAAAACCCAGACAAGGGGGTCATTTTGACTGTTCCGGGACTCCATAGAAAAGCTATGGGTGAGGTCATGCAGGCTTTGTTCAGCATATATACAATCTATGGTTTCACTCGATTATTTCTGCATGTATGACACTTTTCAAGTTAATTTAGCGTGAGAAATTGACTGACATAATAAAAAACACCTGTATGATCAATGTCAATAATCGGGTACCCCGGGAGATACTGTGGGAGGTGCTGCGGCAGTATGGAGTGAGGGGGGGTCCCTTCTCAGGGCCATCCAATCTCTGTACTCACAAAGCATGTTCCAGTTCTCAGCAGGAATTGGACTGGTTTCCGGTGGGGGTTGGCCTCCGCCAGGCTGCACCTTGTCACCAATGCTCTTTGTGATATTCATGGACAGGATATCGAGGCGTAATTGGGGAGAAGAGGGTCTTCACTTTGGTGTGCTCAGGGTCTCATCACTGCTTTTTGCAGATGATATGGTCCTGTTGGCGTCAGAAACCTGTGATCTCCACCACTCACTGGGTCAGTTCGCAGCTGAGTGTGAAGTGGCTGGGATGAGGATCAGTACCTCTAAATCTGAGACCATGGTTCTCAGCAGGAAACCGATGGACTGGCTACTCCGGGTAAGGAATGAGGTCTTGCCCAAAATGGAGTTCAAGTACCTCGGGGTCTTGTGCATAAGTGAGGCGACAATGGAGTGTGAGATTGGTTGGAGAATCGGTGGAGCAGGGAGGTATTGTATTTGCTCTACAGTATTGCTGTGACGAAAAGGGAGTGAAGCTCTCGATCTACTGGTCAAGCTTCGTTCCTACTCTTGCCTATTGTCATGAGGGTTGGGTCATGACCAAAACAACTAGATCACAGGTACAAGTGCCTGAAATGGGTTTCCTCAGGAGGGTGGCTGGTTTCTCCCTTTGAAATAAGTTAAGAACCTCACTCATGAATGAGTGAGCTTCTTAACTTATCTCGAAGGGAGTAGCTCACTCATTCATGAGGAGCTCAGAGAAGAGCCACTGCTTCTTTGTGTTAAAAGGAGCCAGCCGAGGTGGTTCGGGCATCTGGTAAGGATGCCTCCTGGGTGTCTCCCCAGGCACGTCCATCTGGGAAGAGACTACAAGGAAGACCCAGGACTAGGTCGAGAGATTATATCTCTACACTGGCCTATGAACACTCAGGATTCCCCCAGTCAGAGGTGGCTAATGTGGCCCCTGCTGGAGCCGTTGCCCCACAGTTGAAGATGAGTGAGGGAGTAGTTTCCCCTCCTTTTCTCTTTGGTTCATCCAAAGGGGGGAAAAAGATCTTTTTCATTAGATTTCATTGTCCAGTCGGTGTGTTCTTTTGACCTTATTTAGCTTCTAATTCTGACAAGGTCACAGCAGACTCGACCTCAAACACACTCTCCTGTGATCTTTGGCGCCCCCCTGTGGGAGGTTTGGACCTCATGTTGAGAACCAGTGATGTTATGTTTTCCATGTTTGTCATCGGGCATCATATGTACATTTTTTTTTTTTTTTTGAGAAAGTACTTGTTGAGGGGTGAAGAGAAACAACAAAACATCAGAAGTTTCATCACAGGAAGAGCTTTTGGGCCCAACAGGAAGTGGCACGTTTCCTAACCTTTAACACACACACTCACACAGTATTTGTTTTGTTTGAAATCACATCCTTTTTTGAAAAAGGCAGCTTCTTGTTTTTAAGCTTGGAGGTGTTTTTTCCTCCCACAGGAGAGGTGTTAATGTGTCATATAGAATAAAAAAGCACAGGTGTAATTAAAGTCATTCCACGTCCACAGCTGTGATATTGCGATCGTGCTTTGGAGGTGGAAAATCAGATTGTGTTCAGATTGTTGAATGTCTTCTTGTGACAGCCTTTGAACACAAGACCAAAGTGGAAGACCCGGGAAAACAAATCCTTTCTATTAACAATTACAAAATGTGTGATAAGACAACAAAATATTACTCGAGCACAGCCTTAATTATCTGCAAAATTGACAAAGTGTACTTTGTATTAAAATCTAGAAATTAAAGTATTTCTAGATATTAATGTACCATATACCCCCCCCCCCCCCAAAAAAAAACTAATTTTAATGCTTTTAAAGTATTTTTTGGGGGGGAAGATTCTGCTGTAAATATATTGAATTCACTCCAGTAGACGACCTGAAGGAGCAAGTACATACTCAAGGTTCAAATTCCATGCTGTCTTCACTGGAAACGTGTACCTTGAAACTTGGACTTAGACCAGATTTCCATGTCTACTCTGCACCTGGAAATTATTCACAGCACATCACTTTTTCCACATTTTGTTATGTTACAGCCTTATTCCAAAATGGAGTATATTCATTTTTTTCCCCTCAAACGTCTATACACAACACCCCATAATGACAACATGAAAAGTTTTTTTATTTTTAACTTTTGAAAATTTATTAAAAAAATAAAAAACTAAGGAATCACACGTACATAAGTATTCACACCCTTTGCTCAATACTTTGTTGATGCATCTTTAGCAATTACAGCCTCAAGTCTTGTTGAACTTCTCAGAACTTCTTATTTATGGATGATGGAGGCCACTGTGTTCATTGAGACCTTCAAAACAGCAGAAATGATCCTGTACCCTTCTCCACATTTGTGCCTCGAGACAATCCTGTCTCAGAGGTCTACAGACAATTCCTTGGACTTCATGCTTGCTTTGTCCTCTGACATGCACTGTCAACTGTGGGACCTTATATGTAGACAGGTGTGTGTCTTTCCATATCGTGTCCAATCAACTGAATTTACCCCAGGTGGACTCCAGTTAAGCTGCAGAAACATCTAAAGGATGATCAGTGGAAACAGGATGCACCTGAGCTCAATTTTGAGCTTCATGGCAAAGGTTGGAAATACTTTACATTGTCATTATGGGGTAAGGGAAACCAGTGCACAGTGAATCACGGGGCACAGTGAATCAGCAGTTATATCTGCAAAACTCTCTCTCTCTCTCTCTCTCTCTCTCTCTCTCTCTCTCTCTCTCTCTCTCTCTCTCTCTATATATATACTCAACAAAAATATAAACGCAACACTTTTGGTTTTGCTCCCATTTTGTATGAGATGAACTCAAAGATCTAAAACTTTTTCCACATACACAATATCACCATTTCCCTCAAATATTGTTCACAAACCAGTCTAAATCTGTGATAGTGAGCACTTCTCCTTTGCTGAGATAATCCATCCCACCTCACAGGTGTGCCATACCAAGATGCTGATTAGAGACCATGATTAGTGCACAGGTGTGCCTTAGACTGCCCACAATAAAAGGCCACTCTGAAAGGTGCAGTTTTATCACACAGCACAATGCCACAGATGTCGCAAGATTTGAGGGAGCGTGCAGTTGGCATGCTGACAGCAGGAATGTCAACCAGAGCTGTTGCTCGTGTATTGAATGTTCATGTCTCTACCATAAGCTGTCTCCAAAGTCGTTTCAGAGAATTTGGCAGTACATCCAACCAGCCTCACAACCGCAGACCACGTGTAACCACACCAGCCCAGGACCTACACATCCAGCATGTTCACCTCCAAGATCGTCTGAGACCAGCCACTCGGACAGCTGCTGAAACAATCGGTTTGCATAACCAAAGAATTTCTGCACAAACTGTCAGAAACCGTCTCAAGGAAGCTCATCTGCATGCTCGTCGTCCTCATCGGGGTCTCGACCTGACTCCAGTTTGTCGTCGTAACTGACTTGAGTGGGCAAATGCTCACATTCGCTGGTGTTTGGCACGTTGGAGAGGTGTTCTCTTCACGGATGATGCGAAGGAGATGTGTTGCACTGCATGAGGCAAATGGTGGTCACACCAGATACTGACTGGTATCCCCCCCCATTAAAACAAAACTGCACCTTTCAGAGTGGCCTTTTATTGTGGGCAGTCTAAGGCACACCTGTGCACTAATCATGGTGTCTAATCAGCATCTTGATATGGCACACCTGTGAGGTGGGATGGATTATCTCAGCAAAGGAGAAGTGCTCACTATCACAGATTTCGACTGGTTTGTGAACAATATTTGAGGGAAATGGTGATATTGTGTATGTGGAAAAGTTTTAGATCTTTGAGTTCATCTCATACAAAATGGGAGCAAAACCAAAAGTGTTGCGTTTATATTTTTGTTGAGTATATATATATATATATATATATATATATTAGTGTTTTGTTTTTTGATACATTCAGGGTAAAACTAAGTGGCAAGTGAAGTCAGTTTTTTCCTATCAAAAGTACATTTTGTGGATGTCAGCATCTTTGTATTTATTTCTCACAACAGAGGAAAGGTGGCCCAAAAAAATCTTATTAGTTAGAAGACTACCCCGTCCAACTGATGAGCATGTGTTATGTCTTCTCCAGACTATCAGCTATTTGATAACATGACTCGTGTGTCACATGCACCTAGGGCACATTGAATCGGGGCACAGTGTATCAGTCTAGAAAATGATTTACCAAGCCCCAGGATCAAGTGGATGACAAATATTACTTGTTGAAGCTTATACATTTATTTTTCCATGAATTATTTGTATAATTTGTGTCTATAAACAACTGTTTTCACGTTTGAACAGTAGTGATGACAGTTGTATTTATAATAGTTTCTAAAGGACTTATATCACTATATAAGACACACATTACATCGCTGGTTTTCTGGATTATAGTTTGTATATGCATCAGCATATATTTAATAATTTTGAAGAAATCTTTATAATCATGTGTTTTTATATTCTAAGTTGATTCACTGTGCCCCGTGAATTAATGTCGGGGGCACAGTGAATCAAAAAGTTTAAAATCGATTTTAAGAATGACCTAAACCTATGCATAATGTGTTTATGCTGCCACAAAACAACATTTCTGATCCACTGTGCCCCGGTTTCCCCTAATGTGTGTGGAATTTTGAGGGAAAATTAATTTACTCCATTCTGGAATAAAGCTGTAACACAACAAAATGTGTAAAATGTGAAGCATTCTATATGCACTGCAGTCTCAAAACTTCATGCACACACACACACACACACACACACACACACACACACACACACACACACACACACACACACACACACACACACACACACACACACACACACACACACACACACACACACACCCTTCCTCCTGTAGATGGCAGTAGAAGGAAAAGACAATATTTACCATGGAATCCCCCCCCCAGATAAATATGTTGTATTCATTAAAATAAGTTTTCATTTTGCAGTACGTTACAAAATTAAACCGACATTATAATGCTTGGATTTCGGGAGAAACTAAATTTTGTCACTATACATATATAGTGTTACTTCTAATTGCAAGAAGCACTTTTTTTTCAGTGAAAGTAAGAAGTAACCACATGGCAACTATCAAAGGAGACAAAACCATCATACAGACTCTTGTCAAAATAATACAATGTAGTGAACATAAAGTACCATCTGGTATGAGAATCATAAGACAGTGAGAGGACCAGGAGAGAGATAATTATTTCTCCGGCACAAGATGTAGAATGATCGATCAACTTTTGTGTAAATGGTGCGTTCAGGATGCAAGAGAAAAAAACTCATTCTGAGTGACACTTCAGATTAAGTTCTTCAGCCGTAAGAGTTTAGACATGCTGGCAGTTTGGTAGGCATTAGCATGGGGATGTCCACTTTTTTAAAATTTCAGATTTATGCTGCATTCACATGTTTGCTGTATGAGGTAAATGATTAACTGGGTGATCCACGGTTTTCGATGAGTGGAAGATGGAAAATTCCACTGCCATGCGCCTGTGTCTATGTGTTTGTGAACAACAGAACTCAAATGGTGATCTGAATTTATATATATATATATATATATATATATATATATATATATATATATATATATATATATATATATATATATATATAAAACGGAAGTAACGGAATACATGTAACGGCGTTACGTAATTAGGACAAAAAAAAAGGTAACTGTATTCCGCTACAGTTACAGAAACAAATACGTATTCAGATTACAGGTATATTTAGTAAAAATGGGGATTAGTTTGCAGGATTACAATTTTAATGCATTTTATGATATTATCTGCATATATTTTTTTTTCTTTGAAACGAAAACGTCCCTTCATGGACAGCGACGTGATGTCTCCTAACCGGGCAAAAATATTGATGAAGTTCCCAGATGTTAATGCATTTTCAATGGAGATCCGCGACTGAACACACTCAGAAAAATGCTAGCAAAATACGTGTTAAAATGCCATTTTGACCTGGATATCGAGCCAGTAAAATTAAATGACATTAAATTATGTCAGGAAAGTATTAAACTTACTGACACACACACATTCACAAATATTAGTGTTGAAAGTTACACGGATCTGCGCCGTTCAAGCTGCTGAGCTGAGGCGTCCTGCTGCAGCTGCAGCTGTTCAACGCAGCACGGCTCCTAAAACCATTACAATACATTTATATACATATTATATTTTTACACAATTAACCTTTATTGACTGAGTTTCATTCATGAATTCAGTGGTGTGGGTGCACATCTCTATGTGTGGGTGTGACTGAGCAGCACAGCGCGGGTCATTATAATCTCATTATTTTAAGGAGCAAATAAAAAAAAAAATCTACAGTCTTGTCGAACAATTTTAATCACTAACGACAAGTATTTTAATTAGACATTGGTCTAGCAGTGGAAAATATCAACTAGACATAAGTGAAGAGTTAATGGTCCGTGTCATCGGGCGACACAGCAGGAGAAGAAGCATGGTGTCTAACCAGATCGTTACTCTGGATGGCATTTCCCTGATCTCTAGTAATACTGTGAGAAATCTTGGAGTTATTTTTGATCAGGATATGTCATTCAAAGCGCATATTAAACAAATATGTAGGACTGCCTTTTTGCATTTACGCAATATCTCTAAAATCAGAAAGGTCTTGTCTCAGAATGATGCTGAAAAACTAATTCATGCATTTATTTCCTCTAGGCTGGACTATTGTAATTCATTATTATCAGGTTGTCCTAAAAGTTCCCTAAAAAGCCTTCAGTTGGTTCAGAATGCTGCAGCTAGAGTACTGACGGGGACTAGCAGGAGAGAGCATATCTCACCCGTGTTGGCCTCCCTTCATTGGCTTCCTGTTAATGCTAGAATAGAATTTAAAATTCTTCTTCTTACTTATAAGGTTTTGAATAATCAGGTCCCATCTTATCTTAGGGACCTCGTAGTACCATATTACCCCATTAGAGCGCTTCGCTCTCAGACTGCAGGCTTACTTGTAGTTCCTAGGGTTTGTAAGAGTAGAATGGGAGGCAGAGCCTTCAGCTTTCAGGCTCCTCTCCTGTGGAACCAGCTCCCAATTCAGATCAGGGAGACAGATACCCTCTCTACTTTTAAGATTAGGCTTAAAACTTTCCTTTTCGCTAAGGCTTATAGTTAGGGCTGGATCGGGTGACCCTGGACCATCCCTTGGTTATGTTGCTTTAGACGTAGACTGTGTTTCATAATTATTGTATGGCCTTGCCTTGCAATGTGGAGCGCCTTGGGGCAACTGTTTGTTGTGATTTGGCGCTATACAAGAAAAAAGTTGATTGATTGATTGATTGATTGATTGATACAAAAAATGGATGGTAAGGATTCCAACATAGAGAAATATTGGATGAAGAAAAGTTATATTGGACGAGGCGTGGCTGAGTCCAATATAACTTTTCTGCCATCCATCAATTGTTATGTTCTCCACCCCCCTCCCAAATTAAGCAAACAACAAAGAGTCAAGTAAATTAGATCAATTTATTTTGTTGTGAACAGCATATGAATGCTTCTCAAATGTCAGTAGCGTGCTTGTCTACCTTCTTAGTGTTTTTGGCATCCTTGGAGTTCAATATTTTCACCAGTTCCTCCTCTGTGAACTCAGCAAACCTCGCTGGCAGATGATTTTCTGCTGTTGTTGACATGTTTGTTGCCATTTTTCAACCAACATCTGTCAGCAAGTTCCTGACCTCCGCTACGTCATTAGTGATGTCATCTCATGAATAATTGTATGCCGCACTCTGATTGGCTAGCTGTAAGTAAGCTCTAACGCTATTGTTCACTGGGAACTGATCCAATATAACTTTTGGTCTTAGCCTTTTTGGATCCCTTTGGATCCAACATAACTTTCTGGCGCCAAGCATGCCAAAATACAGGTAAATGATGGACAGAAAGCCTTCCATGGATTATCCCAAGCATATATTCATCAGCAAAATATTTATATGTTTGTTTGGGTTTTTTTTTTTGTGTTGTCAACATGTGAATGCAGCATTACACACTTTTAACCAATGATAGAGGCCAAAATGTTGACAATTCCCATGATAATCCAAAATAAATAAATAAATAAATAAAAATAACTTGAATACGAGTCTGGCCATGGTCTGTATGAAAAGTTATATCATGTAAAATTAGAAAGTCCACTTTTCTTCTTCTTGCTCTTGGACTACTAGCGTATAGATTGGGGTTCAATTCGAGGTGTGCTTCAAGCTGCCTGGTTGCATCCTTCAATATGACTCTTAATCTACCTCGTCTCAGTCCCCAAGGACCAGACTTGGCTGGGAAAGTAACCTGTGATGGACTGGACTAGACCCTCATCTGCTTCACATTATGAGATCCCAATGGGCCTGCACAGCACAAACTCTTCTTGTTCTACAGATGACTAACTGTGCTGCACATTTTCAGTCTCTTGATTCATGAACATAAATGACTACAGACCAGAGTTGAAAAATTTGCCTGATGCTAAACCACAAAGTGAACCAGCAGTGAAGCGTTGCCGAGGCCCCGTTTTGGCGTGCAGGTGTAACTGTCCGGAAAAAGGAAGGTGGCTTCCTCCACAAGACTGTCCTGATTGCTGAAGGTTTCAGATTTTTGAAGAGTTGAATTCTCTTTTTTCAAATGCAAAAACTGGAGTTGGAGAACCACCTGACACATTTTGCAGTTTTCCAACTCAGACGTTTTGACAGCTGCACAATCACTGGCCAGATGTGGGGTAGCGTCGGTCAATGCGACACATTTATGTTTCTTCCAGACTGGTCTCCAACTCTTATAATTTTTTCCACAGATGCAACCAGACAACAACAATGAAATATTGATCACAACAACGGGACAGTTGCCAGATTTGTGAGCTTCTCAAATGATAAATTTTCCACGATGACAGAATCATCATGGATCATCACAATTATCCAGGAAGTGACAGAGCTAGCTGTTCCAAAAACAACAGCAAAAATTATTACCGAAGGGTAAAAGTCTTATTTACATTGTGGTCCTCATCCCCTTATGATAATTTTACTAATTTAAACAAACAAAAACAAAAAAGTAGTTGTACAACTATATTAATTGAAGTAACTAAACTGAATTATCAGCTTAACTTCAATGAAATGGTTTGCCTGTTAGCACGCAGTGGCTTTGAAAACTGATCTGTTGAGCTTGATGATGATGATGTATCGTAAAATTTGACATGGTGCACGTGTGTTACACAAGGAATTGTGGGTATGTGGCGTCAGTGTAGGCAAAAGAATACGTGATAACTGAATAACACTGATGTGCTGTTGGACCTTTTTAGCCTCACAGTTTCAACATACAGCCTTAAGAATCATTGTAAAAGGAACAAAAATCCTATTACTAAGAAGAAGAAGACAGGAAACCTCACACAGCTTGATGACCCATGGTTGATTCAAAACATTATTACAGTTGTTCCCAAAACTTTAATCACAACTTCAATTGAAACACAAAAATATCTTGTGTTAAAATAGGCCAGATAAATGATGAACAGCACATCGTTCCTTGGGGCGACTTATGTTGTGATTTGGTGTTATATAAATGGAAATGAGTTTAAATCCCATGGTTTTGTTTTAGTGCTTTTGATTATGGTTTAATAATCTGAATTATTATATGGCTGTGATGCAACGTTGAGTATTTTCCCATATCCAGACCGGTTGCATCTGAAAAAACAGATTGAAAACTTACCAAGTTCTTCATGGAGGTGAACTGAACAGGTCTGACTATGAGCTGTCAGCAGCTTTCATATTCAGGCGATACTGTAAGTTTGCATGTTTATAACTATGATAGCCATATAATAAACAAATTATTAACCTCGCTTGCTCTGTCTGTACGGGGATATCAGACCAGTGTGTTTTTCGTACTGACAACACTTCTGTCTGATATTTCCCTGTACAGACTTCGCAGTCGGTTAATAATCCTTTCATATTTTTTGGTCATTTTTTTAAACATTAAAATCACACTTTAACTTTTTATTTACTTATTTTAATGACCTCTCAAGTCCCACCCCCAGGCCCCTTGGTGGGCCACAAAGGTACAGAATAGGTAATCACTAGATCCCTAACAGTGGTATTCCACAGGGTGCTGTTCTAGTATGCTCACCCATGATCCAAAAAAGTGCAAAACGGGATGTAAAGGCTTAATCTCCCCTACGATCAAGCAAGTTTCAAGCCGTAGTCACGTTGAATACCTCTTTTAAAGAAGTTCGAACATGATTGAGGCAGTTAAGACTATGAATACGTGAAAGTTACCATGTACTATCAATGATTTTGTGAATCTGGATTTTAAATCGGGTGCAGATGATGGCCATAACTATTACATATACCAAGTTTGTTCAAGATTGACAAATATGGATCAAGAAGTCATTATGATGCTTCAAAACATGCCCCAATTTGCCATTTGGGATTACTCCTTACTCCTTAATTGTTGGATGTAGGTTTAAATTGATCAATTCCTTATATGACCAAAGTATTAGTTTGCAGCTCTACAAGAAGAAGTGTTGATTATATAAAGATGGTTTTGGAGACCAAATGTTGCTAATTCATTGTTATCATCTCATATTTATTCTACATATTAATCTGCATTCTTTCCGGGTCCAGAGTGACCATGAGCTTTTCACCTGAGCTATGCGCTTTGCATCCATTAAGTCGCCGTGGTGTAAAACCATCTCACAGCATCAGCGTGAAGTGTCTATTACCACCGTCTTATTTCCTGTTTATATGGCAACTGCCTCAACATCCTGTTTTTAATTACTTCTCTCCAGCAGCAGATGCTTCTCACAGCAACCTGCTGTGGATTGCTCCCCTGAGAACTAATGTGCTGTGACAGACCCCACTTTTCCAATCAATAACTCGCCCTAAATCTGCCATCTCTCTGCCTGCCAAACCCACTCCCACTTCTAATGGCACATCATTTTCTTTAAGGGGGTGTAATTGCAGACTGTGGAAAGATGTAGCCTTTTCTGTTCCAACTACGTAGCTACTGTATATGAAGCTACCCAACAGAAACAAGGAAGTGATGGGGGGGCTTTATGCAGCCTGCAGTCTCGCCACCATTAAAGTTCTCACTTCCCTGTTTAGATAAATCATTGTGACACTTCATAAAGCTGTCGGTACAAGATTATCAACATGTATGTGTGATTTTTGTGGTAAGTACTCTATTATATTTACAGGACTATTTTATGTCTGACTTTTCAGGTGACGGAATGTGAATCTGTTGTACGTGGTGTTGCACTGTGAGTGTGGTAACTACAGAAAATGGGGACTTGAACGGTAACCTTTATATGTGCGAGAACTTTCACACAAGAAAATCGGCTCAACGTGCTTTACAGCCAGATAAAGTGAGTTAAAACTATTACACCTATAGCTAAAATACACCTAAAGATTTAAACGCATGATTACTTTAAGAAATGGATTTAAAATATCAAAGGACTACAGATGTTACAACAGGGTGAAGAAGTGAAATACAATTTCAGTATCTCCTGTAAAAGTTATGCATTGGTTCCCCACTGCTTCTTCACTTTAGAAACTAGCAGGACTAGTAACTTAGAAACTGGACCTTCCAAAATGGAGTAAATTCATTTTCCCCTCAAAATTGTACTTACAACACCCCATAATGACAACATAATTTTTTTTCCAGATTAAAAAAAAAAAAACCTATTCACACCCTTTGACCAACACTTTGTTGATGCACCATTGGCAGCAGCCTCAAGTCTCCTTGAATCTGATGCCACAAGCTTGGTGCACCTATCTTTGGGCAGTTTTGTCCATTCCTCTTTGCAGCACCTCTCAAGCTCCATCAGGTTGGATGGGGAGCATCAGTGCACAACCATTTTCAGATCTCTCCAGAGATGTTCAATCGGATTCAGGTCTGAGCTCTGGCTGGACCACTCAAGGACATTCACAGAGTTGTCCTGAAGCCACTACTTTGATATCTTGACCTATATACTTAGAGTCATTTTCCTGCTGAAAGATGAACTGTCTCACCAGTCTGAGGTCAAGAGCACTCTGGAGCAGGATTTCATCCAGGATGTCTCTGTACATTGCTGCATTCATCTTTCCCTCAATCCTGACTAGTCTTTCAGTTCCTGCTGCTGAAAAACATCCCCACAGCATGATGCTGCCACCACCATGCTTCACTGTAGGGATGGTGCCTGGTTTCCACCAAACATGATGCCTGGCATTCACACCAAAGAGTTCAGTCTTTGTCTCATCAGACCAGAGAATTTTGTTTCTTTTGGCAAACTCCAGGTGGGCTGCCATGTACGTTTTACCAAGGAGTGGCTTCAGTCTGGCCAATCTTTATAGTAATAATCGTTGTTCAAATTAAACTACAAATTGTAAATGAGATATAATGATTTCTAATGGGAATAATTGCACAATTGATACAATGGATATATAATAGTAATAGTTGTACAACTGAAGTTGCAAATTGTAAATCAGTTACGATTTATAACAGCAATAGTTGTATAAATGTAATTACAAGATGTAAAGTGAAATACAATGTATTTATAAGAGTAATAGCTGTTCAGCTGAAACTGCAAATTGTAAATGAATAACAGTTGTAATTACAATTTATTTGCAACTTTCAGATATACGCAATAAGTCCAGTAAAAGTGTAATTACAAAA
This sequence comes from Thalassophryne amazonica, assembly GCF_902500255.1. Lineage (NCBI taxonomy): Eukaryota > Metazoa > Chordata > Actinopteri > Batrachoidiformes > Batrachoididae > Thalassophryne > Thalassophryne amazonica. The sequence continues at coordinate 13,206,868 of NC_047116.1, forward strand.
TTGTTGGGAACAATTACAATCACTAGTTGTGTTATGAAATCAAAAGACTGCACTCATATCTCATATCCTTTAAGGCTATGAGTAAGATGTTCCATTTTGTAATGCACAGTGCTCCCTAAACTGTGTTCTGTCAACTCCCCCCACCACCGCCACCTTTTTTTTTTTTTTTTGAAGCTTAAAACAAAAAGGAAAAAAAAAATAATAATAATCAGTCTCGCCCACCCTTTCTTAATGCCAGGGGATGCTAAGTCCTGTTCAACCAATAAAAACCTGCAATGAACATTTTGCAGAAACTGCCAATTTTTTAGACAGCCCAAAACAAAACCACACAAAATACTCCCTTCTGTTACACTTCACGGCTCTTCATGCCCCTATTGTCATAGTGTTTTGCCCCTCAGGAGGCTCCCAATCCCTCAGTTTTGGAATGACAGTTAAACAAAATCATTAATTTAAATAATTACACTGTTATTTCATTGCTACTAATGCATGAGACTGTCAGGATGAACACAATTTACATACCTTTAAAAAGAGCAAATAAATAAACAAACCAAGAAGATTTTCATTTCTTAATGATGTATTCTTTCTGTCGTTTTTGTGGCCTTAATGAAAAGACTGATTGCCTTTTTTTTTTAAACCACAGTCTGTTATGCACTGACACATCTCGACAGACGTGTACTTTCTTCCTTCGTCTGGTTTTCACAGTGCAGCTGCTTTGCTTTTAAAAATAAATATTCAAACGATCAAGCGGCAGCTTGTTTAAACGCTGAGTTCCAGATTCTACGTGTTCATATTTAGAAGCAGCCTCTGGCTGTTTCAACATCAGCATTTCTTGTGGACATTCCACATTTAAGTATTATATTTTTTTAATTTTTATTCGACTCCAGCTCAGGTTTTTTTTTTTGTTTTTTTTTTGGCAGGTTACACTACATGCAGATGGCCAGATGGTGGTGGATTAAATCTGAATTTATCTGTGTTTTAAAAGGTAGTTTGGAAGCTTTTATGTTGAGGAAAATTATAGTTTTGTGGAGTTAATCTATTTTTCCCCCTAATATCACACACTCTTTACAAACTCTGCTGACTTTCGCTCATCAGATCATTTAAGACAGACAGACAGATAGACAGATAGATAGATAGATAGGTTTATTGTCATTATAAGTGCAACAAAATGTCTTCCTACACAATTACCTCAGACAAAAATACAATTAATCCACAATTATTACAAGTTGAACGTAATAATGGCACTCATCAGAATTAGAACACCCATACATATACAGTACATTTCATTGTTTATGTCCGCTAAACTTTAAGACAGTCCGTCATCCGAATTGAGGCAATGTGAATGTGTGTGTGTATGTGTGTGTGGGGGGGGTGCGTCATGTGTGCAGATGAGATGAGTTTGTATCAGTTTCTGTCAGTGTGTGCATAATGTCTGGAGTTGTTTTGACAACAAAAGACTGACTGTTGGGGAGGGCAGAAGATAAGCGGGCCACCGAATGGTTCACCAAGGCTGTAGAAATTCTTCTGGAGTAAAACAGCAGGGTGTTTTGACTTACGGAAGCTGATAAGCCTGCCATGTTTAGAGTTGAGCAGAGAAAGCACATTTGCAGCTCCTCTGACCAACCAAATCCAATTTATGAGTATTCCCTGGTCTCCGACATTTTCCTTTGCAAGGCGTACATTTGCTCCAAGATGTTATCCAACTTACGTCTGAGTTCAAGGGTTAATGCAGTCTGAGAATGTATCGCCTTGCCCAACTCATTAATCATGACAGACAGGTGAGGGGTCGTGGTTCTGGTAGCAGCCATCTTGCCAATTCTCCGGTAGGTCAGGGCAGCACATAAACCAATAAGTACCAGCCCTCCCATGATCAAACCAAATATAAATAAATCTTCGACGTCCTCCACAGGAGTGGTGCCAAGCACACAACACGCCATTTCTCCCAGACATTGAGAAAATAGTCCATTTCAGTTTCTTGTGGTGTCAAAAAAGCTGCTCCAATTTTGGTAAAAAGTAAAGAAAATTTGGTTGATAGGAATAATAAATGGAATACTTTTGACAACAATGAATGGTTGGGCTCCACAGTAATGGTCAAAATCCATTTGATTCTACAAGACTAGAGCTGCTGGCGAAATTATATTGTACCTACATTAATGGTAAATGGGAAATATTCCATTTCAAGAAGCTTGGGACACGACAATAACCATTCTGTTGCTTATAGTATGTATAGTATGTGATGTTTAGCCCCATGAGGTGGGACCAAAAACCTGGTTGCCCCATGCACTATTGGAACAAGTCCAAGTTTTAAAACTTGTTATAAAAATTACTGGAACAGTTTTGCTATATGAAGTGAGGTCATGTGATTCATAGTCTAATTTTTACTTTTTCTCTCTCCCCCTTAAGTTGCAGCATGCAGATAGATCAAAACATCTCCAACATGTCTGTGGAGGCACCGGTGGAGTATCACACTGCAGGTCTGATCTTCTACTGCTTTGTCTTCTTCATCGGAGTCGTCGTCAACTTCACAGCCTTGTGGGTGTTTTCCCTCACCACCAAGAAGAAGAACTCAGTCACCATCTACATGATTAACGTAGCCGTGGTTGACCTCACCTTCATCCTGCTGCTTCCTTTCTGGATGGTCTACCACTATTTGGAGTATTGGCCCTTTGGAGACCTTTTCTGCCGCATCAGCGGAGCCCTCACCATCTTCTACCCGTGCATGGCGCTGTGGCTGTTTGCTCTGATCAGTGCCGACCGCTACATGGCCATCGTCCAGCCAAAGCACAGCAAGGAGCTGAAGAACATCCCCAAGGCCCTGGTGGCGAGCGTTGGGGTGTGGCTCATGACCTTGGGAAGCACCGTGCCCCTTCTCTTCTCAGACCATGACCCTGATCATGACTCCAACTTCACCACTTGTGTCAAGATCCATGACATCATCCACCTACGCCGTGACAACACCGTCAACCTTGTGCGAGTTGTCTTTTTCTTCCTTGTGCCTATTTGTATCATGACCGGCTGCTACATCGTCATCGTGAACAATCTGATCCACGGACGCACCTCTAAACTCAAGCCTAAAGTGAAGCAGAAGTCAATCCGGATTATCATCACGCTCATTGTCCAGGTGCTGGTGTGTTTTGTGCCTTTCCACGTGTGCTTAGTGGTCCGTTTGCTGGAACTAGGAGAAGAAGGGACGTTTAGCACGTGGGCCATGTTCACCACGTACCTGATGAACCTGAGCACGGTCTTAGACATCATTCTGTACTACATTGTCTCCAAACAGTTCCAGGACCGGGTGATCAGTGTGATACTGTACAGGAACTATCTGCGCAGCGTGCGGAGAAAGAGCATGCGCACTCACACCGGCAGCATGCGATCACTCAGCAACCTGACCAGCGTCATGATATGAAAGAAGCGTGATGTTTGGGCCACACACACACACACACATGCCTTGGTTACGGTGTAACAGTGAACGCTTCACCAGTGCACACGCTTCATTATCAAAAGGATCTAAAAATGCAATTAATTTTCAAGGTGCAATTTACACTCACAGTATGGAAGTACTGCTGCTGTGGCAAAAACATCTGTGCTCAGAGCTGATTGACTCACCCATGAGACTTGTTTTCTGTGCAGCGCTGTCTCTGGCTCAGGTGTAATATATGCACGCTCAAATAAAACTCACGCTCATTTAAAACATCGCCTACAGTATTGCAGTGTTTGCCTTGATATTGTGATTAAATACTGTAACTTTTTTCATGAGATAAGATCTGAACGGCCTCTGCTGAAGGAAGCACACAGAGAATAAACGTTTGTTTGCTGCCGTCTTCTCTTGGAGTCATTGTACTTTTAAGTTGATTTCATGGTCAGGTGATCACTGAGGTCATACTCGGAAATGGAAATGTGAATTGTATCCACGCAGTCTAGCAAAACAGACCAGCGTGTAAGCTTGGTGGAGATAATATGTATGTTCCCAGAGTTTTACATCATCAGGATTCTATGTTCCTGGGTCCTTCAAGGGGTGAATGAGAAGTTATGAGCCTGGCCCAGAAAAAGTAGGGCATGCTTCTTCATCTTTTCCATTCTGAGGAACTAACATTTCTCAACCTTGCAACCAGTGAGTCAGAACTTTACACATTCTTGAGAAATGTTGGTTTGTCTTAATGTAGAAGATGGAGAACCACACCCTACTTTTTCTGCGCAAGGCTCAAAACTTCTCAGTTGCCCATCATGTGTTTCCAGGGTCCTAATTTCACAGGTCCTATATTTCCAGATTCCCAAGTTCCTAGATCTTATGTTCCCAGATTCTGACATTCTCCGGTCCCATGTTTCCATGTCATACATTGCCAGGTCCTATGTTTCTACAACCCCTGGCAAAAATTATGGAATCACCGGCCTCGGAGGATGTTCATTCATTTAATTTTGTAGAAAAAAAGCAGATAACAGACATGACACAAAACTAAAGTCATTTCAAATGGCAACTATCTGGTTTTAAGAAACATTATAAGAAATCAAGAAAAAAAAATTGTGGCAGTCAGTAATGGCTACTTTTTTAGACCAAGCAGAGGGAAAAAAATATGGACTCACTCAATTCTGAGGAAAAAATTATGGAATCACCCTGTAAATTTTCATCCCCAAAACTAACACCTGCATCATATCAGATCTGCTCATTAGTCTGCATCTAAAAAGGAGTGATCACACCTTGGAGAGCTGTTGCACCAAGTGGACTGACATGAATCATGGCTCCAACACGAGAGATGTCAATTGAAACAAAGGAGAGGATTATCAAACTCTTAAAAGAGGGTAAATCATCACGCAATGTTGCAAAAGATGTTGGTTGTTCACAGTCAGTTGTGTCTAAACTCTGGACCAAATACATGGGAAGGTTGTTAAAGGCAAACATACTGGGAGACCAAGGAAGACATCAAAGCGTCAAGACAGAAGACTTAAAGCAATATGTCTCAAAAATCGAAAATGCACAACAAAACAAATGAGGAACAAATGGGAGGAAACTGAAGTCAACGTCTGTGACCGAACTGTAAGAAACTGCCTAAAGGAAATGGGATTTACATACAGAAAAGCTAAACGAAAGCCATCATTAACACCTAAACAGAAAGAAACAAGGTTACAATGGGCTAAGGAAAAGCAATCGTGGACTGTGGATGACTGGATGAAAGTCATATTCAGTGATGAATCTCGAATCTGCATTGGACAAGGTGATGATGCTGGAACTTTTGTTTGGTGCCGTTCCAATGAGATTTATAAAGATGACTGCCTGAAGAGAACATGTAAATTTCCACAGTCATTGATGATATGGGGCTGCATGTCAGGTAAAGGCACTGGGGAGATGGCTGTCATTACATCATCAATAAATGCACAAGTTTACTTTGATAGTTTGGACACTTTTCTTATCCCATCAATTGAAAGGATGTTTGGGGATGATGAAATCATTTTTCAAGATGATAATGCATCTTGCCATAGAGCAAAAACTGTGAAAACATTCCTTGCAAAAAGACACATAGGGTCAATGTCATGGCCTGCAAATAGTCCGGATCTTAATCCAATTGAAAATCTTTGGTGGAAGTTGAAGAAAATGGTCCATGACAAGGCTCCAACCTGCAAAGCTGATCTGGCAACAGCAATCAGAGAAAGTTGGAGCCAGATTGATGAAGAGTACTGTTTGTCACTCATTAAGTCCATGCCTCAGAGACTGCAAGCTGTTATAAAAGCCAGAGGTGGTGCAACAAAATACTAGTGATGTGTTGGAGCGTTCTTTTGTTTTTCATGATTCCATAATTTTTTTCCTCAGAATTGAGTGATTCCATATTTTTTTCCCTCTGCTTGGTCTAAAAAAGTAACCGTTACTGACTGCCACAGTTTTTTTTCTTGATTTTTTATAGTGTTTCTTAAAGCCAGAAAGTTGCCATTTGAAATTACTTTAGTTTTGTGTCATGTCTGTGATCTGCTTTTTTTCTACATTAAACAACTGAATGAACATCCTCCGAGGCCAGTGATTCCATAATTTTTGCCAGGGGTTGTAGATTCCCAAGTTTCCAGGTCCGAAGTTCCCTTGACTTGACAAGATTTTTTCTGCAATAAAACTACATATATATACATAAATACATACATAAATACACATAAAATCTACAGTATTACCAAGAAATAAACACAAAAAAGCTTAAAAAAGGGCAATTATCTGTAGTACTGAATCCTAACATCCAAGGGCCCACATTTCCAAGGTCGTAAGTTCCCAGGTCTTATGTTTCCAGGTTTGTAAATTCCAAGGTTCCATGTTTCCAGGGTCATATGTTTTCAGGTCCTATGTTTCCAGGGTCATAAGCTCCAAGGTCCCATCTTTCCAGGGTTGTAACTTCCCAGGCAGGATCTTATGTTCCCTTGATTTGACGACACTTTTTTTTTTTTTTTACGCAATAAAACTCCATATAAAATCCACATAAAATTTACTGTATTGCAAAGGATAAACATGATGTTGTGGTTTTGGACAGACTGGATTTTGCATCTGAACCCTTACAAGACCATTAAAATGTCTCGGAAATAATGATCTTTGACGTATTTATTTAAATGTGCAACAGTCTCAAGTGCTCACAGAGTGTGGTGCAGAACATGAAACTTCTGACCCACTTAAACGCACATTCCACTTTATTAGGCACACTTTGTGGCCTCTTGACTACGTGCGCCTAACACAGATCGAAAATAACTGTATAGACTTATAGGCTGATAGATGGTTCCTGTGGTCAAACACAAGCAAAAAAAGAGAAGTTAAAGCAAGAAAAAAAAGAAATGTCATTTTGAGCAGCAAATATACAGCAACATTTCTCATATTTTAAGCAGATGATAAATATTAAAGTAGAATTACAAATTACTCTGAAGCCACAAGTAAATATTCACACAAATTCTGCATGAAGTCAGAACCCAATGAAACATTTGTGAAGTTTAATTTTAGGCCAAAAACACATAAAACTGAAGTCATGACAGGTGCTGTAACTAAACCGTCCAGGGGATGGCAGTGTGGCACAGTCAACTGCAACCACTTTAAAAGTAAACAGGATAAGTTTTTAGGTTTTGCAAGACTTAGTAACTTCTTTATTCATTTGTTTTATGACATGTTCTGCAGTTTTAAGAACACACACACACACACACACATATATATATATATATTAGTTTTCCTCCTCTGGTATTATTTTCCTTCTCTATGAGGAAAATGAGAGCAGCAGTGAGTTCACAGCAGAATGTGAATCCTATTGATTAGACGTTAAATGATTCAGTCAGTTTTAAAAGCATTTACAGTAACACGGTGAAATGTCAGCGAGGATGTTGACAACTTTTAAAGTAACTCTACCTCCAGAAGAATCAGCTCTGTGACGAGACACTTCAGCAGTTTTCCTCACATCAATCTGGAAAAAGACAGCTGGGTATTAGTACTTGTAGGCATGAAGACAGAAACAGCTACACCAGTCTGATATCTGTTCCCATGTCCTTGATCTTCACCCAGATGATTGACCTCTGGCCGACCTTGCCCAGGTAGTTCTGAAATCCACCTAACTGTGTGCCACATTTGGTCCAAATTGGGTTGAAAATAAAATTCCTTGAGCTTTTACCCACTGGGTCAACCTTCACTGACATACCAAAGTTTGTATAAATCAACAAAAGGACCTGGTTCAAGTAGACCAACAGATAGACAGGCAGGCAGACATGACCTTGTCCATAATGATTTACACATAGTAAATCTGACCACACTGTGTAATTTTGTTACATACGACTACTTTTATATGTGTGCCATGTTTGGGTAGATTAGATTATAGAACTTTATTGATCCTTTGGGAAGACTCCCCTCAGGGAAAATGAGGTTCCAGCAGCATTGTATGGTAGCACACAGGGTAAGAAGCACACAGATAATCAAAAGTGAAATTAAAAACAATTTGCAAATATAACTATAAATACCAGAAATACTGCTTGCTACTGGTTTACTGCCTACCACTGTTCCTCTCCTTCCTGTCCCCTGTCTTCCTGTTACTCCTCCTCCCCCCGAGTGAGGAGTTGTACAGTCTGATGACCTGAGGGACAAAACGGTTTTCAGTCTGTTGGTCCTGTACTTGGAGAGGAGCAGTCTATGGCTGAAGACACTCCTCTGGTTGCTGATGATGGGTGCAGAGGGTGACTGGCATCGTCCATAATGGTGCTAAAAAAGTTAAAAACTAAATTTGACTGTTGACCCCAATGATTGACCTTTGGCAAATTTGATCTTGCTGGGAAATTCTGGAACCCATCTCCATATGTGTACCATGTTTGGGACAAATCTGAGTGGAAGACATACATTTTGACCTTTGACCCCCAATGATTGACCTTTTGTAAATTTGATGTCTCCTGGGCAATTCCAGAACCCAACTACATGTGTGTGCCATCTTTTGTGGACATCAAAGTGTGGAAAAGATAACTCCAAATTTTGACCCAGTGACCTTGACCTTTGCTCAAACTAAGTCTTTCAATGTAATTCCAGGCTTGACCTGTATCCACATACCAAGTTTGTTGGAAATAGGACACACACACACAAAAGAGTAGTAATGGAGCAAACAGACGGGCTAAGACTTTTCTCACATTATAGTATGATGCAGCTGCAGGTTGCAGTTCCCACTCCAACTGCAGGGGCAGTACTGACACCGCCACAGCAGTAAAACAATGTGAGATATACATAGATGTTCAAAGAAGAAAATAATCTGCTGCACCAACAATAAAATGAAAATGGCAGAGAGAGTGAGACCATGAAAGAAAATGTGAGACCATGAAAGAAAATGCTGTTGGCATAGCAACAGTTCATTAATGTGTTAAGAAGTAGAATAAATTTAATACTTCAGACTTATGCAAACAACATTTCACTCACTCACATACACAAACACACTATCTTGTGCATATTGATATTATGGTATTACAAATATTTCAGAATTAGGCCCCACAAAAAAACAACAACAACAAAACATTAGTTTATCATCCTCGCCCGCATGCCAAATTCGACCTGCATCAGTTTTTTTTTTTTTTTTTTTTTTGGCAAATTTCACTGACGGCAGTCCAGCTGATGCAAGTAAGCCTTGGTCGAAGGCCCCGAATTTGCTGTTTGTCATCACTGACACCTGCACAGTCAGTGGCTGTCTCACTCAACACACAAAATGCATGTTTATCACGCTACTAGTGTGCAGTACACTGACTGTATTCAACATGGAACAAGATTTATTTTAAAATAGCTGATATTTTCAGTTCCTCACTCGGTATGCAGATGCTGTATGTGTCGTTTTTCAGGTTTTAAATGATGTTGTATGTACCTGTTCCAAAGAAGAAGAAAGAAACACCTGCCCTCATCACTTTTTTTCTGTCAAGGATGATAAAATAATGTTTTTTTGTTTGTTTTTTTTAAATGGGACCGACGTGGATCATATTGTAATTTTTCTTGGTCTGTGTTCCGGTGTCAATAATTCTGACACCAAAAGCGTGCAGCGCCCTTCCAGAAACAGTGGTCAGATACAGGAGTGCAACAAAATTAGTGTTTGCACTGGTTTACATACTACGATGAACGAGGAGACTGGTGAGGGAAGCCACCAAGATGACCACAACATCTCTGGATGCGTCACAAGCTTCAGTGGCTGTGACTGGAGAGACTGTGTAGAAAACAGCTTTTGTCTATTGCTTCATCAACCACAGAAAGACTGTTAAAAAGAAGAGCAGCCAGAGGAGTTTGTCACAGTGCATGTGGAAGGTGCAGGTGGGCCAGTGGACATCCACCTCCTCCATCCGAGCCGCTGTAAAAAGGTCAAACCGGCAGTTTGGCAGCCGTGTTGAGGTGTGCTGGAGGAGAAAATGTATGCTGCGTTTAATAAGACGAGGCACAATACAAGATCTCTCTCTCTCTCACACACATGCACGGAATTCTGGGTCCTGCTGTTCTTCACGTAGGGATGAGCTTATTGTCCGGTGGACTACGAGTGGATTTATACCGGAGAGGTCAAAGGTCAAATGAAACATCAAAGCGTTGTCTATCTGTCCCACCTGTTAGACATCAAAGAGAAACCAGGCGCGCTGCTCGCAGCAACTGGCATTTAAAACAATTAAGTTTGCTGTCAAGTCCCTGTGATGAATTATCCGGAAGCTTTACTCGCCGTAATTCTAAATCTTCCCAACAAGTGCCTTTGTTGTAGAGAAATTAATGAAAACAAGATTGTCTTTCATAGGAGCTGATCTAACAGCGCGACAGCCAGCTGCTCTTCTTTGGGAATAAAAAACAGTCAGCATTAAACACAGCTCCGAGAAAATACTTTTTTTTTTCCGTCTTCCTACCACTCGTGTGGAAAACAAATCAGGCGGCGAGCGCACCGGCCATCTGTTTTGTTATTTGATATGTGTGAATACATGCTGTAATGACTTTGTTTGTGAATCGCTCTGCGCGGCGGAACACACGAGAGCTCTCGAAGTGCTGGAGTGTTCAAAGCTAATCATATAATTGGACACAATAGTCGATGACAAATGGAGACGCTCGCAGCCAGCCAGCTGGGGAAGTGAATATGTAATCATTGTAAAATCATATCGTTTTTGCATATTTGAAGAAGGCTTAATAGAGTTTCCATGTCAGCACGCCATCGAGTGATGATCAGAGGCGCCGGAGCCGCTTTCCTTTTTCGAATCTGGCTTTTGTGGGCGCTGTGCATCTTTAACATCCTTCAAAGAGTTCCGGAACCATTTAGGTCGGATTTGTTATGAATAGATGGATGCATGGATGGATGGATGGATGGAGGACAAATGACCAGGATGGAGTCGTGATTGGTGTCTTGCTCCATGGCTTTGAGACTTGGATGCAAACCAGTGACATAAGACGATGCCTTGATGTCTGGTACTATAGTTGGTGTCTCCGAGGGATTCTTGGATCCCACTGGAGTGACTTTGTGTCAAACAAATGGTTACATAAGGAGACTCTGATGAGGAGCGTCACTTGCATTGTGAAGGAGTGTCAGCGGTGACATTTTGGCCAGCAGTTGGAGATGACCAAGGGAACGTCCACGCTGGAAACCAGGTGATAACCTGGCTGTGGCAAACACAGATGGCTGCTTTCAAGACATGGGGATGGACCGGTTGTCTGAGTGGTTGCCACCCAGCACCAAAGGCAGTTCAAGTGGTCTGGTGGATGTGGCACCAGCATGATTCTAGACCTGAACAACTTATAATTTGATTTAATCAGTCATTCCAAAACTTAAGAATGCCTCAACCTGCTTTGAAATTTGAAAATCGCGTGTGGCCCACCCAAAAGTTTAGTTTCAGTTTTGACTGGCACAAGATGAAAATGTTATGTTAAATTAGGTCAAACAAATAAAGAACAAATACGTTGGCCATCAGGGCAAGGGACACAATTATAAGATGATTTTTGGCTGCAAGCCCATCTTATTGCTGTACATTTGAGCAGCTTTTGTCACCCTCTAGTGGGCGATACAAGCATTTCAGGGCTTCTGGTGCATTCCTACTTGAAGTCCAATATATAATTTATAAATTTCAAAAACGCATGATTTCGGCATGCAGAGCTTTGACCTCCCAGTATGAATGTGTAAATATTTTGATTTTGAGAGTTTTAGTTGTGGAGTTTTAAGACATGAAAGTTTGTCTGACAAGCACAAATTAAAATGTGAATAATATAATTTAAAGCCCAATGCTTTGGTTTATTTATTTATTTTTAATATTCATAAAACCCTTTTTGTGAAATCTCAAGTTTCATTATGAAGATTTTTAATGACCTCTCATGGACCACCTGCAGCACCTTCATGAACAACCAGAAGGCCACAACACACACTTTTGAAATTGCTGGATTAAACACACATCAGTCCAAAATACAGCATATGCAAAATATACAACGGAAAACACCAAACTAACAGTCGAGAAAACTTAACACAAATGGAAACGATATAACATGAGGGTGGAGCTTATGAAAGGTGGTACCATGGAGTGGAGAATGTGGCAAAAGCACATACTACATGACTCAACATCTTTATTTCAATCTTTAAATTGATTAAATCAGTCATTCCCAAACTTAAAAATGACATGGCCTACTATATATATACAACCCCAATTCCAATGAAGTTGGGACGTTGTATAAAGTGTAAATAAAAACAGAATACAATGATTTGCAAATCCTCTTCAACCTATATTCAATTGAATACACCACAAAGACAAGATATTTAATGTTCAAACTGATAAACTTTATTGTTTTTGTGCAAATATTTGCTCATTTTGAAATGGATATCTGCAACATGTTTCAAAAAAGCTGGGACAGTGGTATGTTTACCACTGTGTTACATCACCTTTCCTTCTAACAATAAGCATTTGGGAACTGAGGACACAAACTGTTGAAGCTTTGTAGGTGGAATTCTTTCCCATTCTTGCTTGATGTTCGACTTCAGTTGTTCAACAGTCCGGGGTCTCCATTGTCGTATTTTGCGCTTCATAATGCGCCACACATTTTCAATGGTCGACAGGTCTGGACTGCAGGCAGGCCAGCCTAGTACCCGCACTCTTATACTGCAAAGCCACGCTGTTGTAGCATGTGCAGAATGTGTCTTACAATCCATCCAGAAGGTGTTCACAGCGCTTCACTTTTTCCACATTTTCTTATGTTACGGGCTTATTCCAAAATGGGGTAAATCAATTTTTTTTTTCCTCAAAATTCTACTCACAACACCCCATAATAACATGAAATTTGTGAAATTTTTGCAAATTTATTAAAAACAAACAAACAGGCTCACTGTCCTGCTGAAACATGAACCATCACCCCAGTCTGAGGTCAAGAGCACTCTGGAGCAGGTTTTCATCCAGGATGTGTCTGTACATTGCTGCATTCATCTTTCACTCAATCCTGACTAGTCTCCCACTTCTTCTTGCTGAAAAACATCCCCAGAGCATGATGCTGCCACCACCATGTATCACTGTAGGGATGATGCCAAATGTGACACCTGGCATTCACACCAAAGAGTTCAATCTTTGTTTCATCAGACCAGAGAATTTTGTTTCTCATAGTCTTTCAGGTGTCTTTTGTCAAACTCCAGTTGGGCTGTCATGTGCCTTTTACTAAGTGGCTTCCGTCTGGTCACTCTACCACACAGTCTTGATTGGTGGATTGCTGCAGAGATGGTTGTCCTTCTGGAAGGTTCTAGTCTCTCCACAGAGGAATGCTGGAGCTCTGACAGAGTGACCATTGGGTTCTTGGTCACCTCCCTAAGGCCTTCTCCCCTGATCGCTCAGTTTAGATGGGCAGCCAGCTCGAGGATGAATCCTGGTGGATCTGAACTTCATCCATTTACAGATGATTGAGGTCACTGTGCTCACTGGGACCTTTAGAGCAGCAGAAATTTTTCTGTACCCTTCCCCAGATTTGTGCATCGAGACAATTCCTTGGACTTCATGCTTGGTTTGTGCTCTGACATGCACTGTCAACTTTGGGACCTTATATGTAGGCAGGTGTGTGTCTTTCCAAATCATGTCCAATCAACTGAATTTAACCCAGGTGGACTCCAATTAAGCTGTAGAAACATCCCAAGGATTATCAGTGGAAACAGGATGCACCTGAGCTCAATTTTGAGCTTCATGCCAAAGTCTGTGAATACTTATGTACATGTGATTTCTATTTTTCATAAATTTGCATAAATCTAAAAATAACAGCTTTTTTCACATTGTCATTATGGAGTATTGTCTAGAATTTTTAGGAAAATAAATAAATTTCATCCATTCTGGAATAACGCTGTAAAATAACAAAATGTGGATAAAGTGAAGCGCTGTGAATACTTTCCAGATGCACCGTATGAACGACCTCTTTTGGCCCACCTGTAGTACCTTCATGGACAACCAGGGGGTTGCTGCCCACACTTTGGCAATCACTGGATTAAACACACATTATTCAGAAATATACCCAGAACAGAAAACTGCAAACACAAAACCAACATTCCAGAAAAACTAAGGCAAATAGAGAAGGTACAGAATGAGGGCGGAGCTTATGGAAAAGGCATCTTATTTTACAGACTGACCACCAAGTTTTCTGATAATGGGTTTCTCATTAATGCCGCAAACAAACCCACCGCACCACTTGTTCAACACCAACACACTTGGCTTTGCAGAGCTGTTCTCACCATGTTTTCTCTTCATATTGTTCCTATTTCAGCCACATGAAAGAGAGCCTGTAATATTACATATATAGCGTTTACATCCAGGCTTTACTGTACAGCGTTGGCGGCGAGCAGCTGCCTGCATTTACATTGTTTTGCGTTTCTCTCAGGGCACTTTAATACGTGCAAACTCTCCCCTGGTAAACTTTACAATAGGATGTTGAAGGATACTCCTGTGCTGCCACAGGAAATGAGAGGCACATGTGCACGGATCCAGCGGCTCCCCCCTGTGACGCTCACTTTAAGGGCTGCACAATGAGACTAATGGATTCCTTTTGCCGGTGGATCTGGGTTAAGTACATGAGCTGTTGTTCTTATCTGTGTGGTAGTTGTACAGTAAACTGCGTGAGGTATTTCTTTGGACACATATTTATCCAGGACGACTGTGCGGAGGAAATCTTTCCCCTTGGCGACTACAGCTGGGCCCATTGTTGTCTTTTGTCTCCATTAAAAGAAGATAATCTACTGTAAGAGTCTGAAATGCTACTAAACGGACTCCAATTGACCTCGCAGTTAGCAGAGAAGAGTAAAAATGCTGCAAAACATATGGCCTTGATTACAGCTGTGGGTCTATTTTAGCCGATTGTTCTGTTGCTGATTCACACACAGCCAGCCGCCATTAGCGCATATAAATAATGTAAAGGCCCTTAAACGCCCCCAACGCTCTCACTCAGCTAAAGTGCCTGCATGGAAACCTTGGCCTCCTCATGTCAGGTTCTCCTTAAATTTACCATCAATTTCTATTCAATTTCAATTTACTTTTATTTATATAGCACCAAATCACAACAGAGTTGCCTCAAAGCGCTTCACACAAGTAAGGTCTAACCTTACTAACCCCCAGAGCAACAGTGGTAAGGAAAAACTCCGTCTGAGGAAGAAACCTCAAGCAGACCAGCCTCAAAGGGGTGACCCTCTGCCTGGGCCATGCTACAGACATAAATTACAGAACAATTCACAGAAACAATTCACAAAATGAATATACAGGAAATGCTGTTGGTGCACAGGACAGGAGGGTCTCCAGCACAAATACAACTCCCATCAGAATCAGGCAACAGAAAGACAAAAAATACTGTATAATTTGCCAGCATTAAACAACAAGAAAAACAGGAAATACTAAGGTGATCGCCGGCCACTAGCCTGAAGCTTCACTAAAAGACCCAGAATTTAGGTAAAGTTAACGTTAACGTTAGGTTTAACTAACCGTACCCCACTCCTACATTTTTGTCACTAATATAATAATATTACATAAAGAAAAAAAATGGTCTTCGTGACCATCGAAGGCCAGTTTTACTGCATTTATTCTGTTATCTAATATTTATTATGCTGCTCTGCACTGTGTTTTTGTGGATGAGTAGTTTTATGCATTTATTGACCTATTATGTTATGTTTTGAGGACAAATGTAACACAAACACAATTTAATTTATTTTTTTATTTACATATGGAAAGTGCATAAGAAATGACAAATAAAGGAAATCTTGAATCTGGGTCTGATCCACCCCATGTGAGGCAGAAGTTGCTGGATTTCTGAGCATTTTTTTTTTTTATGAGCCCATCATAGCCCCCCCAAAAAAAGTGAGAAATTCAAGAGAAATTTCCAAACAAAGTTCCCTCATGAACTGCACTGTGCAGCTCAAAGCTTGTTTTGTTCCATATTTTCATCCTGGCTCGTGATGGAAAACTGTGATGGATGGAATTCACATGAAATCCAAGTGATTTTGGGACCTACATACAAAGGATTGTTTGTAAGAGTGCGTCATTTTGCACGGCAGTACTCTGGGTGTTCCAGCTCCCTTGCTTTGCACATCCATGCAACTGAACTGTTCTTCTTCCACATTTTTTATTGGGCTTGTTAGGGACTTCTTGTGCTCGCCAGGATTCCTAATGTGGATCTGGGAGAACAAGAGGGTCATTCCATCTCTGTATGTCTCAAAATAGTCACAGTGCTGGGATTCCTCTGGTTCCTGGTCTCCAGCAGAGACTTGAGCAGAGATGTGGGACCGAATCACAGGATGAATATGTTGTCTGGTATTACTTGGCGCTACATTTATCCGAGTCCTGATTCACGGTGCTCTGAGCAGTGACAGATATGTCAGCTCATGCGCTCATTTCAGCCAAAGTGCATCTAAAGACGCACTGTTTCTTTCTCTTTTTGCACTGTTTCTTTCTCTTTTTGCTCTGTATGCACCACTCTGCATTTAATCATTAGTGATCGATCTCTGCTCCCCTCCACAGTATTTTTCCTGGTTCTCTCCCTCAGCCCCAACCAGTCCCAGCAGAGGACTGCCCCTCCCTGAGCCTGGTTCTGCTGGAGGTTTCTTCCTGTTAAAAGGGAGTTTTTCCTTCCCACTGTCGCCAAGTGCTTGCTCACAGGGGGTCATTTTGACCGTTGGGGTTTTACATAATTATTGTATGGCCTTGCCTTACAATATAAAGCGCCTTGGGGCAACTGTTTGTTGTGATTTGGCGCTATATAAAAAAAATTGATTGATTGATTGATTGAAAGACAGCTGATGGACAAATTTAATGTAAAAGCCAGGTACAGGTAGGAGATTGTGTCAGAAAGAAAGAAAAGACAGAGAGAGGGAGGAAAAGAGTGAAAGAAAAGAGTGATGTTGACTAAATGAAGCTGTTGGCTTCCTCTGTGTGCGCGTCACGTTCCCTCTGCTGGAGCTCAATTACACGATTGATACTCAGAGAGGAAACTTCATCATGTCATACAGATGTCTTCACTGGGAGAAAGACGGAGAGGCTTGTTGTCATTTAACGTGACACGGTCTGCGATCGCTCGGAACAAAGCTAATTACAAACAGTTGGACAGAAGATTTAGCTGCACTCAAATCACAACACAGTAACAATTAAAAAAAAGTGAAATTCCTGAAGGAAAGGAGCTTTTACAATTTATTTAAAAAATGAAAATCAAAATCCTTGCAAACAGAACTAAAGTGCATTTTTAAAAAATATTTTTTGACTCCTCAGTCATCTTCTCATGTATGCAGACAAGCTAACTTTGCAATGCTCTGCGTGTGCATGTGCATGTACGCTCACACACCAGGGATATGGTCTCAACTGACCAAGTCCTCTACAGTCTTGCAGTTTGTCCAAGACAGCACCTCTAAATGAGACACATGACAACATGACTCAGGACTCGATCCCACCGAATAATAAGCCATGAATATTGAGCCACGTACGGGTGTGTCAGCGGTTATTTGAAGAATGATCTATGTTTTAAGCTACCACATATCCGCAACTAAGGCACCTGTATGTGTCTCTAACTACCTCACATGTGCCTGTCATTTGAGCCCCGTCCAGTCTCAAGTGGCTCGTGTCGCTGCATATGATCCGTGTAGCGCCATGTTAACGCGACGTTGGTGCATGTTTGGCATGGGTTTGGTCCAAACCTAGCATCCTGATTATCCAAAACGGTGTCAAAGAAAGTCCCTCTGTAACACAGCTGTGCCATGAGATTTCCTCTCTCCCACTGAGTCTTGGCGATTAAATTATGCCGTCAGCGACAAAGAAATAAAATAATGTTAAAATTAGTCCGTTTTCTTCCTGTGTCAAGCAGACGGTAACACTCACTGTAACGCCCAAAGTGAACCTGAAATACACTACCCACAATGCTCCCTGCATTGACCGGCCAAACACATTGTGCGCTTAATGATGACGTCGTCAGCAAGCAACAGCCACAAACACACAACAGACAGACTAAAATGTTTGACTTTAGGGTTCACCAACGTTTTTGACCGTTAAATTTTGCTCACTTTACCAGCAAAAAAATGTTAGCGGACTGAAAGTTATCGGAACTAAATTTATCGGAAGATAATTGGTCCGCTGATGGTTTTAAAAGTTACCCGAAAAGCTAATCGGCAAGCAAAAACATTAGCTTCAATAATTATCGGTTATCAGATTAGCTGAACTGTGCCCACCACTGCCGCAGCGCTTCCTCTTGCTGGATTTATTTCTTCCGCGGCTTAACAGGCATTTTGACACCGTGATCCAATTTTTAACTTTGTGTTTGTCCATTAATATCTGCAAAATTGCTCTCTGCAGATGCGCGTTCTATGTTCTTGTACAGTCAGCTCTGATCTCCTTCTTGCTGGCTTCGTTTCTTCCGCGGCTTTAAACGCACATTTGACACCGTGATGCAACTTTTAACTTTGTGTTTGGGCGTTTTTGCAAATTTATTAAAAATAAAAAAACTAAGAAATCACATGTACATAAGTATTCACAGTTGTTGCCATGAAGCTCAAAACTGAGCTCAGGTGCATCCTGTTTAAATTCAGTTGATTGGACATGATTTGGAAAGACACACACCTGTCTACATATAAGGTCCCACAGTTGACAGCATGAAGTCAAAAGAATTGTCTGTAGACCTCCCAGACTGGATTGTCTTAAGACACAAATCTGGGGAACATTTCTGCTGCTTTGAAGGTCCCAATGAGCACACTGGCCTCCATCATCCATAAATGGATGAAGTTTGGATCAATCAGGACTCTTCCTAGAGCTGGCCACCCCTCTAAACTGAGCAATCGAGGTAGAAGGGTCTTAGTCAGGGAGGCGACCAAGAAGAACATTCCAGAAGGACAAACATCTCTGCAGCAATCCACCAATTAGACCTGTATGGTAGAGTGGCCAGACGGAAGCCAGTACTTAGTAAAAGGTACACAGCAGCCGACCTGGAGTTTACCAAAAGTCAACTGAAGGACTCTCAGTCCATGAGAAACAAAATTCTCTGGTCTGATGAGACAAAGATTGAACACTGATGTGAATGCCAGGTGTCATGTTTGGAGGAACCAGGCACCATCTCTACAGTGAAGCATGGTGGCAGCAGCATCATGCTGTGGGGATGTTTTTCAGCAACAGAAACTGGGAGACTAGTCAGGGTTAAGGGAATGTAGCAATGTACAGAGACATCCTGGATAAAAGCCTGCTCCTGACCTCAGACTGGGGCGACAGTTCATCTTTCAGCAGGACAATGACCCTAAGCACACAACCAAGCTATCAAAGGAGTGTCTTCAGGACAACTCTGTGAATGTCCTTGAATGTCCCAGCCAGAGCCCAGACCTGAATCTGATTGAACATCTCTGGAGAGATCTGAAAATGGCTGTGCACAGACACTCCACAGCCAACCTGATGGAGCTTGAGAGGTGCTGCAAAGAGGAATGAAAACTGCCCAACGATAGGTGCACCAAGCTTGTGGCATCATATTCAAAAAGACTTGATGCTGTAATTGCTGCAAAAGGTGCATCAACAAATTATTGAGCAAAGGGTGTGAATACTTAAGTACATGTGATTTCTTAGTTTTCATGTTGTCATTCATTATGTGGTGTTGGGAGTCGAATTTTGAGGGAAAAAAATAATTTATTCCATTTTGGAATAAGGCTGCTACATAGCAAAATGTGGAAAAAGTGAAGTGCTGGGAACACTTTCCAGATGCACCGTCCCTAAGGGGGATTTTCACACACCTACAGGCTAATTTCCACTAACAGAGTTTACTGTGCTTCAACACTTCCAGTGCAACAGCGAGTTTAAGCTCCGCAGAAAGTTTACTCTTTTTACAGAATCTTTTTTAGATCGTTCAAGAGTAAAGTTTCAAGATATGTACCACTTAACTGAGACACTCTCCCACAGCCCGCTCCAAACTGGACTAAGGATACATTTTAGGGTAAGTGCACCCATTAAGCCCATCAAAATCTAAGTTTCGCTATTTACATATTGACATAATTTGTAAGTGACATCATTTGTTAAAGAGATAACATTTACGTCTCATTTGAATATGTAACAATAAGTTGATCTACAATTCAAAAGGCGAAATGTTCGGGATAAAGTCAAAAGTGGAATGGGTTTAATTGGTACAATTTAAGCCCATGTGTGTTCCAAATAAGCCCATTTATCACTTATGGATCAAATAAATGTGTTTAATGCAATAATTAATGCATAAAAATATAATTAACACAATATATTTTATAAATGACTGACATTTTTTAAAAATCTCCTTTGAACAAGATCATCATTTGAACAAATGACATGTATGACAAACAGTGCAAACACAGAAGCATGTGCTCGCTGTAGTTTGAATGCATTTTGATGGGATGTACCATTTAAGCACCACCTGTAAAAAAAAAAGTTAATTTATGAAATTATTCAGCTCCACAGAACAATTTATGATGCATTTACCCCTTTGAAAAGTGACCAAATTACATGTATTTGTATCGGTGATGTTTTCAAAGGGCAGAAATGGCCACCAGAGGGCGCTCGGTGTAAACTCCGCCGCAGCCCATTAGAAGTGGTGGGCACAGCTAACCAAAAAGTTAGCTTCGATAACAGCTAATCAGCTAACTGAAAAGTTATCTTTTATGAAGCTATGATAAACCACCCAAGAAATTATCGGAAGCTACAGCTAACCGATAACTTTCAGTATTGTCTCCGGTACACTTGCAACTACTAACAAGCTGATTTTGAGTTTTAACACCATTGTCGCTTCTGGTAGCGTTAAAGGCAACCGACCACAATCCCAAACAATGAGTAAGCATTTCTTTCTTTGTGTGCCTTTCCCACTGCTGGAAGCTCATGTTTACTACATAGCTTGCAGCAGTGAAGCAGCTGAGAGGAGCAGTGAAGCTCAACTCTATACGCACACAAAAAATGCGTCATTATTCCTTAACAGAATATAGCAGTGTCGCCGTAAGGCAGAGGTCTTGGAAAATGAAGCAGTTTTGACTTATGGTTTTGTTTTTATAAATCAAATTAATAATGGACAGAATAACTCCATAATGTCAATTCTGTCATTTGTACAAAGTTAAAATACAACATATATCTTTAAATTTTAAATGCACCAATTCTGAAGTTTTGTAACAAACACAGATGCCAAAAGGATTATGGGTAAAATGTGCCCCCGCTAACACTGATTGGTTGAATCATTCGTTTTATGTAAAAACCAACACGTTAATGTGAGGTGTGTGTTGGTGTTTACATATAAATGTGCTTTTGTAAAATATGTCTTTATTTGCAAAAAGCATTTGCAAAAGTCAAGTTGTGATTAGACAACCGTCTGATATAAGCGGGGTAAAAATAAATAGAACACTGCCATCTACTAGTGCCCAGAAGCTCAGCACTTAGGGCGAATACTGCCATGAACACTACTGGCCAGGAGATAGCAGTAGAGACACTGAAAACCTGCTAAAACAAATATTCCAAATAAATAATCTGTCTGTGTCTGCTATGTTTAAGATGCGTGGAATTTAATGAATGCAAACTGAATTTCAGACATCTTATATATATTACTCTTGAGCAAAGAGGACAAACAGTGTTTGACAAATGCAAAACATTAAAGAGCAAACAGGAAGCAATTGCAGCTCACAATGATTCCAATTGAAAATAATGGAAAAGCAACCGGAGCTGCTTCTGGCATTTTTACATAAAACAAACACAATAACAATGTCTATAAAGCCAGAGAATATATTCACGAGAATTTTAGGCACAATAGGATTTAATGCTGTTGTCCGTGTGGAGCCTGATCAGAGCATCGCAAATGCATTTCTCCTGTCATGAATGTACTGAGACCCATAATGCAAGGGACACAGTATGTCCACACTAAAACCTTCAAAATTAGTGCATTACTTTAAAACTAAAACATATCCAATATTTTCACTTTATAAAACTTCAGAAGTGATGTTAATTTAAATAACTTGTCTGAAATTAGTTTGGTTGACATTTTAACCATAAGTTAAAACTGTATGCCTCTGGATGACTTTGGTATACTGCCAGTGAACTAGTATGGGTTGAAAGAAATTATTTACTTTTTCTTTTCTGAGAACAGTTCTCCTTTGTCTGCAGAGGATAGAGCAGATTCTCCTGAAACTAGCTCTCCTCTGCTTGCAGAGGATAGAACTGCCCATCTCCTACACTGATGTCAGACTTTATAAATGTTAGCGGTCTAAAAATTATGGGACCAAAATTTATCTGAAGATAATTAGACTGCTGATGGTTTTCAAAATTATCTGAAACGCTAATCCGATAATGAAAACATTAGCTTCAATAATTAGCGGTTAGTGGAACTGTGCCCACCACTGCCCATTAGCATGTGCTCACTGTAGTTTGAATGCCTTTTGATGGGATGTACCCTTTAAGCCCACCTATATAAAAAAAAAGTTAATTTATGAAATTAATCAGCGCCACAGAACAATTTATGATGCATTTATCTACATATCAATATTAAATGAATAACAAAATGCTTAATATTTGCAGCTGACAACCTTACTTCTTGTGGCAGAGTAGCATTAACAGGGCTAGGTGTGTTAGCATGAGATCAGCTATGTTTGCCAACTCATGAACTCATCTTTCCATTTGAAGGGAAATCGTATAATCTGGCAAAATACTATTTATCTATAAGTCTAAATTAGTACATTTGCCTCTTATTTGATATAATGTTAATGTACTTGCCAAAGATGTGGCTGAAATTTGCTGAAAATGAATGACATCTGACAGGTCCCAAAACACCAAAGTTTTTGGGTATCTTCTAGTCAGGGGTCCCGAGACTGTATACTTTGGGGTGGGGCTAACTCAACAATGGAAAATGTGATTTTTATGCAATAAAAAATGTCATGGAAGTAACAAACCATTTGACTGGATAAAGTAATGGATGTCAAAATATATATTTTCATTTTCTTGTAAACTGACATCAAAGTTGAAAGTGGGGTTAAAGGGTACATGGGCTTAATGGATACACTTACCCTATTTTTAAGCACTTCATCTACAACTGTAAAGGTTAGTAGTTAGCCAGCTTAGCATCAGCTCAGATATAAACACTGTTAATGTTATAATGTGTGTGCAGTGTCCCGTTTCCCTGAATAAACAATCCATAGTACAGTATAAGTGTTTCTACAGTACATACACATCTCTGTGTTTGCTGTATTAACAGTTTGTTTGTTTTGTTGTTGTTTTAAATCAGCATCCATCATCATTTAAAGGGAGGTTAAAACAACAACAACAACAAAAAAAAAACCCAGCAAATTAATCAATAACTGGTTTATAAAATAATTTGTGTATGAGCCAAGAGACAAATAAAAATGGACTTTGGGCTATTAGATTTTTTACAAACTTGATGTTGACTTCTTACAACGAAGCATGATGACACTATTCCACTCATGGCTGCTTGTTAATATCATTCCCAGGGGATTCATACAGAGCCAGTTCAGGATGTGGCTGTGAGGACACCAAAGCCTTCAGCAAGCAGTGTCTGCAAGCCAACACTCCATCAAACACCCACAGGTGATGATACCATGAAACTAACTAAGAAACAAGAGAAGAATTTCCATAACTGTTCAACAACAATTACATTATCTATAATATAGATTATCTGTGGTACCATATGGTAAATCTCTTTTAAGAAGGCAATTCTTAAAAAAAAAAGAAAAAAAAATCAAATGAAAAATCTCTCAAAATTGGCATTAGTAAGTGGCAAATATAATTTTCATCAATTTGTGACAAGTCCAGGTTCCCTGATTGGTGAAGAAAATGCAATAACCTTAAATGACCCCTTAGCTGTTTAGAGCAATGTATTCTATTTTATTTTTGTATTTTCATTTTCCATATCTTCCCAACATTTAAAGTCACAAATTCTCAAATGTGTTTAAAAAAAAAAGTTCATATTAGTGTAGAATTCTGAAATAAAAGAATTACAAAATGATTTTAACCTGGGGCAAAAAAAAAAAAAAAATCATTCTGGTATTCAATTGATAAAAGTAAAAAAAGAAAAAACAAGAAAGAAAAAAGTGAATTCTGAAATAAAAATAATTATAAAATGACTTCAATCTGGGGCAAAAGAGAATTCTGAGTTAAAAGTAACTATATAGTTATTTTGCCCCAGATTTTTTATCTTCACTTTAATGTCATTAAAGTAAAGATAAAGTGACAAGTTCTGTACATTAATATATTTCCCTATATAGGATGAGGCAAGGACTTCATTTCTTTCTGGAAACAGCCATAATTAACTGAACAGGTAAGTTTATGATTCTCTCTGTGAGTATAATTGTATGTGTGGGAAATTCCATAACAGTATGAACAATGTGCAATAATAATAGATCAGTGTAATAATAGATGACGTTTTAATGAAAACAGCACTGAAATGGTGCCCCAGCAATAATTATTAGGGCCCGAGTAGGCAACGTCCTACGAGGACCCTATTGTAATTGCGCTGTTTATTATTATTATTATTATTATTATTCTCACTCTTGAAATCGAAATGTCAGCCTCTTCCCATGCTCAAAAACTCACCAAACTTTCCAAAGTTGTCCGGCCGGATCTGAAATTCGATATTTTGGGGCATCGCACATGGTTGCAGAAAAATCGCAAAATAGCGCCCCCTAGAAATTTTCAAAAACCCCTCCGCATTGGGCTTTTTTCATAGTAGCCTCACGAAATTTGGTACACATATTTACCATGCCAGGACGCACGAAAAAGTGTCTTACTGTCATGGTGAAATATCGACAGGAAGTCGGCCATTTTGATTTTAAGTTTCGATTTTGAGCTAATTTTTGCCATTTTTGGCCATTTCCACTACTTACATTTGAACGAACTCGTCCTAGGGATTTCACCCGATCATCTTCAAATTTGGTCAAAATCATCACAACACAATGGTGATCAAAAGTTATCAAAAGATTCTAATTAAGTCAAGAGGCGTGCCTGCTAGTGGTCGCCAAACTTTGGCGAGCTTTTCGGAGCACGCCATTTCACTTCGAACGGCTGTCACGCCCACATACTTCATCGTAGATCCTTCAAACTTGCTGGACATGATGAGGGCTCCGCCCTGAACGTCTACATATCTTAAGTTCCCACCTGCGCCATAGCGCCCCCCGGTGGTGGCGGGAAATGTTCTATTTTTACTTTAAGCGGTCCTGATGTCACATACTTAACCCAAACAACTTCATTCCACTTCTAAAACATGCAGAACAAATTGGTGAACGTATGCAATGAATGCCGTGAAGTTACGAGTAACGGCGTCCGTGTGGCGGCATGCCGAATATTGCCCATTCGCCATGAAATTACGTTCTTCTTTTTGACGGCTTTAATTTTGTCATATCATCATGAAAATTGATACACAGGTCGAGCACGACAAACTCTTACAATTCATAGGGGCGTCGCCAATGGGCGGGGCAAAATGCCTCAATAGCGCCCCCTTGAAACTTTCAAAAACCCCTCCCCATAGGTGTTTTTTTTGGAGTAGGGAGATGAAAATTGGTACACATTTCCAATAGAGGATTTTCATCAATTTCCCTGGTGGAAGTCACTGAGGTAGTCAAACAACTCCGTAGTGGCAAAGGCCCAAGGGTTGATGAGATCCTTCCAGAAATGATGAAGGCTCTGGGTGTGGAGGGACTGTCTTGGATGAGACATCTCTTCAACATTGCGTTGAGGTCTGGGACAGTGCCTAAGGAGTGGCAAACTGGGTGGTGGTCCCACTACTCATCCTACCTGGTAAAGTCTACTCCAGGGTGCTGGAAAGGGGGGTTCGGCCGATAGTTGAACCTTTGATTGAAGAGGAACAATGTGGGTTCCGTCTTGGTTGTGGAACAACCGACCAGCTCTTTACTCTCACAAGGATCCTGGAGGTGGCCTGGGAGTATGCCCACCCAGTCTACATGTGTTTTGTGGATTTGGAGAAGGTGTATGATCGGGTACCCCGGGAGATACTGTGGGAGGTGCTGCGGGAGTATATGGAGTGAGGGGGGGGTCCCTTCTCAGGGCCATCCAATCTCTGTAATCGCAAAGTGAGAGCTGTGTTCGGTTGCTCGGCAGTACGTTGGACTCATTTCTGGTGGAGGTTGGCCTCCACCAGGGCTGCACCATGTCACCAATCCTGTCTGTGATATTCATGGACAGGATATCGAGGTGCAGTCGTGGAGAGGAGGGTTTCCTCTTTGGTGGGCTCAGGGTCTCATCACTGCTTTTTGCAGATGATGTGGACCTTTTGCAGGACCAAAGGCTGTGTGCAGCTCTCTGTTTTCAGGCGAGCCCTCCTTAATTAAAAAAAATAAATAAATGAAAATGCATGCTGTTAATAAATATATAATTGACAAAACAGTTGACAGAAGATTGACCTGGAGGCGGCCGTGCTCGGCGGATTGAGATTTTAACAATTCTGATGAGTGAATTAATTTAAAACAATAACTTGTAAACATAATACTCTTTCAGTGAGCCATTCAGCTCCATCACAGTAAACATTTTTTACAACCCAGACAGCTCTATAAAGCGCTTTAGGCATCATTGGGCACAACCGTCATTAGTCAGTGCCTGAGTGTAGATCTGAATAAAACCACCGCGTTGGTGATGCTGCACAGACACCAGCCCGTATCTTCTGTGGGGTTTTTTTCCCCACCAAACACAGCTCAGTGAACACACTCCACAACAATAGCCATGTTTTGCTTTAATTTGATTAGGTTTTGTCTCAGCCAATGCCAAGTCCTGTTTTGCCTCAAGAACATATCTCTTAATCACGTTCCATCCAGGCTGCGTCTTTCATCTAAATCTCACAGCCGTGGCTCACACCCAACTTTATTTCCCTGAAAGGTAGAAAAAAACAAAACAAAAACGCATGCCCAACAAGGGGGAATACAATGACAAAAGCCGAGCTCTCATCTCTGTCACATAAAGTGACGTTTTGCATGTGTGGGTGCGTGTATGGGTGCGCGTGCTCCTGTCTGCAGGGCTCAGATCCACGTTGTTTGGTTTGCTTCTCCATTAAGAGAGCTGTAAAAGGAGAGGGAACAGATGGCTGCTGGCCCGCTCTGTCCTGCATCCTCTCACAACTGCCACACTTCCCGTGCGTCCATTAATCTTCTCTCGCTACTCCTGCAGCACAACTTTATTAAAACAACTCAGGAGAGAGAGAACAACAAGCTCGCGTAGCTGTCAGGAGCAAAAGACAGAACCATTCGTCCACAGAAGAACGGCCTCGGATTTCTTACGCGGCATCTGTATAACAGCTCCGGTGGAATCCGGTTGGCTTTGAAGCGGTTTTGCTGTGCTGCAGACACAATAAATGCTCATTATAACGCAGCTGGAGCTGCTGCTGGGGCAAGAGTTCGCAGACGTACTTTGTCAAGTTTAAACATGTGAGGCTGGTGCTTCCTGCCCAGGACACATGCCACTGTTTCTTCCTGTTATAGGAGCATGTAGGAAATGCAGTGTAATTGTGTCAAAAGGTTTTACTCAGCCATGAGGACTGGAATACCATCCCCATGGTGCCAGACTGGCATTCGGTGTCAGGATGTAATGTGCACAGCGACAGCCTCACATTGTTTATTTTTTTGTTTCATGGTAGTGTCACGAAAAGGCACATTTTCATGATGCAGTCAAGTTTCAGGCACTATTTTTAACCCCAACTATAACCCCAGCATCCCGTATGGGTGTGAGACTTGGACGCTAACCAGTGAGATAAGGTGTTGAACGGATGAGAAGAATGTGATGACTCTGGTCCATAAGCAGTCATGTGATGTGATATGTTAAAACAGGACTGGACAATGACACTCCATTCAAATGTTTGATTAAAATGTCCTTATTTGTCATTACAGCATTCTACTGAACGAGTCAAGCTTTAAAAACACATCCAGATTGGACAGCAAAAGCAGTAACAAGAAAACAACAGTAAGGAGCAATATATGATTGTACTTAAAAACTGAATTACATCAATAATAATCACCTTAACCTGACAATGTAAAAACTGTTAATTTTCTACTGTTAATTAAAATGAACTTTCTGTGTTTGTTCATTAACATGTGCTTCAGACTGAAGAAGGCAAAGACATGGACAAACGTCATATGCCTGCAATCAAATCTGGAAGAGGACAACAACCCAACATGCAAAACAACAGGTTTGGATCCAAGTCTGACTGGACATGTTTCTTTTCTACAACATTGATATTAGACAGTTTTTAAGACCTGAATCAAATGTATCTCAGATAAACAGAACATTTGCAAAATCAATATGTAAACTAGAAGCACTCAGAGAGTGCAAACCTCCGCCAAGGCCATAGGGTCACTGACCCTAAAGAGATTCCCTCCTTGGCACAGTGATCTATTTCTTTTTGTCTCTTTCTCTAAAATTGTATATAATAACCATTAGATTATTAATATATAAACAAAAATAAATTTAAGAAATATTACAATTTCAAAACAAATGCACCCGAATGTGATGACAGCTGCAACTGCTTAATGCTAACTTTTAACATTGAAAATGCCCTAGACATGCTAATGCGTTAGCATCGTGATCACCACTAAAATTTAATCACTTGTTCCTCTTGTCATTTCCAACCACTCCACAAAATTTCATCAAAATCTGTTCAAAACTTTTTGAGTTATCCTGCTGACAGACAGACAAACAAACAAACAAACAAACGTGACCGAAAACATAACCTCCTTGGCGGAGGTAAAAAAAAATGTTGTGATGCACCTTGAACATGTTTGATTAAAATGTGCTCATTTGTCATTACAGGCCGATGGCAATGCAGAGCCAGAACAAACCACTGGGACCCTGTTATACTAAAGGAGAGCAACAGAAGTGGGAGGAGGAAAAACGAAGCCTTGCGAAAAAAGTGAGGACTGCTGCAGTTACACTGAAATATGTTTCTATTAATAAGAAACATTAGAAATTATGTTATTTGTACATATTTAAATCATGCAAATCCAGTTTTCCCCCAGTGTCTCTTAAATTATTATCTTCTGATTTGTGGACTTGAACATGTTGTTTTTTTTCCTTTTCAGATGGAGTGTGCCACTAAAGTCACTGACACAGGACCAACTAAGGCCTACCCCCACCTATCCAAATTCAAGAAGGTTGGTATTGATTTCATGTTTAAAAATCTGATTCAGGACCAGCACATGCTCCCAGACCTGACCTGTATTTATGAAACTGTCAGATTTCTAATCTGTTAAAATTGTCTTTCTGTGTCTGTTCATTATTTTCTTCAGACTCATGAAGAACTTGAGAAGAACATCAAGACAGAGGAGAAAATCCATAAAGGCCACCTGGATGCCATTAATTCTGGAAGAGGTCACTATGCCGACACAAAAGAGAACAGGTTAGTCTGACTTTGGGTTTGGATCCAAGTCTGTCTGGACATGTTTCTTTCCTTCAACATTTTCAAAAACTGAACCAAATGTATCTCAGATAAACAGAACGTTTGCAGAATTAATATGAAGAAAAAAAAAACAGCACCAAGGAACTGCAGGTTTTGGCACTTTGGTGTTGGCTTCATTTTGTTAGCAGCAGATGTTTGGGTTTGAATGTGACGCAACATGAACGTTTGATTAAAATGTGCTCATTTGTCATTACAGGCCGATGATAATGCACAACCAGAACAAACCTCTGGGCCCATGTTACACTAAAGGAGAGCAACAGAAGTGGGAGGAGGAAAAACGAAGCCTTGCAAAAAAAGTGAGGAATATTGCAGTTACACTCAAACATGTATTTTTAAATCATACAAAGTCAGAAGAGTTTCCCACAGTGTCTCTTAAATTATTATTATCTTCTGATTTGTGGACTTGAACATGTTTTTTTCCTTTTCAGATGGAGTGTGCCACTAAAGTCACTGACACAGGACCAACTAAGGCCTACCCCCATATATCCAAATTCAAGAAGGTTGGT
Source organism: Thalassophryne amazonica (assembly GCF_902500255.1). Lineage (NCBI taxonomy): Eukaryota > Metazoa > Chordata > Actinopteri > Batrachoidiformes > Batrachoididae > Thalassophryne > Thalassophryne amazonica. The sequence goes on from NC_047116.1 coordinate 13,236,706, forward strand.
ATTGATTTCATGTTTAAAAAAAAAAAAAATCTGATTCAGGACCAGCACATGCTCCCAGACCTGACCTGTATTTATGAAACTGTCAGATTTCTAATCTGTTAAAATTGTCTTTCTGTGCTTGTTCATTATTTTCTTTAGACTCATGAAGAACTTGAGAAGAAGATCAAGACAGAGGAGAAAATCCATAAAGGCCATCTGGATGCCATTCATTCTGGAAGAGGTCATTATGCCGACACAAAAGAGAACAGGTTAGTCTGACTTTGGGCTTGGATCCAAGTCTGTCTGGACATGTCACCAAGTGGCCAGTCTAGGAACTGCAGGTTTTGGCACTTTGGTGTTGGCTTCATTTTGTTAGCAGCAGATGTTTGGGTTTGAATGTGATGCACCATGAACATGTTTGATTAAAATGTGCTCATTTGTCATTACAGGCCGATGATAATGCACAACCAGAACAAACCTCTGGGCCCATGTTACACTAAAGGAGAGCAACAGAAGTGGGAGGAGGAAAAACGAAGCCTTGCGAAAAAAGTGAGGACTGTTGCAGTTACACTCAAACATGTATATTTAAATCATATAAAGTCAGAAGAGTCTTAAAATGAGAAGTTTGACAAACACTGTAAAATAATGTTTCATATAAATGTTTAAAATGTGCTTGTTTGTCATTACAGTTCAACAGAGGAGCAGGAAGAAAATAAAAAGGAGAAGGGTAGCAGAGATTGTGCCCTATATGTCCCTTCATCGTACAGCTAAAAAGCTCTTCAAATAAAGACAATACACTGAAAAGAATTGTCATTTACTTGAGTTTGCATGGTGAAAACACTAACAATGTGATGCATCTAATTTGGCATCAATAGTGTTCACTCACTGTATCATCACCTGTCTTCCAAAGTGCACACATGAATGTGTCTGTGGAATAGCTGTAAACAGAACAAAATGCTGAAGAGAGAGAGAAAAAAAGGTATTCCACCCAAAATCTTGTTGCATGTGCACATGTAGTTCTCTGAGTGCTTGGAGATTTGTGTCGTAGGCACAAAAAGGCAGGACACAAATGCAGGACTCACTCAGAGGCATGGTGTGAGGATAAAGGGCTTAATTCAAAAATAGGTGGTCAGTAAACAAAAAGGTAGGCAAAAATCAACAGCGGTATCCAAAACACAAGACAGGTCAAAAAACAGGCAAAAAGGCCTATGATATTACATATATAGCTTTATATTATATATTACATCCAGGCTTTACTGTACAGCGTTGGCGGCGAGCAGCTGCCTGCATTTACATTGTTTTGCGTTTCTCTCAGGGCGCTTTAATATGTGCAAACTCTCCCCTGGTAAACTTTACAATAGGATGTTGAAGGATAATCCTGTGCTGCCGCAGGAAATGAGAGGCACATGTGCACGGATCCAGTGGCTCCCCCCATGAAGTGCACTTTATGCTGCACAATGAGACTAATGGATTCCTTTTGCCGGTGGATCTGGGTTAAGTACATGAGCTGTTGTTCTTATCTGTGTGGTAGTTGTACAGTAAACTGCGTGAGGTATTTCTTTGGACACATATTTATCCAGGACGACTGTGCGGAGGAAATCTTTCCCCTTGGCGACTGCAGCTGGGCCCATTGTTGTCTTTTGTCTCCATTAAAAGAAGATAATCTACTGTAAGAGTCTGAAATGCTACTAAACGGACTCCAATTGACCTCGCAGTTAGCAGAGAAGAGTAAAAATGCTGCAAAACGTATGGCCTTGATTACAGCTGTGAGTCTATTTTAGCCGATTGTTCTGTTGCTGATTCACACACAGCCAGCCGCCATTAGCGCATATAAATAATGTAAAGGCCCTTAAACGCCCCGAACTCTCTCACTCAGCTAAAGTGCCTGCATGGAAACCTTGGCCTCCTCATGTCAGGTTCTCCTTAAATTTAATGTATGACGTATTTTAGGTACATTCAGGTCTGGTCAGAAGATGCAAACTGGTGCCACGTCGTGCTGCATCCACAACACCACAGAACCACCTTGGATCCTGGATGGCAACATCTGCCTAGGTGGTTGCCATCCAGGATTTAAGGTGATAACCATCTATCTGTGGAGCGTGGGCATCTCCTTGGCCTTCTCCAGTTGCTGGGGTCCTCAATACTGATGTGCCACATGACCAACATCAGAATAATGAAGAAAAGAAACGTGTCAAGACAGACAACATGCCATACAAAAGGACATAGTCCGTCAACCAGAAGTCAGAGGGTGCATCCAGGTGGTCTTGTGGATGTCCAGTAGGTAGAACAGGGAACACCCTGTTCCACCTTTTCCAGACCCTTCCTTGAGGGGGGGGGGGGGGGGGGGGGGGGGGGGGGCAGTGCTCTCCCTGAGTAGGGCTGATCCATTATCAGAGTGGCTGCTGAACCCTACCCTTGCCCCAGATGAGAATAAGACGACAATCCTGCCCTGGCTGCCTGAGTGCAGGTCTGTGACGAGCAGCTCCCAGTGCCATCTTATACCTGCCACCATGGCCACTCGCCTATCGCCCCAGAGCTTTGGAAGAACAGAAGGAGGAGAATGGGGACATTGAATCCTGGGTGAAGTATACGAGATCTGTCCATAAAGTATCGTACCTTTTTATTTTTTTTTTTAAGCTATATGGATTTTATTCATATGTTTTCACGTCAGACATGCTTGAACCCTCGTGCGCATGCGTGAGTTTTTCCACGCCTGTCGGTGACGTCATTCGCCTGTGAGCACGCCTTGTGGAAGGAGTGGTCCCGCCCCGTCGTCGGATTTTCATTGTCTGGAAATGGCGGAATGATTTGGGGTTTTTTTCCATCAGAATTTTTTCAGAAACTCTTAGAGACTGGCACCTGGAAACCATTCGAAAAATTTATCTGGCTTTCGGTGAAAATTTTACGGGCTTCACAGAGAATAAGGTCTGTTAGTACAGCTTTAAGGACCCCTTTAAGGACGCTCGGCACACCGCGCTCCAAGCTGCGACGACGCGGCACAAACCACTGGACCATTTCTAAACAGATGGCTCTGTGGATACGAGACTGTCGTGTGCTCTTTCTCTGGTTATCACAAGAGCTGGACATCAACCATTTTCTGGCAGATTTCACTTTTAACAAGAGATTTTGTCGTGGAAAGCCGCATGGAGGCTTTGTGCGTCATGACCGATTTGCTGTTCGAGCGAGACAAAGAACGCCTCCATTTCGGCGTGCCAGAGGACAAGTTCGGACATGCCCAGCTCTCCACAAGTTCTCTTATAACTCACTCGACTGGTAAGCATTGAAAGCCGAGATAGGCATGTCCAAACTCGTCCTCTGACACGCCGAAATGGAGGTGTTCCTTTGTCTCGCTTTCAAAGCGAATCGGTCGTGACGCGCGAAGCCTAAGATCTCTCTCTTCGAAGTCCCTGTTAGTAAATGATATAATAATTGATCAACATATTGATTTATTCTGTCTTACAGAAACCTGGTTACAGCAGGATGAATATGTTAGTTTAAATGAGTCAACACCCCCGAGTCACACTAACTGCCAGAATGCTCGTAGCACGGGCCGAGGCGAAGGATTAGCAGCAATCTTCCACTCCAGCTTATTAATTAATCAAAAACCCAGACAGAGCTTTAATTCATTTGAAAGCTTGTCTCTTAGTCTTGTCCATCCAAATTGGAAGTCCCAAAAACCAGTTTTATTTGTTGTTATCTATCGTCCACCTGGTCATTACTGTGAGTTTCTCTGTGAATTTTCGGACCTTTTGTCTGATTTAGTGCTTAGCTCAGATAAGATAATTATAGTGGGCGATTTCAACATCCACACAGATGCTGAGAATGACAGCCTCAACACTGCATTTAATCTATTGTTAGACTCGACTGGCTTTGCTCAAAATGTAAATGAGTCCACCCATCACTTTAATCATATCTTAGAACTTGTTCTGACTTATGGTATGGAAATTGAAGACTTAACAGTATTCCCTGAAAACCCCCTTCTGTCTGATCATTTCTTAATAACATTTACTCTGATGGAATAAGTTTCATTACAGTAGAAGTCTTTCAGAAAGCGTTGTAACTAGGTTTAAGGATATGATTTATTCTTTATGTTCTCCAATGCCATATACCAACACAGGGCAAAGTAGCTACCTAAACTCTGTGAGTGAGATAGATTATCTCGTCAATAGTTTTATAGCCGCATTGAGGACAACTTTGGATGTTGTAGCTCCTCTGAAAAAGACAGCCTTAAAGCAGAAGTGCCTGACTCCGTGGTATAACTCACAAACTCGCAGCTTAAAGCAGATAACCCGTAAGTTGGAGAGGAAATGGCATCTCACTAATTTAGAAGATCTTCACTTAGCCTGGAAAAAGAGTCTGTTGCTCTATAAAAAAGCCCTCCGTAAAGCTAGGACATCTTACTACTCATCACTAATTGAAGAAAATAAGAACAACCCCAGGTTTCTTTTCAGCACTGTAGCCAGGCTGACAAAGAGTCAGAGCTCTATTGAGCCGAGTATTCCTTTAACTTTAACTAGTAATGACTTCATGACTTTCTTTGCTAATAAAATTTTAACTATTAGAGAAAAATTACTCATAACCATCCCAAAGACATATCGTTCTCTTTGGCTGCTTTCAGTGATGCCGGTATTTGGTTAGATTCTTTCTCTCCGATTGTTCTGTGTGAGTTATTTTCATTAGTTACTTCCTCCAAACCATCAACATGTCTATAGACCCCATTCCTACCAGGCTGCTCAAGGAAGCCCTACCATTAATTAATGCTTCGATCTTAAATATGATCAAGCTGTCTTTATTAGTTGGCTATGTACCACAGGCTTTTAAGGTGGCAGTAATTAAACCATTACTTAAAAAGCCATCACTTGACCCAGCTATCTTAGCTAATTATAGGCCAATCTCCAACCTTCCTTTTCTCTCAAAAATTCTTGAAAGGGTAGTTGTAAAACAGCTAACTCATCATCTGCAGAGGAATGGTCTATTTGAAGAGTTTCAGTCAGGGTTTAGAATTCATCATAGTACAGAAACAGCATTGGTGAAGGTTACAAATGATCTTCTTATGGCCTCAGACAGTGGACTCATCTCTGTGCTTGTTCTGTTAGACCTCAGTGCTGCTTTTGATACTGTTGACCATAAAATTTTATTACAGAGATTAGAGCATGCCATAGGTATTAAAGGCACTGCGCTGTGGTGGTTTGAATCATATTTATCTAATAGATTACAATTTGTTCATGCAAATGGGGAATCTTCTTCACAGACTAAGGTTAATTATGGAGTTCCACAAGGTTCTGTACTAGGACCAATTTTATTCACTTTATACATGCTTCCCTTAGGCAGTATTATTAGACGGCATTGCTTAAATTTTCATTGTTACGCAGATGATACCCAGCTTTATCTATCCATGAAGCCAGAGGATACACACCAATTAGCTAAACTGCAGGATTGTCTTACAGACATAAAGACATGGATGACCTCTAATTTCCTGCTTTTAAACTCAGATAAAACTGAAGTTATTGTACTTGGCCCCACAAATCTTAGAAACATGGTGTCTAACCAGATCCTTACTCTGGATGGCATTACCCTGACCTCTAGTAATACTGTGAGAAATCTTGTAGTCATTTTTGATCAGGATATGTCATTCAATGCGCATATTAAACAAATATGTAGGACTGCTTTTTTGCATTTGCGCAATATCTCTAAAATTAGAAAGGTCTTGTCTCAGAGTGATGCTGAAAAACTAATTCATGCATTTATTTCCTCTAGGCTGGACTATTGTAATTCATTATTATCAGGTTGTCCTAAAAGTTCCCTGAAAAGCCTTCAGTTAATTCAAAATGCTGCAGCTAGAGTACTGACAGGGACTAGAAGGAGAGAGCATATCTCACCCATATTGGCCTCTCTTCATTGGCTTCCTATTAATTCTAGAATAGAATTTAAAATTCTTCTTCTTACTTATAAGGTTTTGAATAATCAGGTCCCATCTTATCTTAGGGACCTCATAGTACCATATCACCCCAATAGAGTGCTTCGCTCTCAGACTGCGGGCTTACTTGTAGTTCCTAGGGTTTGTAAGAGTAGAATGGGAGGCAGAGCCTTCAGCTTTCAGGCTCCTCTCCTGTGGAACCAGCTCCCAATTCGGATCAGGGAGACAGACACCCTCTCTACTTTTAAGATTAGGCTTAAAACTTTCCTTTTTGCTAAACTTTATAGTTAGGGCTGGATCAGGTGACCCTGAACCATCCCTTAGTTATGCTGCTATAGACTTAGACTGCTGGGGGGTTCCCATGATGCACTGAGTGTTTCTTTCTCTTTTTGCTCTGTATGCACCACTCTGCATTTAATCATTAGTGATTGATCTCTGCTCTCTTCCACAGCATGTCTTTTTCCTGATTCTCTCCCCTCAGCCCCAACCAGTCCCAGCAGAAGACTGTCCCTCCCTGAGCCTGGTTCTGCTGGAGGTTTCTTCCTGTTAAAAGGGAGTTTTTCCTTCCCACTGTCGCCAAGTGCTTGCTCACAGGGGGTCGTTTTGACCGTTGGGGTTTTTCCATAATTATTGTATGGCTTTGCCTTACAATATAAAGTGCCTTGGGGCAACTGTTTGTTGTGATTTGGCGCTATATAAATAAAATTGATTTGATTTGATTTATTCTCTGTGAAGCCCGTAAAATTTTCACCGAAAGCCAGATAAATTTTTTGAATGGTTTCCAGGTGCCAGTCTCTAACAGCTTCTGAAAAAATTCTGATGGAAAAAAAACCCCAAATCATTCCGCCATTTCCAGACAATGAAAATCTGACGAGGGGGCGGGACCACTCCTTCCACAAGGTGTGCTCACAGGCGAATGATGTCACCGACAGTCGTGGAAAAACTCACGCATGCGCACGAGGGTTCAAGCTTGTCTGACATGAAAACATATGAATCAAATCCATATAGTTAAAAAAAAAAATAAAAAGGTACGATACTTTATGGACAGACCTCGTATATGGAGGCCATGGGTTTCCCAAGCACCACGACCCCCTCTCGATCCAAGCCACTGTAGTCAAGAGAGATGTATTGTAGATTGTAGGGGTTTACTCCCTTAGCCTTTGCCTATAGAGGCACAACCTGCAAGGCAGCAGGTGGTTGGATTGGTAAGTGTCAGAGCGTGTCTACATGCCAGTAGGTCACGCACACTGTACCTCTGGGGCCTCCAACCTGCTCCGAGATCCCCCATTGTTTAGCCTGGGGCCACAAGGTACCCAGTTACCATGGGAGGGTCTTGACCTGGAGTCATGTAAAGCCATCAGGAAGGAGCTTACATGCTTGGCCCTTCTTTTCGCTCTAAAGAGCTAGGTCCCTTCTTTTCGCTCCAAAGAGCTAGGCGTCGGCTGCAGCTGGAAGCGAGTAAGACAAGCAGACTACGCCACACTAAACTACAGCACTACAGACTACACAGACTCTGTGCGATGCACTACACCACCCAAAATGAACTGCCAAATGAAATAGTAGACAAGCACATAAAACAGTTACAATCACTTCTGCTTCAAAGCAAATGTAAACAGCTTGTCTGCTAAATGTAAGAGTTCGCCCAAATAAATGCAGCATTTACAATAAGTGGCTTGAAGGCGGAATAAAGTGAATTTCAAAATGGTCTAATAAGACACAAAATGAACAGTCCTTTTTCACACACTTAATGGAGTAACATTACACTAAACTGTGTGTAAAAGTGCTGTGGTTTAATTCAGCCGGTTCGTACTCTGCTCTTCTTTTAACCAGCTGCTCAGGCAGACCAGCTTGTTGACATTCCTCAGTACAATGTGCCCTGCCAAAGAAAAGAGTCTCTCACAGGGAACTGTTGTAGCAGGTGTGGCCAGGTACCTTTGTGCAAACCTTTCGTACCTTTCGTTTGTTCAGGCCCTCTGTGAATGCAGGTTTGAAGTGTGCAATGTAGGCAGGGTCAATATCTGTAATCTTCATTGTGCGCAGAAGATGGCAGAGTGGAGGCAGGACCACAAAGCAGCACACAAATTTCTCTCCCCCCAAGAGCTCAGTGATGTACCTTTAAATGTAAATAAAAGACAAACAGAATAACTATACGAGGGCTGTCCGTAAAGTATAGGTCCTTTTTATTTTTTTCTAAAACTATATGGATTTCATTCATATGTTTTTACGTCAGACATGCTTGAACCCTCGTGCGCATGCGTGAGTTTTTCCACGCCTGTCGGTGACGTCATTCGCCTGTGAGCACTCCTTGTGGGAGGAGTCGTCCAGCCCCTCGTCGGAATCCCTTTGTCTGAGAAGTTGCTGAGAGACTGGCGCTTTGTTTGATCAAAATTTTTTCTAAACCTGTGAGACACATCGAAGTGGACATGGTTCGAAAAATTAAGCTGGTCTTCAGTGAAAATTTTAACAGTTGATGAGAGATTTTGAGGTGATTCTGTCGCTTTAAGGACTTTTCACGGTGCGAGACGTCGCTCAGCGCTCTCAGGCGCCGTCGTCAGCCTATTTCAAGCTAAAACCTCCACATTTCAGGCTTTATTGATCCAGGACGTCGTGAGAGAACAGAGAAGTTTCAGAAGAAGTCGGTTTCAGCATTTTAGCCGGATATTCCACTGTTAAAGGAGATTTTTTTAATGAAAGACGTGCAGGCGGATTGCAGCGTCGGCTCGCACAGGAAAAACACCTCTGTTGGAAGCCTTAAGGACAAGTTGGAACATCTCCAGCTGATAAACAATTTCTCATATACTCACTCCACTGAAAGCCATCAAAAGCCGCCTGGATTTTACAAATGGTTATCAACACGGAGGTGTTTTTCCTGTGCCGCCGCGCCGCGACCCGTCCGCACGTCTTTCATTAAAAAAATCTCCTTTAACAGTGGAATATCCGGATAAAATGCTGAAACCGACTTCTTCTGAAACTTCTCTGTTCTCTCACGACGTCCTGGATCAATAGAGCCTGAAATGTGGAGGTTTTAAGCTTGAAACAGGCTGACGACGGCGCCTGAGAGCGCAGCGCGACGTCTCGCACCGTGAAAAGTCCTTAAAGTGACAGAATCACCTCAAAATCTCTCATCAGCTGTTAAAATTTTCACTGAAAACCATCTTAATTTTTCGAACCATGTCCACTTCGATGTGTCTCACAGGTTTAGAAAAAATTTTGATCAAACAAAGCGCCAGTCTCTCAGCAACTTCTCAGACAAAGGAATTCCGACGAGGGGCTGGACGACTCCTCCCACAAGGAGTGCTCACAGGCGAATGACGTCACCGACAGGCATGGAAAAACTCACGCATGCGCACAAGGGTGCAAGCATGTCTGACGTAAAAACATATGAATGAAATTCATATAGTTTTTGAAAAAAATAAAAAGGACCTATACTTTACGGACAGCCCTCGTATAGACAGCATTTTTCATTAGAAACATCCATTCAGTGGACAGGCTGAAAATTATATTTAACATATAGTAATAATCTGACAACTACATTAGAGAAAATGAACTCAGAGAGAAAATAGAAATCAACTTGCCTGCATGGCTCCAAGCAATGTCTCCAACTTTGCCATCCTGTCATACTGACTTGGGGTTAACACGGTCAAGTTGTGCCTCTGCTGGGCCAGTGTTGCCATCAGAGGTTCTTTGTTGCGTTGGACACACTTTATCATCTCCAGTGCTGAGTTCCAGCGAGTGGGTACATCCTGGACAAGTGACTCCTCGGTCTGCCCATGGTTAGCTCTGCTGTGTTTGCAGGACTGTGTTTAAAATGTCTGACTATTTTACAGCACTTGGCTAAAGCACCGTCAAACCCACTGTTGTGGAGGGACGCTGTGATAACCCGCTGTATCATGTGTGCGACATACGATGGCAGACTCCTTGCTGCTGCCATCGTATTTTGAGCACTATCTGTTCCTATACTGGTAACCTTGTCTGTTACCCCCCACTCCTTAACAACATCAAGAAACTGATGAGCACATGCTTCGGCAAAATGTCTTTCATCTGTTTTCACTGCACCGAGTGCAAATGAGTGCACCCGCCAACTCTCATCAATCAGGTGTGCTGTTACCCCGAGGTAGTTATGGTTGGTTACTGCTGTCCAGTGGTCTCCTGTCAGTGCAATAAACGTAGCTTTGGCCAGCTGCTCCACCTTTGTTGCTGTTGTGAAAGTGTAGGAACACGGACCCACAACAGGGGGCATAAATGAACGGGCAATGGATAAGCCAAAACAGTAACAATTTAATGTTATGACGTGCACAACGGAATACAGACAAAACAGGTTTGGAAAAACAGTCAGTTATACGTTGAGTGACGTGTGGGCAGGCTCGAGGATAGGAGATGTCCGTCCAGAAACGAGCCGGATCCCACACGGCTTCCACCACCAACGGATCTGAAGAACACCGGAGCCGCCAAGTCCTGGGTCCCCAGGTGGCCACCGTCTCCAGCTCTCAGACCTGGTACTGCTGGCAGAGAGAACAGAAACAGTGCAGGTGAGTGTGAGTTCGCACACTCAATAATCCCTCAGTCTGTGTTCCGGAAGGAGGGAGAACCTCCACCTCCCATAACACACTCGTACAGCTCCTGTGAAACCACTTCTCTGGTTGGGGTGTGAGGCGAAGCCGTCGCAATCCACACCAAACGACAATACAGCAGACAAGGACAACGTCACAGGAAAACGGCTGCAAATGAGATCAGACTATTGTTCAGTTTAACTTCAGCAAAGAAATTACCTTTAGGGTAGCTGATTTCTCGGCGGGGAGGTGGAGTTGCAGTCCGGCCTTTATGGTGATGGTGATGAGTAGTGGATGAGTGACAGCTGGTACAGATGATGAGTGACAGCTGTCACTCCCGGTCACTCCGACGCCCTCTTGTGCTTGAAGCCCGCACTTCAAGCAGGGTGCCATCTTGTGGTGGTGGGCCAGCAGTACCTCCTCTTCAGTGGCCCACACAACAGGACCCCCCCCCCCCAACGGGCGCCTCCTGGCGCCCGACCAGGCTTGTCCGGGTGACGGGTGTAGAAGTCGGCCAGGAGGGCCGGGTCCAGGATGAAGCTCCTCTTCACCCAGGAGCGCTCTTCGGGTCCATAACCCTCCCAGTCCACCAGATACTGGAACCCCCGGCCCTTTCGACGGACATCCAGGAGCCGGCGTACTGTCCACGCGGGCTCCCCGTAGATGATCCGGGCAGGAGGCGGCGCCGGTCCAGGGGCACACAGTGGAGAGGTATGGCAGGGCTTGAGTCGTGACACATGAAAGACGGGGTGTATCTGCAGTGAAGCTGAAGCTGACAGCTTCACTGCGGCCGGACTGAGGACTTTGAGGATGGTGAAAGGTCCTATGAACCTGTCCTTTAGCTTCTCGGATTCCACCTGCAGGGGGATATCCTTTGTGGATAACCAAACCTCCTGCCCAGGCTGGTATGCAGGGGCTGGGGAACGCCGGCGGTCTGCATGGGCCTTGGCCCACGTCCAGGCTTTGAGCAGGGCAGAGCGGGCGGTACGCCACACCCGACGGCACCTCCTCAGATGGGCCTGGACCGAGGGCACCCCGACCTCTCTCTCCACTAGCGGGAACAATGGGGGCTGGAACCCCAAACACACCTCAAACGGGGAGAGGCCGGTAGCTGATGATACTTGACTATTGTGAGCGTACTCGATCCAGGCCAGATGGTTGCTCCAGGCCGTCGGATCCGCGGAGGTCACGCAGCGGAGGGCCTGCTCCAAATCCTGGTTTGCCCGCTCTGCCTATCCGTTCGTCTGAGGATGGTACCCGGATGAGAGACTTACGGTGGCCCCAGTTCCCTGCAGAAACTCCTCCAGACTTGAGAGGAGAACTGAGGACCACGATCCGAGACGATGTCCGATGGAATCCCATGCAGCCGCACGACGTGGTTGACCAGGAGGTCTGCAGTCTCCTGTGCCGTCGGGAGCTTCGGGAGAGCCACGAAGTAGGCCGTCTTGGAGAACCAGTCCACTATCGTGAGGATGGTGGTCATGCCCTGGGACGGCAGGAGGCCCGTGACGAAGTCCAGGCCGATGTGAGACCAGGGGCGATGAGGCACGGGCAAAGGCTGGAGGAGGCCTGGGGCCTTATGATGGTCTGCTTTGCAGGTGGTGCAGGCATGGACCTATTCTCGGACGTCGGTTTCCAGAGACGCCCACCAGAAGCGCTGCTGGACCACTGCCATGGTTCTTCGCACACCTGGATGGCAGGAGAGCTTGGAACCATGACAGAAGTCTAGGACTGCAGCCCTGGCCTCTGGTGGGACGTACAACTTGTTCTTCGGACCGGTCCCCGGGTCCGGGTTCCATGTCAGGGCCTCCCGGACGGTCTTCTCCACGTCCCAGGTGAGGGTGGCCATGACAGTGGACTCGGGGATGATGGTTTCTGTTGGGTCTGACAGCTCGGTCTTGACTTCCTCCTCGTGCACCCGGGACAGGGCGTCAGATCGTTGGTTCTTCATCCCGGGGTGATAAGTGATCTGAAAGTCAAAACGCCCGAAGAACAGTGACCAGCAGGCTTGCCTGGGGTTCAGACGCTTGGCGGTCTGAATGTACTCCAGGTTCCGATGGTCCGTGAAAACCGTAAATGGTACCGAAGCTCCCTCCAACAGGTGTCTCCACTCCTCCAGAGCCTCCTTTACCACAAGAAGTTCCCGATTGCCAATGTCATAGTTCCTTTCAGCCGGGGTCAACCTGCGGGAAAAGTAGGCACATGGGTGGAGAACCTTGTTGGACTCCCCGCTCTGGGGTAGCACGGCTCCTATCCCTGAGTCAGAGGCATCCACTTCAACTATAAACTGGCGTTTTGGATCGGGCTGCACCAGAACTGGTGCGGTCGAGAACCGGAATTTCAACTCCCTAAACGCGGCTTCGCACCGATCCGACCAGGTGAAGGGGACTTTGGTGGAGGTCAGGGCCGTCAGGGGGATAACTATCTGACTGTAGCCCTTGATGAACCTCTGGTAAAAATTCGCAAAACCGAGGAACTGTTGCAGTTTCCTACAGTTTGTTGGTTGGGGCCAGTCTCTCACCGCCACAACCTTGACCAGATCAGGGGCGACGGAGGTGGAGGAGATTATGAACCCCAAGAAGGACAAAGATGTGCGGTGGAACTCGCACTTCTCGCCCTTCACAAACAGCCAGTTCTCCAACAACCGCTGCAGGACCTGACGTACATGCTGGACATGAGTCTCAGGATCCGGGGAAAAGATGAGTATATCGTCTAGATATACGAAGACAAACCGATGCAGGAAGTCCCGCAAGATGTCATTAACCAAGGCCTGGAATGTCGCGGGCGCATTGGTGAGGCCGAACAGTATGACCAGGTACTCAAAGTGACCTAACGGGGTGTTAAATGCCGTCTTCCATTCGTCTCCCTTCCGGATCCGAACCAGGTGGTACGCATTCCTAAGATCGAGTTTGGTGAATATTTGGGCTCCATGCAGGGGCGTGAACACCGAATCCAACCGGGGCAACGGGTATCGATTGCGAACCGTTATTCCGTTCAGCCCTCTGTAATCGATGCATGGACAGAGTCCGCCGTCCTTCTTACCCACAAAAAAGAAACCTGCACACATCAGGGAGGTGGAGTTCCGGATCAACCCGGCAGCTAATGAGTCCTGGATGTAGGTCTCCACTGATTCGCGTTCCGGATATGAGAGGTTGTACAGCCTACTGGACGTGTACTCAACGCCCGGGATCAAATCAATGGCGCAATCATACGGTCGGTGCGGGGGAAAAGTAAGTGCCAGATCTTTGCTGAAGACGTCAGCAAGATCATGGTACTCCTCCGGCACCGCCGTCAGATTGGGGGAGACTTTGACCTCCTCATTAGCTGTCACACCAGGCGGAACCGAGGATCCTAAACATTCCCGGTGGCAGGTTTCGCTCCACTGAGCCACAACCCCAGATGGCCAATCAATCCGGGGATTGTGCTTTATCATCCAAGGATAACCCAAAATCACAGGGGAGGTGGACGGTGTTACAAAAAACACAATTTCCTCCCTGTGATTACCAGACACAACCAACGTCACGGGCTGTCTGGTGTGTGATTAGTAGAAGAAGGGTGCCATCTAGTGCCCGTACCTTCAAAGGTGAAGGTAGAACCACTAGAGGGAGCCCGACCTCCCTTGCCCATCTGCTGTCCAGCAGATTCCCTTCCGACCCCGTGTCTACCAGTGCTGGGGCGTGAAGGGTCAGATCCCCACTCGTAACTGGGATGCGTGCTGATTTACGGGGTTTCCTCGCGTGCGTGTTATGGCCCACCCTTAGCCCAGTTTCTAAGGGCGGGCGTTGTCATTTAACCGCTTGGGGCAGTTCCTCTGTAGGTGCTCACTCGAGCCACAGAAAAAACACTCCCCGTGGGCCAGCCTCCATTGTCTGTTATTTGATTTGACTTTGGCCCTGCTTGTGTCCATAGCTTCGTCAGCAGGGGGAGCTGTTGCCACACGGGAGTCTCTGGCTTTGGAGCGTGGGGACGGCAGCACCCTTTCGGACCCGGAAGAGAGAGGGATGGCTCGTGCCCGGCCACGCCCTCCACCCTGCTCCCGACGATGTTCCTCTAATCGGTTATCTAATCATATACCCAGATCAACAAGCCCATCCAAATCTCGCGGTTCGTCCTTAGCGAAGGCAGCGCGGAGCGCAACGTTATTCTAGCCGGACCTCGCAGCCGCAATGCGGAGGTCGACAGCATACTCCGCTGCACTCCGACGCCCCTGTCTCATTGACAGCAGCACGTTCGATGCAGTCTCGCCTCTATTGGGGTGATCAAAAACTTGTTTGAACTCCCTCACAAACCCAGTATATGTCGTTAGAAGCCGTGAATTTTGCTCCCAGAGTGCCATAGCCCAGGCACGTGCCCCTCCTCGAAGCAAATTTATTACATAAGCCACCCGGCTAGCGTCTGATGCATACATGACGGGACGCTGTGAAAAGACGAGTGAGCACTGCATCAAGAAGTCCGTGCACGTCTCGACACAGCCTCCGTACGGCTCCGGAGGGCTTATGTATGCTTCAGGGGACGGTGGGGGGGGGTTCGTTGAACGACCAGCGGAATGTCTGTCTCTGGCACTCGGTCAGCAGGAGGAGGTGCTGCAGCAGCGCCCTGAGCATGCGCTTCCACCTGGGCGGTGAGAGCCTCCATCCTCCGATTGAGAATAATGTTCTGCTCGGTAACTAAGTCCAACCGAGCAGTAAAAGCGGTTAAGATTTGTTGCAGCTCACCTAACATGCCTCCTGCTGGCGCCTGTGCACCTCGCTCTTCCATTGGCTGTTCAAGCGATGATTGACGCCCCTCGGGATCCATGACGCTGGCCGAGAAATCCTGTTGTGAAAGTGTAGGAACACGGACCCACAACAGGGGGCGTAAATGAACGGGCAATGGATAAGCCAAAACAGTAACAATTTAATGTTATGACGTGCACAACGGAATACAGACAAAACAGGTTTGGAAAAACAGTCAATTATACGTTGAGTGACGTGTGGGCAGGCTCGAGGATAGGAGACGTCCTTCCAGAAATGAGCCAGATCCCACACGGCTTCCACCACCAACGGATCTGAAGAACACCGGAGCCGCCAAGTCCTGGGTCCCCAGGTGGCCACCGTCTCCAGCTGTCAGACCTGGTACTGCTGACAGAGAGAACAGAAACAGTGCAGGTGAGTGTGAGTTCGCACACTCAGTAATCCCTCAGTCTGTGTTCCGGAAGGAGGGAGAACCTCCACCTCCAATAACACACTCGTACAGCTCCTGTGAAACCACTTATCTGGTAGGGGTGTGAGGCGAAGCCGTCGCAATCCACACCAAACGCCAATACAGCAGACAAGGACACCGTCACAGGAAAACGGCTGCAAATGAGATCAGACTATTGTTCAGTTTAACTTCAGCAGAGAAATTACCTTTAGGGTAGCTGATTTCTCGGCGGGGAGATGGAGTTGCAGTCCGGCCTTTATGGTAATGGTGATGAGTAGTGGATGAGTGACAGGTGGTACAGATGATGAGTGACAGCTGTCACTCCCGGTCGCTCCGACGCCCTCTCGTATCTGTATGAGATCCTGAAGCCCGTTGTCTTCAACTATGTCTGCAGTCTCTAGCAACCCATTCAGCGATTTCATTATTTATCTTAAGGCCCCCTGACACTTGCACAACTTTGATGCACGCACTTGCACGCCCTGTGTCATGCAGGAGAGGGGCGTCGGCGCGTGCAACTGAGCAAGGATAATTTTGAAATGTTCAAAAGAAAATCTTACTCGCATAAATGTCGTGCAACGTGGTGCGATCTGCTCGCCAACACTACTTACAGCTCGGCAAGTAAAGAAGTGAATAGTGCGAGTGATTGCGTCAGCGCACCGCAATGGAGCGCAGCTCATCTGAAAGTTTATAATGGGGGAGGTGATGGTCTAGTGGTTAAGGTGTTGGGCTTGAGACCAGAAGATCCTTGGTTCAAATCCCAGCCTGAGTGGAAAATCACTAAAGGCCCTTGGGCAAGGCCTTTAATCCTCTATTGCTCCCGGTGTGTAGTGAGCGCCTTGTGTGGCAGCATCCTGACATTGGGGTGAATGCGAGGCATAATTGTAATGTGCTTTGAGTGTCTGATGCAGATGGAAAAGCGCTATATAAATGCAGTCCATTTACCATTTATAATGAGATGTTAAATCTGTCACAAACATACTTTTACAGCTGCACACAAAAAGGAAAGAACATGCAACTGTTTTACCAAGCCATGACAATGTAAACATGACAAATAATTACCATTTTATACGGCTCCAAATGCTTTCTTCCAGCTCGTTCAATGTATTTCCATTAAAAACCCTGAGCAGTCTGGACGTGCAGACGTACAAATTAAATTCAGTGCTGACACTCGAATATTTGAGGAAAGTGGGACCAGAGTCGTCTTTTTTTTTCAAACCGTGCTCAGACTTGGACCCGCACCCTGACGTGCAGCTGTTAAATCAGGCACAAAAGGCTGTGATTTGACATTTTTCTGCTTTCACTCTTTCATATTTTAATCATTTTTGCAGTGTGCACACAGACTACAAATGGATCAGAAAAGTCCCCACATTTACAGCATGAAGTCAGTAAAAGAGCAAAATGTACAGCTTACCTTTGATTTGGAGTTGATGACTGAAAGAAAAGCTTGTTGAGGGTCAAATTAGTCCATAATAAAGCATAATCCAGAGATGGAGAACTTTAAATTTGTCACGCACGTCATTGCATCACATGGAATTACAGCTGTGCAGCTACATAAATCAGGCTATAAATGAATTAAATAAGCCATCATAAATTGTAAATTTATGTAAATTTGATAGCTTTACTATCTTTATATTTATTTTGATAGCACCTGTACGTGGATGTGTTGCTGTATGTGGTTAAATGATAAAAAAAAAAAATGTTGAAAACATAAAAGGTTCATTCAGTAGTTTAGCTCAGTTGGAACCAAAATGGCGCCATGTTCATAGTTGACGCCACCATCTCAATTAAGTTACTCTAACCGTAGACTTCAACAACACCAACTGTATGGACCCATTAATGACAAAGTACTGTAGCCCATACAGTTACAGCAGCATAGGGAGACGCAGAGCACGTGGGGAGCTTTGAACGGGCAGGCGTGTTATTCATGGGTTGAACTGCAGAAATAGGGTTTGGACCCCGTCAATTGCCGGTTGGCTATATTTACAATAGTGACCGTATGAGGGCCCTGTCCCACTGGGGAGAGGATTAATTGAGCATGAATTGAGTATACAAAGTACAGGCGTTCGTTGTCGTCTGGAACAAAAATGGCCAAAAATGACAAATGTCTCAGTATGAATTACGGATATATTAATAATATATAGCGAATATATGATGAACAATCACGGTTGTACAACGCATGTGGTGAGGAAACGGATCAGACGCATTGCGATTATCACGGCAGTATTACGGGTGTATTATGAATGCATCGCGCACGTGTGGCACGTGCACGGCATCTGCACTGCAGTAATAAAAGAAGCGCACTCGCTCCTTTCAGCATCACTATTTACACCAACAATACAGGCTCTGGAGCATTTGCTGGACTTGGACAAGTTGATTGGAGTAAAGAAGTAGTGAACAGGGCAAATGATGATGTCACCGGATCGCATCAGAGTGCAGCTCATCTGAACGATTATAACAAGAAGTTAAATCTGTTATAAACACAGGAATAAATACTGTAACAGCTGCAGACAAGAAGGAAAAAAACGCGCAACTGTTTTATCAAGCCTTGACAATGTAAACAAGTCAAATAATTACCTTTTTAGAAGGCTCAAAATGCTTTCTGTAGCTGGAGCCGTTCGCACGCACATGCGAACGGCCCAGCTGCAGCTTCCTCTGTGATGCAGGAGGCGATTAGAGCCGTTTTTAACAGGCAATGTGCAGAATAAAATGATTAATCCGCTACAAAATAATTATTTTATATAGGCAGCATCTAGCGCAGAGCGCATGGCAAGTGGTAGAACAACGAATGGCGTCCAGCTGTGAACACAGCGCATCTGATTTGCATCCGCCGCAAATCAGATTCAAAGCAGACGTAATAAAAACGCTTTATTCGTGGCCAAGCTTTATGCAGTCTCTACAACTTATTTTAGTTCGTGATGTGGACGTGATGGGCATGCAAAATATTCGTTTTACACACTGTCCCAGACTGCTGCCAAGCTGCAAATTCCTGTCAGTTGTGGATATCAGCAGATGACGGCAAATATACAGCACATAGATTGAGTACGTATTGAGTATGTAAGGCGGATGTCATCCGCAGCCAAAATTTTGTGCAGCTCAAAAATCCTGGTAATGGAAAAACGTGCCTCTGCGGATAATTGCGGACGTGTGCGGGTGTCGGCCGACTCATACAAGCATGTTTCACGCATATTGCAGATGTTTAGTGAATATGAGCCAATTTTGTGCGCAATCCATACGCAAATCCTCCTAAACGCCAGTGGGACAGGGCCCTTACACTTTGACACCTTTGAAACTGAACAAACTCAAAATACAGCATAAATGTGGCTCATATCTGATTTTGTACATTCAAATTCACTGTTTTGTGCATTCATGCAGCAATGCAGCTTCGTCTGCACAGTTACCATGGACTAGGCTAATTCTGTGATCATTTTCATGATCATTTGGCCGTTTAGTGGAAGGACTAATATTGCACTTGGTGCTTGGAGTCTGCAGAGAGACATTAAGAAGGTGCAGGCCGATCGGCTGAAAGATAGCACTAATGTCACCTAATCAGACAGACCATTATGTATTAGCGAAACTACAAAACAGTTTTATCTGACAAGGGCCAGGCCATATTACCCAAATTAATGTTTTGCAAGCGTGAACATGGAAGCGCACAGAGGCGAGGGGAGGGCTGCAGGACGGCGGCCTGCGCTTAGACATTCGGCAGTAATTATTAATTTATGATTGTCTCTGGACTTAATGAAAATGAAAGGCAGGAAAGAGAACAGGGAGGGATAATGTGGCGTGAAATTGAGTTTCATTTGTACAGGGGCCACCTTTTAGCTCTGTGCTTCTAAGGCGGAAATGGAGCCAAGCTCTTTCTCTCTCTCTTTCTGTCTCTCGCTCTTCTTTCTTTCTCCAGAGAATGCAGCCAGTGTCTTTTTTTTTTAAGTCTTTCAGTCAAAGCATGCTCTCATCCTCTTTTCCCTTTATGATATTTGAGCCAACACGCCCTTTAACACCTCCATTACTATCATCAGGCCTTTTGAAAATGACACAAGGCACTTTGATGTCTGATAACTATATATGTCAACAAGTTCCACAGATTGAATCTGCTTCCTTAATGTCAACACGGGAGCGTGGAAAGGTCTCCAATGGGGGGGGAACAAAACTATGATTAATTTGTACTAAAGTACAAGAATGTGTTGATGCTGCACTGAATCAGATCTGCTGTTTTCTTTCTTTTTTGTAAGCGTGTGAGCAGGTGCTTTCACACACGGCAGCTGAAGTGATAATGGTCACACAACAGGAGTGATATTTTCACCCGGGGGCCAGCGTGCAGGCCACATTCCACACAGAGTGAAAATACTGGATACCTTGCACTTCTAGCACCTGACATATTCTCATGAAGCATTTCGTATGATGTCCTACAAAAAGGAGAGTGCAATATTCCGACCTCCTTCCTACCAATTTCCATGCATATGTGCAACACTCATTTTGCATTTAGAAACATGCATTAGGTTGATGGCTAGAATAACAAGTGAGGAGTTTCCAGCTGTTTTTTTTTTCCCAGTTAGAAGACCCACCATAGATACACTCAACAAAAATATAAACGCAACACTTTTGGTTTTGCTCCCATTTTGTATGAGATGAACTCAAAGATCTAAAACTTTTTCCACATACACAATATCATCATTTCCATCAAATATTGTTCACAAACCAGTCTAAATCTGTGATAGTGAGCACTTCTCCTTTGCTGAGATAATCCATCCCACCTCACAGGTGTGCCATATCAAGATGCTGATTAGACACCATGATTAGTGCACAGGTGTGCCTTAGACTGTCCACAATAAAAGGCCACTCTGAAAGGTGCAGTTTTATCACACAGCACAATGCCACAGATGTCGCAAGATTTGAGGGAGCGTGCAATTGGCATGCTGACAGCAGGAATGTCAACCAGAGCTGTTGCTCGTGTATTGAATGTTCATTTCTCTACCATAAGCCGTCTCCAAAGGCGTTTCAGAGAATTTGGCAGTACATCCAACCAGCCTCACAACCGCAGACCACGTGTAACCACACCAGCCCAGGACCTCCACATCCAGCATGTTCACCTCCAAGATCGCCTGAGATCAGCCACTTGGACAGCTGCTGAAACAACCAAAGAATTTCTGCACAAACTGTCAGAAACCGTCTCAGGGAAGCTCATCTGCATGCTCGTCGTCCTCATCGGGGTCTCGACCTGGCTCCAGTTCGTCGTCGTAACCGACTAGAGTGGGCAAATGCTCACATTCGCTGGCGTTTGGCACGTTGGAGAGGTGTTCTCTTCACGGATGATGCGAAGGAGATGTGTTGCACTGCATGAGGCAAATGGTGGTCACACCAGATACTGACTGGTATCCCCCCCCCAATAAAACAAAACTGCACCTTTCAGAGTGGCCTTTTATTGTGGGCAGTCTAAGGCACACCTGTGCACTAATCATGGTGTCTAATCAGCATCTTGATATGGCACACCTGTGAGGTGGGATGGATTATCTCAGCAAAGGAGAAGTGCTCACTATCACAGATTTTGACTGGTTTGTGAACAATATTTGAGAGAAATGGTGATATTGTGTATGTGGAAAAAGTTTTAGATCTTTGAGTTCATCTCATACAAAATGGGAGCAAAACCAAAAGTGTTGCGTTTATATTTTTGTTGAGTATAGATAGATAGATAGATAGATAGATAGATAGATAGATAGATAGATAGATAGATAGGGGGAGTGTCATGTGATCACAGCCTCCCAACTGACGTGGAATATGTACACAATTTTTTTCTTTTTGCAAGTTTTTACAATACAAAACTTGTGTGTCAGATTTTGCAGAGAAAAAAAAACT
Source organism: Thalassophryne amazonica (assembly GCF_902500255.1). Lineage (NCBI taxonomy): Eukaryota > Metazoa > Chordata > Actinopteri > Batrachoidiformes > Batrachoididae > Thalassophryne > Thalassophryne amazonica. The sequence continues at coordinate 13,258,186 of NC_047116.1, forward strand.
GCCCAGGTTAGCAACTGCCCTGCACACATACTATAAAGCAGCAATTTGTCTGAATTATGTTGATTTCTGATTGTTTACTTATGTTTCTGGCATTTTTGCTTGTTTGGTGGTCGTATGAGTAAACGTGGCTGTTGTGAGTTGTCGCGTGTCTTCTGGTAATGACGGTGAATTGGGATAAATATGCTGTTTGTTGGTAATGCTATATCACGTCACACTGTGTTCCACTGTGGGACAATAGCTCAGAACCTCTAGGTGTAAAATGTGTGGCCTGCCATTGTACTATGCCCACTCAGTGACGTGGTTACTAGCAAACGCATTTGATAACACAGTGTTATATTGCTGTGTGTGGATGTGTTTCTGTGAGCATGCATATAATCTTCATGTTGCCACATCTACCACACCACGGAACCGCCCCTGGACCTGGATAGCAACCACTCAGGCAGACAACTTATCTTTCTGCCACACATCTATGATGTTGTCCAGTTAACAGGGGAGGTGATGGTCTCGTGGAAAGCGTTGGGCTTGAGACCAGACGATCTTTGGTTTGAATCCCAGCCTGACTGGAAAATCATCAAGGGTCCTTGGGCAAGGTACTTAATCCCCTAGTTGCTCCCAGTGTGATACACACCCTGATTTGCAACCTGACATCAGGGTGAATGTGAGGCATTATTGTAGAGCACTTTGAGCGTCTGATGCAGATGGAAAAGCGCTATATAAATGCAGTCCATTTACCATTTTTACCAGTTAATGAGGCACCTGCAGTGCAGGATCGTATCACATGCCCAAAATATCATCGTGGCTGTTCCATCACTAGGCAAGTAATACTTAAAACTAGCCAACCCAAAAAAAGGGGGGGGGGGGGGGGGCTCCTTAGCAGAGGGAATAATTCAGTATTCTGGTATCTTTACTTTAAATTAACAGTGATGCTGCATCTTTGTCATGACAAATCAAAGCAGACTCTCTGATTTGAAAGCACTGTCAGCTTCGTAAAATTACTCACAGCCAGACTGTCAAATCGCCAGGGTTGGTTATACTAAGACAATTACATTTTTACAATTGAGAGCGAGGGATAGTTAATTTAGTTTGACCCAGGAGCCCCAACACTCCCCCAGATAGCAGATAGATGAGACGAGTGACCACAGGCGTGAGGGAGTGTGTGTGTAAGCCCGCAGGATTCGTCTTCATTTGGAACCTTTGTCATAAGGAGGGAAGACAGAACACTGCGAGCGCAGCAAAGAAAACACAGGGTCACACAAACACAAACGCGCACTATTAACCTCCCCCCAGCTCATCAACTTTATTTTGCAATCTTCCCTCAGAACCATTAGAATACCCAGAAGAAATGACTTTCCAATTAAAGGGGACCTGGGAGGAGAAAGTCTTTTTATCTGCAGCTCCTGGAGTTCTTTATTCCAATAATTTAAATTGGAATTGATTTTTCAATTTAGCTGCTGACTGCTACGGACACGGAGCGCAGGGCCAAATAGAGTCACGCTCCTGCAATATTTGTCATGACAGCACGCTACATGTAAATTTGCACAGGCCTCCTACAAAGTAATGTTTCCTCCTGTGACAACAATCAGCCAGGACAACAAATTCCAGCCCTGTGCGATTACTGTGTCGGTTAGGGCGAGAGATTCTTCAGCTTCAGTTCTCTTACAGTCTTCAGTCTAAGCTGCAGACTGCTCCAGTGGTTCATTGTGAGACTGCAGCTGTGGCAGCATTAACTGGGAGTGAACCAGTCGTGGTACTCCTTAAAGATGATACAATACAGTTACTGAAACCTTTAACCTGTATGGCCTCTGGATTTTTTTTTTTTTTTTTACATTTAAGTCATAAAAATAATTTTCTTTGGCACCGCTATAATTTTGTTCCTTAGCATTTAAATAAGGGATTTATAATATGATCAAAATTCACACAGTCTGGAAACCATTTACAATTTCTACCCCTGAAGGGGAGAAATTCCAGAGATGAGACGACATGACCTACATTTGGCAGCGACATCATATATCATGTGGGAACCTCAGGTGCTGACTATTCACTGTCTTAAAGTCACTCATCTGTGTCCAGGTATAGTGCACAAGGGATGCTAGGAAGGACACAAAGACTACCAATCAGAGAAAAGAAAGCCAGCATGGTATCAGCGGGCTGCATGCTCGAACAAAATATACCAAGACAGCGGAAAATGTGGAAACAACTTATATCTGTATAAATATGTTTTTCATATATTTTGCAAACATTAGTGAGGAATAAACTTATAAATATAAAAATGCTTTTTTTTTGTAACCAGATAGCACCCCTGAAGTGATTTACAAGACGTCTTACGGATATTAGCGTGCATGCCCCAGAATCGTGCATCAAGCCAAGTCGATCAGGTCACAAGAGAAATCTCAAAACTTAACACACAAAACCTCACTTCCTCCCACAGTCCTCCTGCATGATGGCATAAGAAGGAAAAGAAAATATTCTCTATGGAACCCCCCCCCCAAATAAGTGTGTTTTCTTCATTATATATATAAATTGAGATTATAATGCTTGGATTTCGGTAGAAACTAAATTTCATCAGTTTTGTGAAATTTGAAAGGCCGTACAACTGTAATTTTCTGCACATACAGAAGCCAATCACATAACTCTTCCCATGTCTTTGATTAAATACATTTGCTGAATATACTTTTTGAACATAGAAGCCTAACAAATCATCAGGGGACTCAACCTGGGAAACAAACATAACATAACTCATGTCCAACTGAAGGCTTGGAGTACATCCAAATACTCATGCTAACTAACTATAAAGTAGGAAAAAGTCACTATGTGATCATCAGTACTGTATCTGGATTGTCAGGAGGCATTTTGTGTTATATAACGCCTGAATCAAAGATTTGATTGGTGGTTTGCATGTCACGTGATAAGGATCATTCGTCCCATTTGCCATTGTGTTCCAGTGACAGTGCAATTTTGGTTTCATATGTTTTGTACCATTGCACGGTGCCACCACTGCATCCGTTCACACTAGTGGTAACTGCACTTAGCTAAACAAATATGGCAGGGTTTGTGTCATTAACCGTGCTCATTCTTGTAACACACACACACAAAAATCAAATATGCCGCAAGCCATCTGAGGGCATTTGCAGTATTCGCTGGAATGTCTCTACCTGAAGTACAAGGAAGCACCGTCTGATTAAGAGCTCTACAAATTTCTGTTAGTGGTACGATACCTGGGTGATCTAGTACTTACATACTGCACAAACGGAATACACTGTGCTAGCCCATGATGCAGCTGGACCCTGGCAACCTGAAGAGGAACGAGAATTACCTGTAAAAAATTCAAAGAAGACAGCGGACACACATGAAAACAGTAGTGGTGCCCAAGCGACTGTGGCGGTGTACAAAAATACATTTATTAAACATCCAGCACTTTTTAAAAAACCTACTGTAGACTAGGAAGCTTAGTGGATAAAGTGCTGGCCAAACCATATGTAGACCTGAGTTCAAATTCCTCTCATGATCCCTTTCTGTGTACTTTGGCAAGACACTTATATTTTCCAGAATATAAGTCGCACATGTTAAAAATGCCTTTAGAAGAGGAAAATCTCTCTCTCTCTCTCTCTCTCTATATATATATATATACACGTGGTCTATTAGAAAAGTATCCGACCTTATTATTTTTTTCAAAAAACATATGGATTTGAATCACGTGTGATTACATCAGACATGCTTGAACCCTCGTGGGCATGCGAGAGTTTTTTCACACCTGTCGGTTACGTCATTCGCCTGTGGGCAGTCTTTGAGTGAGGAGTCGCCCACCCTCTCGTCGATTTTTTTCATTGTTTATGAATGGCTCAGAGACTGCTGCTTTGTTTGATCAAAATTTTTTCAAAAACTGTAAGGCACAACTGAGTGGACACCATTCGATAAATTCAGCTGGTTTTCGATAAAAATTTTAACGGCTGATGAGAGATTTTGGTCTGGTAGTGTCGCTTTAAGGACGGTCCACGGCGCCTGACGGCGATCTGCGCTTCGAGGCGGCAGCGTCTCCCCGTTTCAAGTTGAAAACTTCCACATTTCAGGCTCTGTTGATCCAGTAAGTCGTCAGAGAACAGAGAACTTTCAGAAGAAGTCGGCATGAGGAGTTTATTCAGACATTCCATTGTTAACGGACATTTTGTAATAAAAGAACGTGCGGGCAGAGTCACATGTCGGGCCGGACCCGACCGCGGGGGGTCGCGACAGGAAAAACACCTCCGTTGGAAATCTTAACAGACAAGTTGGAACATGCCCAAGCTGTTAAACAATTTCTCAGTTACTCACTTGCTGAAAGCCATCAAAAGCCGCCTGAATTTTACAAATGGTTTTCAACACAGAGGTGTTTTTCCTGTCGCGGCGCACACAGATTTGCAGAGTCGTCACGGAAACGACTCGGCGAATTTGTGCGCACGTCTTTCATTAAAAAATGTCCTTAAACAGTGGAATGTCCGCATAAAGTCCTCATGCCGGCCTCTTCTGAATCTTCTCTGTTCTCTCACGACGTCCTGGATGAATTAAGCCTTAAATTAATCAATCAATCAATTCAATCAATCAATTTTTTATATAGCGCCAAATGACAACAAACAGTTGCCCCAAGGTGCTTTATATTGTAAGGCAAGGCCATACAATAATTATGTAAAACCCCAACGGTCAAAACGACCCCCTGTGAGCAAGCACTTGGCTACAGTGGGAAGGAAAAACTCCCTTTTAACAGGAAGACAGTATTACTAGAGGTCAGGGTAATGCCATCCAGAGTAAGGATCTGGTTAGACACCATGTTTCTAAGATTTGTGGGGCCAAGTACAATAACTTCAGTTTTATCTGAGTTTAAAAGCAGGAAATTAGAGGTCATCCATGTCTTTATGTCTGTAAGACAATCCTGCAGTTTAACTAATTGGTGTGTGTCCTCTGGCTTCATGGATAGATAAAGCTGGGTATCATCTGCGTAACAATGAAAATTTAAGCAATACCGTCTAATAATACTGCCTAAGGGAAGCATGTATAAAGTGAATAAAATTGGTCCTAGCACAGAACCTTGTGGAACTCCATAATTAACTTTAGTCTGTGAAGAAGATTCCCCATTTACATGAACAAATTGTAATCTATTAGACAAATATGATTCAAACCACCGCAGCGCAGTGCCTTTAATACCTATGGCATGCTCTAATCTCTGTAATAAAATTTTATGGTCAACAGTATCAAAAGCAGCACTGAGGTCTAACAGAATAAGCACAGAGATGAGTCCACTGTCTGAGGCCATAAGAAGATCATTTGTAACCTTCACTAATGCTGTTTCTGTACTATGATGAATTCTAAAACCTGACTGAAACTCTTCAAATAGACCATTCCTCTGCAGATGATCAGTTAGCTGTTTTACAACTACCCTTTCAAGAATTTTTGAGAGAAAAGGAAGGTTGGAGATTGGCCTATAATTAGCTAAGATAGCTGGGTCAAGTGATGGCTTTTTAAGTAATGGTTTAATTACTGCCACCTTAAAAGCCTGTGGTACGTAGCCAACTAACAAAGATAGATTGATCATATTTAAGATCGAAGCATTAAATAATGGTAGGGCTTCCTTGAGCAGCCTGGTAGGAATGGGGTCTAATAAACATGTTGATGGTTTGGATGAAGTAACTAATGAAAATAACTCAGACAGAACAATCGGAGAGAAAGAGTCTAACCAAATACCGGCATCACTGAAAGCAGCAAAAGATAACGATATGTCTTTGGGATGGTTATGAGTAATTTTTTCTCTAATAGTTAAAATTTTGTTAGCAAAGAAAGTCATGAAGTCATTACTAGTTAAAGTTAATGGAATACTCAGCTCAATAGAGCTCTGACTCTTTGTCAGCCTGGCTACAGTGCTGAAAAGAAACCTGGGGTTGTTCTTATTTTCTTCAATTAGTGATGAGTAGAAAGATGTCCTAGCTTTACGGAGGGCTTTTTTATAGAGCAACAGACTCTTTTTCCAGGCTAAGTGAAGATCTTCTAAATTAGTGAGACGCCATTTCCTCTCCAACTTACGGGTTATCTGCTTTAAGCTACGAGTTTGTGAGTTATACCACGGAGTCAGACACTTCTGATTTAAAGCTCTCTTTTTCAGAGGAGCTACAGCATCCAAAGTTGTCTTCAATGAGGATGTAAAACTATTGACGAGATACTCTATCTCCCTTACAGAGTTTAGGTAGCTACTCTGCACTGTGTTGGTATATGGCATTAGAGAACATAAAGAAGGAATCATATCCTTAACCTAGTTACAGCGCTTTCTGAAAGACGTCTAGTGTAATGAAACTTATTCCCCACTGCTGGGTAGTCCATCAGAGTAAATGTAAATGTTATTAAGAAATGATCAGACAGAAGGGAGTTTTCAGGGAATACTGTTAAGTCTTCTATTTCCATACCATAAGTCAGAACAAGATCTAAGATATGATTAAAGTGGTGGGTGGACTCATTTACTTTTTGAGCAAAGCCAATAGAGTCTAATAATAGATTAAATGCAGATTAAATTAGAATGTTTTCAGGTCGAAACAGGCTGACGACGGTGCCTGGAAGCGCTGCACGACATCCCGCTCCGTGGGAAGTCCTTACACCGACAGAAACACCCCATAATCTCTCATCAGCCGTTAAACTTTTCACCGAAAACCAGCTTAATTTCTCGAATAGTGTCCACTCGGATATTCCTCACAGGTCCAGAAAAAATTTTGATAAAGCAACGCGCACTGTCTGGAGCAGCGTGTCAAACAAAGGAATTCAGCCGAGAGGGCGGGATCACATCTCACTCAAGGCCTGCCTACAGGGAATTGACGTCACCGACACACGTGAAAAAACTCATGCATGCACACGAGGGTTCAAGCATAATTGGTGTAATCGCACGTCATTCAAATCCATATAGTTAAAAAAAAAATAAAAGGGTCGGTTTATTATCTAATAGACCATATATATATATATATAACTTATTTATTTGGCACACAATTTGTCAATAACAAAGACTGATATACAAAACAATTCCAGTGACATGTGACCAATATATATATATATATATATATATATATATATATATATATATATATATATATACACATACATACATATATACGAGGTCTGTCCATAAAGTATAGGTCCTTTTTATTTTTTTCAAAAACTATATGGATTTCATTCATATGTTTTTACGTCAGACATGCTTGAACCCTCGTGCACATGCGTGAGTTTTTCCACGCCTGTCGGTGACGTCATTCGCCTGTGAGCACTCCTTGTGGGAGGAGTCGTCCAGCCCCTCGTCGGAATTCCTTTGTCTGAGAAGTTGCTGAGAGACTGGCGCTTTGTTTGATCAAAATTTTTTCTAAACCTGTGAGACACATCGAAGTGGACATGGTTCGAAAAATTAAGCTGGTCTTCAGTGAAAATTTTAACAGCTGATGAGAGATTTTGAGGTGATTCTGTCGCTTTAAGGACTTTTCACGGTGCAAGACGTCGTGCAGCGCTCTCAGGCGGCATCATCAGCCTGTTTCAAGCTTAAAACCTCCACATTTCAGGCTTTGTTGATCCAGGACGTCGTGAGAGAACAGAGAAGTTTCAGAAGAAGTCGGTTTCAGCATTTTATCCGGATATTCCACTGTTAAAGGAGATTTTTTTAATGAAAGACGTGCGGGCGGATTGCAGCGTCGGCTCGCAGCCGCCGCGACGCTCCGTCACAGGAAAAACACCTCTGTTGGAAGCCTTGAGGACAAGTTGGAACATCTCCAGTTGATAAACAATTTCTCATATACTCACTCCACTGAAAGCCATCAAAAGCCAACTGGATTTTAACAAATGGTTATCAACACGGAGGTGTTTTTCCTGTGCCGACGCGCGGATAGAGCCTGAAATGTGGAGGTTTTCAGCTTGAAACAGGCTGACGATGGCGCCTGGGACCGCTGCGCGACATCTCGCACCGTGAAAAGTCCTTAAAGCGACAGAATCACCTCAAAATCTCTCATCAGCTGTTAAAATTTTCACTGAAAACCAGCTTAATTTTTCGAACCGTGTCCACTTCGATGTGTCTCACAGGTTTAGAAAAAATTTTGATCAAACAAAGCGCCAGTCTCTCAGCAACTTCTCAGACAAAGGAATTCCGACGAGGGGCTGGACGACTCCTCCCACAAGGAGTGCTCACAGGTGAATGACGTCACCGACAGGCATGGAAAAACTCACGCATGCGCACGAGGGTTCAAGCATGTCTGACATAAAAACATATGAATGAAATCCATATAGTTTTTAAAAAAAATAAAAAGGACCTATACTTTACGGACAGCCCTCGTATATATATACATACATACATACATACATATATATATATATATATATATATATATATATATATACACTCAACAAAAATATAAATGCAACACTTTTGGTTTTGCTCCCATTTTGTATGAGATGCACTCAAAGATCTAAAACTTTTTCCACATACACAATATCACCATTTCCCTCAAATATTGTTCACAAACCAGACTAAATCTGTGATATTGAGCACTTCTCCTTTGCTGAGATAATCCATCCCACCTCACAGGTGTGCCATATCAAGATGCTGATTAGACACCATGATTAGTGCACAGGTGTGCCTTAGACTGGCCACAATAAAAGGCCACTCTGAAAGGTGCAGTTTTATCACACAGCACAATGCCACAGATGTCGCAAGATTTGTGGGAGCGTGCAATTGGCATGCTGACAGCAGGAATTTCAACCAGAGCTGTTGCTCGTGTATTGAATGTTCATTTCTCTACCATAATCCGTCTCCAAAGGCGTTTCAGAGAATTTGGCAGTACATCCAACCAGCCTCACAACCGCAGACCACGTGTAACCACACCAGCCCAGGATCTCCACATCCAGCATGTTCACCTCCAAGATCGTCTGAGACCAGCCACTCGGACAGCTGCTGAAACAATCGGTTTGCATAACCAAAGAATTTCTGCACAAACTGTCAGAAACCGTCTCAGGGAAGCTCATCTGCATGCTTGTCGTCCTCATCGGGGTCTCGACCTGACTCCAGTTCGTCGTTGCAACTTCGCACAGCCATTGAAGAGGAGTGGACCAACATTCCACAGGCCACAATTGACAACCTGATCAAGTCTATGCGAAGGAGATGTGTTGCACTGCATGAGGCAAATGGTGGTCACACCAGATACTGACTGGTATCCCCCCCCAATAAAACGAAACTGCACCTTTCAGAGTGGCCTTTTATTGTGGGCAGTCTAAGGCACAAAGTGCACTAATCATGGTGACTAATTAGCATCTTGATATGGCACACCTGTGAGGTGGGATGGATTATCTCAGCAAAGGAGAAGTGCTCACTATCACAGATTTAGACTGGTTTGTGAACAATATTTGAGGGAAATGGTGATATTGTGTATGTGGAAAAAGTTTTAGATCTTTGAGTTCATCTCATACAAAATGGGAGCAAAACCAAAAGTGTTGCGTTTACATACATACATACACACATATATATATGTATATATATACATATATATATACACACATATATATATATATATATATATATATATATATATATATATATATATATATATATATATATATATATATATATATATATATATATATATATATATATATATATATATGTATATATATATATACCTTATATATATACGTATATATATAAGGTTGGATAGGATTACTTTGAAAGAACACATGTGGATTACATGTATGTATGTACATACATTTGGATTGCTTGTAATTGGATTATATTTCAAAGTAATTCTACCCAACCCGGGCTATACCTTACTGAATTTTCATGACAACAAAAATGTGAGTCCATTTAATTTTATTATAGTCACATCTTTAATTTGTGATTTTTGTGCATGTTGGTCATGTATTTTTATTTTGTATTGGAGTTTGTTTAGTTTTGATTCCTGAGAAATCTCCAAATAAATAGTTATTTTTGTAATTCTTCTTATTCTTATTATTATTATCATCATTATACAGATATGTGATTTTTAAAATTTCTTTATATATATATATATATATATATATACACACACACACATACACTTATTATATTTTCCAGAGTATAAGTCGCACATGTTAAAAATGCCTGATGCCTGTAGGAGAGGAAAAACACACACACAACCTTTTTTTCTCTATTATCAGATCTTTAATTTGTTTTGTTTTTTTTTGTGCATTGTTGGAGTGTACTTTTTATTACTGGCATTTATTAATTTATTAGTTTTTTTTTTATTCTTTTTTTTTAAACAGTCATTATAACTGTTATCATTAATAATGAATGTGACCTTTCTGTGTATAAGTTGCAGGAGCTCCCAAACTACTAAAAAAACAACAACAACAAAAAACACACAACTTATACGCTGGAAAATACGGCAATCTTCACTGTCTCCATTTTAATTCACAGGAAACTCCTGGCAACTTTAGCTGCCAGCAGCATTGCAGATGCTCAAAGTGCTTTAGACTGATGCCTCAGTTTCTCTGTATGTAGTCAGACTAAGACTCTATAGCTGTAGATGCAGGTCCGGCTAGGTCCAACCAGCATGTCACTCTTGACCTGAAGAATGTCATGTCTTCATTTAATGATTCATAACTTGACAGAAAATGGTCATCATGCAGAAACAGAGATAGATGGTCACTCTTGGGAAGTGGGTATGGATCTCATGTCTGCATGGTTGGTTGCTAATAGGGTTAAAGGTGACTCCATTGTGTTTTGGAAGCAGTGATGAGCAGAACCAGCACACACTCTCATACCTGACCTCACCTTAACCCGACCCTGTAAAAACTGTTAATTTTCTAATCTTCTGTTAAAATAGTCTTTCTGTGTCTGTTCATTAACACGTGCTTCAGACTGAAGAAGGCAAAGAGATGGACAAACATCATCTGCCTGCCATCAATGCTGGAAGAGGACAACACCCCAACATACAAAACAACAGGGTAGTGTGACTTTGGGTTTTGATCCAAGTCTGACTGGAAATATCCATCTTCTACTGTACATTGCAACACTGAACATTTTCCAAGAACTGAATCAAGTGCATCATGTTCCAAGTGTAGCACCGTTTCCACTCACCAGAAAGATGCTGGTTTAATTCCTGGATGCTTTGAATACCCTTTGCAGACTGAAAAATGTTCTAGAAGGGCATTCATTTTAATTGCAGGATTCTGGGGTTGTTTGAGGTTTAACAACCAAACAAAAGGATGACCACAAACCCACTGTATTTATGATTTAATAGTGTAGTGTACCACGTCTCCACAGAACACCCTCATCTGAAGACATCTAAAACTGTTTCAATAATAATTCATTTTGAGAATGAGTCGATACACAAGTTGTCTGAAAATTGTCTTTCCATTGAAGCACAATGACTCTAAAGTACCACCTTCGGACAAAGCATATCTTTGCTAATGTTAGCAAAGATGCGAACAGTGTGGGATCATCAAGTCGTGGTCATCAAGCTACACTGGCACAATGCAGCAGACTCACACTCATCAATAAAAACACAACTAAAGGCCCCCTGACACTTGCACAACTTTGATCTGCGCACTTGTACGCACATCGTGGTGACGATCCCACCCGCTGTGTTGTCAGCTGGACGCCGTGCTTTGTTCCACTGGATGTCACGCGCTGTGTGCTGGTGGCTGCATATATAAAATAATTATTATGTAGCGGCTCTAATTGCTTCCTGAATCACAGAGGACCGCCCCAGCCAGAGCTGTTCTCACGTGCAAAGAAAAAAATAAACTATATCCTTAGTCCAGTTTGGAGCAGTGTTTTGGACTGGAGTTCCTGATGTCAGTGGAACTGCCTTTTTTTCTTTTTATACAAATGAAAAAATAACATATTTACAAATACAGATTTATTTGTAAAACCCACCACAAGTTTCAGTAACTGTGTGTTATACTGACCAGACAGCCAACCACTGACGTCAGGAAACTAATGTACACAGCATGTGTGTCTAAACGCTAAAACTTTCAAAATTAGTGCATTACTTTAAATCTAAAACATATAACTGATATTTTCACTTTGTAAAATGACAGACGTGATGGTAATTTCAATAACTTGCCCAGAATGAGTTTGTTTAAAATTATAACCCTAAGTCAAAACTGCCTGCCTGTGCAAGGCTCCAGTGAAATGGTGTGAAGAGAAATTATCTCTTTTTTCCACCTTTCCTCCCTCTTCCCCTCTCTCAGCTCTCCTCTGCCTGCAGAGGACAGAGATCTACCATTCATGGTACCATTCTGTCTGTCTGCTACAAAACATGTAACAGACAGGCACTAAAATCTTTGATTTGAGACTTTACAAAAAGTTTTAACTGTTAAGCTTTATTCACTATACCCACAAAAATATGTTAGCGGTCTAAAAGTTATCGGAACCAAATTTATCGGAAGCTAATTGGTCCGCTGATAGTTTTCAAAGTTATCTGGAAAGCTAATCTGCTAATGAAAATGTCAGCTTCAATAATTAGCAGTTAGCGGATTAGCAGAACTGTGCCCACCACTGGCTTTGGATGCCATCCTGCAGGTGTGGACCAAGTAATCTGGATGCATTCTGACACGGCTGACCACACGTCTTTTCCTCCTGACTTCATCAGATTATGGCAATTTTTGTAGTGTCGGGTTTCTCCACATTCTTGCTATGTGTGACAGGGGCTTTAATCAGAAAGTGTCACTTTGCGCATATTTATTGGAATAGCAAGTAAAAAAAAAAAATTTCAAAACTCAACTACAATTATTATAATTGCTGAGACTGCTCTCATCAGTCTGCTCTGTGTAAGCCTGATGCCATCAGATCACAGACACTAACCACAGTGGGTCCTGGTTAGTTACTTGGATGGCAGACGATGTCTGAAGACCAGAGCTGTGTGTTTCTCCAGATAAAACTGGAGTTGCGTCAGGAAGGGTAACCAGCGTAAAACTCAATCCCAATTACAATCTATACTGGATCTGCTGTGGTGATCATGAAGAAAAGGGAGCAGTTGAAAAGACAACACTGTGGTTGCGCTCATAAAAAGACTTGTATATCAAAACATTTGCTAAATTTGTCATGAGATTTTTCATTAAACATTTGAGTAATTATTTAACTAGCTTTAGCATTTTTGCTTTTTTTTTTTTTTTTAGGACACACTGGAGAGATTATATTTCCCAGAGGGCTTGGGAATGCCTCTGGATCCCAGAGCCTAACACTGCTCAAAATCTACTAAGGCATTCATGCAGAGGAACAAGTACAACGTTCTAGAATCGCCATCTCAGTCCCAAGACCTGAATATTAGTGAAAATCTGTGGTGTGATTTTAAGCAGGCTGTCCGTGCTCAGAAACCAACAAACCTGAGATGTTTTGTAAAGAAGAATGGTCCAAAATACCTTCAACCAGAATCCAGACTCTCACCGGAAGCTGTAGGAAGCATTTAGAGGCTGTTTTCTGCAAAAGGAGGATCTACTAAATACTGATGTATTTTTTTCTGTTGGGGTGCCCAAATTTATGCACCTGCCTAATTTTGTTTAAATAATTATTGCACACTATCTGTAAATACTAGAAACTTCATTTCACTTATATCTGTGTGTTCGTCTGCTATATGATATATTTAACTGAAACTGCTGATCCAGACAACCAATGATTTATAAAGGAAAATTATGGAAATCATGAGGGGTGCCAAAACTAATATCTAATATTAAACTATATATTTAGTATTTTCTTAAATATTTAGTTTACTTCAATATTTAATTGAACAAATATTTAACTCTATATTTAGTTAAAAACTGGAGTTGACACATCTAAATATGCAGGTAACTATAAATGTAATAAACTATATATTATCTACTGAAACATTTTGCTAAATATTTAAGTAAAAAATTGAGTTTAATATTTAAATCAATATTTAGATGCAGCATTTAGCTATTTCAGTTGATGTATATATAGATAAGGCTAAGGCTAAATACTAAATTTGGCATTGACTGAAATATTTAGCATCTGCTTAAAAATTTAATTGAACTAGTATTTATTTAATATTTAATTATTTTCCACTATGATTAAATAGAACCAACAAAATCAATAAATTAGACTGTGTAACAACTGACTGGCAGCAGATGTCACGGCACCAACATGCACATACAAAGCCCCCTAATGTGCAAAGTGACCTTTTAAATTTCATTGTCTTTTGGTGGTTTGAAATTTAACACATCCTGATTTCTTCACACACTTATGTAACATTATCCTGTTCTTCCACAGAATTAAAGAGCACCAGAGGTGCAAAGCTTTAAGAAAAATTTTGTTTGTTTTGTAGGGGGGAAACTATCATCATTTTGGTGGAGAAACTGAAAACCACATTTTCTTTCAATGTCCAGGCATTCCTATTCTTGACTTTTTGTATCAGTGTCAATTTTCTTAAAATTGATATATTTTAAATTTCCCTGCTTTCGAAGAATTTTGGCACAAGACTCACTGAATTCTCAGAAGTGGATGCTTCTCATCTCACAAGTTAAAGCAACAGTTCACAGCCATTTTTGCATCATGCAATATTGCCCCTTGTGGGTAAAATCACTGAACAGTAATTAAATGTATTTACTTTTAGTGCTTTATAGTGATACATCATATTCGCCCATATACCAGTGTTAGGGGATTAAGGATCCAATGGCTTTAGGGTTTTTGCAGTCTGGTGGGCTTTGAACCCAGGAACCTCTGGTCATGAGGTCACTGTTTTAAGCACTTGATCACTGTCTCCTCTCAGTCCAGCTTTTGTCTTAACCTTAAATTTGTATCATGAGGGTTGAAACAGTGCTTCCTGTTGTTAACAGCATGTGAAACTGATTTTTAAACAAAATTGTGAAAGAGCGGTGCAGAATAATCATGTCTGCATGTTGTCATGATCACATCCCGTCAAACCAAAAACGCCCCATAGTCAGTCAAAATGTAATGCACCGCGTTTTATAACAGTATAAACAGCAGTGCAAATGTGCAACACAGAGCAGCTAATGCACATTTGGTTTTTAAAGTCTTTGTGCCTCATGGTCACGTTTGTACTGAATTGAATTTATTACAAAATGTGCACCGATATGAAACATGTAGCTGCAGGGCCTCGTTTCTCCGAGCACAAAGAGGCATTAGACGGACAAATAAATGGAATATCTAAATAATAACTGTGATTGAGTCGTCTCACAGATAAAGTGGACGTGATGTCAGAGTTTCATTTGCTTCGCAGAGCTTCAGTTTCAAGAGTCTAAACTCAATGAGAAGTATCACCGCGTGATTGATCGCCTCTTCTGTGTCATATTTTTCTTTCAAGGTTGATTGACACTGTAACCTCATTTTTAATAAGAGAGGGGGAAAAAAGTCTGAAATATTTCCGGCCTTGAATTTCTACAATGCAGTATTGAATTATGCAGCAATCAGTCAATTATTCATCTGTGCGGCTGCTTTACGGCCACGCTTTAAAAAGCATGCAAAATGGAAGTGGGCCGAGCGTGCTGTGTCAACACATTTCACTCACAAGTGCTTACTACAGAAACTTCTCTCTCAATGTCAATTTTCTATTATTTTGATGTGTGTTGAAAAGCCGTACCTGTTCTTAATCCATATGGAATCATCCGCCTGAATCACAAAATAAATAATGTCAGTGCCAATAGTCATTAAAAGCACATGAGGAAATAAAGTTACAGTCATCATGTGGCTGCAAGTCCAAGGAAACTATCAAAGGCAGTTTAACAATTACTTATGAGTTGCAAAGGATCAACACCTCTGCCACATTTCTCCATGTAACGTGGAGCTGCATCAGGAAGGTCATCCAGCATAAAACCCATGCAAATTCAACACGCAGAGCCATCTCAGATCTGCTGATGTGTCGACCCCGAGTGAAAAACAAGGGAGCACCCGAAGGGTCTAACTATATTTGTATGACTATTCAACCCGATCTTATGCCAGTTCATGATGGCATCACAACAAATAATTTAACCTATTCATTTGTGATACTGTCACAAAATCATGACATTTGGGCCCCCTTTGGGGAGAGGGTAAGTGCATGGGGGTTCATGGTAGGGTTACAAATAGTGACCTAACTATGTCAGGAAAATGTGACACATTTCATTATAGTATCAGGAAAAAGGCACAAGACTTGGCTGGATTATTTCACTGAAATTCTATTCAATCAATCAATCAATCAATTTTTTATAAAGCGCCAAATCACAACAAACAGTTGCCCCAAGGCGCTTTATATTGTAAGGCAAGGCCATACAATAATTATGTAAAACCCCAACGGTCAAAATTGACCGAACTATTGTCTGAACTTGTTTGCATTTACCGTTATTTGTGAGTAAATGTCTGACAAAGTGATGTTAAATTGATGGCCGTACGTCAGAGAATATCTCTGTAGAAATGTGTTCCGTTACAAGCTGAGGTTCCAATAAATGCATCGCTGACCAGGGATGCGCGAACTAGGATTGCTCCGCAGCACATCGTGCAGTACCGACCCGGACCGCTTGGTGGAAACAGGGCTGTCAGCATACGCTGGCTAAATCCTCACGGTGTAACAGCTGCATAACTTATTCAAAATATCCAGCGCATTTTTCATCCGTCAGCATATGCTGGCTAAATTGTCAGGGTGTGACAGGGCCCTTAATCAAAATTGTCAGCAGGATAACTCACAACGTTTTGAACGGATTTTGATGAAATTTTGTGGAGTGGTTGGAAATGACAAGAGGAACAAGTGATTAAATGTTAGTGGTGATCCAGATCCCGATGCTAACGCGTTAGCATGTCTATGGCATTTTCAATGTTAAAAGTTAGCATTAAGCAGTTGCAGATGTCATCACGTTCGGGTGCATTTGTTTTCAAATTGTAATATTTCTTAATTCTTGTTTATATATTAATAATCTAATGATTATTATATACAATTTTAGAGAAAGAGACAAAAAGAAATAGATCACTGTGCCAAGGAGGGAATCTCTTTAGGGTCAGTGACCCTATGGTCTTGTTTAGAGAAGTGTTTCATAAATGTTAAAAAATTCATATATTTGCAGTTTAGTTGAATAATAAATTGAATTTTGTCTCTTATTTGTTTTTGTCTATAAGCACATGCAATATCAATATCAGTGCTCAGATGACAGTAGCTTCTGGGAAAGGTGCAAGTTGCAATAAACTGTGATGCCAAGCGCTAAGGATACATGCTATCCAGTCACAGCAGATGAAACTTTTTTTACTACTGAGCAAACATCATTGTTAGACTTTTTTAGGTTCAATGATTCCACGGCGTGTAGATGTTATGGCGTCAGTGACTCCATGGCCTTGGCGGAGGTTTGCACTCCGAGTGCTTCTAGTTTTTAATGTCATATTGACGTGTTTTGTTTGTATGATTATTAGCTAAATAAACTAAACAAATAACTCAAAACATTACAACTTTATACATTTTCCAGAAAACACTAATCAACATTTCCTTAGCTATTCCAGCACTTTAAATTACTCCATTCTGGCGCCATTTACACCAAGAAAATGTCTAATATTCGGGTTCGATCATAGCTGCTAGCATATTAGCACCGCCGTTATTAGCATCATTACAACTCGGTTTTCAACACATTTCACACATCAGTCCAACTGTCATCACTTTATCTACCTGCTGCAATTTTTTACCGACAGTTTATGTGTTGAACACGGACATTTCTGATATTCTTTATGCATCTTACTAACTGAAAATCAGGAGAAAAACACCTAACAGTGAGAAGCTAACATCAAATTCCAGACCCAGACTTCAGCGTTCCATGATCCTTTGAGCACGTAGAGTTGTGGGACTGGATTTATTTTGGTAAAATTCATAAAAGTAAAAATTACAAGGTACAAACAAAACTGTAGATAACACATTAAAGCACAGAAACACTTATTTCCATTGCGGTCATCAAACACCTTCAAAATACAAAAATTAAAACAACATAAATTTTAAAAACATCACACAAACGATAATACTGTATTATGTTAAAAATGCATTTTTTTTCCCTGAATTTGTCTTTAATATCATGAAATTGTGATTTATTAAGACAATTTAACCCCTAACATCTTTGTATATATTCTGACATTGTTCTTGTAGAAACGATTATTGCTAAGGTTATTTTATAATCAAATTGGCTTTCAACATAAGTGTGAGTTTTTTCCCCCTCAACATGTAAAAAATGTAACCTTTGAACACAAAATTTCTTCTCTAAAAGGTGACTTTTTCTCCTCATATTCAAAAGTTATTCATAACTTTACTCTTGTAACCGTATGACTTTTTCATGAAAATATCACAATTAAAAGCATAACTACTTTTCTTTCTGCAATTAAAACAACTTTAGGTCAACTGACATGACCATTGTGAGAATAATATATATATATATATATATATATATATATATATATATATATATATATATATATATATATATGTGTGTGTGTGTGTGTGTGTTCCTTTTCGTTTATTCTTTATTCCTATTTTTCATATTTATCATATATCTATCATGTTATATTTATTTATAAATGCAAATCTAGTTTAAGTACTTTGGTTGCTGAAGGTATTTTATTTCTCTGTAGTTTTTATGGTGGTCTTATGCAATATAGTTTCGTTCTAAACTGCATCTCTTGAAGTGTATTTGAATGACAATAAAAATAATCTTAAACCTTATGTTAAAGTATTGTTTCACATAATTTGCTGACTCAGTTTCCCCAAATTATTCTGTTTAACCTTAGAAAATGAGTTTTTGCTAACCTGCATTACATTTTATTGCTGCATTAAAATCACCTTTTACATAAAACTAAAACAAAAAACAAAAACGTATTCTTGACATCCAAGATTATTATTATTTTTTTTTAAACCAACTCTTTCATACTGTATCTGGCTTCAGCATCTACACTGGTTAGTTGACAGCTGATGGAGAGGTATGTAACTCACACAGTTTATCATCAACATGTTAACTTTATTTGAATTTGAAATACAATGAAGAGATGATTCAAGAAGCTATATAAGTTATCAGTGACAAGTTGACAACAGACCTAACAGACACTCCATTGAGAACAAAAAGAACAGACACATCGTGAAGGTGGGACACGCCCCCTCGTCTTCTGAATGGAGCACAGAAGGTTCTCAGTTCAATGCCCGACATCAGCTCGGGTCAAGAGAATATACACCGGTGTCTGTCTTCAGTGAAAGAAAATATTTTTTTCTTTTGTCCATCAGGATACAACAAATCACATTCTGAAACAACAGAAGAAAAATCTGCCTTCGCTTGTGTTGAAGAGGAATTTAAAAACCAATTATCGACACGTGATCAATTTGCATTTTCTTCCGACAAAAAAAAAGAGCGCTGAGAGGTGTTGATATTTTATGACAAAATGTACAGTAAAGTCCAAGAAATATTACCTCTGTTACAAAGATTACAGTACTATTGACAGCAAAAAAGTCTTCATTTGAAAGTGAAATGTTTGATAATTATGACTGAAAAACATCTGGGCTTTGCATGAGGCAGCCCGAGGATTTCTTCAGCACAATATAGGATTTGTTAAATATGATAATTCCAGGACGAACATTTACATGCCTGCATGCTTTCTCACCAAAATGGCAGCTAGAGGAAAGAATGATGGCTCAGAAAGAGAACAAAACCAAAGTGTAGGTTTATATAAATGTCGGTATTGTTTGCCTAATAGTTCTACTGCATACACAATACCTCTTAGCGTTATATACACATACCTTATCAGTCCACTGGCTTCTGGTGGAGTGACTTTTCTTGTTGTTATCATCACATCTTGTATGTACAACAATGGTAAAAAGGAAACTTGATTGTATTCTCATCTAATTTAGAAAACATGACAGTCAAACATCAGTCTTCTCTTTTGTTGAACACGTGGATCGATTCACTTCTTCTTCTTTTCTTTCGTTTTTTTAAAATCTTATCCACAAAAATTGAATTTGAAATACAAAAATGAAACTTCAGTCGAATTTCTTTTTTCGAAGCCTTCTGGCTGGCTGAGATACAGTATAAAAATCTTCAGTGCTGCGTGTTGATGAGTTATTACCATCAGTGTACCATGGGTACGTTTGACTGTGCTCAATATATTTGTCTATCCATCACGGCGGCCAACCCGTTGTGTCCAAACCAGTTTTTAATCAAAAGATTGAATGTTGGCCTCTGTGAGAAATAAGACGTTTATTCAACATTCACACAAAACCCGGTCCAGCATTTGGGTCAACGCAGCCTTTCCACTGAACTCTTGACAAGCAGCTCGACTTCTTTCCACAATTAAATCAGCCTGATCACGGGCTCGCGACGATCTTCATGTGTTTCTTTTCTTTCTTTTTGTATATATTTAGAATTTTTTTTCTCTGTTTTTTTCTTCTGAAATCCCCTCCAGCTCTTCGCAGTCTCATCAGTACATCACCGCGGTTTTCAGGAAGAGTCTTCCATCTGCAACAGAAGACACACAAGAAGCCAGAATTAGCCACAAGCCAACATCTCGGTGCCGGATTATGCAGGATGTGATTGTTGATGAAACATAACTTTCAGAAGATTCAACATGTTGCCCTCCAGTCTTTGGTTTTCAGCAGCGCTGCTATGGAATTATAAACTGACAGAAAGACAAAAGTACAATTACAGTCTACACTCATTTGTCATCATAATCTCAGATTAACACCTTAAATGAGATGACAAACTCAGTGATACCATCCAAATGTCAGGTCCACATGCATCCTGTTCAGCAGATTTCTGTTTCTTAAGCAACTTAAATTTTATCCACATCCAAAATTCAATACTGAATTTATTAGTACGGCCAAAGCAGATGTTCACCCCACTGAGTCTGGTCTACTTGGAATTTCTTCCTATAATAATAATAATAATAATAATAATAATAATAATAATAAAAGAATAAAACACCTGAGGGAGTTTTTCCTTATCGTTGTTGCCAATGTGCTTGCTCATGGGATGGGTAAGGTTCAACCTGACTCATGTGTAGTGCCTTGAGGTGACTTACATTGTAATTTGGTGCTGCATAAATACATTGACTTGAATATCCATAGCATAAAATGTAAAATCCAGACTCATTCTTTTGTTGTTGACATAAAATTTGGAATGGCTGCGCACCTTCTTATCTTATGGAACAGCTCACCCCCTATGTAAGTCTCAGTAAGTAGAATTACTTTGTGTTCCGAATGTTACAAAGAAGTCCGCAAGATGTTATCCTTTGCTCCGACCTTGTAGAATAATCTGCCTGTGGATGATAGAAAGTCAGATTTTGTGGTATTTTATCTGTTTTCTACATTTTAAAGATGCAATGTGCTTTTAAAAAAAAATTCAAATGAATGTTAGTTTGGTGTGTTTTTCTTTTCATTCTGTTGTTGCTTTTTGTATTTCTTTTGTGGTCACTTTTGTGGTTTTGTGTTGATAATAATAATAATAATAATATCAGCACATCCAAGAAGGACACATCCAGGCTGGACAAACTGATCAGGTGGCTGGCTCTGTGGTTGGCATGAAGCTGGACTCTGTGGAGACGGTGGCAGAGAAGAGAAGACTGGACAAACTGCTGGATGTAATGGACAATGTCAGTCACCCTCTGCACACTGTCATCAGCAACCAGAGGAGCCTGTTCAACCACAGACTGCAACTTCCCAAGTGCAGGACCAACAGACTGAAAAACTCCTTTGTCCTTCAGGCCATCAGAATGTACAACTCCTCACTCAGGGGAGGAGTTGTACAGTCTGAGGAGTCTGAGGAGAGGGGAGGAGTAACAGGAAGACAGGGGATGGGAAGGAGAGGAACAGTAGTAGCCAGTAAGCCAGTAGCGGGCAGTATTTCGGGCATTTATATTTGTATTTACATTTTGCAAATTGTTTTTTAGTTTTACTTTTGATACTCTATGTGCTTCTTACCCCGTGTGCTGCTATACAATGCTGCTGGAACATCAATTTCCCTGAGGGAGTCTTCCCAAGGGATTAATAAAATTCTATCTAATCTAATCTAATTGATCCTGATTCCATTTTATAATCCACAAATGAAAAACTAAGAATCCTATTTTTACAGAAAAATAAATCACTTTTGCATTGGTTTTATTTTGCTCCAGAAGTTTAAAAATAACAGTGTTGAACAATGTCTGCTACAAACTGAGCAACTAAATGCAGCATTGACACTTTTTACAATGAATGTTCTCATGGAAACATTTTGTTTCGTGTCTGAATCAGATGTTATTTTCATTAAAATCCCAACTTAACAAAAATATTGTTGTTTTGTTCAGTAGTGAATAAACAAACACATCTTAATTCCCAAATGAAAACGGGTTGGTCATATTGTATGCATATTCCTCATATATGTCTTCCGCATTAAGTCAGAACAAAGGAAAACAGAATTATAAAGTTCAAAATGATAGATCCGGTGTGTCACTGTATAGTATTTTTATCTTTGAAGCTAATATTAATATTTTAAGCAACGTCTGAATTTCTGGGATCAAGGTTTTATACATTATCAAATAATTTCTATTAATGAGACCATTCAGAGACATCTAATATAAAGTCAAGCATCTGCAGAATAAATCAATAAAACTGGCTGTTTCCACTGTGGTTCACGGTGCTTCTCAGCTCACGAGACAAAACTGACAGACACTCACTCACTCATCTTCAACCGCTTAACCAGGATCGGGTCACAAGACTGACAGACATTGGAACCGTAATTTCTATGTGGAGTATTTCTATGCGTCGGATGTGTTGTTGTGTAGCAGACCCGTCTGTCCAAGGCAAATTTCTCCTTAGGGAGACAAATAAAGACACTTTGACTGAGTATTTGCACAATACTGCCCCTTGTGGTAAAAAAAAAAAAACCCACTAAATGAACTGACCTTCCCTTCAAAAAGGCCTGGAAATGATCCTGAACAGGATCTACATGCTTCCTGCCTTCTGTTCTGTGCTTCAAGCACCATGTACATTTTGTAACTTTAACATGCGCCTTTGACATCATGTTGTAACGCTGCAGCCGTTCACAAATTTAAGAACGCCGGGACTTTCAAATCTGAATGTGTTCTGTGACTCAGCCAAACCTTTAATCACAGTTTTGAATGAAGAATAACATGCAATGTAAATCCCATAAATTAGAGTTTTTACTTCTGATTATATTTAATAAATAATGAAAAATATTTGGGTAATTTTATGCTTATTTACAAAACTAAGAGTGTCCAATGTCTCATTCAATGTCTCTTTCACATTGTGACACCTCAGAAATGGATCAAGTAGGGATTGCCTGATTGCCTGCCTCCATTTAATATGTACACAGCATAACGTCACACAGATAAATGGTGTATGGTTTTGTTTGCGGCTCAATCACCGAAGCAGTCGCAACAGGTTTTTTTTTTTTCGGTTCCCAGTGGAGAAGAAAAAGTGAGGAGGTGGGAGACGTCATGTTGGTAAGTGTTAGCCTGCACAGCTAACCAGAGTAGCTCCGTTCTCTCGCCTGCAAAACCGCCTCGACACGTTTGTGCTCCGGGTCATAAACAAACCGCAACACATGTCCACTTTCCCACCACATTGTCACTTTTTCTTTGCATTTTCACTTTGTTTGCATGAGATTTGCCCAAAAACCCATTGAAAATGCTGTGCTTTGTACCCCAGAAGTAGAGAAATTACATCATATGCGTTATATTTTACCCCTTCAGTGCCCGCCCTCAAACGGGACAGCACTGCCCTATACGGTGGGGACCTTTTGGCCACTACGAGAACCATGAAGGCCAAACGGTGGATCAGGAGGAGAAGGTGATGGTTTGTCACTCAAAGCCTGTGAAGGCGGATGACAGATCATCTAGGATTCCCCATCCATCAGACCTGGCTCAGGGTCTGCCAAGGACCACGTGTGTGTCGGTGTTCAACGAAGCTCCCACGTTAAAGAAACCCATGCACATGAATCTCTAGATCGAGTCTGGGTGCAAGTTTTCTCCGCAACTTCCATCCTGCCCAGTAATCCATCAAGAGATGATCTTCCTTGCCATTGAGGGGTTGCCATGACAATGACAAACTGAACATCAAAAACATTCTTATTTATTTGTAACAACTACTCACAGGCCACCTGCATTACTGACACCACCCAGCCTTTGGGAGTAACTGGACTATCAGACTCACCAAGATTAAGATTTTTTTTACATTTTTGGTAATTAATATCTTCTGTTTCACTTTCTCAGTTGCCAGCCCGGATTAGTTCTTATCACGTGGGAGGACCAGGGTAGTATGTGTTTCTCCGTGTAGAACTGGAGTTGTGTCAGGAAGGGTATCCGGTGTAAAACTTGTGACAAATCAGAGTTGGATCTGTCCGGGATTCTCTGGGGCGACCTTGAACAACCAGAGGGAGCTGAAAGACAAACAACTTGGTTTTCATTTTCTATGAGCATTTTGCTTTGTGAAGTATCGAGATGAATGTAAGAAGACTTTTTTCACTTTGAGTAAACAGCTCCATCACATGAGGACCTGCACCTCCTCAACCATTTTACGTTTTTTTTTCCCTCAGTGGAATCATGCTGCCATCCTGAGGCTGATGCTTGCATGTGCTGCTGGCCTGGAACCATCAGCGACTACTTGGACTGAGTTATTTCTGCTCCTTCAGAAAATACCAAAACCAGGGGGAGGAGCAAAAAAATATACAACACAATGCTAAAATATCCTCGGCTGTATGAGCATAAAAACAGGAAACAGAATGTGACCTTTTGACTTACTAAAATAGGTCAAGGTTAGCCATCTTTGAACTTGTCTAAGGTGTGTGTCCCAAGAATGCTCCCTGTGAATTTGAAGACCGTGGCAGTAATAGGACTGGACTTATGCTGAGCACAGACAGATGAAGGGACACACGGACAGATGGAAGGACACAAGGCCTTCACATGTCATATTTTGGCCTCAGTAATAAAGGTTCAAGAAATCTCACATTTCCTGGAGACATAAAGACAGATAGCTTCCTGTGGGTGAAAATGTAGATACAAATATGACAATATAATATTTTGACACTTGACCTATTGATTTCACCAAATGTTTTGTGTGTCAAAACTGACATTTTGCATCATACTTACTTAAGTAGCTTTGGTGGCCTCTGTGGCCACCAGACTTTTGCTCTGGAAATAAAAGAAAATAATCTAATTTCAGGATATGTGTAAATTCAACCACAACTGCTCCTAATTTCCATCATCCATTTTGCTTCCACCAAACATCCAGCAGGTGGCAGTGTTCAATAGGTGCCAATATTACATAAGAAAAACAAAGTTGCTGTTTGGATTGATGTGGTGAATCAATGTTCACTAGTTCTTAATGGGGTTATCCTCATTATACGTATGTTCTTAATTAATAATTTATTTGTTAGTTAGGTTTGATTTAATTATTAGGATTAGGATTATAAGGAAGTGTATTCCATTCACTTGATAAATTTATTTTTTGGTTTGTTTTTCGGAATAATTATTTGTGTTTTTCTTAGTAATTTATTTTCTTGGTTTGTTTTTCTGAGTAATTTATTTTTAGGTTTATTTTTTTAACCATTTCTTGAGTCACCACGTATCCATCCTGTATCCATGGAGCATACCATATCTGTCCAACTGATCCTGGAGCAAAACTGCTATGTCTAGCAGCTCTGAATGGGCTTTTCTTCTGAACAGCCGCAAAGTCCTCAGGTGCCTGTGCAGAGTCGACAAATTAATGATAATACCATCTATATGACTTAAAGACAGGACAATCTCCCAGTGTCTTAAACCCAGATCAAAGTAAAACTTAATTAAACTGAACAATGTCATGTTTGTTACCAAATCGAGCTCTCAATGAATGGTGTCTTCAAATGCTCTCTAAACTCAAAAAAGAAGGTCCAAAAAACAGAAGAAAAAAAAATATTCAGAAAATCAGGAAAAAATTACTCTGAAAAACCAACCATAAAAATAAATCACTCTGAAAAACAGAAAAACTCAGAAAAACAGAAATAATTATTCCAAAAAACAGACAAAAAAATAAATTACTCAGAAAAACACAAATAATTACTCAGAAAAACAACCCAAAAAATAAATTTATCAAGTGAATACAATACGCTTCCATAATTTTATACTGTTTTTTATTTACATTTTTATTTTTATTTTAATTCAATTTGTTGAATTTAAATAATCAATTTAATTAATTGGTTCGATAAGTTGTTGGAGGTTCCTAGAGTGAGTACAGTTCTACTGTAGCACTTAGTATCACATTATTCAAGCTGTATGATATAATTACACAGGTATATACATGTTTTATTACACTGTAAAGGTAACTGTGCACTCAGAGCATCAGAATTGTCTGCCCACGTGTTTTAGACGTCTCTACTGATACGCTTGTGTGAACACGGCGCAGCACTCGTGATGCAAAGTGACATTTCCTGCACTGAAATAGTGCTCATTGAAAACGGTTCCGTTATCTTCCGACACCCGCCGCCCTAACGAGCTTTGTCCATTTACTCTTGTCTGAGTGTTCGCCTGAGCGAGCAGCGCTGCTCCGACGCTGAGCTGGTAAAAGCATCTGTTAGGTCCGACGCAGGAGCGTGTTTGACGTTTATTACCTTTGCATTTCCTCTGCTGCAGGATGCTACGTTAATGCCTTTAAGAAGCACACCTCTCTGTGGTGGCCAAGCTAAATAATTCAGCATTAACAAGAGATGCACACAAAGACATTTAGCGAAGCCAGTTGTCGGACATGACACAAGCTGCACAGGACATCGGCGAAGATGTTTGACTCCTACTCTGCAGAGAAATGGACGATACGCTCGCTTAAAGTCTCCTACTGGGGACAAAACACATTGGAAGCATAAATCCTGATTTAAAAGCAAACTTTTTTTTCCTCATTTTAAGGGTCAAAAGTGAATCATGCTACTATTGTTCATATTAAAAACAGTCGAAAATGAATTCTGGCGCCCGTTTTTATGAAAACAGCTTATTGGTAAAAGGTTCCATCTTGCAATGTTATGGTTTAAATTTCCTGGCTTGTCCCACTTTTGAGGTACTTCTGTGCAGTTGATTTTCTTAGAGACATTAACTCGGTTGTGCACCAGGGTGCCGAGTGAATCAGGAGTTGGTCTTGCCAGTATGTAGACCTGGGTTTGGATCATGCTCATGCTACCTGTCTGTGTCCTTGGACAAGACACTTGAATCTACTTTGTCTCATTTCTCCCAGTTGGAAATGGTACCAGTCTTGACTGGGGAAGTCACCTGTGTTGGACTGGCCTCCCATCTGGAGGGAGTTGTAGATTCTCATCCATTTTTTCTCGTCCAGTTGAAGCTGAAGGTTTCGGAGGCCGGTGAATATTCTTAATTCATAATTGGGATTTAGTTGTTCAAGTGGAACTGTTAAAAGTGTTTTCCACTGCTCAGCTACAACACTCCAGGCTTATCTAGCCTCAAGCACAAATTGCCCACTGTTTGCTTCCAGAGGAATTTATTCAGGCCTTGATGAGATTATTCGGCTCCATTCTTATCTCACAAAGACAATAAACTGACTTACACATGGACTGAAGCATGCTCCAGTTTTTCCCTTTCACCTCCCTTCCTGCCCCCCCTGCGGCAGGCCCCCGTTCTTCCCAAGCTGGCAGGCGGTGCGACTCCAGTTGCAGTGGCTACCACACACTCACATTGCCTCAATTTGGAAAACGGAATGTTTCAAGTTTAGTGCACATAAACAATGTCAAATGTATATCCATCCATCCATCCATCCATTTTCTTCCGCTTTATCCGGACTCGGGTCGCGGGGGCAGCAGCTCAAGCAAAGCCGCCCAGACCTCCCGATCCACACACACCTCTCCCAGCTCCTCCGGGGGAACCCCAAGGCGTTCCCAAGCCAGCCGAGAGATGTAGTCCCTCCAGCGCGTCCTGGGTCTTCCCCGGGGCCTCCTCCCAGTGGGACGTGCCCGGAACACCTCTCCAGCGAGGCGTCCAGGGGGCATCCGGAAAAGATGCCCGAGCCACCTCAACTGACCCACCCTCCTGTGGGTTCACCACCTGCAGAGGGGGCCATGGGGGTCGGGTGCAGAGAGGATTGGGTGGCGGTCGAGGGCGGGTGGCCCGGCGGCCCGGTCCATGCTCACAGCCCCTGGCTGTTGGGACATGGAATGTCAAATGTATATGTGTTGTTTTAATTCTGATATGTGCCATTATTACGGTAAACAAGTAATAATTGTGGATTAATTGCTGTTTGTCTGTGGAATGTGAGTGAGGCAATCTCGTTGTTGTAATGATAATGACAATAAAGCTATCCATCCATCCATCCATCCATCCATCCATCCATCCATCCATCCATCCATCCATCCATTCATCCATCCATCCATTTGATGCTACAGATGATAGGCACCGGCACCAAAGGGCCTCAGGACCTATATAGGACTTACTTCATTGAATCGGTTTTTGGGAAAATCCTGAAAATTTGTGGCATCCCCGACAAGTTGTTGTACATCACAGCTGGCCTGTACACATGTACTGTGAGCGCTGTACGGAGTGGTGGTACAAACTGTGAATTATTCCCAGTGTTCCTCTGGGTATGTGTTCTGGCTCCTACTTGCATGAGTCCACGCATGCATGAGTTGCGGAGATCAGCCACTTGGGTGGCTCGTTGGCGAGGAAAGGTTTACTGAAATGGTATGATTGTTGTGGAATCAACAGATACCCTGATTGCAGCAGATGAGAAGCTGAGTGAGGAATCAAGGTGTTTGGGCCTGCGATTATTCTGGATCAACACTAAGATCCAAGCTTTCAAAGACTTCTTGGACTCGGCCAGCAGAAGTGTATCTGTGTGTGGTGAAAGTGCAGTTATCTCAACAGTGACAGTCATGTCTCTTGGTCTTCTACCCTGAGATTGAGAGACACCTAGGAAGAGTTTCTGGCATCATTAAGTTGGTGGATAGAGGTGTTTGGCGATCCCTATATCACTGTGGGAGAACGAAGATTCAAATCTTTAGGGTCCTTTGGCTTCCTGTCTTACTGTATGATTGTGAGACTTGGATCTCAGCCAGTGACCTAAGGTGGTGTCTTTGGTACAAGGTCTCTTTGGAGGATCCTGGTCACTTTTCGTCAAATGTAGGTTACTTATGGAGACTCATATGAGAGCATCATTTGTATTGTGAGTGAGTGTCGACATTTCTGCTATGTGGTGTGTTTCTCTCTACATGATCCAGAACATAGGTGCCTGAGTGTTAAGGACCGCAGCATCTGGAGAAGGTCAAAGTGATGCCCATGTTTCACCTGGCTGCAGAAGACAGATGGTTACTTTTAAGAAGTGTGAATAGGCCGGCTGTCTGCCTGGGTGCCTAGGTGGTTGTCATCCAGGACCTGGGGTGGTTCTGTGCATGGGGTGGTGCATAGCCCCAAGATGTGACTTGACTTTTGATCTTGGCAGAGGTATGAACTCTGAATGGCCTCCTAAATTCCAGATCTGTAGACATACTCATGACTTTATCAATGTTTAACAGCGACACATTCTGTTCTCGTTTTCAGCTTGTAGTTTTTGTATTGTCGTATGTGTAGACAACAAAGGCTTGTTGTGTGTGTTGGGGGGGGGGGGTTAGTGTACAAACACACGGGCTAATTAGCCGGGACTGCTGTGGGTCTCAGAGGCATTGCACTCTGGCTGCTGCTATTCAAGCAGCACCAGCGAGTTCTGTGTAAAAGTCATTACAGCATGAATGCCGCGCTCAGAAGAAAATAAAGCCGCGGAGGGGGCCGGAGAGAGCGGCGAGAGTTTGGGTTCGCATACCCAGCGTGATGCACGACGAAAGCAGACGAAACGTCGCGACTCAGCCCGATGAAATGAATAGCGACGCTGATGAAAACAAGCAGGAGGTCTGACTGGAGGATGTTAAACACTGGTGAAAGATGGCGACTCCGCGGAGACGCCTGATTAGCAAACGTCACCAACTCAAAGAAAAACCTCAGTGATGTCTTAACATGTTGTTTTACGCAGGATTGGCTCATTAAGATATATTAAAACTTTAGTATTTTTATATTCAAATTAAGATGGAAAAAAGTTAATTAAAGAGAATGAATATTTCATTAGATGCTAAATAAAACAAAGGGAATTTTTTTTGGCTTCTCTCAGCACAAAATTCCTTTGAAAGATTAATTAATACATGTAAATTATGCAAATTATGCCCATGCAAATATTTTATGAAGACAATTAAGGGATCCATTAATTACAGTCTTTTTTGCTTCACTGACATTCATTCATTTAAATTTAATTTCACTTTAACTGTTTTGATGTTTAATCTTGCAACAAAGAACTTTATCTGCGCGCACAGGGTCGTGTAAACTTGCCGAACACGTCGAGTGAGGAGCGGGATGAGATACTGGGGGAAGATATTCGACAGGCGCGTTATTGGCGAGGTGCGCTCCCAGCAGCGCGCCTGCTTGTGAAAAGAGCTGCGTTCCATCTTGGACCCGATTCAAAACACTGTAAAAGCAATTAATAAACACAGACTGTGTTAATATCACGGAATTAGAGAAGTGTGACAAAAGACAAATAGAAATAATTAGTTCTCTAAAATTATGCCCTCATTATTTTTTTCCTTCTCTCTCTCTCTCTTTCTCTCTTTCCCTCCCCTCGCCTCCCTGAGTTTGGAGTTTGGAATGTGGCGTGCATTTCTCTCGGCTTTCATGCGAGTGATAGGCTTGTTTCTTTTTTTTTTCTTCTCCCTCTTCTTGCTTGTGTAATTTATCAACATCATTTTTTGCCATTTGAGGTTAATTATACAGCGAGGCTCGCAGAGTCGAGCAGAGGAGACAACAGTGGCAGACAAATGCTTCTCTACCAGAACAAAAACACAATGTTCAGCCTCGTGTTCGGTTTCTCTCGTTATTCTACACTTTAGACCAGTGATGACTGTGGCTGACACACACAGACAATGAGCACTCGGGCTGGGATGATGATATATTTATCTCCCGATACAATACGTATCACCATCCTTAAGAAAATGCTGACAAATTATACGGTTGCCTGATTCTGTTTTTTTTTATCTCTCTGTTTAAGGTGCAGCTCCATCCAGAGATGGGAGTTGTATTTGTGCTGGAGACCCTCCTGTCCTGTGCACCAACAGCATTTCCTGTATATTCGTTTTGTGAATTGTTCTGTAATTTGTGTCTGTGGCATGGCCCAAGCAGAGGGTCACCCCTTTGAGTCAGGTCTCCTTGAGGTTTGTTCCTCAGACGGAGTTTTTTTTCTTACTACTGCTGCTCTGGGGGTTAGTAAGGTTAGACCTTACTTGTGCGAAGCGCCTTGAGGCAACTCTGTAGTGATTTGGCACTATATAAATGAAAATAAATTGAAATTGAATTGAATTATGTTGATTCTAGGCTTTAATAATCCATTATTTTTTATAAAATAAATAGTGCAATATTGTGAGTATGATTTTTCCCCCCACCCCTAATGAGCACAGGGTACTAATTCTAAAATTAACAAAATACTACCCAGCAGATCACCTAAGCTATGGCTTAACGGAATGACTTTAGCATGTTTCTTAGTAAGATCCCATCATAAAAAAACAAGCCCTTTATTAAAGATCATAACTGTACTTTGTGACAGATTTATAACTTTTTTTTGTTGCACCTGTCATATTATGTTATAACTGTCTTCTACTATAATTAGCACAGAGAACTCATATTTTAAAAATAAATATTGTTAAAGCTGTAATCCTTTTGGATTTGCTGTTGTTGTTGCTGCTGTTTGTTTGTGATTTAAATCATAAAAAAGATTTTCTTCACCGCCTATTCCTAAGTATTCAAATGAAGTGTTCACCATCTTATACCACTAACATGATCAAATTTCATCTTGTTAATAAACAATTGATGAATTTGGCCCATGTTTCCCAGCATGCCATTCTAGGGTCAAGCTGCACTGCTACGTACACGACATATTCTAATGTTAGCATCATGACGGAGAAGAAATAGGGTAGCCCTTCAATTATGTGTAAATGTCCCCCCCCCCAAAAAGAAGAAACTTAAAATGGGAGCAGAAAGGAAATGGTTGATGAAGCTCGTAAACACGGGTGGTTAAGAGACCCCACAGGCAAAAACATGGAATAAAATCTAGACAAAGTTCACAAGAAGGTTTTGCTGGGTGGAGTAACATTATGTTATAGCTTTACTGGATGTAACTTCATTAGTTGCAAGTAAGAAATTACAAAATACCAGTTTTATTTGAATGCAACATCAGCTTCTAACCCTCTTTGATTTTAAACAAATAGGTCAAACACAGTGGCATGACCTTTAGCTGATTTTTTTTTTCAAAAAATTTCAGAGATTGAACATGAATGTTGTTTCATTTGACCAAAAAAAAAAAAAAGAAAAAAGAAAATTATAAAGAAAAAAGCATGACCTTGATCTTTATTAGTATCCAAATTTATCCAATGGTCTCTAAGCATGAGTGATTTCAAATTTGTAGGTACTATACTGATACAACCATAAAGTCATTCTGTGTGTGCCAAACTGCAAAAACTTGTTAAAAAAGTACTTTGAGCTTCATTGCTGTCCTGATTAATTTAACTACACTAATTTAAAGATTAATTAACTCATTTAAAGATTCATTTAAAGAGCGATAAATTGAAAAGCGAAGTGCAACTATTTAATGAGAAACAATATTAACGTTGTTTCTCGTGACATGATGTAGAAAAACTACGACAAAACAGAAGCATGACCTTGAGCTACAGTATCACTGGCAAAAAAACTTCAAGAGCTTAATTTATCCAAAGATTCCTGAATATGAGTGAAACAACATGAATCATATCTTAATTTTTAAAAAGAGATTAGACAGAAACAAGGATGGACAGACAGACAGGACACATCAGCACCCACTGACCAAAACTTTAAGAACTTTGCATTAATATATATATATATATATATATATATATATATATATATATATATATATATATACATACAGTCAAAATGTTGGATCCTTATAAAAATGTAAGTCTTTCAATTTGAGACTGTTAGGCTACAATGAGCTGAATCTCCACACGACTGTAAAATGTTAGAAATTAAAGTGGCTAAATATACTCAGTTGGTATGAAACAGGGGGCGATAATTGCACCATATCTGGTTATCTTTGTATTTAAATGATGACATATGAATTTCCTTTTTTTGGACATCAAACTCTTTTTCCCCTGCAGTGACTGAATGACATTTAATTAAGGAGTCATAATTTTGCTTTTTCTTCCTTTTTGCCCTTTCACAAAATATCAGTTCAAGTAGGCTAATCAAATATTAAAGAGTTAAAGTTATTCTTGCATACAAAGATGAATATTTTCCGCTTTGCACGCTAAATTACATGAGTATTTTCCAGCAGAAATTGGGACCTCTTCCTCTGATAAGGGCCTTTCTGAGCAGACGCAGCACAGGCCCATTAAAGGAAGACGTCGGCGTAATAATGAGCATATTCAACCTCTGCGAGGTGTCTTGTATCTGGGTAAACACAGATAGCAGACGGTCTACAGAGGTTATCGCCACAGCACAACTTCCCCAAACACATACTGCACCCCCAAGGCTAACAAACAAACAAACCATTAAAAATGTACAAGGCTTATTCATAAAATGGATTGATTTGCTCCGTTTATGACTATCAAAGGGAGGATTCCACTGCTTTTTGTGGTTTTATGACTCATTAATGCTTCCTGAGCTGTAAACAAACAGCTTCTTTCATTCTTTCTCTGAGCTCAGTTTTTCAACTGTTTTAGCTCCACAACAGAAAGACTGAAAATACATCTTATTTCCATACTTTTTACAAATAATTTTTGGGATAAGAACCTGTGGTTTCCTGGGAGCATGCAAAGCTATGGAATTGCCTTGGGTCCTGGATGACAACCACCCAGGCAGACAACCAATCCAGCCACACCTCTAGAAAATACCGTATTTTATGTTGTGTTTTTTAAACTATTTTTTTTAGAGGAGCCCTGCGACTTACAGTATATACTAAAAAAAAACATTATTATTATTATAAAAGAATAACAATAATAATAATAGCAACAACATTATTGCAACAGACAACTGTAAGTTGATTTTTTAAATTTATTATTTTATTTAATTTATTATTTTTGCCACAAGTTAACTTCTCAAATTAAAAAACAGTTGAAACTTTGCAGCACATTTGAGCAGGTTTTGTCACCATCTGTTGGGTGATGTGAGTATTTCAGGGTTTCTGTATATTTTCTATTTGAAAGCCAAAATTCAATAAAAAAAAAGGCATTCATAAATGTCAGAAATGTATGATTTTTTTTCCCTTTGGCAGGCAGGTCTTTGACCTCCCAGTATTAATGTATAAAATATTTGATTTTGAGAGCTTTACTGTTCTTGGGTTTTAGGACGCAAAATATTTTGCTGTGCATATATGGATGAAAGGATGGACAGAAGGACAGACAGAAGGGCAGCAATTTGTCTTGACAAGCACAATTTCAGTTGTGAATAATACTAATAACATCTTTCCCAGAAGTTAAAGCAACTCCAGTAATAATAATAAAAAAACTGACAGTAGTAAAAGTCCACTACAACAATGCACAAAAATCCCAAATTAAAATGATGATAATACAGAAAAAAAATATGTCTTATACTTCTGTGTGACTTGTACATGTTTTTTCCTTCTTTGAGAGGCACTTTTTGACAGGTGCAACTTATACTCCAGCAAATACGGTACCCATCCATTTGTTGCAATCAGGTAAAATGTTGGCACCCCATTGGCCTCAACACTCAGGCACCTGCATGCTGGATCATACACGGAGAAACACACCATGTGGCCAGAATGTCGTAGCTGATGTTCCTGCACCATGTAGACTCATCTGAGTCTCTCTAAGAAACTACTTGTTTGACAGAAGGTCATCCCAGCGGTACCCAAGGACGCTTCGAAAAGAACTAGTACCAAAGACATCCAGTCATCACCTTGTGTCAGTGGTTCGTGTCCAAGTTTCACAGTCATACTTAAAGACCAATTTGGACAGGATTACTTTTACATACAGAGGCAGGGTTAAAGTAATTATTATCAGATCTCTTCCTTGATTTCTGTCCAGTCCAAAAGCATAATTTCATTCATTTTTTATGAATTTTGTGCTCCCATGTCAGTAAAGATTCTGGCCCCTTTTACCTTCTGTAGAATGATTCGGTAGAATTACCTCAGGTTATATTAACCCTGAATAGACACATCAGTAATATCCTGTGGAAAAGGAGTTTTTGCCGTTTATCTCAAGTATGGAGGCATTTAAAAAGGCATTTGGAAGACCATCAGTGAGCCAACAGCAGAGATTTGACATTCAAGCTTGAGTAGAGTTTCTGTATCAATCTGTTCACACAGATTATGGCTGCAGTCTTTGAAATCACAT
The DNA here is from genome assembly GCF_902500255.1 of Thalassophryne amazonica. Lineage (NCBI taxonomy): Eukaryota > Metazoa > Chordata > Actinopteri > Batrachoidiformes > Batrachoididae > Thalassophryne > Thalassophryne amazonica. Next base: position 13,293,523 of record NC_047116.1, read on the forward strand.
GATCATGTTCATGTCAGCTACAGTACCCTCGGCCGTATGAGCGTGTAATAAATGAAAGTGTGTACAAATAATGTGATCTCAAGGTTAGCCATCTTTGAACGTGTCCAAGATCTGTGTCCCAAGAATGCTCCCTGTCAATTTGAAGACCCTGGCAGTAACAGGAATGGAGTTATACTGAGTATATAGAGAGAACATGACCTTTTGACCCCTTAGAATAGGTCAAGATTAGCCATCTTTGAAGATGTCCAAGGTCTGTGTCCCAAGAATGTTCCCTGTGAATTTGAAGACCCTGGCAGTAATAGGACTGGAGTTATGCTGAGCACAGACAGACAAACAGATGGATAGACGGACGCAAAGTCTTCGCAATACCCAATGGCCATATTTTGGCCTCGGGTAAAAATAAAAATAAAGCGACATATTAAATATAAAATCAAGGGGATGGGACACGTTTGTTTTGTGCTCATATGAGAGGCGCACACCGCTGCAGAGCACAAACAGCGAAACCACTGTCTAGCTAACCACACTAGTAATAATAAGCAGTCATAATATAATTATAGCCACTAATGTCAGTTGTTAATTAGCATCTGTTAGTATCTACCCAACCATAGTAGCAATACAAAAGAGGCAGTTATCTGCTAATGTTAGCCAGCAACAAGAGTTAACTCCTGTTTGGAAAAAGTTAACCACACTAGTTACAATATACAATTATAGTTTTTTGATGAGGTGTACCCGTGATTATGTGGACCTGGTCAGGATGGGGTTCACCAAGGCCTTGACTGACCCCGAAACTACCATCAAATTATTCATCTGGACAAAGCACAAGAACTTTTATTTTGAACCTGGTCAGGATGGGGTTCACCGAGGCCAAGACCAGGTCCGCATAATCACAGGTACACCAAAATCAAAAGTCTATAACTGCTTTATTATATGGTACACAAGAAAATTGGGAGTTTGTCAAACATACTAAAACTGAAAAATCAATCTCAAGTTTCAACTCTTTATTATTACTGTCATACTGCACCAACTGACATCCCATCGATCGACTGGAGAAGCCTGTTAAGGTCGTGATGAAGAGTCATCAGGCTTGTTTTCTTGCAAAGTTCGCCATTCGCCTGTCTAGCTTCCACATAAAATCGACCGAGTACTCCATCAAGCATCCGTCTGTCATAAGTTTCAAAGTTGGGCGCATGTCCCTTTTCAGTGACGTACTTGCGAAACAGGTTGGCTGCTGACTGTGTATTTTTGCAGGTGTTCTTCGCATCTTTTTCATGTAAAATTTGTTTTAAGTCAGCGTCGCTACCAGACGCAAACCTGTCTTCTGCCATCTTGTCAACAAACTGACAGCCAAAATAGGCATTGTATCGTGTTATCTGATTGGTCATTAACTCCTGTTTGGAAGCTAACCACACTAGTTACAGAACAGCGACTAGCTGAGATATTAACCACTAATATTAAAGGCTAATTAGCTCCTGTTGGTAACTAGCTAATCACATTAGTAACAAAAAAGGAGGTAGTTAGCTGCTAAGTTAGCCAGCAACAAGCATTAACTCCTGTTTGGAAGCTAACCACACTAGTTACAAAACAGCAACTAGCTGAGATATTAACCACTAATATTAAAGGCTAAGTAGCTCCTGTTGGTAACTAGCTAATCACATTAGTGACAAAAAAGGAGGTAGTTAGCCAGCAACAAGCATTAACTCCTGTTTGGAAGCTAACCATACTAGTTACAAAACAGCAACTAGCTGAGATATTAACCACTAATATTAAAGGCTAAGTAGCTCCTGTTGGTAACTAGCTAATCACATTAGCGACAAAAAGGGAGGTAGTTAGCTGCTAATGTTAGCCACTAGTGTTTGCAGTAACACTTACGCTCCTGTTTGTAACTATCTGGGAAGTTGGAACTGAAAATTAAATGAGTTTTGACCCCTCACTACACAAAGTTTTGGAAAACAGTGGCTGACTCCAGGTTTGCTTTGCTGCTTTCCCACAAACAACAAACATGTTGCACCAGAGACAACCTGTCGGTTTGGCAGCAATGTGCTGGATAATGATTTGCATAATGTTACAGAAACAGCATGCTGTCTTGAAGTAATCAACAACTGTGATTTTTCACTTGTTCCAATAGGTGTTTTCAACCTACAATCAGTAAAAATGGAACAGGTATATATATATATATATATATATATATATATATATATATATATAAAATTATGCTACAATTCTAGAAAATTCTGTTTGTTCCCCAACTCCTCCCAGGTTTTTGGCTCAGTTTTCACCAAACTTGGCATGTAGATGAAGGTTGAGTCCAAAAATGTCCTTAAATGATTTGTGTTAGCAAGCTTCAAGGTAGTTGGAGTCAAAAGACAAAATTTGTTTTTTCACTCCATTGTCCACCAAACGTGGTACATATATGTGGGTGGGTTCTGGAATTGTGCAGGTGAGGTCAAATTTGCCAAAAATGAATCACTTCGGACAAGGTCATTGGAGTTAAAGGTCTTTCCACTCTGATGTCCACCAAACGTGGCATAAATATACAGATGGGAATTGGACAGCAACACCAAATTTGTCTGTTGAGCTACTCCTCTCAGGTTCTTTTGTTGATTTGTGTCTAACGTAGTATGTCAGTGAAGACTGACCCCGGTCAGAGGTCAAACATTTGGATGAAGGTTAATGAGGTGAAATGTCAGAGATTGTCTTCATGCCCACGGGCACTATTATCCAGTTATTAAAAAAGAAGTCCTCAACAAAATTCTACTTGGTTCAGAGATTTTATCTTATATTGTGTGTACATAGACAAAGAATTAGGCAAACAAATGGGATTTTGTGCAGAAATGTCTGTAACTGAGATTTAAATCTTGACACTGGACCTCAGCCTTTTAATAAAAGTTTTACTTCTGATATGTGGTCTACAGGTGTCTTTCTGATTGGATTTAAAATTCAGGACCTGTCTCGACTGGCATTTTCTAAATTGGCCAAATACTGTGTGTATAATATACAAATTAATTAAACAAATCCATTTTTCTTTGCTGAATTAATATAGTACCTCAAGGAATTGGTTCAACCCAAGTTGCAATAGAAATCAGATTTTCTTAAAAGCATAAAAGCCAGTAAAAGTCAAGTAAAAGAATAATATTACGTCTCCAGAAAAACCAATGATCTTGACCTATAGCTGTGGCCCAGATGGTGAGAAACGCGTGTTCATAAACTGAAGCCAGTGTGTATGTGCATGGTGGAAAGGGGGGGGGTCGAGAGAGAAAGTGAGCGAGAGTGAGTGCCAGAGAAAAAGAGAGAGAGATTTATTGTCTCATCTGAGCCCCTGTACCTTGTATTGTCCTTTCAGCATCTGTTCTTCCACTGCTGCGGTCACTCTCCATCTCAGGGGTCAGAGCGTCTGCGAGAAGAGAGGGATCACCGCCGTTAAACATCCCTGACATCCAGTGATCACAACGCCAGCTTCACAGCATTGTTCTTTAAAAACAAGACGCAAAGCCTTCAAGCTTCATCGCCGTCACGCCCAACTGAAGGAGCGTTTTCGATAAATTGAGCTGCTCAGTGAGCTTATTATCAAAGAGGGGAGACGGGGAGGAACTCCTCAGTTCCTAATCACAGAGGAATAATTATCTATTAAAAGATAAAAACCTTGTTTTCTGAGAGTGCTTCAATAAATGCGCCGAAGAAATCTTTGGAATTTCCGAAAACAAAAGGAAACTTCACAGCCGTTGAATCGGTCTCACAGTTAGTCACTTCGCTGACTGACAGAAAAAGACTGATATTTTGATTATCAATTAATCATTTACCAAGAAAAGGAGGGCGGAGTTTATGAGATCACCTGTTCTGGTTGTTTTGTCTGTGTGCACTATATATATATATATATATATATATATATATATATATATATATATATAAAGTGACAGATTTTGAGGAAATGTTTGTGAAAATTTGGTGAAATTTTCAGGTAGATCCTGTTATGATTCAAAGCCAACTGCCAACCAATCACAGGCTAGGAGAGAGAGGACAGTATCTGGCCCAATTCAGGGCCGGTCGTTGGGCTAACTGGACTGGGTGAGCACACACACATGTGCGCACGAGTGTACACACACACACACACACACACACACACACACATACACAATGTGATTCAATGTTTGCGTGGTATGAAATAGGGACTTCGTTTCTATTATTTCCAGTTCCTGCAGAAACTGTGGATGGAATTCTGAAATTCCAGTTTCATTAGTTTGAGGCCCTATGGGTGTTATTATGCATGGGAGCTAATTCATAGTAAGCCAATAGGAAGGCTAGGAAGATTAGCGATTTAAAGTTCTGACTTGGTTCCCAATAATTCTATGTCCTGCAGAAACTGTGGATGGAAATTTGAAATTTCAGCTCAATGGGCCTAATTTGCATGGTAGAAAATTCATACCAACCCAATAAGAACCCATGGAGAAGCAGTGATTGAAGTAAAACCTGACAGATAACGAAGAGACAATGGAGAATCACTAATAACATAACCTACAAAATCATCTTTTCCTTTCAAGTATATATACTGTACATATCAGGTTGGGTCCATCCTTGTACAACAACAATCACCATTTGTCTGCTGCTGCCAGGAGTTTCATACATAGTCATTCAGAAACCCGTCAGTTTCAGAGTAGATTTACATTAAGTCCATGTCAAGACTTTTAGAAGAATTTCTGAAACGCTGTGACAAGTGATTTGGGGACTTGGTGGTATTATGGGTCACATTAAACTACTTCATTTTTATGGCTTTTGCGGGGGGTGTTATTGTGTCACCATTGAACAGGGCTGTGATATAAGGGTTGCCAGTTTAATTCCAAGGCTACACAGGTGATTCTTAGTGGGTCAGATAGGACAGCGATTCACATTGTTTGCTCTTACTGCAATTTCTCTGTGGGTTTAGATCTTCTTTGCGGCTCCCAAATGTGTTCCACTTCGCCTCTCTAAATGATCCCTCACTGTTACCATATTTTCTAGAGTATACGTCGCACCTTTTTTCTGTATGTGGAATTCACTTTTTTAAACAGCATTTCCCTGGGTGCGAGTTTAACAACACACAAGAGCTTAGTGTAGCACATGTGCACACCACAGCATCTGCTGTTACTTAACATAAGCACTTTTAAGTTCCAAAAAGGAGCAAGATGGACAAATAAATATGCACTGGACAACATACTGAAATTTTTGTGAAGCAAGTTGTACAAAATAAATTGCCACATGCAACTAAATTGTTGGCCCATAGTGTTGTAAAACATGACAACAAAAATGTGAGTCCATTTAAGTTTTTATAATCAGATCTTTAATTTGTGATTTTTTTGCATGTTGATCATGTATTTTTATTTCATATTGGAGTTTGTTTAGTTTTGATTCCTGGGAAATCTCCAAATAAATAGTTATTATTATAATTCTTCTTCTTCTTCTTCTTCTTATTATTATTGTTATTATACAGATATGTGATTTTTAAAATTTCTTTTTTTTTTTTTAATATACTATGTCGTATCAGCATAAATCGCAGCACCTCACAAACTAGCAAACCAAAAAAGTAACTTGTACTCTGGAAAATAAAAATCTGAAATCAATAAATAACATTTGAAGCACTACACCCAAAATTATCCAAATGGATTTTTATCCAAATAATGCATCCTGAGTGATTTTTTTTAAATGTTGACCTTTGCAGAATTGACTTCTCTTTTTTTCTATCTGGATTAATGTGAACAATCTTCTCGCAGCATCAAAGCTGTTTGTTGTTCCTGCACGACTCAGATTCATGGTCGGGGACCAGTGGACGATATCAGCAGACCTGTCGGCGAGTAAAAAGCGTGGCTGAGGTGTTTGAGGTGAAGTGTGCAGCATCTGACCGTTGAGCGAGCGCATGCTGTCGGACGGCGACGGCTGCTTCAGCGACTGCTCCACTTGCTCTCGCCTCTTGGATTCGTACTCCAGAGCTTCTTGGAGTTTCCTCTTGGCTTTCTTCTCCTTCTTCAGGCGCTTCTGGATGATTGCTGACAGGGAAGATAGAAAAGAAATAAGAGTGATATCACACGGGCTCACAACCCGGCCACAGCGCTGGAATCTGGTTATTTATTATTATTATTGTTGTTATTACTAATTCTGATGATTGCTGGAAGAAAAGTGAACAACTTCAGACAATGTTTTTACATTTAATGCACTGTTAGAGAAAAGAGGAATTCAGTTAAATATTTATAGCATATAAAGACCTTTACCAAAATCAAAAACGAGCAAATACTGGCTGTGATAAAATGCTGCAGGGAGTTAAAGCAAATTGAAAATTTATTGGGATATTTTTCATAAATTTTTCTCATTAAACATAATCATCACAGTTAGCATATGCAGCCGATGAATTTAACATGAGACAGAGTGAATTTCTCTAATTGATTTATTTTGAGAGCCTAATCTGTACTTGCAGAGCAGCAAAAAAAAAGGTCTAATTTAAGTCAATGACTGCAACTATTAAAACTCAGATTTTACACGTCTCTAATGAAGTTCAAGCTAAGATCTAAAGGCAGACAAATAAAAAGGTCATAATGCACAGAATGAGCTTATATCCATCCTTTTATGGTTAAACATGCTCCATAAGTCAGTTTGTGTTTGCAGAAAGTCCAAAATAGCTGATTTTAGAAGTTCTTATGCAGACCTCCTGCATGGCCTGTGAGACATGCCCACACAGCCAGTCAGAAAGAGGGTGTGGCAATAAGCAGCTCCTCTCAGTTTAAAGCCACAGGCACAGAAACAGTCGGCTGTTGGCAAAGCGTAGCAAAAACTGTTCAGTTTTCTGGATGGACTCTTGTGGAATCATTCCAAAGGGGCACTTCGGTGAGCTCAGTGCTCGTTCACATTTTTGGATTATTGAGATGCGCCAATGCCGGATGGACAGTCAGCCCACCTGATACAGAATTTATACACACACACTAAATCACTTTTGACACTCAGATTATAATTGAAAATATAAGAAATTATTCTGCTGTTGTCTGTGCACATGTAAGTCTGGCCAATAATTATTTGGACAGTAATTTTACCTCTGTGCACCACCACAATGGAGTTGAAATGAAACAATCAAGATGTGCGTTCAACAAAAATATCCCATTAATCCTGGAGGAAGTACAGCTGTTTTAATACTCAGTCGATTTCATTTTCAGAGGCTATAAGTAACTGGACAAACTAAATATGAGGATTATTTTTAATTAGTCATTACTTTTACAACCAGGTTTCTTGAGACAAGTCACTGAATAAGTCTGACTAAGAAATACAAAATGTATGGTGCTGTACAGTAAATCTGTCTGGAGTAATAAGTCCTACTTTAGACCCTGAGTCCCGTTAGAACTGGTACCTATCTCCAGATTTCATACTGTCAAGCTAATAAGAGTCTATGTCTGACCCTGGATGGGACACCAGCTCATCACAGGTTACCCATTTACAGCTGGATGGATGAGTCAACGTAGATTAAGTGTCTTGTCCAAGGACACAGACAGGTACCATGAGCCAGATTTGAACCAAGCTCAGCTTCCTGCTCAACATTCTGTCTGGAGTAGGTCATTCTCAAAAACTGAGCGACAGTGAAAGAACAAGAGAGGCGAAGCAAGCCACCAAGACAGCCATGACAACTCTGAAGGAGTTACAGGCTCTTGAGAGTTACACGGCTTCGCGGTAGAGTAGCACACAAAAGTATTTTCTTAAAAAGAAGATGCCTGTGGGAGACTCAAGCCTAGAACGGTTCTGTTCTCTTGAATATAAGTACTTCTCTATGACACTCCACCATGAAGTTGTAAAAACGGTGATGCAGTCAACAAAGGGTGTCTTGGTGGCTTCCCTCGCTTGTCTCATTCTTGCATAGTCCCTCAGTTTTTGTCAACTGCCTTCTCCAGATAGATGTACCAAAGATTTCTCTACATTGCACCCAGTAAGTTAAAACTTCACAAGTCAAAATATCTCAAGAAATGTTGATTTCTCAGAATGCAAAAGATGGAGAACCATGTCCTGCGTCTTCTAGGTCAGGCTCAAAACTTCTCAGTCGCTCCCCGTACATTGGTAAAATGGCAAAAATTGTGCCAGTGTCCAAATATTAATGGATCAGATTAAAGAATGCACTTGTGGATCATTCAGTGAAACCTTAGAATTTATTTAAAACAGCTTTGCACCATCTACAGGAACCCACGTGTGGGTACGCCGTGTCTGGCAGCATCGGGCAATACCTCTGTTCTTCTGTTCCATCGCGAGTTGTTTCTCCAGAGTCTCCCTGAGCTCCCGCTCTCTGAACAGCTCCATCTTCAGCTCGGTCTTCTCCAGCTGCACCTGTTTCTCCTGAGCCCGGGCATTGTCAATCGCCACTTTCAGCAGACCCTGCACAGGAAATGACATGAGAGATGTTTCAACATGAAACACTGACAGAAGACCACAGCACTTTTTTTGTACTGCCCAAAGCAGTAAAGCACAAAACATGAGCCTGTCAGGTTTGCTTGAACTTTGCTGTGATCAGTGAAAATGTTATTTTGAAATAAATCCCTGTTCCAAAGCTCCCACGAGATCGAACAGCATCACAGAAGAAGAGTTTGTGTTCTTTCCATCTATATAATGTAGTCCATGAGCCCGAAACCAATTCTGACCTAATCTGTAACACTTAAGGAGCCCAAACAACACTTACAATCCATCCTCAGTAATACCACACCCTGCAAAAGTGTATGGTGGCCATTCCAGGGCGGTGTCAATGAAGGCTTACACAGGGGTCAAAATTTAACAATCCTCCAGTTATATTGAAACGTTTACCACATTATTTATCTGATCACAACAATTTCAAAAAGGGGTAGATTTCTCTATCTATGATGGGTGCTATTGGCAAAAAACTGCAAAAGTGGTGAGAAATGTCCATTTCAGTTTGTAAAGGGGTGAAATGTTAAAGTTGCTCCAATTTTGTAAAAAAAAGTGATGCAAATTATTGGTTGAGCTAAAAGGATTAATAAATGGAATAGTTTGGACCGTGTTGAATGGTCTCCAAAGTAACGGTCAAACAAGATCAACGTCCATTGGATGCTCTGGCATACGTTAGCCTGTAACATGATAATTAAGCTACATACCTTATTAGCTCGACCAGTAATTTAAACCATCTTTTACTACAATTAGAGCAATGTTTACTTTTGAACCCTTTGCAAACTGAAATTGACCTTTCCCATAATTTTTGCTGTTTTTGTCTCATGACGCCATAACATTCAGTCACAGACAGTCCAAACTATACCTTGTTGGAATCTTTATGATCAGACAAATAATGTCGTATACTTTGCAATATGATTGGATGCTTTTAAAAATTTGACTCCTATGTAATCTTTCTTCAACTGCTATATAGTAGTTAGAGGTACCACCCTGGGATGAGTATAATACCTTTTTCAAGTCCCTATAGATAGGTTATCAAAATGCCATATCAAACATTTTGCTAGCTTGGGTGGTAGTGCCCAATTGTATCTGGCCCACAGACTAATTTGATAATAATTTTGATTGATAGATTGCATTGAGTTTGGCATTGATTATGTGAATTTGCAATGATAGCCAACCACACTATACAGTAGTGTTGCCCAATGAAACAACAGCATAAAATATCTAAACTTGATGGCTAGCAGTGCACAAATGGAGTTGTATTTAGTCTTTTAATTCATGGGGCTACTTTTGTGAAAAACAAATAAAATAATTCCCAGTAAATGCCAGGGTGCACTGCTGTTCACATTACTGATGATTTAGTGAATCTGCATGGCAACGCACATCAGTAGAGTGGTTTCACCAAAGCTCCCTGAGGTGAAACAGTCATGAAAGGTAAAGTTTTTCCATTATGTTAAAAACCTTGTTTTGAGTTCAGTTTCATTGTCTGTACAAATAAGTGTATGTTCTTCGTAAGGTGTATATTCGTATTGCACCACATAAATAACTGGAAAACAGTGCGCGCAGTTTTATACCAGGTTTTCGTGGTCTGTGAAGCAATCGCTTCTTGTCTCCTCATGATAGCAGGGAACCTCTATTTTAGTACATAAAGTCATACATTTTTGCTCTGTTATTTGTTCAAATAACAGGGCAAAAAAAACAAACAAAAACAAGATAGAGCAGGACCAGTAACTCTGTATCAGCAGCCTGTCAAAGTCAATAATAATGAATTGACCGAACTATATTATAGGTAAGATCCAATAAAGCCAACCCTGAAATCTCCCCAGAGTCAGCTTGAATAACATTTAACACCTTTTAAACATACGGGGTCAATGTACAGTATCTAATAAAGACAGATATGTGCAGCAGCTACAAACATGCAGCTGAGATGATTTAGAAATATATTTAATACAATGGTCACCAAACTATGATAAAAAAAAATGTGTTATGGATTAAGCTTCCATATAATACTGTATAATTTATATAAAAAAATATATACCGGAGGGGCTGAGTGGTATGGTAAAAAAATATTACCTCTATTCATATTCATCAACAATGACATTTATCATGATATATAATTTGAAAATTCCACCCGTTTGAAGAAGTGTATCTTGATTATGACTGAGACCCGAAGATATAAGTTTAATTTGTTAAACTTTTGTCTCATATTGTAATTTATTTTGGAAAGCACTTTATACGGGTAGAAAGATCTGCACAAGTAAATGTCACTGTTGTTTTTGTTGTCGTAGCAGTAATGAATTTCTAGGGCACTTATTGTGAAGTTGATGGTAACTTCTGTGAGCAATGTAAACTATAAACTTTGGTTAGATAACCTTTATTGGTCAGGGCCTATTCACACTATGATGTGCAATGCCCAGCGTAGCAGATTCTCAAAAATCTCTGAAATGGCGAAGATGGCTCACCACAGGAGTCCAGATTTAGATCAGTGGGGGGCGACGTTTGTACTCTGTGTAGTACTTTTGCCATCTGAGGGCACATTCTGGAAAGCAGTAGCATAGCTTGGCATAGCTGATCGTTGGCTCAACATTTGTGAAGTCATGTAATGTACTCAATATAAATTTGATGGAACCGCGTGATTTCATTACCTGCTACTAGTGCGTCATTGAGACAGATTCTACAGATGATATTCTTCACATTTCTATATATTTCTTCATACCGATGGAGCCAGAGGAGGTGGTGCCTCCAGTCAAGCCTTTGACATTGCTTGGCGGAGGCAAACAGAGCAGTAATGGCATAATAGCAGCAGTGAGGTAGCAGTAGCAGAACTCAACTCTTGTAGGTGTTTTAGCATGAATGTTGAAGATTTTAAGCATGTTGAAAATGTTTATGGGACGATAAGAAATATCAGTGTTACCCAACTGGTGTTGACTTAACTCCTGCGGAGTCTGATGGATGTTTCCGGTGTTCGATGTTAATCAACTTTTCAAACTCTGGGCTAATCGTCAGAGTGTCAATAATTTCCTCAGCTTTAGAGGATGACATGAGTTTACCTTCACAGTTACTTTTCATGACATTCAACAATTCCACTCTTCCTCTCTCTCTCTCTTTTTGCTTTGTTTCTCGTGCTTTCATCACAACACAACAGCAAAATTTTGCAGTAGGAATTGAAACGCGCACTTTGCTGTGCAATGCTAACAACTGCAAATGTAAATTTTAGTGCAATATGTTATCATGATCATTTTATTGCTGAGACCTAATATAAATTAATATTTACAGGAAGGCACAAAAAGAAAAAGACATAATCGTATTGTTTTGGTGAGCGCTGGCGTTTGGCGGCGGTATGAGCTCAAATGAGACGTGCATTTTTATTTTTGTACTTGCCCTGCAGACAGTAGTCACTGGAGTGGTTTTAAATATATCAGTGTTTGCAGCACATTTGGAAGCTCGTCACACGGCGCAGCAGGAATGAATAATAGGAATGACAAGTATCTCATCATGTATCAATCACAGTACTGCCATTGCAAATGTACTCCTCACAGTACTGCACTGATCCTGCCTTCTCAGGCGGTGGCTGTAAGGCGCCGTGACTGTTCATACAACAATTATTCCCCACGCACATGCAATTATATCAAATGCACTGGGCTATAACTTACTAATTGTTGATTCTTCTGACCCCAATTTATTCAAAGTTACTTTATCTTCATTTTCTGCTTGGATTCCTTTTGTTGATTTGTATATAAATATTCACGGCGAACGTCATTATCGGAGATGACTTCGCTGAGTGTCAGGAGCTTGCCACAAGTTTACGCGTGGCTTTCTAATTACTGCACCGAGCCAAAGGAGAGGCGCGACTCCGATGCCAGCGGTACAAGTGCAATGAGAAGGGCAGCGCTGTATCCACATCATTACACTCACACAGAAGGCAAATACATTCATCTTTCTGACTGAGGGGCTTTGCACTGAAGCCTAAATGGCACCCTGAGTGCTGCTACGCTGTGCAGAATTACCGTGTATATCTGTGCTCCTAATGTGCGCAGCAAATATAAAGAGGAAGACGTGCATGAAGTCGTTTTGTGGCCTGAAATGGATTTTTATGAAGAGTCTCTCCGCTATGATATTTAACTGCAGAGAAAACTGGGCATCATCGAGCACGTGGAGGTTTTTGACTGGGAAAACTACAACAGAAGCACAGTTTGTATGTTTTGTATGTCTTAACAGTCTATTTCACCTGTGTGTGTGTGTATGTGTGTGCGTGCGTGCGTGTGTGCCCCCTGAAGAAAATATCTTAAACACTTAGGGCCCTGTCCCACTGGCGTTTAGGAGGATTTGTGTATGGATTGCACACAAAATTGGCCCATATTCACCAAACATCCGCAATATCTGTGTAACATGTCTGTATGAGTCGGCCGTCATCCAAACACGTCCGTGATCATCCGCAGATGCGCGCATGTCTGCAGCCAGGATTTTTGAGCTGTTCAAAAATCTGTATGCGGATGACATCTGCCTTACATACTCCATATATACTCAATTCATACACAATACATACTCACTCTATGCGCTGTATATCTGCCATTAACTGCTGATATCCACTACTGACGGGGATTTGCGGCTTGGCAGCGGACCGGGACAGTGTGTAAAACAGATATATATCGTGCCCATCATGTCCACATCACAAACTAAAATATGTTGTAGCAATTGCATACAGATTGGCCATGAATAAAGTGTTTTTATTACATCTGCTTTGCAGCTGATTTGCGGACAATCTGTGAATGCATAACAAACACGTCACGTAAACCCAAAGTACTGTATGTGCCAGAAAGCGACAGACCTGCCAGTCAGTGCTGGACCGGCTGTGTAAATCCACAAAGACGTAGCTGCTGCAATCCAGGACTTATATTTAACACCAACAAAAGGAAGAGTTGCTGTTTAGCCACAACTCACGCTGAAGTCTGTTTTTTGTGACACTCTCAAAAAAAAAAAAAAAAACACTGTGTCACACCCGAGCGGCTTCCCCCCTCCCGCTCCCCAAACTCATGAACAGTTAACCCTCGCATGACAAAATGAACATTAACTCTGTGATCAACTTGTCCAAGTCCAGCAAATGCTCCAGAGGCTGTATTGTTGGTGTGAATAGTGATGCCGAAAGGCCCGAGTGAGCTTATTTATGACTGCAATGCAGATGCCATGCACGCGCAACACGTGCGCGATGCATTCATAATACAACCATAATACTGCCGTGATAATCTCAACGTGTCGGATCAGTTTCCTCACGACATGCATTATATAACCGTGATTGTTCATTATATAGTCGCTATATATTATTAATATATCCGTAATTCATACTGGGACATTTGTCATTTTTGGCCATTTTTGTTGCGGACGACAACGAACGCCCGTAATTTGTGTACTCAATTCATGTGCAATTGATCCTCTCCCCAGTGGGACAGCGCCCTGACTAAGGGTTTTAACCAAATTTTGCACATTAGTTAGTACCATCTGAGCATGAACCCTTTAACTTTTGAGGTTCAGGGGTGAAAGGTCAAGGTCACAGCAAAAGGTAAAGATTTTTCCACAATGCAAATAGAGAGGGAGGACATGTTGCTCTAAGACATATGATGTCAAGAGAGGAATATGTTTTTGATTTGATCCACTGACCCTTTGGTGCATGAAGAACCAAATGTCTGATATTTGTGAATATCTTTAAGTCTAGAGCCAAGACATATTTATTTTTACTGCTTGTAAAAATATTGCTTGATGTCTAGTTGTAAGGGTGGTTGATGGTTTGTTTTTGTTACATTTCCATTTTAAATATTTTATCTGTTGTTATTGCTTATAATGAGATTTTTATCAGTTTATTTTGTTTAATGTGCATTGTTGTATTGTAGTTTTAATTTTGGTGTTTATTTTGTTCATTGCTTTAATTGATGGAAAGTGCTGTATCAATACATTTATTATTATTATTATTATTATTATTATTATTATTATTATTAGTAGTAGTAGTATTAAAGGGTCTGACAAAGTATCTTTACCTGGTTTTCTTATGACAGAACAGAAAGCCAGTCTTAGTGACAAAGTACAACATTCGGTTTTCGTATTAGCTTATAACTTAATGGTTCATGTATTATTCTTCTGCCAGCAAAGATTTAATAGCGAAAACTGCCACTTGGGCAAGCATTATGTCTCTCCCAATCCAAATAACTTTGATATTTACAAAAATAAAAATAAAATACAGTAAATCCAGCTCCATAACTACATGCAAAATTTCTGTATGTTCTGACAGTCTGTGTTGTTTTGTTTTGCTTGTTAGTATGACCCGTACAGATGGTCACCCCAGTGAGTCCAGTCTGCTTCAGTTTTCTTCCTATAATGAAAAAACACCTGTGGGAGTTTCTGCCTTTCCACTGTCACCAGTGTGCTTGGTCTTTGGGTGGGTAAGCCTTAAACCTTGTTGGAGCATTTGGGAGAACAATCTTATGATTTGGTGCTGTATAAATAAAGTGAACTGAAAGCAACTAAACATGTGGTCACCAATAATATGAGTACAGAAGGGATGGAAACTGTACAGAATTAAAAAAAAAAAATGAAAATGGGAAGATGTGCAATTGTTTGTGCACTGGTATTTTTTTTTCTAAGCAGGGCTGATTCATAAATTTTTTTCCCAGTTTTTGCTATTGATTGCAGTTGTCTTCCAGACCAGAAATTAATGCACCAAGTCTCCGTTCTTTTAGATATTATATGTGAACCATTAAACCTGTTGATGTCTTTAGCATCAGAAAACATAGAATCTATCTTGTGAGTTCAGAGATCCGTCAGGGGAACATACCTGAATGTTGGTGAGGAGCGTCTCTATTGACGACAAGCCATCTGGGAA
Organism: Thalassophryne amazonica; assembly: GCF_902500255.1. Taxonomy (NCBI): domain Eukaryota; kingdom Metazoa; phylum Chordata; class Actinopteri; order Batrachoidiformes; family Batrachoididae; genus Thalassophryne; species Thalassophryne amazonica. Next base: position 13,308,788 of record NC_047116.1, read on the forward strand.
GAGGAAAGGTGATGGGAAGCCAGGGGGCAGGGCTTGTCCAGCCAATGACAACCTTTCGTAGCTATCTCTGGCTGTCGGGGTGCACATTGAATTGTCCTCTGTAAAGACAAATCGTCAAAAAGTATTACTTAAGTTCCTGTGTAACAAGGAAGTATAACTCAAAACTTAAATACCAAAAGGTAAACACGCTGAGTAGACTTGAGGCTGTATTTTCAGCTTTGATTTGCCGTTTGTCTTTCAGCACATTTATTCAATTGATGATCTTAGAATTATATGTCCAGTTTTATATTTTGATAATCTTAACCTTTCAGACACCTAAAGGTGAAAGCATCATATTATATCTTTTTGGGTTTAGGGTTTTATATCTTACCATATTTTCCAAAGTATAAGTTGCACCTCTTAATGCCTTTTGAAGTGTCAAAACTCACATATAAGTCACACAGGAGTTTAAGTTGTACCTTTTTTGTGTATTATCAGCTCTTTAATTTGGGATTTTTGTACATATTTGCAGTGTACCTTTTTATTGTAGGTATGTATTCTTTTATCATTATAGTTTCTTTTCTTTATTATTTTGATTCCTGGAAAAGCCATACATAAGTAGTGATTAAAATTATTATTATTAAAAATAATTTTTCATTATATAAGTTGTGCTGGAGTATAAGTCGCAGGATCTCCCAAACTAGTAAAAATCTGTGATTTATCCTATGGAAAATACAATATATATATATATATATATATATATATATATATATATATATATTGTAGTATTTGTAGCATATATTATACAGATAGTGTCAAAACGCAGCCAAAACTAAAGACACTTTTTTTGGGGGTTGTCTGACGTAGTTAAAAAAAACCCAAAACAAACAACTTATTACCAACCTTGAAAGGGCAACAAAGCTTAAATATGTTACTATGTGCATCCATATTGTTTTGTGAGTTCATCAAGTAAACACAATTTTCAGATGTTCCCAACTGGTGATTTCTGAGTTGTATTGAACGCAGCATTAGTATGGAGGCTGTTCGCAGATCTGGAAGTCACGGAATCGACACCAGACAACACTTAAATGAGAACCAGTTCAATCTTATCATTTCTAACATCGCTCTGTCACTTTTTCCTACGCGGGCACACGCGTTTTCCCCACTCTCCCGTCAGAAACAAGAGAACAAGTTGGGCTGTTAGCAGCGGATGAGCAATGATCTTCGAAGCTTTCGCAGTTAAGAAAGTTGTCAGTCTAAGTGGAACCTTCTTGTAAATACAAGAGTGAATTCCAGATCTCCATCCTACTCAAAGACACTGTAGCGGAGTCACATGGAGATGCTTTGTTTGTTTTTGCGCTTCTTCTTGGTTTAAGTGGATTTAAACAACATCAGCTGGGACGTAAATCCAGGTGCCTCCCGTTTAAGACATGTCATGTGGACTCCAAAATCAGGAGCAGGCCTGCAGGTTGACCCCAGAGGCTCGGGCTTCCTTTGTGCACGCAGGAACGGGTGCCTGTCAAACCCAACATGACATCATCTTCCATTCATCAGCGGCGGAGGGGTTGGGCTTTGCCATCTGCTGTCCAGCCTCTCCACCGGGCCTCAGAGGAGAAGCAAGGAGCAGCGGCGTGAGGGAGGCAACCCGGCAGACCCACGCAGCCCGGCCAAAATACTGCCGCCACTTTACCCGTCAAACGCTACACACGTTTGCTCGCATCGCGACCTACTACTTTGCGTTCACGAAACACATCGAGTATAAAAAGGTCTCGGCAGGAATCCTGCACCATCAGCTGTTTAATTGTTAATTTAATGAAAGAGAAAAATAACTTTTATTTGCTGTGTGGAACCCCGGCTGCGAGGAGCACAGCAGCTCTCTCTCATCCAGTATTCATTCCTGTTTATGTGGCAGCCTGAACGCTGTACAAACAGCCCTGCCGCTCCCTCCCATCAATATTCACCAGCGCCAGCCAAGTGCTGGGAACAGCTGGTCTTACATTAATTAGTTTAAAGTATTTATTTCACCCATCCTCTGAGCAGATTGAGCAAAAACATTGGAGATTATTTCAAGCATCTGCAAATGCCCTGGAAACATCGACTCGCCAAAAGTCGAGTGTTAGGATTCACAGTTTAGGTTTGTAATTTGGAGAACAGCCCCCCCCCCCCCCCACCACCACCACCACCAAGAGGGAACATGGTGAAATATGCACCGCTGGTCCGTGGAGAGAGTAAACAACCTTTCTCCTTTTTCAGATGGAGTTCACTCCTGTTGATTAATTAGAATGGATGGCTGCCTAATGGATTAAAATTTGTTTATAATTTGACTTCATAAAAATAATGAATTACCTACTTTTAAGAAGCCACTCCTGTGGTAATTTGTTTTGTTTTGGTGCAGCCCTGTCTGAATTTTGAGGTGGGCATCTGGGTGAAGATATAAGGGCAAATTAGGCGTTCCGCGTGCAGGTTTGATCAGCTGATCACATCACAGGAAGCACATACAGTACATTACCGCAATCACAAGTACTACAGTGCTTCTTCACTTACACAAGTAAGACAAGGGCAACCACTGCACCCCGTAGCAAAGACATGTGCAATGACTTCATCTGTATACGTGTGGACAGACAGTAAAATACGGTATGTGCCAGCTCCTGAAAGGAAAGTACCCAGACAATGGGAAGAGTTGAAAAGCAAAAGCAGAAATATTTACAAGACAGAATTAATAAGAAAGTGCCACACACACACATACACACACACACTTTTAATGAACATTTATGAGTGCAATGGAAAAGATATTTGTATGAATTTACTGGAACGTTCCTTCTTTCATTGAACGAAAATGGAAAACACGAATTACCATATTTTATAGAATACGTATAAGTCTTACGGAATTATATATTTATTTATGGCTAATTTTGCAGGTCTGGCAACTTACACACCCAAAAAAACAAAACAAAACAAAAAAAAACAAACAAACAACAACAACAAACCCCACATTTGTTAGCGAGCGCAAACCAAGATTTCTGACCTCCGCCGGTGCAGATCCAGATCACCTCCAAAATTCAGTGGAGTCTTCCACTCCCTAATATCTATCTGTGGTGTAAATTTGGTGAGAATCCGTGAAGTAGTTTTGACGTAACCTTATAAAGTGATCCAGAATCAGAATCTGGATCCGGATCAAAATTTAATGGAGTCTTCCATGGCCTAATATCTATCTATGGTGAAAATTTCATCAAAATCCATGCAGCAATTTTGACGCAATCTTGCTAACAGACAGACAGACAGACAAATAAACACTGATGGGGTTTCCCAGGACTCAGTGCACTAAACAAAAGAAACTCCAGTTATATAAAAAAAATACACTTCAACAATGCACAAAAATCCAAAAATCAAGAGCTGATAAAACAAAAATAAATAAATAAATAGACTCATGTTTTAACTGTAGTCTTTTCAATACTGTGGGTCAGCAATTTGTGGTCATCTGTGTCACATAACATCCAATATGTTGTGTATCACACCTTTATTTGTCCGTTTTGCTTGTTATTTGGAATTCAAAAGTCCTTATGCCACACACCACAAGCAGATGGCTTTCTGCAAAAATACACATTTCACTTATGCATGTGTCCATCTGACTTCTTCTGTTGTCCACACTGCATTAAACAACACCCAACATGCTGTCCATTGCACATTTCTTTGTCCATCTTGCTCACTGTTGGACATTAAAAATTCTTATGTTAAGTAACAGCTCGTGCTCTCGTGAACTTTGGTAAAGGCGTTCAATGGAGCGAAACGTATGGAACAAAACTGCACAAAAAATTAAGCAAATAACACAATGAACCACTTTTCCAGGTAATGAGACAAATAATCAATACCACATGACATATAATCCATCAATCAAATGACAAATGGACTGCATTTATATAGCGCTTTTCAATCTACTGTACATCAGAATCTCAAAGTGCTTTACAATGATGCCTCACATTCACCCATTCACACAGGCACACTCACACACTGATGTCAGGGTGCTGGCTTACAAGACACTCACTACACACCGGGAGCTACTTGGGGATTCAGGACCTTGCCCAACGGCACATAGTGATTTTCCAGTCTGGCTGGGATTTTAACTGAGGATCCTCTGGTCTGAAGCCCAACGTTTAACCACTAGACCATCACCTCCCCATGACAAGGATGACAAGGATCTATTGAGGTGTTATATAATTGTCAGCAAGTGTCTGCAGAAATGATCCTGCAGCATGTGTACAGGAAAATGGGCTTTCTGTACAGAAATGCTTCTTAAAGGTTTGTGCACTTCAGTAAGACCTAATGTGAAAGGTGGAGACATATTGTATCTGAAAGCTTGTTCAGATTGCCAAAAAGGGCCCAGTTCTATGGTGGCCAATAGGGGTCACAACAACTCTTCCATATTAAGGCAACACAAGCAAAACACAAGCAGAGTAACAAATACAAACAAATGCCTACATTAATTCACCAACAGGCAGTTCAATAAAAAAAAACAAAAACCCTGAAAAACTGAAAACATCTGCAAACACAGAGAACACAAACACAACCCACAGCACATGTAACAATTTAATGTCATAGTGCGTCTGCTGCAAATTCAGACCACACACGCAAACACTTTGCACGACTTCACAACACAACGAAAATATTCACAACATAAACAACCATTTCTACCCAGAAGTTCTACTCTTCCAGTGCGTTGCAAATAAAATAACAAAAATGTGAAAATGTAACTGCCATGAGACTAAATTCATGAATAAAGTAAATAAATACACTTACTCCGCTCTGTTGACCAGGTGGAGTAAAAGATACGAGTGTGGCAATGAACCCAACAGTCCATCAGTTAAAGTCGTCCTGCCTGAAACCACTGTTTGTGTTTTTGCTGCGTCTCCTGTGTTGTGGAGCTTTGCAAAGTGTTTCCCTTTTTGGGTACATTGTGCAAATTTTCAAATTAAATTGTTGCAAATTCTGCAGGTTATATTTGTTTGTATTTTCTGCATTTTCACACTTCTTTTTTATTAATTCAATTTGCAAGATGTTTTTTTATGCAACTTCCTGTTGTTGAAACAATGTCGTTTTTTTAATGCAAAAAAGCAGCAGGAAGGGCCAAATAAAACCTGTAACTTTTGCACTCTGAGAAACTGACAGCTGTACAGATCTCGTTTGCTAAAATGACTAGATGCTCAGTGGGGACAGCAGGCAGGCCGCTGTTATTTTATTTATTTATTTTTATTTTTCACAACGGTTTAAACTTTATTCACATTAGTTCTTCAACAATAACAATGAAAAATGGACCATAACTGCGACAAGTTGTCTGTAAACTGTTTCATGTAACATGAGCCTTTCTGGGTGGACATAATGTTTTGTCCCATGTCACACTGAGTTAAGTCCTATGCAGAAAAGCACTGGTGCATAAAATGGATAAGAGACTACAATTCAAGCCGTGGGGGTGAATTTGGGTGCATTTCGGGTAAATTCCCAGCCAAGGCTAGTACCCATTTCCGAATCGGGTGGACTGGCTGGACTGGAACAATGAGGAAGAAGTGTCTTGTCCACGGAGACAGACCAGTAGCATGACTGGAAGTGGAACCCAGAACTGTGTACTTGTAGTCCAACATCTGTCCCACAATACGGTATACCAACTGAGACTTTTTCCACCAGATTCCATCGTGCTCGCCGCCTTAACACTCACATTAACTGTAGCTGAAATGGCCGTAAAACATACTGTAACATTTCTTCAGATGTTTTACATTCGGCCAGTACCCAGTAGCCCAAAACCCAATGTGCAGCTACACAGACATCGAAGGCCGTCACCCACGTGCACGTACTGGCACCAGTGGACTCTGACAAATCAAATGGCCTACACAGCTGATATGGAAATACGAGGTCTATTAGAAAAGTATCCGACCTTATTATTTTTTTCAAAAAACATATGGATTTGAATCACGTGTGATTGCGTCAGACAAGCTTGAACCCTCGTGCGCATGCGTGAGTTTTTCCATGCCTGTCGGTTGCATCATTCGCCTGTGAGCAGGGTTTGAGTGAGGAGTGGTCCAGCCCCCTCGTAGGATTTTCATTGACAGGAAATGGCGGAATGATTTGGGCTTTTTTCCATCAGAATTTTTTCAGAAACTGTTAGAGACTGGCAGCTGGAAACCATTAGAAAAATTTATCTGGCTTTCGGTGAAAATGTTACGGGCTTGGTAGAGAATAAGGAGTGTTACTGTCGCTTTAAGGACGGCCCCCAGCGGCTGTGGGGCGTGCCACGCTCCTAAGCTGCCATCGACAGGCTGAACGACCATTTCATTTCTAAACGGATGGCTGTCTGGATCCATGACCATCGTGTGCCATTTCTCTGGTTATCACAAGAGCTGGACATCAACCATTTTCCGGCAGATTTCACTTTTAACAAGAGATTTTGTCATGGAAAGCCGAGCGGAGGCTTCGCGCGTCACGATGGATTCGCTACTGGAGCGAGACAAAACCACCTCCGTTTTGGTCTCACAGGACGGCTTTGAGATGGCGTTCAGACAGTTGTCGGTGGTTTTTCCATCGAGTGATTATCCGAGAAATTGTGGATGTGCCTGGACATGCCAGAACATGTCCCGTGAGGCTTCATCACGGCGTTGCTGTGCGCCATGCGGCACCGCCGCGACGCGCGAAGCCTCCACTCCTCTTTCCATGACAAAAACTCCTGTAACAGTGGAATGTGCATGTGAATTTCCAAACTGGACGCTATATTTTATCCGGGACGTCGTCTGACTAGCACAGGAATTGTGAAAAGACGTGGACATCAGCACTTTTTCGGCACATTGAGACAGACGTGCGGAGGAATTCCGCGTGTCGCAGCGGTGCCGCATGGCGCACAGCAACGCCGTGATGAAGCCTCATGGGACATGTTCTGGCATGTCCAGGCACATCCACAATTTCTCGGATAATCACTCGATGGAAAAACCACCGACAGCTGTCTGAACGCCATCTCAAAGCCGTCCTGTGAGACCAAAACGGAGGTGGTTTTGTCTCGCTACAGTAGCGAATCCATCGTGACGTGCGAAGTCTCCGCTCGGCTTTCCATGACAAAATCTCTTGTTAAAAGTGAAATCTGCCGGAAAATGGTTGATGTCCAGCTCTTGTGATAACCAGAGAAATGGCACACGATGGTCACGGATCCAGACAGCCATCCGTTTAGAAATGAAATGGTCGTTCAGCCTGTCGATGGCGGCTTTGGAGCGCGGTGCGCCCCACAGCCACTGGGGGCCGTCCTTAAAGCGACAGTAACACTCCTTATTCTCTACCAAGCCCGTAACATTTTCACCGAAAGCCAGATAAATTTTTCTAATGGTTTCCAGCTGCCAGTCTCTAACAGTTTCTGAAAAAATTCTGATGGAAAAAAAGCCCAAATCATTCCGCCATTTCCTGACAATGAAAATCCGCAGAGGAGGTGGACCACTCCTCACTCAAAGCCTGCTCACAGTCGAATGACGCAACCGACAGGTGTGGAAAAACTCACGCATGCGCACGAGGGTTCAAGCTTGTCTGATGCAATCACACGTGATTCAAATCCATATGCTTTTTGAAAAAAATAATAAGGTCGGATACTTTTCTAATAGACCTCGTATACACACATGCTTCTGTTGTGAAGTCTACACACTCTGCTGGGATAACATTTAGTCCCAGTCTAAATAGAGTGAAATATACTCTACCACAGGGCTACATCAAGTCAACGTAGTGTAAAATCAACTCTTACTGGAGTAAAACCACTTGCATTGACTAGACGGTGTCACAGAACGATCAGTCCGCCTTAAAAATTGGTCAGCCCTGCTTTCAGTGCGCATGTGTCATTAGCTGCAGTTCACCGATCATCACCTCGTTTCTGCTTCAAACTGCACTCCAGTCATCATCTATCTCAGCGACAGATATCTGAAGCTTTTGTACAACAATCATCCATCCATCCATTTTCTTCCGCTTTATCCGGAGTCGGGTCGCTGGGACAGCAGCTCAAGCAAAGCCGCCCAGACCTCCCGATCCATACACACCTCCCCCAGCTCCTCCGGGGGAACCCCAAGGTGTTTCCAAGCCAGCCGAGAGACGTAGTCCCTCCAGTGTGTCCTGGGTCTTCCCCGGGGCCTCCTCCCGATGGGACGTGCCAGGAACACCTCTCCAGCCCGAGCCACCTCAGCTGGCTCCTTTCAACGTGGAGGAGCAGCGTCTCGACTCCGAGCTCCTCCCGAGGGACCGAGCTCCTCACCCTATGTCTAAGGGAGCGCCCAGCCACCCTGGAAACTCATCTCGGCCGCTTGTACTCGCGATCTCATTCTTTCGGTCATGAGCCAAATCTCATGACCATAGGTGAGGGTCGGAACGTAGATCGATCGGTAAATCCAGAGCTTTGCTCCCCTGCTTAGCTCTCTCTTCACCACAACAGTCCGATACAGCGACCGCATCACTGCAGATGCTGCACCGATCTGTCACCGATCTGTACAAGACCCCGAGATACTTAAACTCCTCCACTTGAGGCAAAGGCACACCACCGACCTGAAGAAGGCAAGGCACCTTTTTCCGGTCAAGAACCATGGCCTCGGATTTGGAGGTGCTGATTTCCATCCTGGATGCTTCACACTCGGCTGCAACCGCCCCAGTGCACACTGAAGGTCCTGATTTGACGAAGCCAACAGAACCACATCATCCACAAACAGCAGAGATGAGATTCTGTGGTTCCCAAACTGGACCCCCTCTACACCCTGGCTGCGCCTAGAAATTCTGTCCATAAAGGTAATGAACAGAACCGGTGACAAAGGGCAGCCCTGGCGGAGGCCAACGTGCACTTGAAACAGGTCACAACAACAATCATTTGCACATAAATTCAGCATTATTTCATCAGAAAAGGCAGAGGAAGCGATGAGAGCACCACAGCTACATGGCTGCTAGCTGTTGCATTCATTGACCATCCGTCATTTCAAAGCATCACAGATTATCACCTTGTTTCTGCTTAAAACTGACTTTAGAATGATTTAAGAGGTTTTACCTTTTCATCTGATGGTTAATAATCACATTAATCTGTTTGATCGCTTTGGGTGAAGAAAGTCTGTCCACAGAGCGTCTGAGCTCTGAAATGACGCATGCGCAGTGGTGACAGGGCGGGGGGGGTTTCGGTCGGTAACACCGGTAGAGCTGATTTCATTCTAAAATAGAGTGTTTTTACTCTATTCAGACTGGGATCAAATCTTGTCCCAGCAGAGTCAATTTTACGCAGCAAAATTTACTGTGTATTCACTCCTACACTCATCTAATAAAGCGACACAACACGAAACTCCAATTTTGTCTCAATGAAATCAAAGATCAGAAGCGTTGCAGTGGCTCAGGCTCACGCTGATGTAGATGTATTATATGCATTACCTGCATGCATCACCCACCTCCAATAAAATCACCATAACAACTACAGACGTTAGTAGACCTCGGGGAAAGGTCTGCTGTTGCAGCTTTGTAATTGATTTGTACTGTAGGCACTTTGTCCCTTATTTAGTGTTGGCATTAATCATAAATCATTGCTTTAACAAACTCCGGCTTCCCGCTCAGCAGGCCTCCCCTCCAACACAACGGCGGATCACACAGAATATTTGATAGCTTTGTTGTGGCAGAAACAACCTGTCATGCTCTGGGAAAAGCAAACAGCGTGTTTTGTACGACAGACTCCAACTTCTGTACAGCGCTCCTTGTCAGATAACATTTCCACCAGGAGCTGTGCATAAATACAGGAATTAAAAAAAAAAAAAGGGAAAGGGAACGGGAAGCTAATAAGTGGATAATTCAATCAATATAATCAAAAGCAGTTTAATGAAATTTAAATGTATATTGCTGAAGAACATGATCCAAATCTGTGGATCCCCCCCCCCCCCACGCTTCCCGTACTTGGCTGCAAACGCTGGCATGTGTTTGCATGTTTATTTCTCGCCATCGCTCCAGAATCATTGACTTCAACTTAATTACAGCGACAGGCGTTGGAGTGATGGGGGCCGGCGGAATGGAGTGCTCTGTTTCCAGGTGATATTTCTCCGCTAGCGAGGCTGCCAACAGCAGCTGTGACAGCCTCTTGTGCTCACCGTACGCTAAAGGTACAGTTAAGGCCCCCCGACTATGAAATACTGGGTGGAAAAACACTCGCGGGTCACCCCTGTCACAAATAACATTTCATGCACAACTGTTTCGCCGGATAATAGGAGCCACAAATAAAAATGGGACGCTGTAAATACAATGCATTCTGAATGAAATGCCATAATTTAAAACAACGCCCCCCCACACCCAACCCCCCCCCGCGCCTCACCGTCCTCCACCACCCTGCTCTCAATAGCTGCAGAGGGAGTCCTTGACAGTGTGCTAGCAATGATGAATCACCTATCCAGTTAATTTTCTCACTCCTCATGTGTTGTGCTGCTAAAACGGGGGCTCAGGAATTGACTTGACAAACTATGAATGTAAAAAATATCACTTGGAGGGATCTGGGCTTATCTCCAATTTACATGTTATTAGATTTGTGTCGCAAGCGCCACTTGGTCCTCGCAATGTTGAGGCAAAAAAGGTGGGGCACATGATAAGCCGAGATAAAACACATCAAAAATCCACTCCAAAGTCTTTGAAATATTTGATGGGAAGTCACAGGAAGAAGAAGAAGAAGAAGAAGAGAGTAGATGTGGAAAGTGGCCTGATTTCAAATGTGACAGACACGCGCTGCAATCTGCCGTAAATCTAGAAGAAACCTTGGGAAATTTAGCTGTGATCTCTGGATAAATAGCTGTAATTGACCTTGGGAGTTGAAAATGTGCCATATGTTTCTGGTTCCTGTGTTTGAAAGTGCGTCCCTCAGGACGTTTCCGTTGAGTTCTCACGCGGAGGGAGGAGAGGAAGACGGAGAAAGACAAAGAGACGCAGAGAGAAAGAGGACGTGCAGGATGCCAGGAAGGAGAGATAGATGGTCGGAGAGAGAAGATGGATGGACAGATAGGTGAGGGGAGAGTCTGAGCGGTGGAACGGCTGTGCGAGGAATGAAAGAGCGACAGCGATAGGAGGGGGGGGGGGAGAGAGAGAGAGAGCAGAGGTACATTTGGTTGGCCAGTCTGTGTGATATATTGACAGGTGAAGCCTTTGTCCTTGCAAAGCCGTGTTCCTCCCAGCAGGAGAACTGAATGCTAAACCTGCAGCTTGTCAGCGTGGCCAACACAAAGCAAGGCGCAGTGTTTTTCACAGCGCAATTACATTTGATTTGACCTGCCAGGGCGGCGGAGGAACCAGCCTCCTTCAAATGGAGTGGTTATGACCTCTTGGACAGCCATTAGCAGCTAACACAGCATTACTCCACCTGCACTAAAAGCGCCGCATTCGGAAAAACCTTGTCAAGGGATATATCGGTCTTGCTGCAAATGCATCAATGCAAAGCTAAAAAAAAAAAAAAAAAGAAAGTAGCAGAGTGTAATATGAGCTCTTAGAATAACAGGAGCCAGGCTTATTGTGCAAACGATGCCTGCAATCTCTTCAGCTTTGTGTGATATGAGTTTAGTCCTTTTAACCTTAAGAGGATTTTAATGTCTTTTTACGTTTTAAGCCTGTTCATTGCTGAGGTAATTCAAAAATTAATGAGGTCTATTCACAACCTCACACTGTATTTATTTTTATGGACTTTTTGAGTTGAATGGAACCTGCCAATCATTACTGAAACTATTTTATACATATGGACTGTAATCCCACATCAGAAAAACAGGAATCATATGCACTTTTACAACCAGTTTTCTTGAGACAAATTGGCGAAAGGATACATGAGCATTTCCAACTCAGTTAATACAACCCCTGGCAATAATTATGGAATCACCGGCCTCGGAGGATGTTCATTCAGTTGTTTAATTTTGTAGAAAAAAAGCAGATCACAGACATGACACAAAACTAAAGTCATTTCAAATGGCAACTTTCTGGCTTTAAGAAACACTATAAGAAATCAAGAAAAAAAGATTGTGGCAGTCAGTAATGGTTACTTTTTTAGACCAAGCAGAGGAAAAAAATATGGAATCACTCAATTCTGAGGAAAAAAATTATGGAATCACCCTGTAAATTTTCATCCCCAAAACTAACACCTGCATCATATCAGATCTGCTCGTTAGTCTGCATCTAAAAAGGAGTGAACACACCTTGGAGAGCTGTTGCACCAAGTGGACTGACATGAATCATGGCTCCAACACGAGAGATGTCAATTGAAACAAAGGAGAGGATTATCAAACTCTTAAAAGAGAGTAAATCATCACGCAATGTTGCTAAAGATGTTAGTTGTTCACAGTCAGCTGTGTCTAAAGTCTGGACCAAATACAAACAACATGGGAAGGTTGTTAAAGGCAAACATACTGGTAGACCAAGGAAGACATCAAAGCGTCAAGACAAAAAACTTAAAGCAATATGTCTCAAAAATCGAAAAATTTACAACAAAACAAATGAGGAACGAATGGGAGGAAACTGGAGGAAACTGGAGTCAACGTCTGTGACCGAACTGTAAGAAACCGCCTAAAGGAAATGGGATTTACATACAGAAAAGCTAAACGAAAGGCATCATTAACACCTAAACAGAAAAAAACAAGGTTACAATGGGCTAAGGAAAAGCAATTGTGGACTGTGGATGACTGGATGAAAGTCATATTCAGTGATGAATCTCCAGTCTGCATTGGGCAAGGTGATGATGCTGGAACTTTTGTTTGGTGCCTTTCCAATGAGATTTATAAAGATGACTGCCTGAAGAGAACATGTACATTTCCACAGTCATTGATGATATGGGGCTGCATGTCAGGTAAAGGCACTGGGGAGATGGCTGTCATTACATCATCAATAAATGCACAAGTTTATGTTGATATTTTGGACAATTGAAAGGATGTTTGGGGATGATGAAATCATTTTTCAAGATGATAATGCATCTTGCCATAGAGCAAAAACTGCAAAAACATTCCTTGCAAAAAGACACATAGGGTCAATGTCATGGCATAGGGTCAATGTCAATGAGCAGATCTGATTTGATGCAGGTGTTAATTTGGGGGATGAAAATTTACAGGGTGATTCCATAATTTTTTCCTCAGAATTGAGTGATTCCATATTTTTTTCCTCTGCTTGGTCTAAAAAAGTAACCGTTACTGACTGCCACAATCTTTTTTCTTGATTTCTTATAGTGTTTCTTAAAGCCAGAAAGTTGCCATTTGAAATGACTTTAGTTTTGTGTCATGTCTGTGATCTGCTTTTTTTCTACAAAATTAAACAACTGGAATGAACATCCTCTGAGGCCGGTGATTCCATAATTTTTGCCAGGGGTTGTATATCAGGGACTTCATTTACATCCATCATACAATAATAAAAACAAACAATATGGTACTATATGGTAAATCTGTGTTAAACAGGCAGTTCTCCAAAACTGAGTGACAATGCTGGTTGGAGACAAGTGAGGGAAGCCACCAAGACACCTACAGGCTTCTGTGGATGGAGTAATTGTGCTTCGTGTAACTTTTATCTGTTGCATCACCAGTGGCACAGCTTCATGATGAAGTGCTATACAGGAGGAGTTTCTTAAAAAAATAAAATAAAATAAATCAACTACAGTTTATCAGAAAGCACATGGGAAGGCTAAGCATAGATTTGATTTGTTTTCCTATTTTACAGTCCTTCTTCACTTCACCTCAACATGAAGCTGTGATTGGTGATGCAACAGGCAAATGTTGTACCCCCCAGTTTCTTCAAACGCATCCACAGAAGCCTACAACTCCTTTAGAATTTAGAATAGACTGGGTGTCTTGGTGGCTTCCCTCATGTGTCTATTTCCAACATGGTCACTCAATTTTTGAGAATTGCCTGTTTGGCACAGGTTTACCATACAGTAGCATATTTTTGTATTTCTAAATGATTGATGTAAATGAAGTCCAAGACATATTCAGTGATTTGGAAATGTTTGTGTATCCATCTCTTGACTTCTCTCGAGAAAACTGTATGTTAAAGTGATGATTTAATCCTTATGTTTAGAATAAATTGCACCATTCCAACTTCTGTTTGGAATGGGTTCATACTGTCTGCAATGAAATAGAAGTAAAAGTGGTTTTCCCTGAATCTATGACTTGATAATTTCAGAAAATGGTCAAACATGATGTTTTTTTAAACTCTTCATTTACCCTTTTAATTTCAGAGAACATTGAGCATTTTCTTTTACATTTACAACTTAAATTTTTTCAAAATTTGTGTTTATTTTTGGAATATTAACCTAATATAGCCTCAATATGCTGTGGTACAAACACACAAATCCAGATCTTATCAAGTGGCAACTTCCGGTCCTGCTTAATAAAGCCAAAATGGAAGTGTCAAACTTGCTGTTCCTTGAATGGCCACTTGAGGCTGGCTCCATAAATCTGTTAATCTCCATCTTGAAATTACCACCATCACATCAAAAATAAACATATTTACAGCCTGGTACAAAACACAGCTCGAGTAAAAGCTGTAGAAAATCTGTCCCCTTAAAATGTGTTTATCCTGAAGAATTTCAATAATGTGTAGGTTAAAGTCTTTCCATAACATGATGCTGCATTAGAAAAGTGCAGCAATGGTTAGTGAGTGAAATATAATTGTGTTCAGCAGAACAATTTGCTGTTTTCTTGGTTGTCTCTACCTTGTTTTACCTTAAATCCTGCGATGCAATTGCAAAAGGGTTTCCAAGTATAAAAAGATAGATGGTGAAACTTATATTTGGCCATTAAAAAACAACAACAACAAAAAAAGAACTGAAAAACAGCAAATGAGGTGGTTATACGAAAAAGCAGAATGATAATAGCATTTCATATGAAGTTGACTAAATGTTGGTCTTTGGAAAAAAAAATGGTTTGTTCACTTTTGTTCACATTTTGATAGAATATATAATATAATGTTGGTGTGTTTACCAAGGATACTTCACTTTTTTGTTGCTTAATCATAGTCGCAACTTGTCAAAACAATACAATTTACTGCTTTTTATAGAGATAAAATTAACTAGCGTGTTGCCTGTGGGGATCCACGGGCTCTCGATTGGGTAGTGTTTATAAAATAGGCAGCTGACATTTTTCAAGGGTGGTAATAAATTATGCAAAGTTTCTGTAATGATTTTGAATGGCGTGTGAGCCCAGAATGTAATTATCAATGTCCATTGTTCACTGGTGTTACGTAATATCCATAATTTCTCCAAAAATATTATTCCTATCAACTTTCTGTTTTTGCGGCATTCATCCTTGACCCAACATATAAATACCAAACGGCAAATGTCAGCTCTCCCCAGTTTGTCCATGATCAAAGCCATAGACACACACACATGCATACACGTACACAGAGGCCACTTGGCTATTATAATATAGATATGGAACAGAATTGAGTTCAGTATATTGGTCCGACCCACCACAATATTTTCTGTTACTCATGTGGCCCCTTGGGAAAAGTAATTGCCCACCCCTGATCTAAGAGGTCAGCGTTCCAGTATTTCTGTTAAATGAAATGTTAGCATTATGTAATTAATATGTTAGTACCGTTAGCACTGACTAATGGGTAACATGAGGACATTCATTCTACCGAAGATGTCACTGAGACAATATGCCAGTCATAGTTTTGAAAACCCAGATTCAAGCCAATCAAACCACAAAATATGCATTACTTTAACACCTAAACTAAAGTTAGCCTGTTAGCCACAATGTTGCTTGTTCTGCTACCTTTAGACTTCATTTGAACTACACAGGTCGTGCTGGGCTTGCCTATGCTCCCAGAAATCAGGTGGCGATAAGCACAGCAAAGATAACGACATTTGGATACATTTGTGCTTCAAACCAACCCTTCGGAAACTGTCACAGATGATTAGTCCAGAATATATATAATGTGTGATTCTTAAAATTCTTAGGGTAAAAATGCCTAGATGATGATAATAATAATAATAATAATAATAATAATAATAATAATAATAATAATAATAGTAAGTAAGACCCTTTGGCTGCTCCCTTGTTTTCACTCGTGGTCGTCACAACAGATCCAAGGATGCCCTTCCTGACGTAACTCCACATAACATGGAGAAATGTGGCAGGGGTTTGAACCGGAAACCTTATGCACTGAAACCAAGCGCACTAACCACTTGGCCACCACCACTGCAATAATAATAATAATTATTATTACTACTACTACAAAGAAATAAACTCCAGATGTGTAAGTGTGCCAACATCTTGCACGACTTTTATCTGAGACTCTGCTGTGTCACAAATTTGAACAGGCCAATCACAGCCCAGTATGCAAATGACTATGGGGGATGCCTGAATCAGACCAGTAGGCGGGGTTTAAGGCGCAGTTCATTGTCACTTATATTAATATTCACAGACCATACTTTTCAACGAGGGTGAAGGAGAAAAATTGCATTAAAGTCTTTTCTATGCAGTGTAGTTGACTTTTTTGAAACAATATTATTTTTAGCATATTTTTAAATGAGTTAAATAGCAGTGGAAAGTATTTTGGGAGGAGAAATGTAACATTGCATAATGAGGAATTTTGGAGAATCTTGTGTTTTTGCTCATTTCTTTCCCCCTGCTGGTTTATTATCAAGAGTACTCAAAAGCTAATGAACATATTTTCACAAAATTTGGCAACACTGAGTCTGGCAAAGAAAAGAATTGCACCATTTGACAGATGCACTGTAATTAGTCCTTTTCTGGGTTTCTTTCATTCTTAAATCTTACTCAGCACACATGCACAACCAGAATCTCATCTGTCTTCATGAAGACAGAACAGAAGAACGTGCATGGATGTCATCAGTCATCATGATTGTACATAATCCAGCTGCAGGAAGAACAGATTGTGTTGTAAGAACACTTTTGTCAAAGCAGGTAAGAACCTGCAGCACAAACAAAGAAATGCCCACACAGGAGGGATTCCTTTATGATGACTATCACGTACATATGCTGTGCACATGTCTGTGTATCATGCACGCTGAAGAAATGAGAAAACACACAAATGCATGCACACAAATACTATAAGGGCACTCATTACTGTGCATGTCTTTTTGTACAGATAATATTCTAGGTTAGATGAAAACTTTTCACTAAACTTAGTAAAAAAAAAAATGCATTTATAAACCACACAGTTTCACAATATTAAAAAAAATTATCACACATTATATGGTCTCTCATAAAGGCTAAATGTTTGAGTAAAACTACGGTAAATATTTTGCATTTATTTTTAAAAAATGCCAAAAGTTTCCAGTAAACTGCATAAACAAGAAGCAGTGTTTGCTTTGGTGGCGCTTCGGAGACGAAAAACTGAAAAAACAGCTCCAGACACTGCACTGGAGCATATCACGCATCTTCAACCGCACCTGCTCCTAATTCCCATCAATCCTATCATCACATATGTCATCGGATTATTCTTTGTAACAAGTCCAGACATGTCCAGGCAACAGACAGGGGGATGGAATTTTAAATAAGCAAGACAAATTAGCTTTTTCTTTTAATCTGGTGCATCAAAGTTCAACAAATCTTTATAAGTGTATCCTCATTATTCGCCCCTTTGAGTGGGAGATGGTGGCATTTACTGTTTTTGAGTTATCATGCTAACGTTGGAGGGGATAAACTCATTCAGTCACTGTATTTTACGGGGTACATGCTTGGGCTTTAGCATAGGAAAATCACTTTAGTCCTTTTTGAGGAATCTTTCTAAGGGTTAAACAAATCAACACAATGGTGGGTGAAAACTGTTGGAAGTAATAATAAAAGAGGATTTACTAAAGCAACTGTGTGTACGTTTTAGTGCCATCGAGTGGTGAGGATGCAGATGGTGTTATACTATCGCTGGTTATGTTTTTGGTGTTTTGCCCATGCAGATTCTTGCTCTCTTGCCTTCTCTTGTGAAAAAAGAATATATCTGATGCTCCATTTCACAAAAATTAGGATTCTCAAGTTCATTAGCCTACGCTAGCAAACAGTAGACAGGGAGAGCAAACACTGATTCCTGTTCTTTTTTTCAGTTTTATGACCATGCTGCAAAATCTGAAAGGTGGAGTAAGTTTGTCCATTTTGGGCTACTATATCAACATGGCAGTGCAACATGGTGGCCCCCATGATGGGGGCTGCTCCCATCTAGATACAAGGGACTCACTCCAAGCACAAGAAAACACACTGATTCATTGTTGCAGGTGTTTAAATATACACTAATGAACAGATGCTATATTGTATTCTGCTAATAAATGCCACTAAATCCTACATACTGTAGCTTTAAAACAACAAGCTGTGTTTCCGATCATTAATCTGGTTCTGTTCCTCTAAATTTATTGGAACATTCCAGGCTTGGACCAGTTTTTCCTCCCACAAGTCATGGAAATAAGTTGCAATAACACGTGTTATTGCACAGTTTGAAAAAAAAAGAAAAGAAGAAGAACTCTTTCCATTTTGCAGCCGTGGAGGCAAGTTTGTTGAAAACCGGTTCATTAGTTTCTGAGTAATCCTGCAAACAAACCAATAGATGCAGGTAAAAACACAACCTCCTTCACAGAGATAAAAGAAAAACACACGCACACAAACACACTAATTACATGCACACACACACACACGTACTAATGTGCCCTCATCACATTTAAGCTAATTTCCTTTTCATCACGGAGAGAGGAAAATGAGTGTTTGCCCCATCCCTGCTGGGGGACAAAGTCAAGAGCGCTGGTCGGTTTGGGTTAGATTAACAGGTAACATTTGGCTCCCACTCTCTTATCACAGCATGAAAATCAAACCGCGTGTTTTCCTCTATCGCTCTCTCCTTCTCCCCTCCCTAATGTTCCTTTCACTTAGAGATGAAATCGCTTGCTGCACAAACCCATTTGCAGGGAGGAGAGAAGGTGAGCGGGATAATCAGGCTGGCCACTGGGCCGTGTTTCCTAAATGCTCTCCAAAACATTACTGTGCACAGGCATAAAATTAGCACCGGGACCTTAAAATGTTGACATTTAGCATGACTTTTTGGAGAGTGACACCCTCATATTTTCTTGTAGGATATCATTAAATTTCAACTGCCCTATGGCTGTGCCTTTCCATTAATAACCAATTCAGTGTGTCACTTCTCTAGTGCACGCGTTCTCTCTTGCCACCTTTTTGAAGTAATGAGTCCATTGCTTTGCCTTAATAAACTGAATTGTATTCTCAAGGCCATATGAAGATAGGGCCACAGATGGACAGGCTGCACACGCAAAATAACCATAAATCCTTTACTGTCGCCGAGCTGACAAAAGAAGACAACACGGACTCTCGATTGGGATGACGGCAAGATTTAAAAGATACAGTACAAGGCTGATTCTCTCTGTTAAAGCCACCATTTCACAGCTAAAGGACTCACTAAGGAGTACATTTAACTATCTGCTCATACATATTGGAATGCTGACAGCCATAATATTCTGCATAATATCAGTGCTGGAGGTCGTGTTCAGATCTCTCACTGAAAGTAGCAATAAAGTGAAATATTCTGTGATTGTATAAAGCCTGCAATAAAACGCCTACTATACATTACAGGCAATGTCAGCTAAATGTTAACACTGAAATTAAAAATAATTATTTTGTGTTCATGCTTGAAATGTACCATTATTAATCAGTGTATGTTTGTTGTACTGTATGCAAAACACAAGGATTTAGTATTTTTTGCACTGTCCACTGCTATTTTAAAGCTACAGTGTGTAGGATGTAGTGTCATCTAGTGGTGTGTTTGTAGATTGCATTCTGCCATCACTGGTCACAATTTTTTTCCCTCTTCATGTTTTTGTTCCTTTGGTGATGGGGATTCATGCTCTGTTGCTTTTTCGTGTGATACGCAATAAGGGTTTCCATTTTACACAAATGGGGGTTCTGAAACTTGTTAACCTGCACCAGATCAACTACTGATTCCTCTTCTTTTTTCTTCAGTCTTCTAGCTATGCTCCAAAAATATGAAAAATGGGGTAAATATTTCCTTTATCAAAATGGTGCTGCAACACTGATTTTTGGTGCAGATAATTATGCAATAATGAACATATGGTTATGAATGTTGTATTCTAGTTCTGCTAATAAACACTCCTAAATCCTACACATTGTAGCTTCAATGTTTAAATAACATAAAATGCATTTAGATGAATCAAAATTAAAGTATATGTCTTAAAAATGCAATTAAGTGCAAGTATCAGTTTGCATGAAATAGAAGGACTCAAATTACAGGCGGAGAACTGACCGTGGGACATGACAAGTAAACCGGCTATATTCCAGCCATGAAGAGCTGTGTATGGAAAACTCAAGTTGACATCACTTTGTTTCACAAAAGAAGCGAAACATATATTGGGTCAGGAAGGGCATCCAGCGTAAAACCTGTGCCAATTCAACATGCAGATCCACCTTGGCTTTGCTGTGGCGACCCCGAGTGCAAACAAGGGAGCAGCCGAAGGAACTTACTTTTTTACTCTCAAACTGAAAGAACACACTCTTGAATAAAGAGAGAGTAATATTCATACTAATTGGCACTCTGTGGGGTAGATGCTACCACCCCACAGGAGGATGGCTCAGCTAAGGTAAGGTAAAGTATAATGTTTTAAAATGTTTAATCAATTCAAAAGTTTATTTACATTTAGTGAGGTAAACAAGCAGATGTTCAACTCCTTCTTGAAGTTTTCATCTGTCCAGTCGCCACAAGAACTCTTTACTCTTGAGTTCTTTGTGCCTCATAAAAGAACATTAAATAGCCTGGTTAGCACTGTTGCCTCATAGCAAGAAGGTCATGGGATCGATTTCCACCTGTGGCTTTTCTGTGTGGAGTTAGCATGTTCTCCCCATGTTTGCGTGAGTTCCCTCCAGGTGCTCCGGCTTCCTCCCACATTTAAAGATATGCAGGTTAGGTGGACTGGAAACATTAAATTGTCCTTAGGTGTGTGTGCAGGTGTGAATGTGTTTGTTTGTCTATATGAGGCCCTGCGACAGACTGGCGTGCTGTCCAGGGTGTACCCCACCTCATGCCATATGACTGTTGGGATAGGCTGCAGCCCCCTATGACCCTTAATTGCAGTCAGCGGCTGAAGATGAGTGAGAGTATAAGTGAGCCTGTTAGCTTCTGCTTGCTAACGCAGCATTTACATTATAAATTAATAATGTGTTGATTAAAGTCATTTTGCTTCTTGTGACATAAAGCAGTAGCACCACATTCCAAAAATAAATCCGACTTACAAACCGATGCAACTTGTATATATTTTTTCCACTTCATGACACATTTCGCGACAGATGCGACTTATACTCCGGTGTGCCATATAGTTTGGAAAATACTGTAGTCATGATCAGTGATGCCGGTAACGCGTTACTCTAATCTGACCACTTTTTTTAGTAACGAGTAATCTAACGCGTTAATCTTTCCAAATCAGTAATCAGATTAAAGTTACTTCTCCATGTCACTGTGCGTTACTATTATTTTTCATTGTGGGTCGATAGCAGCATTAAACTTGGTCTGTGGGCAGGAGGTCGGGGTTCAACTGAACTGCCCACTTTAAGTGAGCTGTGAGCTTTTCATCCATGGTTTTTTGCAGCTGCTCGACTCGTCCTCACCTCTTAAAGCACGGTGATCAGCACACCTGCACTGAGCTTTACAAAGACATTTTTATACTTTTTTTCCTCCTTTATTTAGAATTCTGAGCTGAGCCGCTCCATATCTGCACGTTAAAACAGCTGATCCTCCGCGACGCGTCAACAACTAACACTATTTTCCACTCAAATGCACCTAAACTCTCTTTCTGAGGACCACATGATGTGAAAACACAATAAAACTTTCTTACCTGTAAATCTGGTCACGTTTTCTGCATAAATAAATGTTATCCATTCTTTGTGCTCAAACGCCAAAGTAGGGGCGAATCCAGATGGAATGGGGGCGTGGGTGAGGGATGTGCCCCCCTCACAACACCCCTAGATTAAAGGTCCAGTTTTGAAGCCTTTTTTTACTACAACTACTAATACTACTTAAAATAATATTAATTTCTACAAGTAAAATATTTAGAGAGAATTTAAATGTTAGAAAAATGTTAGAATTTAATAGTTACATTTATAAAAAATGTAGGTTCGAAATTGCAAGTTTTACTGTTACAGTGCTGTCAACAGTTAAATATGAGGTCAAGAAAGAGGTCTTTATTTTACTTTTTATAAAACAAGTATTTATTTTCATTGAAGTCAAGAAAGGGTGACTATAAAGTGCATTTTGGCAAAACAGGTATCATTGTCATGTTGAGGTGGCAGAGGGTTGTTGTCAGCAGCTGCGGAAAAGTAACTAAAAAAGTAACTAGTAATCTAACTTAGTTACTTTTACAATTGAGTAATCAGTAAAGTAACTAAGTTACTTTTTCAAGGAGTAATCAGTAATCAGTAATTGGATTACTTTTTCAAAGTAACTGTGGCAACACTGGTCATGATGGCATTTAATAGATTACCTGATGACTAAAACTGGTTTGTGCCATAATTTGTGAGGCAAAAAGTAGAAAAGGTCAGTTCATTAATCATTTTTATGGTTCCTCAGGTTATCAGGTGCTTCAGGTTTAAGCAGCTCCTCCATCGTGACCACAACTGTGCGAGCACGAGCAGTGAGAATTTTTTTTAAAGAAAGACCCCCACGTGTGACGTCAGAGCGTGTCTTTCCACGGGTCGTCATTTTGACCGCATCAAGCATAAATCAGTCAAAAATGTGATTGTTTCTGACCAAAGCTGCCTGCAAAAAAACAGGATGGACACACAATCACAGCAGAGGAAATGGCGAAATACGATTTTTGTTTTTAAAGCATGTAATCTGACACTGTAATACACACAATGAGAAATGGATTTTATCACTATAACTGTTAACTGAAAGAGCAGAGAGAGAGAAAGAGAGAAGAGAGCACGAGTCAGGGGAGCTGAATCCATGTTGACTTCCATTCAGGAGGAAGATATCTTGTCTTTTTATGCAGCCCATGTCATATTTATTGCATAAAGGTCAGAGTGTTCATTTGTTCAAAGTCAGCGTTTTCCCTCTCTCTTCTCCTCCTTGTAATAAATGCAGGGGCTATGTCATTATCGGACCTCTGAGGATTACAGGCTTGGCTGACTGTGATGACTGCATAAAAGCATACAGGACTTTTGTTTCTGCCAGCGCACACCTTCAAATGAGCTCTTAAAGTGAACACTAGTGCAGGCAAAATGGCATTTTGTAGACATACGATCATGATTACAGCACTCTCCGCAGAATGGGAGTGCTTAAAGTCAGAGACGGGACTGGACAAACCCGCCGTGACGTCACCTACAGGTTTCTGGAATATCACCATTTTGGCAGCGCCTGACTCCGCCTAACTACCAGGTAAAGGGGGTGACAAGATTGGTGTGATCTGGGCAGGGAGACTGAAGCCTGCCCCCACCACGCCCCCATCCCCTTGCCAATCAAGCTAAGGCTAATGGGCTAAGTTTGGTTCAGATGTCTGATGAACACATATTTTTGGAAACTGGTGGTTTTCATAAAGAGTAGCTTGGGTGCATTTACTGTCTCAACTAATTAAGTTTTTTCAAAAGGTGAAATTTAAACTGTAAATCTACGACATGTACGTTAGGTTATACGTTTACATAAGTAGATCTGTTTAGTCTCACCATGTGTTAGGAGATAAGTACTTTAAGGCAGTGGGTCTCCGTGTGATTTTCTGGGAAAGTCAACTAATTCAGGATAAGGGTGTACCGCTGGGGGATGCTCGGCATGTGAGTGTGCCTTTTTCTCTCTCTCCTTTTTTAAACAGCGGTTGTCATACTAATCCAACCACAAAGCCCATGCTGAGGTTTCTGCAGGATGGCAACCACTTGCAAAGTGCAGGTTTGACTTTATATCCAGTACAGAGAAATCCGGGGTTGAGAGTCATCCTCAAGGAGATTAAGATATACACACAGACGGGACTAACCACGATATTACCTGACCTTTTGATCTGAGGACAACTCCTCACTGAGATATTGTCTCTAAATTTGTTGTGCCAATACTGAAACAGATATAGCTTGTTTTAATACAAGGGACCTGTGAGCAATCACGCAAAACTACCCCCACCCCCACTCTGCAATACTAGTTCCTTGCAAGTCTGAGTGTTCGAAAATACTCAATATTGAAGAGCCCCAACAGTTCTGTTACCATGTAACTGAAAAATATATTTAAAAATTCCAATTATCACCCCTTAAAGATGTTGAACCACAGTTGAACTTACTATTAGACAGATGGACAGATGTATATTGATTCCCATCCTTGATTCCAAGAATGGACAGTACTAATAGAATCCCTTTTTGGCAATAGTTACGTTTTAGTGAACTAGCTAAGGCTGTCTAGCACGTACAGCAGATGCCTTGAAAGCAAGTTTGTTGATCTTGTGGAGAATCAAATAATATATTTTGCATGAACCTATTGACAAGGACACACCAATAAATTCACCATAACTGAACAAAAGGAGTCGCTCAAGGTGCTTCACAAATAAAATTTGCAGAGAAAATGTATCATGTGACTTTATCCAATATACAATGGATTTCACTGTGTCTTTGCTTAGTTTTTGACAAACCAACAGGGTGGGACATAGTTTGGGAGCAGAAAATAATGATGTGGCTCAGAAAAGATGATGATAGCGGGGCAGAGCCGGAATAGATTTCTGTAATTCATCTATTGACTGTGAGACCAAACTGTCAAGAAGATAATACTTGGAGGACATTATAGTGAAGCACTTTGAAGGTGTTTACATTGTCTTTGCATATCGACCTCCGCTGACCAGGTCCATTTATTGACAGCAAAATCCAAGAGATTAAATTGGCCTCAGATATTGATTGGACATTTTGCCTGAATTGTTCACATTTTAGAAAGGAACGATTTGTACTATATATCCAAGTAATCTCTCTAACCTACTAATCAACGAGCCATTTATTTCTTAGTGCATTTTAGCATTTATTAATTCATTATCACAGCAGTGACATTCATGTTTCTGGATCCTCAGCCTTTGAAAATGACAGATGCCTGGACAGACGCGTTTGTTGATGGCATAGACCAGGGGTCACCAACCCTGTTCCTGGAGGTCATCTGCCCTGCATGTTTTCTAACTCTCCCTGTTCCACTCCCAGGCAATTAACTCTATCCGGTGTGCTCAGCCAATCAAGAGCTGAAAAACACCACTTTTTAAAAAATCAGGTGTGACTTGAGTAGGTAGACATGGAAAACATGCAGGGCAGGTGCTCTCTAAGAACAGGGTTGGTGACCGCTGGCATAGACTGTATATATACAATGGACAAACCCTCCATGATGTCACCTGTCAGCTTTATGAAGAGCTGGTTTGAAGCTCAGATGGAGTGGACCATTTGAACAAGACCAGTGTGACCTGTGTGGGATGAATGAAGCCTGAATAGACCCTTCCATGTTTGAGACACCAAACAAGCGAAAGCTAATCAGCTACCTTTGGTTAAGGTGTTTAACTAATGTATGGTTTTGTGTTCTGGATGTTGGTTCTCCTAATGTCTGGCTTGGGGTGCGGGTATTAATGATTATGATCGGCGTACCTCTCAGAACTGGTGGTAACATCACTGAGCTTTTGATACCTGCTGATTACTGCTAATGGTGCCAACATACAAATTCATTAATACGAAAATATCAATCAACAGAAATAGTGGGGATAGTCTGTTTGTACAATTAGCTGTCTCAGATATTTGTAATAAAATACTCAAAGAACAAATATTGAAATCCCTGTCTCTGCTAGTGGGGTCTTGAATGTGGCTAACTTTATAGCTTCAAATGATGAGTTATTTAAAAAATATATATCACTCCCCATGCATATATGTCCTCAACAGGAAAACTAGCTATAGAGACCAAAACAGTTTTTTTTTTTTTTTTTTGTCCCAGCCTGAAAACATGTTCATTTGTGTTGTAATGTTGGGCATTTTAACATGGGGGTTTATGGGGACTGACAGCCTCAAATCTCCTTTCAAGGATACACAAATTTGCAGGATTTGGTCATTGTGAACCGGCTTCATGTTTCAGCACCAGTGGTTGGGGCTTGGCCATTGCCAATATCTTTGAAGGATAGTGAAGGACCAAGTCTTTAGGGTTCTGGTGCTTCTTCTGTTATTGGATGGTTGGGCGCTAACACGCCTCTTCCACAGGGCACCGTTCTATTATGATCCCCCACGATCCAGAAAAAGTGGAAAAATAGGATGAAACAGCTTGTGTCCCATCAGGCTGGCTTATAAAGTGCATGCCTGGCAACCCACTTGAAAACAAAAGTAAAGCTCCGTCCGGCAGCGTTCTTAGCTAGAACCACAACAAACGCTGCTTTTGCTTCAGATTTTTACCCCGATGGAACACAATCAAACAGGTTTCAAGCTGTACTCACTGGGACTACCTCGTTTAAAGATGTCTGAACTTGACTGAAGTTGATAAGACTACGAACACCCTGCACTTTTCAAAGTTTCTTGTGCAATATCTGTATCCAGGTGCAATATTTTCCTGTGCAATATCATTCCACAGTTGTACATAATTCTTGTTTTACATTTTATATTTTGTCTACATTTTGTTTTTAGTTGTACACATATTTAAATCATTTATTTTGTTAATTTTTTTTGAATCTGTTAATTTGGTTAATAATTACTTGTACCTCGGAAAAGCACCTTTTGGAGTTGCACTCAAATCTCGTTGCAATGTAAATTACAATGACAATAAAGGCGAGTCTGATTCTGAAGTCCATCCTGGTCATCACATGTTTGAACTGTTACCCTCAGGGAGATACTTCAGAACCATCATGTCCAAAACAAACAGACTGAGGAACAGCGTTGACCCCCAGAGCTGCACTGAACGCTGAACAAACCTGATAATACTTGAAGATGGACACTCAACATTGTGACGTGCAACACTTTTCGGTGTTAATTATACAGTTTATTTTTAACTAATATTTATTTTTATTTGCTTTGATCTCCAGAGTCTCTTAAACAGCACCGAAATGAGAACCTCTATCTCAGTTTTGTTGTACTTTTGTGCAATGACAAAAATATTCTGATGTGTTTGTATAATGATGCCAATTTGGTGAATCGGGATGAAAGTTATCAAAACTGGTGGCGTTGATGGTGGTAAGTACCAAGCTTGTTCAAGACTGACAAAACATGGATCAAGAAGTTACTGTGATGCTTCAAAACATGCCCAGATTTGCTACCTGGGATGAAACAGGAAGCAACAGCGCTCTATGGAATACGGGTATAACTGGCAACCTACAGTGACGAGTAGAACTCTTTGGTACTTGCTGTCTTTGGAGAATCCGTGGTTACAGCTGGAATGACTTTGTATTAAATAAACAGATACTTCAGAAGACATGTGGTGCACTTCTTTGGATGCCTCAGCATTGGAGAAGTCCAATGGGATGCTGATGCTTCACCTGGCTGCAGCAGATAGATGTCTACTTTCTAGAGTTAAGGCATGGACTGGCTGTCTGCCTGGGTGGTTGCACTACCATGCACTGTGCACGACCAATGCGTGCTTCCATGCCTGACCTGATTAATTTATTAAAACATCTTCTCATGCAGCTTAACATAATCAGCAACTGGGTAGCGCTGTTTCTATCGAATAGCGATTCGCATTCCAGTAAAAAGTGCTGCCAAATAAGCGCCCAACATCATAATACACATGCCAATTACATGTTAATAATTAAGAACTCAAACAAACAGCGAGGAAATCCCCCGTAATCGCCGGATTTTAATGGAACAAGTATTAACTTGGTGTGGTTAGCCAGATAGTCTGCTGCTAGATCAGAGCGTCTCTGGGTTTGGACCGGGAGACACATTGGTGTCATTGCAATCCTACAGGGAGCGGCTCTGCGCGACTGTCAATGAAAGCTGGCGCTAATCCAGGCTGGATGTGCTGAGCTGCTTTTAAATGACGATGAAAGAACAAAAAGGAGAAATGTAAACTTTCAAAAGTCCCAGCTTAGGAGCACTTCCCCGGAAAAAAAAAGATGCAAATCCATTAATAGTCCCAGTTTCACAGTCATAAAAATACTTAAGGTTTTAATAGGAGCAATGTGTTAAATGTGTGGAAATCTGTTTTGATAACATTATTCATAACACTGGCTTTGCGCTGTGTGAATTAATAACACTTCATTTACAGACGGAAGAACGCGGGCATGGTATTTCAAGTTAAAGAGATTAATTTTTAAACACCTAATTGACAGGCTGGGGTTAGGCGGGATAAGCAACAGACTATGAGGCTGCTGCTGCAAAGTCAAGGTGACTGGAATACTCGGCGAAAAAGGCTTTCAAAAAGCAGAATGGAGTGCGGCGAGGGAGGGAGCAGAGAGAATTAGTCCTCCAGCACTTTTCCCTCCACCCCCTATTCTTGCTCTCTTTATTAGGAATGATTTACTTTCTCAGTGAAAGGATATAAAAGCTCAAGTATAGAGGCGTAATTATCACAGAGTGAAAATTTAAAGGTTTGACTCACAATGTCCTCAAGTCAGCTAGCAGACTGCCAGGCGATAAGAGCGACTGCGCTCCACGCTCACCGTCCAATCGCTGGTGTTTTATGGGCTTTGCCAAACAGCGTTCGGCGGTGAAGTCTGTAAACATGATGGACTGTGGCAAAGTACGAGGGGCCCGGTGTTTACCTTGGCAGGGCCTTGGCCCTGGCGTGTCGGCAGCATCACTTAATTACTGTTTACATGTAAATATTAAATTATACAAACAGCCGCGCCGAATGTCTTCGAAAGTACAGAAACACATATTCAGGCTTGACCCTTATCTGTCGGCAACAGTTGCGGCGGTTAGCATGCGTATTGTTTTGAATCGCAAATTTCCTGCACTGGACATAATCTTCCTAATTGTTCCAGCGCTGTTGTCCAAGGGCATTCGGGGAAACATGGTTGCAGTCATCTGCATAATAACAGATGCTCAGATATGTAAAGCGCGCCGTCTCGGTGCAGCGAGATGGAGAGATTATTGTTGAGATGCGTTTTATTAAGGAAGGAGTGGGCGCGGCCGTTAATGTGTGCCGCTTTGATTATAGCTTTTTTCTGACAGTCCAGAAAGCGCACAAACAGAAGCGCACCCCGTGCCTACTGTGCACCTCTGGTATGGCTGAGTAAAGCACTTGTTCATTTGCAGTGAAGGGTAACATGAAACAGGCCTCAGCCTCCTGATGGACAGGGAGATTTCACCTTCGCCAGTGAATGATAATGCATTATTAAATTTGCCTCTCTGCTCACTAGATACACTTAGCTGACCACAGCATATTTATCTCCCCATCCGAGGCTCAGGTCTTGGCAGGAGAAAGCATTCTGTCACTTTTGAGGCATTTCAAAGATTAAAAAGAACCTCTCTCTTTTCAACGTCCCTAAAAGCATCCCCCACGCTACCACCCCCCACCCACACCCCCACAACACACACACACACACCCGATCCTGCCTCACTTTATTTATTTATTTATTTATTTTTTTGCAGTGAAATGTGATTAGCGAGAGATGGTGTCATGCAATGGAACATTCATGAGGGGGAGAACAAATATCCAAATGAACTCCCGTGTCCTAGAGGAATAGCCCCTCTCTGCACCATCAGCAATCTTTCTCACATGGGCTGCGGGGAAATTTGATTGATCCTCTATTGAATTATTTTTTTGCACTCTTTCATTTCAACAGGAGGCACTGACAAGTTGTTTGATCATAAAGCATTATTGTCTGCCAAGTCACATTCCGGAGTTGTGATGGCTAATGATCTTGCCTCCCGACTTAGGGAAAGTCAGTTAGTCAGCATGTGTTTGAAGCCTACAATGCCAAGGACATCGGGAGAACTGAAGAAAACGTGCATTAAAGTCAGAAAGATGAAGCGAAGGCGCTTACGCCCAACAACTTTTAATGATACTGTACAGAGATACAATCAATGTCCATGAAATATTTACAGCGCAAAACTTCTGCCTGACCCCAGAGTCCCCCAACCTCGTGTTTTATCATTGCACATGCATATGCACGGGAGACACAGGAGAACAAAGACTACAAAGGCTGGAAATCACTTTTTCATCTCAAACTTTATCTCCCCTCTGCACATGAAGCCATCAGCGGCTACAGGTCTTTGCCCAGAGCAGCTGTATGGTAATAGTCTGTGACACTGTTACCTGCTCCACTTCATCATTCACACTGTAAACTGGGACTGCAGAGCTGCCCCGAGGACGTTCGCTGGACATCCAGGCAGTGTCCCACAAAGACACATAGAGGCGTGGTAGTGTTCAGTCCCAGTAAGAGCACACTGCAAGTCTGCATTTTAAAGCAACACTGTGTAAGATTTACCATCATTTATTGGTGAGGCTGCAGGCTGCGTTATGCAGTCTCACCACTACAAAACCACTACAACTCTTTGCAAAATTCTTTTGTACCTGCATTAATGGTAAATGTCCACCAGGTGGTGATATTGCTCCATTTCAAGAACCTTGAGCATAAGTAAATTGCCTATTATTGCAAGGGACACAACTGGAAGTTGATTCTGGGCTGTCAGCCCATCTGATTTTCGCCAAAAGTTCACTTGTCAGTTGAATAAACAATGGAGAGTAGCTTTTGTCAGCATGCAGTGGGAGATGTGAGCATTTCAGTGCTTCTGTACTTTTACTATTTGAAACCCAAAATTCAGTAAAAGCATTTCTTTTTTTTTTGTGCAGAGCTTTTACCTCCCAGTATTAATGTATAACAATTTGGATTTTGAGAGTTTTACAGTTACTGAGATTTAGAATGTAGAACATTTTGCTGTACAGATGAACAGCAATTTCTCTTGACATACACATGTTACAGTTGTTAACAAGCAGCCGTGGGACAAACCTGTTGCTTGTAGTAGTAGATAAGTGGTTACAGATATGGGTTAGGTTTAAAAACACAGCTTGAGCAAGATGCAACAAAACTAGTCAAGAAAAAGCGTAAAGCCCCTCTCACACAAACAAGCTGGAAGATACTGTGTTGTTCAGACTTCCAAATCCTTGATAAAAATGGAAGAAAATACAGTACCGGCAGCAAGTGCAGGTGTGTGCATGGAAAGTATAGCATGCCAATGGTTGTACCATGGACAATTCTTTGTGGAAGTAGTTTAGGAGAGGCATAAATGTCTTGGGGGTTCCATGCTGTGAAATGCAACTATAGGTCATAATAAGGTTTTGGTTGAACACAGTCTCCCCAGTTTGCAGACAGGTAGCACAAAGAAGGCGATGGCCATGGAATCATACCCAGGAGAAGGAGCTGTCTGTGCCTGAGGGGATGTGGAGGTAATCATGTGGAGGAAGCTGGAGAAGGAGGAGGTGTTGCAGAGATGAGGCACACAATTGCTTCACCTCAGGGAGCTGTGGTGGATGACAACTGCTCTATGACAGCTCGTGCACTGCTGTCTAACTGTAATTAGGAAGGGATAAATCCATCCATCCATTCATTTTCTATACCTGCTAGCTCCAATTAAGGTCATGGGGGGTGCTGAAGCCTACCCCAGCAATTACAGGGCATAAGGCAGGGGAGGGTACACCTTGGACAGGACGCCAGTCTACCGCAAGGCGGGCAGGTTAAATGCAGAGGACAAATTTCATTGTATGTATCTAACATAGCTGGGGTGATATATTTATCCCCTGAAGCAAAATGTATCAGGATATTTGGGTACCAATTCAATAACTATCACGACATATAAGAATTTCTTACAGTCCACCATTATTTATTTATTTTTTCTGTTTGAAACAGAGGTGGCATCACGGAATACTCTGGTTGACAATACAATCCGCCCTCTGCTGAATGAAAGCAGTACTGCATTTCCACCTCAATTCAACCAGCAATTGAATTTGAGTTACTATATCCATTCTCGAGTTCAGAAATCAATTCTCATGTCATAAAATTAACTATCATGATATCGTCAGTATTTTATTTAACTCGAGAGCTACTTTCCCCCTCACAATTTATAAATGAAATGCTTTATTATCTGGCTGCAACGCTACGCGTGCTCTGATTGGCTGATTCCCAGTCTGCTATTTTCCCATATCTGACCAGTTACCATGACAATCGCGTATCCCATTCATTATAAACTAGAAAGCTAAAACAATTAGAAAAACCAAGTCGTACATGAACTGAACATACTCCATAAATGTCTAAACAGCATAAAAAAAACAAAAACAAACACAGATTGAAAACTTACCAGCTAACAACCAGACCATCTTTTAGCAAGTTCTTCATGGAGGTGAAGTGAACAGGTCTCTGACTACGAGTCCAAAACCATCAGCAGCTTTCATATTTGGGCGATACCATACGTTTGTGTGTTTATATACATAACAGCCATACAATAAACCTATTTATTAACCTTGTTTGCTCGGTCTGTACAGTATTATCAGACCTCTGTGTTTTTCGCACGGAGCTTGCTAACACTCGGTCTGTACATACACCTTGGTCTAATATTTTCCCATACAAACCTTGTACTCGGTTAATAATCCTATAACATTTACTTATTCTAATTATGCCATTTTGCCCCACAAAACGTGGTTGTTTAAATGGGAAACATAATATGCAATTAACTGCAACAATTTGTGAGAATTAGCATTTGCTGTTTAAGCAAACGTGATTTGTGGCATCATTTGATTAAGTAAACACAGCATTTCCTTTTTTTTGAGTGTTTAAAAAAAATAAGAATTAAACACACCATTAAACAATATGACATGTACAGTGTTAGTAATTTTGCTGGAGAAAAACTTGAATCAGAACCCGTTCATAATCAACATGACATCTCTCAAACAACCTGCTGCTAAATCATAGAGATGGTAAAATGTGAAGGGGCACTAAGTGGTATTCTTCTTTTTCCTGCTCCCGTTTTGCTCTGGTTCAATACAACAGATCCACTATGGATCTGCATGTTGACTTGTGAAAGATGTTATGCGGGATGCCATTCTTGAAACAACGCCACATGTATACATGGATAATGGGGCATGGGTGAATTTGAACCAGGGACCTTGTGTGCGGAAGGCCAAGTAAAGGCTGGGAGCATACACTGGTGCCAGGCTTCACTGCATGCACGACACTATGGAAATGCCTATATGCCATCCATCCAGACAGAAAACCAGTCCAACCCCACCTCTCAAAAGCAGCCACCTATCTGCCACAGACAGATGAAATGTGGACATCCCCTTGGCTTTCTCCAGCCGCTGGGGTCCTCAACACTCAGGCACCTGTGTGCCGGATCATGCACAGAGAAATGTGCCACATGGCTGAAATGTTATAGCTGATGTACTCTGACAATGCTTAAAACCCTACTACTTCATACTCCTTGTCTAAGTCTCCCTAAGGCTACTGTCATATTCCACACATCACAGAGATCGTACTGCGTACCGAAAATTTTGATGAATGCAGCAAAGACATGGTCAAAATGTAAAAATGTGTCATTTTCAAGTCCATACTTTGCCCTGATTATGTCCCTATCATATTCCCACAGCATCTAAATTCCCACTAATTTCATTATGACTAATTTTTTACCACACGAGTCATCACACACATACCACGTGCAATTTGTACTTACAGTGTTATTACTACAAACAGTCACATTTTACAGATGTAGCATATTGTCAGTGCATGAATCCAGTCCTTATCAATACTATGCTGTGCTTTTTCATTCATTCTGCAAGTTGTCTTGTGTCCACATGTAAGGTTACAAATAAACTACAGTCTAAAAACCAGCTCTCCTGCCAAATGTGCCCATGCCTATTAAACACACACTCAAATATGCCCTGTGTGGGTGGGTTTGTGCATGCTCTGAAGTGAAACTTGATTTGTATGAGAAGATTTGCATATATACATATATATACATGGCCGTTTTTCAGCACCATGGACAACAATTGTCATATTTCATTCAAAAAGTAGTCCAGACTGCTGCTGTGTGAGCCTGTCCACACCACACTTGTACTACATCAATCAATTGCCTACAAGGTTTAATTACATCGATAATACATCAATGCAGCTGCCACTACCTTCTTATTTAGTTCTTACTGTGTCCTGATTCGACCATGTCCTCCCTGTGTTTCTACTGAGTTGCTAATACATTGCTTGGCTTCTTATGGCGTTCAATCAGTTTATTCCAAATGTCATGATAATGTGGTTGAGTTTGTTTGGGGTTAAGTAACCTTCATCTGAAGAGATTAAGTGCCAGGTATTGCCTTAGGTCACTGGTTAGCAATGTATCAGCATCGCCAAACACCTCTGTCCAGTGACGTCATGACTCCATGGACTCTTCACTTAATCTATATACTCTACAGACTAAACCTGACAATAGCGTTTGGTGACATGAATACAGGGGTGTGGCCAACCAGTGTCACCTATTGTGGTCACACAGCATTGTTCACGCATGAACGAGTGATGAGTTCACAGCAGGTATGAAAGGATGCACCAGCAGGTGACATAATACACCCGAAGCATCCATTTGTGCCTGGAAGGACATTACGAGTGCATCTCCTGTTGTGTCAACAAGGATATATAATGTTTACCAGGGAAGTGCCAATATCACATTACCAGTGAATCACTGCCGCTTTTAAAATATGGTTTACGGAATCA
Source organism: Thalassophryne amazonica (assembly GCF_902500255.1). Classification (NCBI taxonomy): domain Eukaryota; kingdom Metazoa; phylum Chordata; class Actinopteri; order Batrachoidiformes; family Batrachoididae; genus Thalassophryne; species Thalassophryne amazonica. Next base: position 13,343,373 of record NC_047116.1, read on the forward strand.
GTTTACATGCAGCCTCTCCTGTCAGGCATTTTAGCTCAGCGTAAAAAAGATGTGGCATGTTGAACTGCGGTGCGACGACTCAAGCAAAGTGGTGAAATTTGTTGTTGGCAAAATGCTTCAACTGCCACATGGTATTTACAGAAACTCTTACACTCCAACGTACGTACATATGGCTTGTATTTCAAACGCCTTTTCCCCGAGGAAATAAAATGATGTCAAGTGTTTGATGTCCAAAGTGAGTTTACAGCCAAAGCCTTCCGTACCTTTCAAACCACCGCTCCCCTTCCCCTCCCAAAAAATCCCGTTTGTCAGCTACCTGCTGTTTCACGAGACAGAGGCTTGTCGGAAGCTTTCGCCACACACTTTTCTGTTTGAAGCAATTCAATTAGTCACATGTGAGACAACACTTAGCTTTCTACTCGCCTTTTTTCCTCAAACATCATCTAATCTTTCGTGGTTGTTTTTTTTTTTTTTCCAAGACACTTCTGCAAAATTTGGACAACACATAATCGAGTTCAAACAAGTGCCTCCCCCCCGCAAACCCCCCATGCCATCTGGTTAATGTGCACCGGGTGACACAACTTTAGAAAATAGTTTTTTAGATGACAACAAACGGCTTTTGTCCTTCATCAGCAGACATAAAAAGATGAGACGTGCTCGTCGGACGTGAGTGATGTGACATTATAGTGGCTGTCTCTGAGGTGTTTGGCTATTTAAAAACCGCCTCAGTGCGAGCTGGGGCGCCGCATCCTTCTAAGAGTGCACTGCAAGAGATTAATTTCATGCTATGCCAGGATCATAAAGATCAAACAAGTGGAGAGATATCATTAAACCATTGGAATGTTATCTCATTTATCTAAACAAACTGATGCAATGAACAAGCCTAATTAAAAAGCGCGCCATAAACAAAGCTCCACTTGGCGAGGCCTCTCCCCTCTTTAACAATGGAAGGCATTTATTTTATTAATCTAATGCATCATGTATCATATCATTACAATTCAATATATCTATCATTAATTTTATTCCCTTCACTTAAAGCTTTTATTGGAATTACTTTGGTTATTAGTTGCTTCTAATGTATTGGTTACCTCTGAATCTGGCGGCTACAATCTCTCTTATCTCGCTGCATAAACCTGTGCGTGTTATTCAAATTGCCTCATTTATTATGATAGCTTCCTCATGTAAATTGTGCTGACTGCTCGCCCTTGCACAGTCCTCATTAGACTAATGAAAACCTTCAAACGAAAAAACTAAACAACCTGCCAAATAAAGGTCTGGGGTTATTATGAAAATTACAACTGTGGGAGCCGGGAGAAGCTCCCTTCATTAATTCATGCTCAGCAAATTGGTAACTAATTTAGTTGCACTCCTCTGCATTAATGGGTTATTTTATAAAAATGTTTTCCACAGTCTGAGACCTCTGGTGCACACTGGAGAGCCCAGAATCCTAATCAAGTCCAGTGACATATTAGGAACTGACAATCTCAAAAGATAATACGCCGTGCAGATTTGTGTGGCGGAGACTTGCTGGGTTGTTTGCGTTCTGCTTCGATATTGAGAAGAAATTACAGTCCATTTGTGTTGATTATCTCAGTGTGCAAGAGGCGTTCTGGCCTGGAAGTCAGATATTCCGTGCACTTCTTCTTTTGCTGCTTGGTTTGTTTGCCTGTCTCTGTTTTATTGTCAGACACACACACATACATACACACACATACATACACATTTCATGACCCATAAATTCAGCTCATGATCCTGCTAATTATTACTATTCACTGCTTCACACCCTGTGAGCGAAGGTCTAACACTGATCTTCACGTCAGCCAAGCCAACAGGGAACATGCAGCCTGATGATTTCCACAGTGGTTTTAATATCATTATCAACCTCATCCCACCCTCCATCACCCCGCGTAGCACAGCGTCCTGCCACGCGCCTGCCACCACGCTGCACAAAACCAACAGAGAATACTAAATTCTATTATTTGCTTAATTTTATATTTAATCCACAGTGCTTAGCAGGATTTTCATCGTACTCCCTTAAAAAAAGCCTGCATAATGAAATAATTCTTGTTGTCTTGAAGGATGCTTATTAAAGCTCACAGCCACGAGTCCAGTATCTGCACATACATGTAGCATTTGCACGTATCATCTGAAGATACGTGTGGAATCTGTACATACCTGTAGTATCTATATGTGCATACAGTATCTGCAGGTACTTAGATTATCTGCAGAAAAATGTAGTGTCCATGTTTCATACATGTAGTATCTCCATGTACACACAGCATCTGCACACACATGTATTATCTGCACACACAAGCAGTATCTGTACATACATGCAGTGTCTGCATGTACATGTAGTATCTGCACATATATGTCGTATCTGCACGCACACATAGCACTGGTGCATGCATTTAGTATCTGCAGATACAAGCAGTATCTGCAGATACTAGTATTATCAAGAGTGCACATAACTGGTACTCATTGTGCTCGTGTGTGCAAAATATCATTGATACACAGCAGAGAGAAACACTTTTCCTACAATCTGTCATTGCTTTCCTCTTATGAAGAGCTTCCCTTGTGTTTTCTGCTGTGCATGATTTATTTTTAGCATGCACAAGCACCATGAGTACCAGTTATGTGCATACCTGAGTATTATCTACATATACATGTAGTATCTGCACATGTAGTATATGCACATATATGTCGTATCTGCACGCAGATGTAGTATTGGCGCATGCATGTAGTATCTGCACATACAAGCAGTATCTGCAGATACTAGTATTATCTACACATACATGTAGTATCTGCACATACATGTAGTATTTGTGCATGCATGTAGGATCTGCACATACATGTATCTGCAGTTACTAGTATTATCTGCACATACATGCAGAATCTGAACATGCATGCAGAATCTGCATGTACATGTAGTATCTGCACATGCATGCAGTAACTGCAAACATGCACATGCGTGCAGTAACTGCAAACACACAGCATCTGCACAGACATGCATTTTCTGCACACACAAGCAGTATCTGCACATACATGTAGTGTTTGGATGTACATGTACCGTATTTTCCGGACTATAAGTCGCACTTTTTTACATGTTTTGGCCGGGGGTGCGACCTATACTCCGGTGCGACTTATAAATGAAAAATATACCGGTAGGATCTCAATTAATTTACTGTAACAAAACAATTTTACGTGACAGAGTCGATCTATGTTTTAAAATGGCCACCGGAAAAGGAAATGCAATGCATCATGGGCACTGTAGTATGACGGCCATCCTATAGTTCACGCTGGTCGCGATAACCAATCAGAGAACAGAACTTTGGATGAGTATTCCTCACCTCACCCACAGCGTGTGAAGCTGACGAACACGGTGCTTGCTGTTATTCCGGCATGGCGAACAGAACAGCTTCAACCCTTGGATATCAATGTGAGCAGAGTGTTTAAGTTGACGCTGAGAGCTGCGTGGGAGCTGCGTGGGAGCACCGGGTGAGCGACGGTGGAGGATTAGCGTGTGCACTTGGAAGGAGCTGGCGTCGATGATTGTGAAAAGCGTTTGAAGCAGACGAACATGGTGTTTATTCCGGGACGGCTAACAAGACAGCTTCAACCCTTGGATATCAGTGTGAGCAGAGTTGACGCTGAGAGCTGCATGGGAGCACTGAGCGACGGCGGAGGATTAGCGTCTGCACTTGGAAGGAGCTGGATCGACACCGCTGGGTGGTCATGAGCTGCGCAGGTAGGCGCTGCATGGTTCGGCTCGCAATGTGGTCCGCAAAATACAAACATATCCGTAGGTAAAATGCAGCTCACGAGAGGGCACTCGAGGCTTGTGTGACTGTTCCTGTGACTTCTGACTACCATAGAAAAATAAAAAATTTTAACGTTACTGATAACATAACAAGACAACGGAGAAGGCCCGAAAAAATGCCACCAAAAAGAAAATCATACTCTGCAGATTACAAGTTGCGACTGGTGAAATATGCATCCGAAAACGGTAGCCGTCACAATATTATCATCTGAACTTTTCATGTTAACATACCTGTATGTCCATGGGACTTATAGTCCAGTGGACCTTATTTATGGTTTATTTTTCTTTATAATGGATAAAGTGGCTGGTGCGACTTATACTCCGGTGCGACTTATTTATGGTTTATTTTTCTTTATAATGGATAAAGTGGCTGGTGCGACTTATACTCCGGTGCGACTTATAGTCCGGAAAATACGGTAGTACCTACACTTACATACAATATCTGTATATACATGCAGTATCCGCACATAAAAGTAATCTCTGCAAACATGAACAGTATCTGCACATATACATCGCATCTGCACGCACATGTAGCACTTGCACATACATGCACCCTCCACACATGAATGCAGTATCTACATATGTGTGCAGTATCTGCACTTTAGAGAGTCTATAAATACACAGTCGCAACATAAACAGTGTGAATTCTGCTTAAACTCCATTTGAAAGCAATATTATTTATTCTAAATATTTTGATAAATAATCTCAAATCAGTTTTGTTGGTATTCAGAATTGTGTTGACTTAAAAAAGGAGAACACACAACTTTGCTCCAAAATAAATAAATAAATATATATATATATATATATATATATATATATATATATATATATATATATATATATATATATATATATATATATATACACTCAACAAGAATATAAACGCAACACTTTTGGTTTTGCTCCCATTTTGTATGAGATGAACTCAAAGATCTAAAACTTTTTCCACATACACCATTTCTCTCAAATATTGTTCACAAACCAGTCTAAATCTGTGATAGTGAGCACTTCTCCTTTGCTGAGATAATCCATCCCACCTCACAGGCGTGCCATATCAAGATGCTGATTAGACACCATGATTAGTGCACAGGTGTGCCTTAGACTGCCAACAATAAAAGGCCACTCTGAAAGGTGCAGTTTTATCACACAGCACAATGCCACAAATGTCGCAAGAGTTGAGGGAAAGTGCAATTGGCATGCTGACAGCAGGAATGTCAACCAGAGCTGTTGCTCGTGTATTGAATGTTCATTTCTCTACCATAAGCCGTCTCCAAAGGCATTTCAGAGAATTTGGCAGTACATCCAACCAGCCTCACAACCGCAGACCACGTGTAACCACACCAGCCCAGGACCTCCACATCCAGCATGTTCACCTCCAAGATCGTCTGAGACCAGCCACTCGGACAGCTGCTGAAAGAATCGGTTTGCATAACCAAAGAATTTCTGCACAAACTGTCATAAACCGTCTCAGGGAAGCTCATCTGCATGCTCGTCGTCCTCATCGGGGTCTCGACCTGACTCCAGTTCGTCGTCGTAACCGACTTGAGTGGACAAATGCTCACATTTGCTGGTGTTTGGCACGTTGGAGAGGTGTTCTCTTCACGGATGATGCGAAGGAGATGTGTTGCACTGCATGAGGCAAATGGTGGTCACACCAGATACTGACTGGTATCCCCCCCCAATAAAACAAAACTGCACCTTTCAGAGTGGCCTTTTATTGTGGCCAGTCTAAGGCACACCTGTGCACTAATCATGGTGTCTGATCAGCATCTTGATATGGCACACCTGTGAGGTGGGATGGATTATCTCAGCAAAGGAGAAGTGCTCACTATCACAGATTTTGACTGGTTTGTGAACAATATTTGAGGGAAATGGTGATATTGTGTATGTGGAAAAAGTTTTAGATCTTTGAGTTCATCTCATACAAAATGGGAGCAAAACCACAAGTGTTGCATTTATATTTGTGTTGAGTATATATATATATATATATATATATATATATATATATATATATATATATATATATATATATATATACGAGGTCTCTTAGATAATAAACCGACCCTTTTATTTTTTTTTTAACTATATGGATTTGAATGACATGCGATTACACCAATCATGCTTGAACCCTCGTGCGCATGCATGAGTTTTTTCACGCGTGTCGGTGACGTCATTTCCCTGTGGGCAGGCCTTGAGTGAGATGTGGTCCCGCCCTCTCGGCTGAATTCCTTTGTTTCACACGCTGCTCGAGACGGCGCGCGGTTGCTTTATCAAAATTTTTTCTGGACCTGTGAGGAATATCCGAGTGGACACTATTCGAGAAATTAAGCTGGTTTTCTGTGAAAAGTTTAACGGCTGATGAGAGATTATGGGGTGTTTCTGTCGGTGTAAGGACTTCCCACGGAGCGGGACGTCCTGCAGCGCTTCCAGGCGCTGTCGTCGGCCTGTTTCGAGCTGAAAGCATCCTAATTTAAGGCTTAATTCACCCAGGACATCGTGAGAGAACAGAGAAGATTCAGAAGAGGCCGGCATGAGGAATTTATGCGGACATTCCACTGTTTAAGGACATTTTTTTAATGAAAGACGTACGCGCAAATTCGCCGAGTCGTTTCCGTGACGACTCGGCAAATCTGTGTGCGCCGCGACAGGAAAAACACCTCCGTGTTGAAAACCATTTGTAGAATTCAGGCGGCTTTTAATGGCTTTCAACAAGTGAGTAACTGAGAAATTGTTTAACAGCTTGGGCATGTTCCAACTTGCCCGTTAAGATTTCCAACGGAGGTGTTTTTCCTGCCGCGACCCCCCGCGGTCGGGTCCAGCCCGACATGCGACTCTGCCCGCACGTTCTTTCATTACAAAATGACCGTTAACAATGGAATGTCCAAATAAACTCCTCATGCCGACTTCTTCTGAAAGTTCTCTGTTCTCTGACGACTTACTGCGTCAACAGAGCCTGAAATGTGGAAGTTTTCAACTTGAAACGGCGAGACGCTGCCGCCTCGAAGCGCAGATCGCCGTCAGGCGCCGTGGACCGTCCTTAAAGCGACACTACCAGACCAAAATCTCTCATCAGCCGTTAAAATTTTTACCGAAAACCAGCTGAATTTATTGAATGGTGTCCACTCAGTTGTGTCTTACAGTTTTGAAAAAATTTTTATCAAACAAAGCAACAGTCTCTGAGCCATTCTTAAACAATGAAAAAAATCGACGAGCAGGTGGACGACTCCTCACTCAAAGACTGCCCACAGGCGAATGACGTAACCGACAGGCGTGAAAAAACTCTTGCATGCCCACGAGGGTTCAAGCATGTCTGATGTAATCACACGTGATTCAAATCCATATGGTTTTTGAAAAAAATAATAAGGTCGGATACTTTTCTAATAGACCTCGTATTTATATATATATATATATATATATATATATATATATATATATATATATATATATATATATATATATAAATAAATAATAATAAAAATCTCAATTCATTGTAAAAATTACAGGCTAATCTCATCTGCGTCTTTTTTTAGTGTTTACATACCAGGATACTACCTTTGTACCAAGACATTACAAGAAAAAGTGTAAAAGAACTATTGTTACTTCTGATTATGTTGAGTCTTTTAAATCCAGATTAAAGAAACATCTGTTCTCCTGAACATATAAATGCATGAGTAGGACATCTCTGTGTTGTGTGGGCCGCTGAAGAGGAGGTACTGCTGGCCCACCACCACCAGTGGGCGCCCTGCCTGGAGTGCGGGCTCCAGGCACCAGAGGGCGCCGCCGCCTCACAGGAGCAGCCAAGGTGACAGCTGTCACCCATCACCTGAGACAGCTGACAGCAATCATCAGTGGGGTATATCAGCAGGACAGCATCTCCACCTCATTGCCGAGATATCGTTTCTACCTGAAAGGTAACGTATCAAAGCTGACGGAGTGTATCCTTTTGGATTAGTGCTTAGATTGTGGATTACTGTTCCAACGAGAGGTGGAGGTAACTTCCCTGCTGTTCGGAGTCTTGGGTGCAAACGCGCCCCCATCTAACTGTTCTTTGTTCCTCGCCAGCAGTACCAGGTCCGACACGCGGAGGCAGTGGCCACCTGGGAGTTCGGGACTTGGCGGCTCCAGTATTCCCGGGGTCCTGTGGCGGAGGAAGCCGTGTGGTTCCGGTCTTACCTTGGAGAGGCGTCTCCTATCTTCGAGCCTGACCACACGATACTTTTGTGAATTGACTGTTGTCCATTTCCATGATTGGTTGTATTCGTTGTGCACGTTCACAACAGTAAAGCCTTGTTATTTGACTTTCTCCATTGTCCGTTCATTTGCGCCCCCTGTTGTGGGTCCGTGTACTGACACTTTCCCAACAGGATATCTCGGCCAACGTCATGGATCCCGAGGGGCGTCAACCGGCTGTTGAACGGCCAATGGAAGAACAGGACGCGCAGGCGTCCGCAGGAGGGGTAATCGGTGAGTTGCAGCGGATCCTCACCGCTTTCACGACTCGGTTAGATTTGATGACCGAGCAGAACGTCCTCCTGAACCGCAGGGTGGAGGCTCTCGCCGCGCAGGTGGAAGCACGCCCTCCGGGCGCCGCTGCGGCTCTCCCTCCCATAGATCCTGTGCGTAACATAGATGTTCCACTGGTTGTTCAACGACCTCTCCCTCCTTCCCCGGAAGCATACATAAGCCCCCCAGAGCCGTACGGAGGCTGTGCGGAGACGTGGGCGGATTTTCTCATGCAGTGCTCGCTCGTCTTCGCACAGCGTCCCGTCATGTACGCGACCGATGCTAGTAAAGTAGCTTATGTAATAAACCTGCTTCGCGGTGAGGCACGCGCTTGGGCTACAGCGCTCTGGGAGCAGAATTCACGGCTCCTTCTGACATATGATGGGTTTGTAAGGGAGCTCAGAACCGTGTTCGATCACCCTAATAGAGGCGAAACCGCTTCAACCGTGCTGCTGTCAATGAGACAGGGGCGTCGGAGCGCAGCTGCCTATGCAGTCGACTTCCGCATTGCGGCTGCGAGGTCCGGCTGGAATAGCACTGCCCTCCGCGCCGCCTTTGTAAACGGACTGTCTTTGGTTCTTAAGGAGCACCTGGTGGCTAAGGACGAACCGCGGGATTTAGATGGGCTCATCGATCTTGTCATACGGTTAGACAACCGGTTAGAAGAACGTCGGCGGGAACGAGACGAAGGGCGTGGCCGGGCACGCGCCGTCCCTCTCCCTTCCGGTTCCGACCGCGCTCCGCCTTCCCCACGCTCCACGGCCCCTGCGCTCCGTGGGGCCACAGCTCCCCCTGCTGACGAAGCTATGGACACGAGTAGGGCAACATTTAGGGCACCAGATGCACAGAGGAGACGGGCCCACGGAGCTTGTTTTGCTTGTGGCTCGAGAGAGCACCAAGAGAGAGACTGCCCCGAGCGGTTAAACACTAAACGCCCGCCCCTAGAAACTGGGCTAGGGGTGGGCCGAGACATTCACGTGGGACACACCCACATTGCCACACGACTCCCAGTTACGATCCTGTATGAGGACTCAACCCTGAAGGCCCCAGCACTGGTGGACACGGGCTCTGAGGGGAATCTGCTGGACAGCAGATGGAACAGGGAGATAGGGCTCCCTCTGGTGGCGCTTACCTCGCCTGTGCAGGTTCGAGCACTAGATGGCTCCCTACTCCCTCCAATCACACATAAGACACCACCTGTAACTCTGGTGGTGTCAGGAAATCACCGGGAGGTGATCGAGTTTTTTGTGACTCAGGCCACCTCCCGTGTGGTTTTAGGATTTCCCTGGATGTTGAAGCACAATCCCCGGATTGATTGGCCGTCCGGGGTAGTGGTTCAGTGGAGCGAGACCTGCCACCGTGTGTGTCTAGGTTCCTCGGTTCCTCCCGGCTCCCAAGCTAAGGAGGAGGTCAGAGTCCCGCCCAATCTGGGGACGGTGCCGGTGGAGTACCACGACCTTGTCGACGTGTTCAGCAAGGATCTGGCGCTCACACTTCCCCCCCACCGTCCGTATGATTGTGCCAATGATTTGGTTCCGGGCAGTGAGTTTCCGTCCAGCAGGCTGTACAACCTCTCCCGGCCTGAGCGCGAATCAATGGAGACCTACATCCGGGACTCATTAGCCGCCGGGTTGATCCGGAATTCCACCTCCCCGATGGGCGCAGGTTTCTTTTTTGTGTGCAAAAAAGACGGCGGACTTCGTCCATGCATTGATTATAGGGGGCTGAACGAGATCACGGTTCGCAACTGATAGCCGTTGCCCCTGTTGGATTCGGTGTTCACACCCCTGCATGGAGCCCAAATCTTCACCAAGCTCGATCTTAGAAATGCGTATCATCTGGTTCGGATCCGGAAGGGAGACGAGTGGAAAACGGCATTTAACACCCCCTTAGGTCACTTTGAGTACCTGGTCATGCCGTTCGGCCTCACAAACGCCCCCGCGACGTTCCAAGCATTAGTTAATGATGTCTTGCGGGATTTCCTGCACCGGTTCGTCTTCGTCTATCTAGACGATATACTCATCTTTTCTCCGGATCCTGAGACTCATGTCCGGCATGTACGTCAGGTCCTGCAGCGGTTGTTGGAGAACCGGCTGTTTGTGAAGGGCGAGAAGTGTGAGTTCCACCGCACCTCTTTGTCCTTCCTGGGGTTCATCATCTCCTCCAACTCCGTCGCTCCTGATCCGGCCAAGGTTGCGGCGGTGAGAGACTGGCCCCAACCCACAAGCCGTAGGAAGTTGCAACAGTTCCTAGGCTTTGCTAATTTCTACAGGAGGTTCATTAAGGGCTACAGTCAGGTAGTTAGCCCCCTGACAGCCCTGACCTCACCAAAAGTCCCCTTCACCTGGTCGGATCGGTGCGATGCCGCATTCAAGGAGTTGAAACGGTGCTTCTCGTCTGCACCTGTTCTGGTGCAGCCCGATCCTAGTCGCCAGTTAGTGGTTGAAGTGGACGCCTCGGACTCAGGGATAGGAGCTGTGCTGTCCCAGAGCGGGAAGACCGATAAGGTCCTTCACCCGTGTGCCTATTTTTCCCGCAGGTTGACCCCAGCCGAACGGAACTATGACGTCGGCAATCGAGAGCTCCTTGCGGTGAAAGAGGCTCTTGAAGAGTGGAGACATCTGTTGGAGGGAACGTCCGTGCCATTCACGGTTTTCACTGACCACCGGAACCTGGAATATATCAGGACCGCCAAGCGGCTGAATCCCAGGCAAGCCCGCTGGTCACTGTTCTTCGGCCGTTTTGACTTCCGCATCACCTACCGGCCCGGGACCAAGAACCAGAAATCGGATGCCTTGTCCCGGGTACACGAAGACGAGGTCAAAACGGAGTTGTCGGATCCACCGGAACCCATCATCCCGGAGTCCACTATCGTGGCCACCCTCACCTGGGACGTAGAGAGAACCGTCCGGGAGGCCCTGGCACGAAGCCCGGACCCCGGGACTGGACCAAAGAACAGACTTTACGTCCCACCAGAGGCACGGGCTGCAGTCCTGGACTTCTGTCACGGCTCTAAGCTCTCCTGTCATCCAGGGGTGCGAAGAACCGTGGCAGTTGTCCGGCAGCGCTTCTGGTGAGCGTCCCTGGAGGCCGACGTCCGGGACTATATCCAGGCCTGTACCACCTGCGCCAGGGGCGAGGCCGACCATCGCAAGGCTCCGGGACTGCTACAGCCGCTGCCCGTGCCTCATCGCCCCTGGTCCCACATCGGCCTGGATTTTGTCACGGGCCTCCCGCCGTCCCAGGGAAACACCGTCATCCTCACGATAGTGGACCGATTCTCCAAGGCGGCCCACTTCGTGGCCCTCCGGAAGCTCCCAACGGCCCAGGAGACAGCGGACCTCCTGGTCCACCACGTCGTCCGCCTGCATGGGATACCATCAGACATTGTCTCTGATCGCGGTCCCCAGTTCTCCTCACACGTCTGGAGGAGCTTCTGCCGGGAACTGGGGGCCACGGTCAGTCTCTCATCCGGGTATCACCCCCAGACCAACGGGCAAGCAGAGCGGGCTAATCAAGAAATGGAGCAAACACTACGTTGTGTGACAGCCGCGCACCCGGCGGCCTGGAGTACTCATCTGGCCTGGAACGAGTACGCCCACAACAGTCAAGTGTCATCAGCCACCAGCCTCTCCCCCTTTGAGGTGTGTTTGGGGTATCAGCCCCCACTATTCCCGGTGGTTGAAGGAGAGGTCGGTGTGCCCTCGGTCCAGGCCCACCTGCGGAAGTGCCGTCGGGTGTGGCGTGCCGCCCGTTCTGCTTTGTTGAAGGCCCGGATGAGGGCGAAGACCCATGCAGACCGGCGGCGGACCCCGGCCCCTACGTATCGCCCCGGGCAGGAAGTGTGGTTGTCCACCAAGGACATTCCACTGCAAGTGGCCTCCCCAAAACTGCAAGATAGATACATAGGTCCGTTTAAGATTCTCAAGGTCATCAATCCCGCCGCAGTGAGGCTTCAGCTTCCAGCCTCACTGCGGATCCATCCAGTATTTCATGTGTCAAAGATCAAGCCCCATCACACCTCGCCCCTCTGTGCACCCGGTCCGGCACCACCTCCTGCCCGGATCATCGATGGCGAGCCGGCTTGGACAGTGCGCCGGCTGTTGGACGTCCGACGGATGGGCCGGGGCTTTCAATATCTGGTGGACTGGGAGGGGTACGGTCCCGAAGAACGCTCCTGGGTGAAGAGGAGCTTCATCCTGGATCCGGCCCTCCTGGCCGACTTTTACCGTCGCCACCCGGACAAACCCGGTCGGGCGCCAGGAGGCGCCCGTTGAGGGGGGGGTTCTGTTGTGTGGGCCGCAGAAGAGGAGGTACTGCTGGCCCACCACCACCAGTGGGCGCCCTGCCTGGAGTGCGGGCTCCAGGCACCAGAGGGCGCCGCCGCCTCACAGGAGCAGCCAAGGTGACAGCTGTCACCCATCACCTGAGACAGCTGACAGCAATCATCAGTGGGGTATATCAGCAGGACAGCATCTCCACCTCATTGCCGAGATATCGTTTCTACCTGAAAGGTAACGTATCAAAGCTGACGGAGTGTATCCTTTTGGATTAGTGCTTAGATTGTGGATTACTGTTCCAACGAGAGGTGGAGGTAACTTCCCTGCTGTTCGGAGTCTTGGGTGCAAACGCGCCCCCATCTAACTGTTCTTTGTTCCTCGCCAGCAGTACCAGGTCCGACACGCGGAGGCAGTGGCCACCTGGGAGTTCGGGACTTGGCGGCTCCAGTATTCCCGGGGTCCTGTGGCGGAGGAAGCCGTGTGGTTCCGGTCTTACCTTGGAGAGGCGTCTCCTATCTTTGAGCCTGCCCACACGACACTTTTGTGAATTGACTGTTGTCCATTTCCATGATTGGTTGTATTCGTTGTGCACGTTCACAACAGTAAAGCCTTGTTATTTGACTTTCTCCATTGTCCGTTCATTTGCGCCCCCTGTTGTGGGTCCGTGTACTGACACTTTCCCAACACTCTGTTCTGGATGCATTTGACTGATGCTGTTTACATTGTGTGTTAGAATGTATTTTATATTATGCTCCTACATGAAATTTCGAGTTTTGGGGTTTATTGTTTTTTGTTTTGTTTTGTTGTTGTTTTTTGTTTACTATGTATGTTTGATTTATATTGCTTGAAATTATGTGCAATTGTAAGTGTTAATGTTGTGTGGGCCGCTGAAGAGGAGGTACTGCTGGCCCACCACCACCAGATGGCGCCCTGCTTGGAGTGCGGGCTTCAAGCACGAGAGGGCGCTGGAGCCACTGGGAGTGACAGCTGTCGCTCTTCGTCAGCACCAGCTGTCACTCATTCAACCCATCACCATCACCATAAAGGCAGGACTGCAACTCCACCTCCTCGCCGAGAAATCATCTACCATACAGGTAATTCTCTGCTGAATCTAAACCGAACAATAGTCTGATCTCTTTTGCAGCCGTTTTCCTGTGACGGATTCCTTGTCTGCTGTGTTGGCGTTTGGTGTGGACTGCGACGGCTTTGCCTCCCACCCCACCCAGATAAGTGGTTGTCTCAGGAGCTGTCCAAGTGTGTTATCGGAAATGGAGGTTCTCCCTCCTAACTGAACACAGACTGTGGGATTACTGAGTGTGCGTACTCACACTCATCAACCTGTTTCTGTTCTCTGCCAGCAGTACTGGGTCTGACTGCTGAAGACAGTGGCCACCTGGGGCGCAGGGCTTGGCGGCTCCGGTGTTCTTCAGATCCGTTGGTGGTGGAGGCTGTGTGGGTTCCGGCTCTTCTATCACCAGACGTCTTCTATCTTCGAGCCTGCCACACGCCACCTTGTGTATGATTGACATTCCGCAATATTGTTATTGTCTGTACTTCGTTGTGCGCTTCACAACATTAAATTGTTACTTTTTGGCTTATCCATTGTCCGTTCATTAACGCCCCTTGTTGTGGGTCCGTGTCACGACACCTTCCCAACAGTTAAAGCACTTTGAATTGCACAAATTGGTACTAAAAAGTGGTATAAGAATAAAGCTCTTCTTATTATTATTCATAATATAATTTATTTTCACTGCAGTGCAGGTGGGTCTGTGGGACAGGAGTTGGACTGCTGATACACAGTATGGATGTAGATTTGATTCCAGATGTGCTTCAGGCTGTCTGTGTCCGTGGACACCCTCGTCCACCCAGCTGTCAACAGGAACCAGTCTTGGCTGGAGAACCAAGCTGAGCTTGACTGGCGTCTCACCCAGGGAGAGTCGAAGACCCTCATCCACCTCATGATACAGTATCCAGCGATAAGCACTGATCCAACTGACTGCACGAGGTCTGCACGGGAAAATATCAGACTGAGGTGTTGACAGTACGGGCAGAGCAAAGTGAGGTCCATGCGAAAAACATGTGAAAAACACACAATAATAATGAGTTTCTTATATGGATATTATATATATAAACATACAAACTTACAGTATCGCATGAATATGAAGGCTGCTGGCGGCTCGTAGTCAGACCTGTTCACTTTCTTCACCTCCATGAAGAACTTGCTAACAGATGACCCAGTCGTTAACTGGCAAACTTTCAATTTGTGTGTTTTTCCGATACTGTTCAGATATTTATGGAGTATGTTCATGTCCGACTTGGTTTTGTAATCGTGTTTTTAGCTTTCTGGTTTGTAACAAATGTGATATGCGATCCGGATTGATTGTCATGGTAACAGTCTGATATGGGAAAATATCAGACAGGAAATCAGCCAATCAGAGCGCGCGCAGCATCATAGCCATATCATAACAAGTCTTATTTTTATTTCTTTATTTGCAGACAATAATCAGCAGTGATTTTACATTTTCTTCCTATTTTTCCAATTTTACGTTGTATTTTAAAAAGGACATTCTGCACTATCTAGAACATATTTTATTCTAAGTTGTACTGATACCTCCATCCTTGTAGCAAGAAAAAGTAAGATTTTGAGGAAATAGAATTTTATTGAGCTGATCCGTTCAAGCACACTGCATGTGAAAAAGCGCAAAAAAAAAAAAAAGAAAAGATGAACTGCTTTTAGACATCATTGGCAGTGTTTTCCACAGCTATTAATAGGTGTGGTCATGCACCTTTGCTGAAATCACAAAGACCCTCAAGAGACAAAAAAAAAAAAAAAAAAAAAAACTACTGATGATGACCTATGGAATATTAAAGATAACAATAAAAAATAGTATTTCAATATGAGGCAGCAGCAGGTCTGTACTGTGAAGCTGGAAGGGCTAACAGTAGCATTGCAGGCTTAAGCTAAATTCATTAAAGTATTCAATGAAAACACAAAACATCAACAGCAGCAACACATTTTCATCTGTCGGTCATTTTAAATTATATATTTCATGATGTGTGCGACAACACAGTGAAGGAGTACAAATGAGGCTTGATGGTAATTCGTTATCTGCACCATAGAGTTTAAAAGCTACATCGGGACTGTGTCTTAGCAGCATCAGTTTTATTACTGAGATTAAAAAGTAAATGTGTGAGCACCACTCAGATGAAGTGGTTAGATGGCAACAAAGTGAAGCTTTCAGTAGTTTGGATAAATGTGGATAAAGTAAAGAAGCTAACATCTTTTCCTTCCTGTAGCCATCCTATAGATGCGACGTGTGTAGCATTAGCTCAGCACACTGTTGGCTATGAATCAGAAATTGGATTTAAAGTACAAACGATGCAACAACATGGATACACGGATCCCTGGAACAAGCTAAATGTACTGTGAACAAGTTGAGTGAAGCTGTGACGCTGCTACTTCACTGTTCAAACTCTCGTAAAAGTTCAAATGTCAGTGCGAGACTCTCACAAGGCTCATTAAACCGTTAAATCCTTAGTGATGTAATTCAGAAATGATACTTTTTATGATGGAATGTTTCAATTCAATTCGATACAACAAAATTTGATGTAATTCTTTATAAAAGTTGACATTCATTTTCCATGATAAATTAGAATAAACCAAAAATGGCATTACTAAACATAAAATTTTCCCTGGCGGTCCAGAGCGTATCTCTACATTTCCAAGCTAGACTCAACCTGCTCTCTACTCTCACTACAGATCACAATGTCATCTGCAAACATCATCCGTCAACCTGTCCATCATCATTGCAAACAAGAAAGGACTCAGAGCTGATCCTTGGTGTAATCCCACCTCCACCTTGAATGAATATGTCATTCCTACTGAGTTTCTCACGGCTGTCACATTATCCTTGTACATGTCCTGCACTACCCTCACATACTTCTCTGCCACTCCAGACTTCCTCATACAATAGCACAACTCTTCTCTTGAACCCCTCTCATAAGCTTTGTCAAAATCCACAATCACACAATGTAGCTCCTTCTGGCCTTCTCTGTACTTCTCAATCAGTACTCTCAGAGCAAACACTGCAACTGTAGTGCTCTTTATCAGCATGAAACCATATTGCTGCTCATAGATCTTTACCTGTTTTCTTAGCCTAGTTTCTACTAATCTTTCCCATAACTTCATGCTGTGGCTGATCAGCTTAATGCCTCTGTAGTTACTGCACATCTGCACATTACCCTTGTTCTTAAAAATAGGAACCAGCACACTTCGCCTCCAGTCCTTAGGCATCCTCTCACTTCTGGTTAGAAGCTCCACTGCCATCTCTCCTAGACATTTCCATGCCTCCACTGGAATGAATGGCATCTGGACCAACTGCCTTTCCACTCTTCATCCTCTTCACAGCTACCCTCACTTCATCCATACTAATCTCTTGCACTTCCTGATTTACTCTCTCCACATCATCCAGCCTTTTCTTTCTCTCATTTTTTTAATTCATCAGCTCCTCAAAAATATTCCCTCCACCTTCTCAACACACTCTCCTCGCTTGTCAGCACATTACCATCTGCACCTTTCTCCTATCCATCATGTCAGCCAGCTCCCCCTCTTTGCTAGTCATAGTGCCAACATTTAAAGACCTGACTCTTACTTTCACCCTTCTAGTTTTTCTCTTCTCCCGCTGTCTCTGGACATGTTCTCCTCATCTTCTTCACCCAGCATTATCCCAATTTCCACCAGCACCCTGTTGGGCAATGGCATCGGTGACAGTCGTTAACCCAAGCCTTGATTTAATTTGTACTCTGCTTCACCATCCTGTACTAAACAGGTAAAATAACTTTAAAAAGTAATGATATTTGATTTTTTACATTTAAAAATAATAATTTCAGTGATTACTGAAATTCGGGATGCAGCAACACTACGTAGCACACCATATGTGATCTAATCCGATTATGGTGTGTATCAGAGGTGGGACGAAGTCACTGTCAAGTCACTCTCGAGTCATGAATCAGCAAGTCCCAAGTCAAGTCTCAAGTCAGCTTGCAAACAACTGGTGGTCATTATGACTTGAGACGTGACTTGGGACTTGCTGATTCATGACTTGAGAGTGACTTGATGGTGACTTCGTCCCACCTCTGGTGTGTATACAGCCTGGACTTGCCCGAAAATGTGACTGACCTTTGTCAGTGTGCATCCTCTTTGTTTCGTGGCTCATGTCGTGGGCCACGTCTCCTTCTTTGGGCCCAGGCGGGATGTTGGGGGACAGACCTAGCAAGGCTTGGTTCATAAACAGGCCATTGTGGTGTGTGGCTGAAGAGAGAAGAAAACAGCAGTGACAACATGGAAGCTTAAACCACCTCTTGAAATAAAGCACAACAACACTGGTCTGTATAGGAAGTCAGCATTTTGTCGTTGTGACATAGAAACATACGTATCCTGTCCGAGGAGCTTTCTGTGTGCGCGGGGGAGCTGGATACGCTGCTGCTGCGGTGGGACGATGGGTGACTGCCCGGCCTCCTGTTGTCTTCTAAAGAAGGAGCAGGTGAGGGACTATCCTGCACCCGTTCCTGCAACCCCAGTAGTCATAAAAAGGCAAAGCCAAAATAAGTATCTGAAGCTACACCCAAAATACCCAATTCATGTTTTTTTATTCTCCTGGCAACAACAATTTGTCCAGAACCTTCAGAAAATCTGGAGGTTTCCATTGCTGATCATGTCTTTCAAATATGATTTGTGAAATGGGTTGTTATTTATTTATTTACTAATTTGGTTAATTAGTTAGTTAACAGTGGTGAGCACAGTCCAGCTAATCAGCTGACAGTTAACAAGGAAAGCAAATTTTTCTTACTGGATGAACTTCATAGCCAACTTTGAAAACCATTAGCAGGCTAATTATCTTAAATTTATGCTAGCTCTGCTAAGGTTAAGTTAACTAACATTTTTTAGAAATAAAGTTTAACAGTCAAAACTCTAAAATCATACACGATTGATCCTCACATTGTGCGAGCACAATCCAGCTAATCAGCTAACAGTTAATGAGGAAAGCTAACTTTTTCTTACTGGATGAACTTTATAGCCAACTTTGAAAACCATTAGCAGGCTAATTATCTTAAATTTATGCTAGCTCTGCTAAGGTTAAGTTAACTAACATTTTTTAGAAATAAAGTTTAACAGTCAAAACTCTAAAATCATACACGATTGATCTCACATTGTGCGAAACCAACAAGAGTTTCCTCAAACAGAAGGAGGAGGTCAAGTCAGATTAAATGAATTAATTTGATTATTAAAATTTTGACTCGTGTATTTTTATTTCTCAATATTTTTTTATTCATTTTATACTTTCTATAAATTAAGTTCGTTTGGCTTCTCCATTTTTTCACATCCGAGGTGGATCTGCATGTTGATTTGCCACAAGTTTTATACCGGATGTCCTTTCTGACTCAACTCCACATTACATGGAGAATGGGCACGGGTAGTCTTGAACTAGGAAATTCTGCTCTGGAATAAATTGTATGTTGAATGGAAACTACTGTTTAATTTCATTTGTTCATTTAATTATTTATGTACATCTTGATCATGATCTGATCTTGGTATGCTAAACCTTAATGGAAACCTCCATGTTTACACCACATAAAAAAAACTACAAAAAAAAACAGCTATTTGGGTCTCTTTTTCAGGGTTGTACAACCAAAAATCAAGTCAAATCTAGTCATATAATAAAAGTTTTTGGTTAGCAGTAGCTAAAAGTTTTAGTGATTTATCAGTTTACCGTTATCACAGCGACCTTCTCAGTTAGCAGACTAGCGGTTATCAAAGCTAACTTTTAGGGTGGCCATGCCTGCCACTGCTAGGTATTAATTTAATCATCCTGCTAAAATTCTAACCCGTAAAGATTTGTTTTGCCAAAAGTGAGTTGAAAATGCGTTTGACTTTTATTTTTTTATTTTTTATTTTTTTGGGGGGGGGGGGGTGCTAGGCTTTAGAAATCATAGTAATGTTACCTGTTAAATGCAGTGATTTAAAAGATGAGTCCATCAACTTTTGATAACTCAAAAAAAAAAAAAAAAAATGCCATCTTGTACAAATAAAATGGGGACACAATGAGGAAAAAAGTGAATAAAACTTCCTTAATCAAATCAACTGAAAAACTTTGTTTCGCTTATTTCATATAGTTCAGTACATAACCGTACTTAAGTCAAGTTTTTTTGTTTTTTTGTTTTTTTTACAAGTTTGAGAGGTCCTACAACTTATACTCCAGTGCACCTCATATACTGAAAAAAATTACACTTTCAACATGAATAATAATAATAATTATTATTGTTATGACTGTTTATAAAGGACTTTCCCAGGAATCACAGCATTTAACATTATACAAATAATGAATGTTTATGAGTTCAATGGTATGAATATTTCATGAGGTGAAAGCTGGAACATACCATTCAATAAGGCGATCACATGTGCGCATGGCATGTGTGTGCGCGTGCAATGGTACCAAACGTAGGGAACCAAATTTGCACTCTAAATGGAACCAAGCCGCACTCTAAATGCAATGCAACACAAATGGGATGAGTTAATCCATGTCATGTGACATACAAAGCACCAATCAGATGACAAGGATCCACTCAGCTGTTATATAAAAGCTAATAAAGCCTAATACTTAAAGAATAAATGGCACTACTATAAAGTACACTACAACACCAATTAATACTACAACCCAGTTAAAGAGCTGATAATACAGAAAAAAGGCTCAGCTTTTACTTTGGAAAATGCAGTACCTGTCTGCCACTTACTGGACATTTCTGGACATATTGCAGGACACAGTCTTATCATCACATGCATGATTGAAATTAGGAGCAAGTGTGGTTGAAGTTACATGTTGAAATGAAGGGTACTCTCTGGTGTTAAAATATACCTTTATAACAGAGGTGACCATTCTGGAGGGCAGACTCTGGCCTTGAGCTGCGGCGGCCATGTTGGCAATAGTGCTGAGATGGTTCATCTGGCTCATCGCCATGGTGACGGAGGCTGGGGGCAGGCTGACTGGAATCAGGGGGTGGGGCATCATCATGAAGGGAAGTTCCAGGCCTATGACATAAGAAGTCATTGGTTATGCAACGATGCGTAATATGAACGACATATTCATTCAAAACTGATAATCTGCTCTAAAACATAACACTTCCATGCCATTAGAAAAAAGAAAAAAAAACCCAGAATAATTCCCATTAATCACTCCAGGGGTATTTTTCAGCGTTAGCATAATACACATAAATGTTTTACAGCATACGTTAATAATAGATCGTGCTATAATAACAATAAAGAAAAAAAGGGGATGAAAACTATATACACAATCATTCAAAGACCAAAGTTTACACAGCAGTAAAGATGCATCAATTATTCTACGAATAAAAAAAAGAACATCATGGAAATTGTCTCAATATTTACATATTAAAAAAATATCACTGTAAAAGCAAAGGCAATATCAAAAACCATTACCCAAATGACTACTTAAAGGTGAAAATGACAAACAAGTACCATCAACCCGCCGTACGGCAGCGACTTTAGGCTAATTATAACTGCCGATATTCCAGGCCAGGGAGGGAGAACGAGAGAATAAAGTCACTTTCAGTCGGCTCAACGATAGGCATTTTTATTTTTCCTCAAAAATTATTCCATTACGACATCAGAGATATTGTACAAATGTTTCAAATTATTCAACTGCTGTCTGGCAATAGAGGCGTAATTGGGAAAATTGAAGACATTATGAAAATGTAAAGAATGTGTAATAAAGAGACTGTGGGGGGGGGTTGGAGGAGTTTGCCAAACTGTAGCGTTGTGCTGTTTGTGAACGGCTTAATGAAAACAAGGCAACTTTCAAAGGACATGAGCACAGACAGAAGGTCAAAGCGAGATGTCTGCACCCCCCCTCGCCAACGACCACGGCACCCACTTCCCTCCGCCTCTGCTCTACGGCGACTTTGAACTGGCAGGATCAAAAGTGACTGGGAACAGTTTGGTCTCATTCCTCCGCCACTCAGATGCTTTTCCTCAAATGCTTTAAAGAAAACCTCACAGACACGACTGAATCTGATTGAGCCTCTGTTGATTTTTTTGTCTTCTTTCTTGGCAGCTTGGTTCAAGGTAAGAAAAAAAAAGTAAGGGGGTGGGTGGGATGGTGGGGGGTAGCGCAGTGCTATAGAAAGCTGATCCACAAAACAACTCCACTCTTCTTTTCTAACAAAACATCAGTAGCCAAAGGGCGAGGAGATCTGCATGGCGAAACCTCTAAAGAGAAGGACACCGGCTGGAAATGAAAGGACATGAGAAGTGCTCCTCTCTGTCATTCCCCCTCTTTCCAATAGAACCGTTGATTTCCATAAGAAAGATGTCGTGCAGTTCCTCAGTGGCGAGTATTCCCAAACAATATAAAGCAGCCGAGATGAAAGAACGGCGGAAGCCAAGCAGCACCTTGTATCAGCGCCTCTCGTCGACGCTCAGACTGAATCAGTTACCACTCAGCAGGCTCAATTAAAAACCACCTCAGAGGACCTGATTGTGGGGTACTTAGTCGAAGACAGCATGGAGAGGTTTAGGCTACGGATCTGCCAGTCAAGGCCACTCAAGGGCCCCTGTGAAGAGAGGTATTCTGTCTTTAACAGGGTCAGGTATAACACCCACTGACTCAAACACAACAAGAAATAAAAACTGGAGAGCAAGTCAGACGGTGCACTACTCCACCAAAGTCCAACGATTCTCACTTGGTTACTTTGATCCCGATTGACGACCTTTCATCCTAAGCATTAACTCTACATTCTGATACCTCATCTTTCATACTGATGACTGAACTTTGATTTTTATCGTTGAATTTTGTCCCTGATTGCCCATCTTTGATCATGCTCCAGAGATTTGCCATTTCTTATGTCTAATCTTTGATCCTGATTGTAGCCTTTGATCCCAATCATTTCAATCCTCCATACACAGTGCCATTAAAAAAGAAGATATGCTTGGTTTATGCTTGGTCATTTACTTCTTGCACACAAGTCTAGGGCCAAGCAGGATTTTGATACCATCTAAGGTGACAACACTGTCAATTCAGCTTCAGCATACCCGACGCGATCTCACCGCAAGTCGTGAGTCATGATGGTAAAAGCGATGTCATCTATTAGTTTGGGATACCATCACGAAATGTGTTTCCTTTTTTTTGACACTATCATGAAATTTGGGGTGACATGGGGTGGAGAGGGAGCTTTGGGGTTATGGTTAGGATTAGAGTTAAAAAGAGTGACTGAAACTTGACCGAGTCATGAAAATGTGACGCATTTTGTAACAGTATCATGTAAGTAAAAAACAAACAAATAAAGAAACAAAACACGCACACACACACATACACACACTAGGCTGAGCATACCATGGCCTAAACAAAAATGTATGAACGATTAAAGATTATATGGGGGTCAAAATATAAAATGGCTCCAATTATATAGAGATGTATACCACATTGTTATCACTTTACCAAGGCGTTGCTAGGCCGCTATCGTAGATTTACGTCGACGCTATCTGGCTATACCCGCCCGCTGTGCGTAAACAAATTACGTCATAGTGCGCAGCCCAAGAACTGTCCGCAGAGGGGTGGGGGAACTGTCCGCAGAGGAAAAGATGAAAAGGCGAGAAGTGTGTTTTGGTCATACGGATATTCCGGACGATTTTCTCATGGATAGTACAACAATGAACAGCAGCTAAAGCAGCCAGCTTGATGAGGACCCACTGCCGAATTTGGAGAGCAGCGCGCGCCAGCCGACACGACAAAGGTTAAAGTGAGACAACTTTTTATGTACGCGTTACGTGTTGTGTATCTCAGTAAAAAGTGATAATAATGCAAATAACATGCTGTTGTCATAAAATGCATACCGCCCTCCAAAAGCATGTTATTGTATTATTATTTGTCTGATCATAACAACTCCCAAAAGGTATAGTTTGGACTATCTATACTCAAAGGTTTTTGGGTTATGGGGTAAAAACTGCAAAAATCATGACAAAAGCCAGTTTCAATTTGCACAGGGGTCAACAAACTAAAATTACTCCAATTTTGGCAAAAGGTGATGCAAATTATGGGTCGAGCTAATAGGATTTAAAAAAAATTTATAGTTTGCACCATCTGCTGTGCTTAGTTATCACATTATGTTGCAACATACTTCATATGTCATAGAATCCAATAGATGCTGACCTTGTTTGGGTATTATTTTTGAGATCAAGCATTCAGAACATTCAAAACAATTCCATTTTTAATATTAGTTCTTCCAATAATCTCCATTAACTTTTACTACACTTGGGAAAATTATATATATATATTTTTTACTCCTGAACAAAGTGAAACTGGCATTTGCCAACATTTTTGTTGCTTTCACCCCATAATATCACCAATTAATATCACTTTGAGCAGATGGAATCAGTTAATCAGTGAAATCACCTGGTGGAGTCAGTGGCTGCAAAGAAAACCTGCACGTTCTTGGCCCTTTCTGGAACAAGTTGCCCACCCCTGCCATAATGTTCATTCCTAGGTAGTCCAAACTATACCTTTTTTGAAATCCTTATGATCAGACAAATATTTTTTGTACATTTCAACAACGTATAGTCAAGCTGGATTGTTTATTCACCTTAGGTGGCATCAATTTGGTGAAAAGTGGATGCAGGCAGGCCATTGGACTATGGGGCTTGGTGGTGGGTTAGTTCACCACAGTGTGTGCAAGCATTAACTCAAAACAGTAAATGATAATATCTTCTAACTCAACAAACTAAAAGAGTAAATAATGAGCATAAAGTGATTAGATCAGGGGTAGGCAACCTGTTCCAGAAAGAGCCATGAGGGTGCAGGTTTTATTTGCAGCCACTGACTCCACCAGGTGATTTTACTGATTAATATCACTTTGAGCAGATGGAATCAGTTAATCAGTGAAATCACCTGGTGGAGTCAGTGGCTGCAAAGAAAACCTGCACCCTCATGGCTCTTTCTGGAACAGGTTGCCTACCCCTGGATTAGATGGTGGTTAACTTTGATGCACCATCCAGCATAAAACCTACTGTGGCAACCTAGAGCAACCCGGGAAAGTTGAAAAAGCAACTTCTTTTTGCTTGCATAAAAAAATAGCACAGACCTGTCTGTCACCTGCTGAACACTCCCATCTGCTGGATGGTTAAGGGATGTGCATCCGAATAAAATAATGACTTCCATATTTAAAGGCTACAGTCAGCACACCGTCAGTACATGCACTAACATGTGTGCTCCTTGTTGTAAATATTTTAATGAAAAGGAGAACATGTTTTTGTATCTCTGTCACAAACTCCAAATCAGAGTGGGCGTGTCAGTGCATGTGATTGTCAGCTGTGCTATGAAAAAAAAGCCTTGAGACTAAATAAAAAATGGACCTTTACAAAAACATTTTTTTCTACCATCTGTATTGAAGATAGTCCACAACACCATTTAACATCTAATTTCAGCAATTCTGACATTTGAAGGTAAGTTTTAAGATGTTCTGAGTGCTGGGGGACAAGCTAATTAGTCAGCCGCTACAGCTAACAAGCTACTCACCTAGTGTGTTCTTCTGCAATAAAGATGAAAGACACTGATGCTGAACAATATTTAGTTGCTTGTTTGCTACATAAGAAAACACAAGATGAGTCCATCTTTGTTAATAAGGTGGGGACATTAGCTTGAACTCTAATGTGGGCTGTTGCTGTAAATTTGTGCTTAAGGTTGCAGCTAATGAGAGAGAAGCTAACTGCTAGCATTCTAAATATATGTTGCTGTACTCAGAATTCAAGATATTACTGCTTTCTGCAATGTATGATTTAAAAATATGCATAAGAAATCTGCATAACAACTTTGGCATAAAAATTTAAATTCCAGGCTATTTTTATGTGATTTTCAAATGCGTGAACACATCTAAAAAATCCTTTCGCTGCAAAATGACTGCCATAATGCTGTATCCGGTTGTTAAGTGTGACGTAACGCATCATGTGATTTTCAGCTTCCGGCTCCAAACAAAAAAGGCGCGCTGTCATTAACATTGAGAACTGCACTGAGACGCTCTGATCAGGCTGCAATTACACCGTTGCACACAGACAACATCATTAACATCGCAACATAAAACTCTTTGTATATTGTGCCTAAAACTCTCCTGGATATACACTCGACAAAAATATAAACGCAACACTTTTGGTTTTGCTCCCATTTTGTATGAGATGAACTCAAAGATCTAAAACTTTTTCCACATACACAATATCACCATTTCCCTCAAATATTGTTCACAAACCAGTCTAAATCTGTGATAGTGAGCACTTCTCCTTTGCTGAGATAATCCATCCCACCTCACAGGTGTGCCATACCAAGATGCTGATTAGACACCATGATTAGTGCACAGGTGTGCCTTAGACTGCCCACAATAAAAGGCCACTCTGAAAGGTGCAGTTTTGTTTTATTGGGGAGGATACCAGTCAGTATCTGGTGTGACCACCATTTACCTCATGCAGTGCAACACATCTCCTTCGCATAGAGTTGATCAGGTTGTCAATTGTGGCCTGTGGAATGTTGGTCCACTCCTCTTCAATGTGCGAAGTTGCTGGATATTGGCAGGAACTGGTACACGCTGTCGTATACGCCGGTCCAGAGCATCCCAAACATGCTCAATGGGTGACATGTCCGGTGAGTATGCCGGCCATGCAAGAACTGGGACATTTTCAGCTTCCAAGAATTGTGTACAGATCCTTGCAACATGGGGCCGTGCATTATCCTGCTGCAACATGAGGTGATGTTCTTGGATGTATGGCACAACAATGAGCCTCAGGATCTCGTCACGGTATCTCTGTGCATTCAGAATGCCATCAATAAAATGCACCTGTGTTCTTCGTCCATAACAGACGCCTGCCCATACCATAACCCCACCGCCACCATGGGCCACTCGATCCACAACATTGACATCAGAAAACCGCTCACCCACACGACGCCACACACGCTGTCTGCCATCTGCCCTGAACAGTGTGAACCGGGATTCATCCGTGAAGAGAACACCTCTCCAACGTGCCAAACGCCAGCGAATGTGAGCATTTGCCCACTCAAGTCGGTTACGACGACGAACTGGAGTCAGGTCGAGACCCCGATGAGGACGACGAGCATGCAGATGAGCTTCCCTGAGACGGTTTCTGACAGTTTGTGCAGAAATTCTTTGGTTATGCAAACCGATTGTTTCAGCAGCTGTCCGAGTGGCTGATCTCAGATGATCTTGGAGGTGAACATGCTGGATGTGGAGGTCCTGGGCTGGTGTGGTTACACGTGGTCTGTGGTTGTGAGGCTGGTTGGATGTACTGCCAAATTCTCTGAAACGCCTTTGGAAACGGCTTATGATAGAGAAATGAACATTCAATACACAAGCAACAGCTCTGGTTGACATTCCTGCTGTCAGCATGCCAATTGCACGCTCCCTCAAATTTTGCGACATCTGTGGCATTGTGATGTGTGATAAAACTGCACCTTTCAGAGTGGCCTTTTATTTTGGGCAGTCTAAGGCACACCTGTGCACTAATCATGGTGTCTAATCAGCATCTTGATATGGCACACCTGTGAGGTGGGATGGATTATCTCAGCAAAGGAGAAGTGCTCACTATCACAGATTTAGACTGGTTTGTGAACAATATTTGAGGGAAATGGTGATATTGTGTATGTGGAAAAAGTTTTAGATCTTTGAGTGCATCTCATACAAAATGGGAGCAAAACCAAAAGTGTTGCGTTTATATTTTTGTTGAGTGTATTAACTGGGTTTTTAGACGTTGTTACTGCGTTTGTTTTATGTAAAAATGTCACATGCTCAGGTTGTTTCTCCGGTATTTTCAATGGGAGTTGCTGCGAGCTGCAATCACTTCCTGTTAATGTCGTTCGGGGAGAAAGTGAAGTTTGCACTTTAACGTCCTGTTTATTGTAATAAATAATTTTTATTAACAAACAGACATGTATATTTTACCTGTGCATAATAAAATATGTAAAGTAAAAGAAAAAAAGTTTTATTAAGTGTTCTGACCATAGAAACAGACAAATGCGGAGTTTCTGTGTACGCTCTCAGTTGTCCAGGTGGTTTCCATAGTAGAGAAGCTTGAATCTTCGACTGGACTGGGTTGCTTGACGTGAGGACGTTTCGCTTCAAATCACAGAAGCTTCCTCAGCTAAAATTCTTGCTCTGGTAGTCTGACTTCTGTCTTGACTCTTGTAGAGAAGAATAAACCAGAAGCCAACAAAAGCTGGAGTTTTTTAACCTAACCAGACCCCACCTACCGAGAGGCTGACTGCTATAGGCTAGTGAGTAAACAATAGCTCTAATTAGCACCTATTGTGCTCTAGTTAGCGCTCTCCTAATGACAGGATGGAAGCCTCCCCTGATGGCTCCCTTGACGACTCTCTGCTGATGATGTGAATGACTCATTACCACAAACAAAAGACTGAAACTGCTTTGACCTGAGTACCACATTGTAAACAGGGGACAAAGCATGTCTGAGACCCGCTCCGCGGTTAAGGCTGGGTTTCAACTGTTTTACAAAGAATGCTTCCTTGACACCTCTCTCAAACCGTGCTGGTATAGCCTCTTGTGTAAAAGTTGCTTCGTCTCACCTATGTAGTTTTCATTACAGTTTTCCTGACATCTGATATGATACACTACATTGCTCTGTTTGTAACTAGGGATCCTGTCCTTAGGGTGAACTAATTTCTGTCTCAAGGTGTTGACTGGTTTAAAGTAAACTGGGATTTTGTGCTGTCTGAAGATCCTCTGTAGTTTTTCCCCTACTCCTGCTAAATAAGTGAGAGACACTCCTCTTCTCTTGTCTCCGTCTCCTGTCTATCTGGTCTCTTTGTTTTCTGGGACTTCTGCACTTTGTCCAGGGACCAACGTGGGTACCCACATACTGTGAGGGCTTTCCGTACAAGTTGTTGCTCTTTAGCCCTTCCCTCTGCAGTTGTGGGAACCTGTAGGGCTTTGTGTCGAAGAGTCCTGATCACCCCGAGCTTGTGTTCAAGGGGGTGGTTTGAGCCAAAGAGTAGATATTGGTCAGTGTGAGTGGGTTTTCTGTAAACCTCTGTCTGGAGCTGCCTGTTCTCTCCAATCGTAACATCACAGTCCAAGAAGGCTAAATGGTTTCTGGAATCCTCACGTGTGAACTTGATATTGGAGTCCACCGAATTGATGTGTTCTGTAAAGTCCTCGACCTCCTGTTGCTTGATTTTAACCCATGTGTCATCGACATATCTGAACCAGTGACTGGGAGAGATGCCCGTGAATGACGTCAAGGCTGTCTTCTCCACTCGCTCCATGTACAGATTGGCCACAATGGGGGATACCGGAGACCCCACCGCACAACCATGGATCTGCCTGTAGTAATTCCCCCTAAACAGGAAATACGTGGTGTTAAGACAGATCTCCAAGAGTTGGCAGATGTGGTCTGGTGTGAAAGGACCAAACTCACACGGAGACAAGACGAAGAGGAGTGTCTCTCCCTTATTTAGCAGGAGTAGGGGAAAAACTACAGAAGATCTTCAGACAGCACAAAATCCCAGTTTACTTTAAACCAGTCAACACCTTGAGACAGAAATTAGTTCACCCTAAGGACAGGATCCCTAGTCTTTTGTTCATGGTAATGAGTCATTCAGGTCATCAGGAGAGAGTCGTCAAGGGAGCCATCAGGGGAGGCTTTCGTCCTGTCATTAGGAGAGTGCTAACTAGAGCACAATAGGTGCTAATTAGAGCTATTGTTTAGTCACTAGCCTATAGCAGTCAGCCTCTCGGTAGGTGGGGTCTGGTTAGGTTAAAAAACTCCAGCTTTTGTTGGCTTCTGGTTTACTCTTCTCTACAAGAGTCAAGACAGAAGTCAGACTACCAGAGCAAGAATTTTAGCTGAGGAAGCTTCTGTGATTTGAAGCGAAACGTCCTCACGTCAAGCAACCCAGTCCAGTCGAAGATTCAAGCTTCTCTACTATGCGGTTAACGGAGGTGGAGGCGGAGAAGGGAGGGACGGAGGTTTGCACACAATGTAAACACAAACTAAACTTAAACTGTAGATCCTAAAAAGGATCAAACAGATGCAACTTTAATTGTAAACTTGGAGGTCTTTGGACCCGGAAACAGATTTATCACGTGATGCGTTACGTCAGCGCTTAACAACCGGATTCCATTACACACCACAAGTCGATAATTGTGAGTCACTATTTCCAACATCTGATCTAAATGTGTTCCCTTCTTTCTGAAATATTTTTATTTTCCATCTTGGAAGGGGGACTGTCATGATTTTGCAACCCACTGCCATAATGACAGCAACACCAAGGTCCAGAACTCAAGTCAGGACCCATAAGATACGTTTATTGCATAAAATCTATCTATCAATCTATATCTGTAACGTAAGATATCGCTTGACCCAATGCTGCCTACTACAAATGCCAATTAGCCTAACTAATGCTGGAGTGTACAAAACACTGCTTAACTGGCGCTATAGGAAAACCTGCTGGTAACTCTTTTTATCACATGTACTGACACTTAGTAATATTTATTTTTTTAAAAAGTATTTATTGTTGTGTTTAACTTGTTACTGTAACTTGTCACTGACATACTGCCATTTTGTTGTGTCAATATTGTATCCACATTGAGTACGTTATCCAGGGACTGCTAGTTGTTTTACTGTGTTATCCTTTTATTTTGATGGTATTGTGTTTATTTTATACAATAGCATTTTTATAATAAAATCAATCAAAAACAATAAGAGTACTTTAATTTTTAAGAGGTTGAATTGTATTCTCAAATACTTAGAATTTTAAAATATTACAAATATAAAATATACAAATATTACAAATTTAAACCTGGGGGTTCTATTTGAAGAGCAGAAATATTTCTTTTGAGTTTTCATTTGTTTGTTTATTATTAGGGGTGTAACAACTGATACAAATGAAAAATTGATTTTAAAGTAATAGGTACGACTGCATCAATCCACAGACCCGTGAATCAATCTAAATATACTATGAAATGGTAATTGTGTTGATTTTAATGCTATAAATCAGTTGAGTTGAGTTGATTCTGCTACCACTGCTTCTTCAAGCTCTTGTAAAAGTTCAAAGGTCAGCACAGGGCTCTTGTGCGCCTGCTTACAAGAATGTTAACTTTGTGAGGTAAAATAAAATCAATATGTCTGAGAATGGTGGCAGTATAACAGATAAATACACCCTTTTGACCTTTTACATCTAGTGCAAAATTAATTGCAGTTTCTGCTACTGTATGTGGTGCTCCCCCCAGTGGTGGACACAAGTGGACATGAGTTAGTGCCATTGGGCTGCAGCACAGTAGTAAAAGGTTGAAGAAGGTCCCTGGTTTTTCTAAAATATTAATTTGAAGGTAGGTAATGGCACTTGTACGGGATTCTAAATTATGAAAAACGGCTACATTAACCAAATAACTGGACTTGAGTGTAATGTTTTGCACCAAACTGAATCACATCAAATCGAATCATTCGATAATTCAATAACCAAAAGTATAATTTCTAAAGCATATTTTAGGATATATATATATATATATATATATATATAGTATATTTTTGGTATTTTCAGGACTGACTTCTGTACCAAAAAATTATATTTACAATATACTTCCAATTAAAGTTTAAGAGGTATCATGATCCTGCCAAAGGTTTCCTTGTCTTTTTCTTTTAACTTTTTTTTTCTGGCATCAATTATGAGTACAGCAAAATATAGAATGTTTTGTGTTTTTACCACTTTCAGTTTTTAAAAATAATGAACACTTATGTATATTTTCATTTGCACTTTTATAGTCACAGCTGGAACAGAGGCCTGGTGACTCAATTACAGCCACACATGTACAGTAGGTGGATTTGTATTTAAATAATCTCCAAATTAATAAATTAAGTAGTGGATCCATAATTACAAAACCGTGACTGGTCCGTGTCCTTGCTTGTGATTGTATAGTGAGGCTGAGGTTTTTGTTCACCTGACATACAGAGTGCTTGTGAAACACTGGCACAGTGTTCACTCTAAGGGGTATTAGTCTCGCTTTCAGTGCCTGTCCAGCCCTTTTCATGTTGCCTGATCTGAAAGTACTGTTCGTCCTATAAAGACCCATTCAGTCCCTTGTGGGGGAATGTGCCACAGGCCAACAAGGGTGCACCAAGTCCCTTTATTTGTAACTGAAAACCCAGGTGAGAGGAGATCGGTTTATTCAAGGAATCTGGCATTTGTGCAGGAGAGTGAAGTGTTTTTCTTCAATTTTTATGCAATTTCTTCCCATTTGATAGTTTTGTCTTTGTTAGGATCACGTGCATGCAGTTGGACTGTTCACATTAAATAAAAAAAAAAACAACAGACCACATTTTGTGCAAAGTTGAAAGCACATCGCACAAGTGCATTTGGCATGTGTCCAGCTCCACTTTACTATTTACAAGGTGTCTAATCTGAGAGTAAAGTAGGTCGCATAGAGGTAAATATTAAGTCACTTAATTACCATATTTTCCATAGTACAAGTTGCACCTAAGGCACACCTGTCAAAAAAAAAAAAAAAAAAAAAGCCTTTTGAAAAGAGAAAAAAGAGCATACGGTGGTTTAGTGGTTAGCACTGCACAGCAAGAAGGGTGTGGGATCGCTTCCCACCCTTTCTGTGTGGAGTTTGCATGTTAACCCTGTGTCTGTTTTGGGCTTCCTCTGGGGACTCCTGTTTCTTCCCACAATCAAAAACATGCTTATTCAGAGTCTGCTCCTTTCTCTATCCCTGACCAAGGGAGCGTCTCTACATCTGGAGTTGGTCCCCGGGTGCTGGACTGTGGCTACCAACTTCTCCAGGTGGTTGGATTGTGTCTAACTGTAATTATGATGAGTTAAATGCAGAGGACAAATTTCATTGTATGTATATATGTACAATGACAATAAAGGCTCTCTCTACTGTACTCTATATAAATCTCACCAGAAAGAAGAGTGCGGGTGAAGTCATAACTTTGTTCTGCATTACCATCTCTTTAATTTGGGATTTTTGTGCATTCATATAGTGTCATTTTTACACTATATATATATATATACTAGGTCTGTTAGAAAAGTATCCGACCTTATTATTTTTTTAAAAAAACATATGGATTTGAATCACGTGTGATTGCGTCAGACAAGCTTGAACCCTCGTGCGCATGCGTGAGTTTTTTCATGCCTGTCGGTTGCATCATTCGCCTGTGAGCAGGCTTTGAGTGAGGTGTGGTCCACCCCTCTTGTCTATTTTTTATTGCGAATAAATGTCTGAATGATTTGGAGCTTTGCTGCATCAATTTTTTTCCAGAAACTGTGATGAGACCTCCAGGTGGACAACGTTCGAAAAATTAATATGGCTTTCAGGGATGATTTTATGGGGATTAAACAGATTACGGGGTGTTACTGCCGCTTTAAGGACGGCCCACAACTGCTGAGAGCGCGGTGCGGTCCCAGCCCCCATCAACAGGCTGACACCCCACTGGAACAACCAGATCATTTCCAACATGAAAGCTTTGATGATCCGGGACCTCGTCTGACTTTCACAAAAAGGCAGAAGATGTGGACATCAGCACTTTTTCTGGCACATTCCACCATTACAGGAGTTTTTTTTCATGGAAAGAAAAGCGGAGGGACGCGTCACGGCTCCGTTCATTACGCGGGACAAAACCACCTCGGTATTGGTCTCTCAAGACGGCTTTCAGGTGGATTTCAGACGGATTCCGGTTGCTTTCCAGTCGTGTGAATATCCGATTGTGACTGTGCATGAGCTGGACATGCCAGAACATGTCCTGTGAGGCTTCATCACGGCGTTGCTTTGCGCCGAGCGGCTGCACCGCGACGCGCGGTGGAGCAGCTTCTCTTTCCATGACAAAAACTCCTGTAACAGTGAAATGTGCCGTTCATTTTTAAACTTGACGCTGTCTTGATCCGGTATGTCATCTGACTAGCACAGGAATTGTGAAAAGACGTGGCCATCAGCACTTTTCCGGCACATTAAGACAGACGTGCGGAGGAGTTCCGTGCGTCGCGGTGCAGCCGCTCGGCGCAAAGCAACGCCGTGATGAAGCCTCACAGGACATGTTCTGGCATGTCCAGCTCATGCACAATCACAATCGGATATTCACACGACTGGAAAGCAACCGGAATCCGTCTGAAATCCACCTGAAAGCTGTCCTGTGAGACCAACACCGAGGTGGTTTTGTCCCGCGTAATGAACGGAGCCGTGGCGCGTCCCTCCGCTTTTCTTTCCATGAAAAAGCTCCTATAACGGTGGAATGTGCCGGAAAAAGTGCTGATGTCCACATCTTCTGCCTTTTTGTGAAAGTCAGACGAGGTCCCGGATCAACAAAGCTTTCATGTTGGAAATGATCTGGTTGTTCCAGCGGGGTGTCAGCCTGTTGATGGGGGCTGGGACCGCACCGCGCTCTCAGCAGTTGTGGGCCGTCCTTAAAGCGGCAGTAAGACCCCGTAATCTGTTTAATCCCCATAAAATCGTCCCTGAAAGCCATATTAATTTTTCGAACGGTGTCCACCTGGAGGTCTCTCACAGTTTCTGGAAAAAAATTGAAGCAGCAAAGCTCCAAATCGTTCAGACATTTATTCGCAATAAAAAATAGACGAGAGGGGTGGACCACACCTCACTCAAAGCCTGCTCACAGGCGAATGACACAACCGAGAGGCATGAAAAAACTCACACATGCGCACGAGGGTTCAAGCTTGTCTGACGCAATCACACGTGATTCAAATCCATATGGTTTTTTAAAAGAATAATAAGGTCTGATACTTTTCTAACAGACCTCATATATATATATATATATATATATATATATATACATATATATATATACAGCGACAGAAACACCCCATAATCTCTCATCAGCCATTAAACTTTTCACCGAAAACCAGCTGAATTTCTCGAATAGTGTCCACTCGGATATTCCTCACAGGTCCAGAAAAAAGTTTGATAAAGCAACGCGCGCCGTCTCGAGCAGCGTGTGAAACAAAGGAATTCAGCCGAGAGGGCGGGACCACATCTCACTCAAGGCCTGCCCACAGGGAAATGACGTCACCGACACGCGTGAAAAAACTCACGCATGCGCACGAGGGTTCAAGCATGATTGGTGTAATCGCATGTCAATCAAATCCATATAGTTTTTTTTTTTTATAAAACTGCTGGTTAGTTTTATAAGATACCTCGTATATATACACTCAACAAAAATATAAACGCAACACTTTTGGTTTTGCTCCCATTTTGTATGAGATGAACTCAAAGATCTAAATCTTTTTCCACATACACAATATCACCATTTCTCTCAAATATTGTTCACAAACCAGTCTAAATCTGTGATAGTGAGCACTTCTCCTTTGCTGAGATAATCCATCCCACCTCACAGGTGTGCCATATCAAGATGCTGATTAGACACCATGATTAGTGCACAGGTGTGCCTTAGACTGCCCACAATAAAAGGCCACTCTGAAAGGTGCAGTTTTATCACACAGCACAATGCCACAGATGTCGCAAGATTTGAGGGAGCGTGCAGTTGGCATGCTGACAGCAGGAATGTCAACCAGAGCTGTTGCTCGTGTATTGAATGTTCATGTCTCTACCATAAGCCGTCTCCAAAGGCGTTTCAGAGGATTTGGCAGTACATCCAACCAGCCTCACAACCGCAGACCACGTGTAACCACACCAGCCCAGGACCTCCACATCCAGCATGTTCACCTCCAAGATCGTCTGAGACCAGCCACTCGGACAGCTGCTGAAACAATCGGTTTGCATAACCGAAGAATTTCTGCACAAACTGTCAGAAACCGTCTCAGGGAAGCTCATCTGCATGCTCGTCGTCCTCATCGGGGTCTCGACCCGACTCCAGTTCGTCGTCGTAACCGACTTGAGTGGGCAAATGCTCACATTCGCTGGCGTTTGGCACGTTGGAGAGGTGTTCTCTTCAAGGATGATGCGAAGGAGATGTGTTGCACTGCATGAGGCAAATGGTGGTCACACCAGATACTGACTGGTATCCCCCCCCAATAAAACAAAACTGCACCTTTCAGAGTGGCCTTTTATTGTGGACAGTCTAAGGCACACCTGTGCACTAATCATGGTGTCTAATCAGCATCTTGATATGGCACACCTGTGAGGTGGGATGGATTATCTCAGCAAAGGAGAAGTGCTCACTATCACAGATTTAGACTGGTTTGTGAACAATATTTGAGGGAAATGGTGATATTGTGTATGTGGAAAAAGTTTTAGATCTTTGAGTTCATCTCATACAAAATGGGAGCAAAACCAAAAGTGTTGCGTTTATATTTTTGTTGAGTATAGATAGATAGATACATAGATAGATAGATAACATAACAAAAACATGACATAAAATCCAAAAAATACGTTAATCATGGGAGTCTTTTCAGCCTATCATGAATTAAACCAATCAGCATGTCATCTGTCCCGACCTTTGAAATCTATGGCGCTTTGCTGTTTACATGGCGAACCCGAGTCAGAGATTTTCTACCAAAGAAACTAATCTGTGTGCAAAGTGTCAAAGCATGCAAGCAGATCTTTTGCAGAAGCAGCCACCAAAGCTCCCTGAGGTGAAGCAGTGGAGGCCCTCATTCCTGCAACACGTCCTCCTCCATGGCAGTCCACCCAATCTACTCCATCCCACCACACTTAGACCATGTCTTGACCAGCCTTTTCTTGGTGCTCCCCACTGGAGATACCCCCTGTGCAACGGGTCAAGTAGGCAATTGCATGTTGGGGTGAAATATGGTGGGGAACTTGTGTGCCCAATGGCCGCTACTGCAGCCAGGAAGGCCCAATAGGAATCCTGAACAAGAGAGAGCTCACAGGTCTCTGGTGAAACAAAAAGTCCTCAACAGCGGATCAGGCGGAGGAGGTGACAGCAATGACTGTGAGTGCAGATTAAGGCTGCAGCAGGTCCTCAGACCCTGACTGGGATTCCCCAGCCACTGAACCAGACTAAGGATCTTTCAAGGGCCGTGTGTTTATCAGCATGCAACGACATTCCCAGGTTAAACAAACTCATGCTCAGGCATCTCTTGATCGACCGTGGCTGTTGAATTCCACCGTTCCATCCAGGAATCGACCAAGAGACAATCTTTCTCGCCACCAAATTATCGCCATGGCACAATACCCAGGGAGGGAGAAAACAAGTGTAAAAAAAAAAACCCCAACAAACAAACAGATACGTAAATGAAAGTTATAAATTTTGTTCTTTTCTATTACATTCTGCTTTTATTGCCTTTTTAATTTTTGTCTTTAGTTCAGTTTAGTTGTGATTTTTCTATGTGTACAACCAGAGTGAACCCACCAATGTAAGGTGTATCTGAATATTGTCTAAATAGCCGAAAAACTCCGTGTTTGACTTTAGACCAGACTTTCATTGGTTTATGGTGCAGTCGCTCTCTGCTACTTAACAGCGTTAATGTACAAACACTGCGCCTGACCACACCTCATTTTTACACTATGCTCAGGACATAGATCAATGCAAGTACATGTGCTAGTTAAATAACATAACAATGACAACTGCGTCGGCTGGAAAGTAGGAATGACAGTTGCACGGCTGTGTGCTGCTTTGCACCAGATGTAAGATAATCAGATTGGACCAATAATTATTAGACATGGTGCAGGTAAGCAAACTTATAGAACCGTATTCGTCAGTTTCTGTTTGTCTCCAGTATGGACTTCAGACCTGATAAGAGGCGAATTCCCAACAAAGCACCCTTCTCTCCTGAAGGGCATAAACAATGCATTTGGAGTAATTTACCTGCAGTAAGCCGGAGGGACCTGCAAAGGTGAACTCCTATTTACCATCATTAAAACTACAAATCACTTAATACCAACATAAACAGCTCAGCTATTATGTCGCGCAGTGATTGGGCGCTCACGCATGGATAAGCAAAGATGTGAATCACGAAGGATGAATTGATGAATTAAAACAGCCCTCGGTAACAACATGATTAAAAAGCTGTTACATCAGAACCAAGCTGAGCGGCCGACAGTCGTTCCAATCCTTAAAAGAATCACACCAAAAAAAAAAAAAAAAAAAAGACAGAAAGGGAGAGAGATTGAATGTTGAATGTTTTAAAATGATTAAAAAGAGACCAGTAATTTATTTTGATGACAGAAATGATAACCTGCAGTGATCTGTGTGGCAGTTAATCTTCATCAAAACAGCCTTTCCGGCCATCTAACCCTTCGGAGGAAAATAAGAAAGAAAGAACGTAAGCCAATGTCATTGAGAGTGGTATGGAGGTAGCGCCTTGGCCTTAACTCTGTTGTGGACAGATTTCCCCTGACAAAAATTAAACTAGCTCCTACTTGGCACTTTATTATCTCTTCAACTGAATGATTTATTGTTTGTGGAGCGAAAGAAGCAAAGAGAGGGGGAAGATTACATTTCCAGCCAAAGCTCAGGCTTGATCTCGTTTTTTACTCCCTCCGTCCAGGAAGAAAAAAGAAGCTCCTGACAAACAATAATGTCAGCTGTAATTGATCGGAGGTCGCCGACTGGGCCTGCAGTAAAAGCACACTATTTAAGCGACAATCGGCCCTGCGCTCTTCAGACGCTGGCTAATGAAGCTGTCTGTCTGGGCTATTTACCTTCTCTTAAATGGAAGCCGAGAGATGTACTGTAAGAGACAGGGGCTGGAGAGGATCTGCCTCTCACTCCTGTGAAATAGGACCTGCACATGCCTCAGGAATGTATAATTGGTTGGCGCGGCCAAAGCTGGGGATCCAGTGCTAATTAAACGACTTGTTTAGAGCCTATCTGTCTTTGTTTGGGAGGCTCTGGGCTTCGGAACAATGCATAGTAAATGCTGTTGTCAAACAAACGTTCCTGGTTATCCCTTGATTTGAAATGAACAAGACAAAGGGCTGATTTGCTCGCCGCTAAGCCTTTCATGGCATTGAGCTATTTCTTCCTCTTCTGATCTATCAAACTGAACAGAGCCCGTTCATCCAAGCGGCTAAACGGACTGACTGACTCCCTGCACAATGCGGTGCGCCGCCACCCAAACAATCTGCGTTTTCCTCTTAATTGCGCTTGTAAAAATGCCCCATATCGTGGATGTGTTTCTCCAACAAAGGTGAGACGGTGGCGTGCGCACATGGCGCGCCTTTGTTGTGGTCATATCATGGATTTGCACACAGTCTCACAGTCTCAAAAGGAAATGAACGCCTCGTGAAAAAGTGGCTGTCATGCGGCGAGGCATTTAGAGGTCTCCCCGTAGCGCTAATCAGCTATTCATCTTTACTATAACTGTTAATCTCCCCCGAATTCAACGGCCTTATGGCCGTTAGATCAAACATAACGCAGAGCCGCCATAAATATGTTGTCTGGCGTGGCGGTGCCACTTTACACAACCCACATGCGTAGTTACATTTGCACACGCAAACAAACAAAACACACACATGCACACACACACACAGATGGCAGGTTGAGTCAAGGCTGGCGAGTCCTGTTTCTCATTAAAACGGGGGGAGAGAGGAAGGTATTACGCTTTGATGTAGCCACCCACAGCCCCTCAGTGTCACTGAGTGAAACTTTGAAGCCTTTTGTGTTTACTCATTTCGTGTTGATAATAAAAGGAAAACATCTTGCTTTTATTAAATACCTGCTGCACGCTCACGCACATCAGAAGGCGGCAGCGCGCACGAACAAGGCACCGTAAACATGAAAACCTACGGGTACATGTGCCGCCGCACAAGGCATAGATGAGGCATGCTACAGACACATGTGCAAAGAAGACGCTTAAAGCTACGATGATTGAAGGAATTTCAAGGTAATTCACAAAATGTGCTTTTTTGGTGCCGCGATAAAGAGTGACGCAGCCATTCAGGTGGGCAGAGATTCGTTGCCAAGATGCCTAATGAAATGTAATCCAAGAGAAACCATGATAAGAAAACATTTCTGGTTTGATGAGGTAACATAATTGCTTTCCTACCCAAACCACTGGAGTGGAACATGTGGTAGAAATTATCGTGGAGACAGAGAGAGGTGTTTGTCCTTTAAGTGTATAAAATCTGAAGCAGGCACTTTTATAGGATAATTTAAAATCCTCAGCTCTAATGGCATGCATTCCTTATGAAAATTGAAAGATCAATCATCTCTCTGACAAATCTATTGTGTGTGTGTCAGTGTGCGTGTGTGTGTGTGTGGGGGGGATGCTAAACATCATCCCCCCCCCGACACACACACACACACACACACACACAAGTGTGCACACTCCCCCTGTTTTAGCTGTCTATTTGTCTCTTTGCTGAAAATGTTAACGAACAGGGCAATAATCAAGCCATATGCTTGCATGTGGCAAATCTCATTACAGTAAATGACCTTTACCAACCAATGCCAGCATCCGCGCGCTTGATAACAGCGCGGGGGAAGACAATGGCAGTGTTAGTTAACACGATCGTGCACGTGGTTGCAGGGGGTGGCCGGCGCAGCCCGGCCTTTCGGGGCGCATTAGCAAACAGCGTTGGCTACTTTAATTTGGGTCGGAACCAGGCTCACTTCACATTTGTCAGACATCATTCTTGATAAATATGCAACATCGGCGCACAAACATGTCGGATGGCTGTGACACAGAAAGTACTGCGAGTAGAGATACTGCTCGCAGCTGTTACAACTGCGGCTGCAATATATTCAGGTCCAATCAATAAGCTCCTGCAGACACTGACACCCAAGCAGACAGAGGAATCATTTTCATGTGATACTTAGCAAAGGCTCCCCTTTTAAAAAGATTGCTTTCACTCAATGACAACCAGTTGTCATTTGACTAAGGCTCCTGAAATGAAATATACTGGTGAGCGTTATCAATCACGGCCCACTCTCCCGTCAAATGGGGGAGGTCGCCTTTCACGTGGTCATCAGATCATCCGTTTTAATTACAAAATTAGCATCGCTACCTCCTGCGCTTTTACTTCCTTCATTACAATCAGATTATGAGAGAAAATCACTGATGTAGTGCAGCGTTTACAGTTCCAACGAGGCCAATCACCGAGTGCAGACCCTCAGCCAGCCCCTTATCTGAAACTGCCGTGTTATTTTCCAACGGATGCGATTCTCATGTTTGCTCTCAGTGCCCATGTGTTTTTGCCAATTTAGTGACTTTGACATTAGATTCAGCAACTTTTTGACTTTTGTTATTGACTAAAAATGAGACCTGTTGACTACCAACAAATCTGGTGACTTTTTGCGACTTTGGTGGAGCCAAGTGTCTCCCATGGCAATAAGTCATGAGATCATTTTAATCAGCTGATGAGAACTACACTTAAACTGCTCTGTTCGTAAATAGTTGAATATAGTAAAAACAGCAAATAAATAAATAAATACTGTATTTTCGGAGTATAAGTCACATTATTTTGTTAACTAGTTTGAAAGGCAATGCGACGTATAATCAGGTGGATACCGAAAAATCATGTATTTGTTTTTAATAATAATAATAATTATAGTGACCATTTATATCAGACTTTCATAGGAATCAAAGCACTAAACAAACAAACAAAAAAAAAACATACAAAAAATACCGCCATATAGTCCCTGGTCACCTTCCCACACCCTGACTAAAAAATACATATACAGAAATAAATAAACAAATCATCAAAATAATTCAACCTTCAAGACAACAGGATGCCATCCAGCTTCCGGCCATATGCAAATTAGATGTAAATTACATCACCATGCAATCTAGTGACTTTTAGTGACATTTGAGAGATCCGATAGAGACCTCTGGTGAGATTTTGTTGTTAACATGGTGCCACTTTTGTTAAGTAGCAAATGTTTGAAGCCCATGCATGTGTTTGTCTTATAATGAGGTCTGGTCAGACGCAGTGTTGGTGCATTGCTATCGTGATGCAGCATAAAAATGGCTGTGCCATTGGCCAGCAAATTGCTGGTTGAAACTTTCTTTGGATTTTACAGAAGAATTTTCACATACACCTTACATCGGCAAGTTCACGGAGCGCATTAGTGCTTATCATCATCACTTAACTCCCCGCCACGTGGCACAGTAGGCCACATGAAGTCACACTAATCAGTCAACTCAGTCGCCCAGTGCCTCAAACATATTTTCTAATATGTGAAAAGGTTATGGTAACGTTAAGCCTGATTTGTGCTTCTACAAATCCATGGCCACGCAATGACATCAATGTGGGCGTGACCCTTTCCAAGTTCTCCGTCGTGTTGGTTGGTGACGTAATGCAACTTACCACTGGAATACTAGTGGGTGTGACATGGAGAACAAGGCAGGACTTTCTTTCTTCCTGCACCAGCACCACTGTTTCGGGTCTTTTTTTTTTCCTTTTTCTGGACCAATTTGTCCCTCAATGAGCTCCACTTCTTTATCCATTCATCAACCTTCAAACCAACGTTATGTGCAATTTCCCTCCACAAACTGCAGGTCATTTGAGCATCTTTGTAATTTTTTGACTCCGTGTTGTAAAGGTGATCATATTTGTGGATATTTCTGCCAAATATTCCTCTATTTGATCCATGATCGAAATGTAATTAGCGGGCACACTGCAAAAATGTTTAAATATGACGGGAGATGAAGGAGTGAAACCTGAAAAGTGACTAATCACAGCCCTTGTGGTCTCCCTTGTTTCGACATGTAGTTTCAGTTTTTGGGAGGTGCACGTTAGCTTACGGAGAGGGGCTCGGTGAGGGTACGCAGTGATGCAGAGGGCTCTGCAACGCTACAGAGCTGCACAGATGGAGACACATAAATCATGCTTTAGAAGGACTGGAACGTGACCTCACTTGTGACCTGACCTAGTTAGTTTGACCAAATACCGCAAGAACACAAACGTTGACTCTTGAAGCACTGCATCCAACTTTGTAATTGTTGCACTGTTTTGTTGAGTAGATAATCTGAGCTTTCAAACACAGCTCAGGTCAAGTCTGGGAGCACATGAAGGTGCCGTGTGTCGCTGCATCCCCGCCACACTACAGAACCACTTTGGGTAGACAGCTAGTATAACCCCACCTTCCAAAGTAACCTTCTATCTGCTGCAGCCAGATGAACTGTGAGTGTCCCCTCTGACCTTTTCAAGCTGCTGCGGTCCTCAACACTGAGGGACCTACATCCTCGATCACGCCCAAAGAAATGAGCCACATGACCCAAATGTTACAGGTTGCATTTCCTAACAATGCAAGTGGTGACCCTCTTCTGATTCTCTCTAAGTAGACTTTCATTTGACACAAACTCCCAAGGGCACCACTGGTTTCAAACATCGCTGGAATAAAAACACATGTAAGGGCCCCTTCACACATAGTATCAATAAGTACTAATCAGGGCAAATCACGGCGGAACAGCTCGTATGAGTGAACCACGAAAACAATGAGTCGACGAGCTGGCGTGAACGATCCTGCTGCGACAGTTTTGCGCATGTGATGGTGTCGTGCACAAAACCGTCGCAGTGGGAACACAGTGCTGTCATGCCCGGCCTGGGTATAGGCCTTACTCCCTATTTTGCCTGTCCCTTTGGCTCACCTCCTGCCCCAGCTTTGATGTATTAGTTGCTTGTTTACATCATGTCTTTATTCTCTGTTCTAGTTTTGCTTTGTTATTTTGTTTTTGTTACTTTTCATACTTGAGTCACTGTCCAGTTCCATTCTAGTTTTGTTCAGTCGGTTTGTGTTTGCATTATAGATCTTTGTTTATCGCGTGTTTATTTTGCTTTTCTCATTTGTATTATCAATCAATCAATTTTTTTTATATAGCGCCAAATCACAACAAACAGTTGCCCCAAGGCGCTTTATATTGTAAGGCAAGGCCATACAATAATTATGTAAAACCCCAACGGTCAAAACGACCCCCTGTGAGCAAGCACTTGGCTACAGTGGGAAGGAAAAACTCCCTTTTAACAGGAAGACACCTCCAGCAGAACCAGACTCAGAGAGGGGCAGTCTTCTGCTGGGACTGGTTGGGGCTGAGGGAGAGAACCAGGAAAAAGACATGCTGTGGAGGGGACCAGAGATCGATCACTAATGATTAAATGCAGAGTAGTGCATACAGAACAAAAAGAGAAAGAAACAGTGCATCATGGGAACCCCCCAGCAGTCTACGTCTATAGCAGCATAACTAAGGGATGGTTCAGGGTCACCTGATCCAGCCTTAACTATAAGCTTTAGCAAAAAGGAAAGTTTTAAGCCTAATCTTAAAAGTAGAGAGGGTGTCTGTCTCCCTGATCTGAATTGGGAGCTGGTTCCACAGGAGAGGAGCCTGAAAGCTGA
Organism: Thalassophryne amazonica; assembly: GCF_902500255.1. Taxonomy (NCBI): domain Eukaryota; kingdom Metazoa; phylum Chordata; class Actinopteri; order Batrachoidiformes; family Batrachoididae; genus Thalassophryne; species Thalassophryne amazonica. The sequence goes on from NC_047116.1 coordinate 13,387,273, forward strand.
AGGCTCTGCCTCCCATTCTACTCTTACAAACCCTAGGAACTACAAGTAAGCCTGCAGTCTGAGAGCGAAGCGCTCTATTGGGGTGATATGGTACTACGAGGTCCCTAAGATAAGATGGGACCTGATTATTCAAAACCTTATAAGTAAGAAGAAGAATTTTAAATTCTATTCTAGAATTAACAGGAAGCCAATGAAGAGAGGCCAATATGGGTGAGATATGCTCTCTCCTTCTAGTCCCCGTCAGTACTCTAGCTGCAGCATTTTGAATTAACTGAAGGCTTTTTAGGGAACTTTTAGGACAACCTGATAATAATGAATTACAATAGTCCAGCCTAGAGGAAATAAATGCATGAATTAGTTTTTCAGCATCACTCTGAGACAAGACCTTTCTGATGTTAGAGATATTGCGTAAATGCAAAAAAGCAGTCCTACATATTTGTTTAATATGCGCTTTGAATGACATATCCTGATCAAAAATGACTCCAAGATTTCTCACAGTATTACTAGAGGTCAGGGTAATGCCATCCAGAGTAAGGATCTGGTTAGACACCATGTTTCTAAGATTTGTGGGGCCAAGTACAATAACTTCAGTTTTATCTGAGTTTAAAAGCAGGAAATTAGAGGTCATCCATGTCTTTATGTCTGTAAGACAATCCTGCAGTTTAGCTAATTGGTGTGTGTCCTCTGGCTTCATGGATAGATAAAGATAAAGCTGGGTATCATCTGCGTAACAATGAAAATACTGCCAAAGGGAAGCATGTATAAAGTGAATAAAATTGGTCCTAGCACAGAACCTTGTGGAACTCCATAATTAACTTTAGTCTGTGAAGAAGATTCCCCATTTACATGAACAAATTGTAATCTATTAGACAAATATGATTCAAACCACCGCAGCGCAGTGCCTTTAATACCTATGGCATGCTCTAATCTCTGTAATAAAATTTTATGGTCAACAGTATCAAAAGCAGCACTGAGGTCTAACAGAACAAGCACAGAGATGAGTCCACTGTCCGAGGCCATAAGAAGATCATTTGTAACCTTCACTAATGCTGTTTCTGTACTATGATGAATTCTAAAACCTGACTGAAACTCTTCAAATAGACCATTCCTCTGCAGATGATCAGTTAGCTGTTTTACAACTACCCTTTCAAGAATTTTTGAGAGAAAAGGAAGGTTGGAGATTGGCCTATAATTAGCTAAGATAGCTGGGTCAAGTGATGGCTTTTTAAGTAATGGTTTAATTACTGCCACCTTAAAAGCCTGTGGTACATAGCCAACTAACAAAGATAGATTGATCATATTTAAGATCGAAGCATTAAATAATGGTAGGGCTTCCTTGAGCAGCCTGGTAGGAATGGGGTCTAATAAACATGTTGATGGTTTGGATGAAGTAACTAAGGAAAATAACTCAGACAGAACAATCGGAGAGAAAGAGTCTAACCAAATACCGGCATCACTGAAAGCAGCCAAAGATAACGATACGTCTTTGGGATGGTTATGAGTAATTTTTTCTCTAATAGTTAAAATTTTGTTAGCAAAGAAAGTCATGAAGTCATTACTAGTTAAAGTTAATGGAATACTCAGCTCAATAGAGCTCTGACTCTTTGTCAGCCTGGCTACAGTGCTGAAAAGAAACCTGGGGTTGTTCTTATTTTCTTCAATTAGTGATGAGTAGAAAGATGTCCTAGCTTTACGGAGGGCTTTTTTATAGAGCAACAGACTCTTTTTCCAGGCTAAGTGAAGATCTTCTAAATTAGTGAGACGCCATTTCCTCTCCAACTTACGGGTTATCTGCTTTAAGCTACGAGTTTGTGAGTTATACCACGGAGTCAGACACTTCTGATTTAAAGCTCTCTTTTTCAGAGGAGCTACAGCATCCAAAGTTGTCTTCAATGAGGATGTAAAACTATTGACGAGATACTCTATCTCCCTTACAGAGTTTAGGTAGCTACTCTGCACTGTGTTGGTATATGGCATTAGAGAACATAAAGAAGGAATCATATCCTTAAACCTAGTTACAGTGCTTTCTGAAAGACTTCTAGTGTAATGAAACTTATTCCCCACTGCTGGGTAGTCCATCAGAGTAAATGTAAATGTTATTAAGAAATGATCAGACAGAAGGGAGTTTTCATAGTGTTAAGTCTTCTATTTCCATACCATAAGTCAGAACAAGATCTAAGATATGATGGTGGGTGGACTCATTTACTTTTTGAGCAAAGCCAATAGAGTCTAATAATAGATTAAATGCAGTGTTGAGGCTGTCATTCTCAGCATCTGTGTGGATGTTAAAATCGCCCACTATAATTATCTTATCTGAGCTAAGCACTAAGTCAGACAAAAGGTCTGAAAATTCACAGAGAAACTCACAGTAACGACCAGGTGGACGATAGATAATAACAAATAAAACTGGTTTTTGGGACTTCCAATTTGGATGGACAAGACTAAGAGTCAAGCTTTCAAATGAATTAAAGCTCTGTCTGGGTTTTTGATTAATTAATAAGCTGCAATGGAAGATTGCTGCTAATCCTCCGCCCCGGCCCGTGCTACGAGCATTCTGACAGTTAGTGTGACTCAGGGGTGTTTACTCATTTAAACTAACATATTCATCCTGCTGTAACCAGGTTTCTGTAAGGCAGAATAAATCAATATGTTGATCAATTATTATATCATTTACCAACAGGGACTTAGAAGAGAGAGACCTAATGTTTAATAGACCACATTTAACTGTTTTAGTCTGTGGTGCAGTTGAAGGTGCTATATTATTTTTTCTTTTTGAATTTTTATGCTTAAATAGATTTTTGCTGGTTATTGGTAGTCTGGGAGCAGGCACCGTCTCTACGGGGATGGGGTAATGAGGGGATGGCAGGGGGAGAGAAGCTGCAGAGAGGTGTGCAAGACTACAACTCTGCTTCCTGGTCCCAACCCTGGATAGTCACGGTTTGGAGGATTTAAGAAAATTGGCCAGATTTCTAGAAATGAGAGCTGCTCCATCCAAAGTGGGATGGATGCCGTCTCTCCTAACAAGACCAGATTTTCCCCAGAAGCTTTGCCAATTATCTACACTCAACAAAAATATAAACGCAACACTTTTGGTTTTGCTCCCATTTTGTATGAGATGAACTCAAAGATCTAAAACTTTTTCCACATACACAATATCACCATTTCCCTCAAATATTGTTCACAAACCAGTCTAAATCTGTGATAGTGAGCACTTCTCCTTTGCTAAGATAATCCTTCCCACGTCACAGGTGTGCCATACCAAGATGCTGATTATACACCATGATTAGTGCACAGGTGTGCCTTAGACTGCCCACAATAAAAGGCCACTCTGAAAGCTGCAGTTTTATCACACAGCACAATGCCACAGATGTCGCAAGATTTGAGGGAGCGTGCAATTGGCATGCTGACAGCAGGAATGTCAACCAGAGCTGTTGCTCGTGTATTGAATGTTCATTTCTCTACCATGAGCCATCTCCAAAGGCGTTTCAGAGAATTTGGCAGTACATCCAACCAGCCTCACAACCGCAGACCACGTGTAACCACACCAGCCCAGGACCTCCACATCCAGCATGTTCACCTCCAAGATCGTCTGAGACCAGCCACTCGGACAGCTGCTGAAACAATCGGTTTGCATAACCAAAGAATTTCTGCACAAACTGTCAGAAACCGTCTCAGGGAAGCTCATCTGCATGCTCGTGGTCCTCATCGGGGTCTCGACCTGACTCCAGTTCGTCGTCGTAACCGACTTGAGTGGGCAAATGCTCACATTCGCTGGTGTTTGGCACGTTGGAGAGGTGTTCTCTTTACGGATGATGCGAAGGAGATGTGTTGCACTGCATGAGGCATATGGTGGTCACACCAGATACTGACTGGTATCCCCCCCCCCAATAAAACAAAACTGCACGCACCTTTCAGAGTGGCCTTTTATTGTGGGCAGTCTAAGGCACACCTGTGCACTAATCATGGTGTCTAATCAGCATCTTCGTATGGCACACCTGTGAGGTGGGATGGATTATCTCAGCAAAGGAGAAGTGCTCACTATCACAGATTTCGACTGGTTTGTGAACAATATTTGAGGGAAATGGTGATATTGTGTATGTGGAAAAAGTTTTAGATCTTTGAGTTCATCTCATACAAAATGGGAGCAAAACCAAAAGTGTTGCGTTTATATTTTTGTTGAGTATATGAAGCCCACCTCATTTTTTGGACACCACTCAGACAGCCAGCAATTCAAGGAGAACATGCGGCTAAACATGTCACTCCCGGTCTGATTGGGGAGGGGCCCAGAGAAAACTACAGAGTCCGACATTGTTTTTGCAAAGTTACACACCGATTTAATGTTAATTTTAGTGACCTCCGATTGGCGTAACCGGGTGTCATTACTGCCGACGTGAATTACAATCTTACAAAATTTACGCTTAGCCTTAGCCAGCAGTTTCAAATTTCCTTCAATGTCGCCTGCTCTGGCCCCCGGAAGACAATTGACTATGGTTGCTGGTGTCGCTAACTTCACATTTCGCAAAACAGAGTCGCCAATAACCAGAGTTTGATCCTCGGCGGGTGTGTCGCTGAGTGGGGAAAAACGGTTAGAGATGTGAACGGGTTGGCGGTGTACACGGGGCTTCTGTTTAGGGCTACGCTTCCTCCTCACAGTCACCCAGTCAGCCTGCTTTCCCGGCTGCTCGGGATCTGCCAGGGGGTAACTAACGGCGGCTAAGCTACCTTGGTCCGCACCGACTACAGGGCCTGGCTAGCTGTAGAATTTTCCACGGTGCGGAGCCGAGTCTCCAATTCGCCCAGCCTGGCCTCCAAAGCTACGAATAAGCTACACTTATTACAAGTACCGTTACTGCTAAAGGAGGCCGAGGAATAACTAAACATTTCACACCCAGAGCAGAAAAGTGCGGGAGAGACAGGAGAAGCCGCCATGCTAAATCGCCTAAGAGCTAGTAGCTACGCTAAGCTAGCGGATTCCTAAAAACACGCAAAGTGAATAATGTGTAAATAATTTAGAGGTGATTCAACAGAGGGAGTGCTTTAGTTAAGGCACGTAAAGATTACACTGGGAAACAAATCGTAATCTAGATAACTAGATCAATCTAACTGCGCAGATTAAACAGCTAACAGATACAGAAAAACACCGCTGTGCTCCGGAACAGGAAGTGATACAATACCGCAGTGAGAGCCAACCACCAGTAGAGGCAAGCAAGAGTTATGCTTTATGTTGGGTTTTGCTGTTTTCATGTAGTTTGTTTTTCTTACCACCTTGTTTTCTTAGTCAGTCCCAATTTAGTTTTGCTTAAGTATTTATGTTCCCACTCCACAGCACTGCACCTGCTATTGTCTTTGTCTCACACTTTGATTCTGTCCACTCTCTGTTTTCTAATGCCGCGTTCACACCGTGCGCGATGAGATGCTACAAATTTGCGGGGGTCGCGTGGTGACGGACGCACCACCATCGCCCGGTGTGTCGCTCTGCTTTTGCTGCGAAAATTCGCCCCGGAGCATCATCAAATAGGAGGAGCTTCCATTCCGCTCGCCGGCTCCGGTTGTCAGTCAAGTTAACATGACGGACCTTGATCACACGGAGCGAGTTGTTGTGGAAAGCTGACAAACGTCATGAGACGTTCCCAATTCAGGGAGTATCATTATTTGCTGCAGGAGCTGCATCTGGATGACGGCTGCTTTCAGTGGTCCTTCCGCCTCTGCGAGACCCAGTTTGAGGACCTCCTGTCCCATTCACGCGCGCACATGTAAAAAAAAAAAAAAAAAAAAGAAACTCTGCTGCCTGCTGTGGGGCTGCAGCTCGCTCTTCCCCCAAAAACTCTGTCATAATTGTGTTTAGAAACCAGTCACCATTTGCTTTATTATACATCTGTGTAGTTAATAAGTAAAATAATCTCCACGGACGTTTTGCTCACGCGTGCACGTAAAATAAAAAGAAACTCCACTGCTTGCTGCGGGGCTGCTCCTCGCTCTTTCCCAAAAAACTCTGTCATAACTGTGTTTAGAAACCAGTCACCATTTGTTTTATTATACATCTGTGTAGTTAATAAGTAAAATAATCTCCATGGACAATTCGCGCGCGTGTGCACGTAAAATAAAAAGAAAAAGAAACTTCGCTCCCACTGCTGCGGTGCTGCTGCTCGCTCCAAAAGCTCTGTCATAATTGTGAAATAAAGGACAAAAGAGACATAAGTCCTGCTCACAGGCTGCTACCAGATACAGGACATGTTCACATCTTCAGTCAAACTCCAGACATCTCCACGTCACTACATATTCAGTCCCTGATTGGTCATTGCGGCACGATGAGATGAAAAAGTTCTGATTTTTCAACTTGGGGAGGAGGGCAACGCGACGTGATGCAACGCAATATTGCGCCACAAACGCGCCAATCGCTCAAAATCGCTTCACTTGCGTCACTTCATTCGCGTCCATCGCGTCGCGTTGCGTGACTTGGCGCCAAAACGCATCGTTCCATAGGGATTACATGGCAACCTGTCGCTGCTGTCGCTCACATCGTGCCCGGTGTGAACGCAGCATAACACTCACACTCTTGGCACCTGCTCACGCATCTTTATGTCTTACCTCACTCCACCTTGTGTTGTCCTTACTCACTATCTTGCAACATGCTTTATCTTTGTCCACTAGCCACGCCCCCTTTCTAGAGTGCTCCTCGTTAACACCACCTGTCCCTTGTTTCACACCAATCATCCACCAGCATTTAAACCCTCAGAGTCTCACAGTCCCTCGCCAGTTTCTTGTCGCTTCATGTACACATCCCAGCCTTTGTATTTAATCCTGATTTCTTGTCTTGCCGTGTATCGTGTTTTGCTCTGTATTCTTCGACCACACCTTTTGCTTCATCCCTGACAACTGTCTTTGCTTGTGCCTCTGACCCCTGCTGTTAAAAAATCAAAATGATCCGCACAGTCACAGCGCTCTCAATCAGAAAAGTTTTATTAAACAGAAAACTAACATTTCGGGCAAAAGCCCTTCATCAGACTGTGTGACTGGTAAGGTTAGACCTTACTTGTGTGAAGTGCCTTGGCAACTTTGTTGTGATTTGGCGCTATATAAATGAAAATAAACTGAAATTGAGCAGCTGGAGCATGTGTAACCACATCGCGGTTGCTGTGAAAAAAAAATATATATATACATGCCACCCACTGGATTCGAACCTGCAATTTACAAAAGCTCTGACTGTCAGCCAGAAACTTTACCACTGTGCTACCATTGCTGTCCTGTAAAAGGTGTGGAAAAATGCCTGAAATCATCAAGGCCATAAACGTATTTTTTAAAAAAAGAGAAAAAAGCGTTGTGGTAACTGACCAAAAGGTGTTTGTTACGGCGTCGTGTGCATGCATGAGTTTTTTCACGCGTGTCGGTGATGTCATTTCCCTGTGGGCAGGGAAACACTGGTCCAGCCCTCTCGGCTGAATTCCTTTGTCTAAGACACTGCTCGAGACGGCGCACGTTGCTTTATCAAACTTTTTTTAGGACCTGTGAGGGATATCCGAGTGGACACTATTCGAGAAATTCAGCTGGTTTTCAGTGAAAAGTTTAACAGCTGATGAGAGATTATGGGGTGTTTCTGTCGCTTTAAGGACTTCCCACGGAGCGGGACGTTGCGCAGCGCTCCCAGGCGACGTCGTCTGGCTGTTTCAAGCTGAAATCATCCTAATTTAAGGCTCTGTTCACCCAGGACATCGTGAGAGAACAGAGAAGATTCAGAAGAGGCCGGCATGAGGAATTTATGCGGACATTCCACTGTTAAAGGTAATTTTGTAATGAAAGAATGTGCGCGCAAATTCGCCGAGTCGTTTCCGTGACGATGCCACAAATCTGTGTGCGCCGTGACAGGAAAACACCTCCGTGTTGAAAACCATTTGTAAAATTCAGGCGGCTTTTGATGGCTTTCAACAAGTGAGTAACTGAGAAATTGTTTAACAGCTTGGGCATGTTCCAACTTGCCCGTTAAGTTTTACAACGGAGGTGTTTTTCCTGTCGCGACCCCCACGGTCGGGTGCAGCCCGACATGCGACTCTGCCCGCACGTTGTTTCATTACAAAATGACCTTTAACAGTGGAATGTCCGCATAACCTCCTCATGCCGACTTCTTCTGAAAGTTCTCTGTTCTCTGACGACTTACTGGGTGAACAGAGCCTGAAATGTGGAAGTTTTCAACTTGAAATGGCGAGACGCTGCCGCCTCGAAGCGCAGATCAGATCGCCGTCAGGCACCGTGGGCCGTCCTTAAAGCGACACTACCAGACCAAAATCTCTCATCAGCAGTTAACATTTTCAACGAAAACCAGCTGAATTTATCGAATGGTGTCCACTCAGTTGTGCCTTACAGTTTTTGAAAAAATTTTTATCAAACAAAGCAGCAGTCTCTGAGCCATTCCTAAACAATGAAAAAATCGACGAGAGGGTGGGCGACTCCTCACTCAAAGACTGCCCACAGGTGAATGACGTAACCGACAGGCGTGAAAAAACTCTTGTATGCCCACGAGGGTTCAAGCATGTCTGATGTAATCACACGTGATTCAAATCCATATGGTTTTTGACAAAAATAATAAGGTCGGATACTTTTCTAATAGACCTCGTATATATATATATATAAATATGTTATTATTTGTGACCACAATATGGCAGCATCTGTATGTGTGACAGTGTGCTCCTGTATGCTGAATAAAGTACTGTGATTCACACTTTGGAGCAGAAGAAGAATAAGAAGAAGCTCTGAATGAGAAAAGTGCTCCTTGTCTTAGATAATGAGTATGTTTAAGAAACCATGCTCTTAAACTACAACACCAAGCTCTGGAATCTAAAGAGATAATATACTTTTATAGTACTTGGCACAACACTTGTTTGGACTGTGTGAGACAAAAAGAACAGCAATAGCAAGTTAGCTAATCTAAAATAAGTGTTATCATTTACAGTTTCTTTTTGCATAATACATACTATATATAATGCTCCAAGTTTTCAAATGCTTAATTACAGTGTATGTTTACCTCAGCTATGATCGTCTGCTCAGCTGGCACAAGAAGCAGTTTACTTGTGTTTTGTGCCTCTTCCAGTGACACTGATTAGCTCAATAGCTTCTGCTTACTAAAACAGTGGTTGGATTATAAATAAATTATGCACAGATTAAATCAATTTTTCTTGCACCATGTTTCAAAGATAAATACCACTGAGAGACGGGTGCAACTTCTTCTATTTTAACAAATTATAAGTCCTACCCCCCACCCCCACAAGGTTATGCCCCTTAACACCGAAAAATCATGTTTGTATTTAAAAATAATAGCTATTTATATAGGACTTTCCCAGGAATCAAAGAATAAACTCCAATAATAAAAGAATAAATGCCAGTAATAAAAAGTACATATAATATATATATATATATATATAGTACGTATGTGTGTGTGTGTCTCTGTGTGTGTGTGTAACCTTAACTTCCAGTATGTTCCAATAACCTAATATTTTTCATATATAATAAAATTAAGGTGATCAGTTACATCAACAGTTTTTGTTAATTCTGCCAAATTGACAGTGTACTACCTTGTGTAATATTTTGAAGTAATCAGATGAACAGTTTTAAGTAAAGGACACTGACGGGGAGGAGGGGGAATGTGTCCAAGGTGAACAGACATTTTTTTTCTAAACTTTACACCACTGTAGTCCAGAAGAACCAATAAAGTTTGTGTGCACAGATAATTACGTTGCTGAATCAGTTATTGTAGTTTGAATTCCAAACACAGTTTATCAAGAAAATGCGTTTGTGTGTTTGTTCACGCTGCAAAGGACACGGCACGATTGTGAAATTCCTGAACATTGTTTGAACTTGCTCACTCTCTCTCCTCTTTATCTCGGTCCCGCCGGAGGATGCCGCGTGATGGCGAAGATGTCTGGGCTCACTATGGCTGATAGCTCTATTTGGATGAGGGGTTCCCATTCATAATTGAGTAAAAACACCTTTCAATGCAGCCGGCCGACAGCAGAGTGCTTTCGTGGAACGGGGACCAAACATTTCAATCGTGCAAATCCTCTTTGGTTGTTCTCCCGACTGCTACGAGGTCGGGAAACAAAACATTTTGACAACATTTGAGCTGTCATTACTTTAATGTTGTTACCGCACTGCTAATGTGTGCTCTTAGAGAGAGCACGCCGCCTGAACGCGCCTCCTCCTTCCTACGAAATTATAGGCCGCGCATGTTTCACATAAGTCGGACCCGCGGAGGCTCATCATCACCAAAAGGCTGAATGTCATTTATTACACATATCACATTTACACCAAGTGACATTGTCTTTTCAAATTGTGTTGATCTCTTCACTTTCAAAGGTCAGCCTCCTCCCTGGCTAAATTCAACCTGACAGAGAATAGTGAGGAGGGGACAGCCAAACGTACGCATCACCGCTGCATCAAAGCGCTCCAAATTAATCTATCCAATTAATGAAGAATGAGGCCTAATGTTGATGAGGGATGACAACTCGACTGGTCAGTGTTTTTTTTTTCTTTCTTTTAATAGTTCCCCTCCCGCCACAGCGACGTAACCACAGCAGACAATCACACAAATATATGTTTGACGTTCGTCTGGCGCTTGGTCTCCAGGCTCCGCTGCCACTCAAAGACGGGAGAACTCGATACGGATCATTACGGAAATATTGTTTAATCAATTCCCCCTGTTATTGTAATCTATTTCTGCAGTTGTCTGCACTTGTGTATTTTGTGGCTACATCAGCGCGCCGCGCAATTTCCCAAGCATCCATATTCAAATATTACACTGATGCCTAACAGCCGACGCAACCGGAATGAGAACGAGGAATTAGACTTCATTAAAAAGAGAAATGATTATCAGGTTTATCTTTTGAAATGTCTATTAACATGTGCATGTCGTTCTTCACTTATCTGTCACCTGGCTCCCGGGAGCCCGCCGCGCTAATAGAGAGACAGTGAGGGCCAAAGCCCAAGAGACAGACAGAGACCCATCAAGCTTCTCACTCAGGCTGTCTGTCTGTCTGTCTGTCTTCTTCAATTTCTCCTCCACACTTAAACTCAAGAGCAAAACCCGCACACTGAACGATGTTTGCTGAAGTCTTTCTTCTGCACCATGAAAATGATAACATGAAAACACACACGCATTACAAACAGGAAGTGAAAGCCAGTCTGAAAACATCCTAAAAACTCAGTCGAGGAGATTACAATTACGATAAAATTATGGCTCGTCTGTTTGTCAGCAAACCACCAGGCTGATGTTCATAAAACCTTGGAGAGCTTGGAGCAGATCTAGATCAAAGGGTGGATCCAAGACAAAATGTTTCCGCTTTTTATACCTCGAGCCAGTTTTGTGGTGTGGTCGATGTGGCGATGCGTGGCACCAGTGCATGTTCTAAGAACTGACTTGCCTTCTTCAGGCAGCATGGTGGCTTAGTGGTTAACGCTGTTGCTCACAGCAAGAAGGTCATGGGATCGATTCCCACCTGTGGCCTTTCTGTGTGGAGTTTGCATGTTCTCCCCATGTTTGCATGGGTTTCCTCCCGGTGCTCAGACATGTAGGTTAGGTGGATGTGAAACTTTATAGCTGCCCAGGTCTCCCTTGCAAAATAGATCTTGATCTCAATGGGACTAACTGGTTAAATAAAGATTAAATTAAATTTGCGACTGTGACACAGGGTTTTTAAAAATATATTTTAGTTTCTGAAAAAAAACCAAAACATTATCTATGTGCATGTGTGAGGGTTGTGTGTGCATGGGGGTTGTCACATACATACATTTGTTATGATCATTGTAGCAAGATATACTTACAGCTGAGATATGATAGTCTAGAGGATAAAGTGGTAGGCTTAAAACCAGAAAAACATGGGTTCAAATCCCCATCACATAAGAAAATTACTAAGTGCCTTTGGGCAAGGTCCTGAATTGGCAAATTGCTCCTGGTGTGCAGAGTACTTTGCAAGGCAAGCACATTGGGTGTGAATGAGAGACATCATTGTAAAGTGCTAGTGAGCATCTGCTTATTTTTTGGAGGTGGGGGGACTTTAAGGCATTACAATACGATAACAACAAGGTCTAGAAATAAATATCAAAGAAGGGAGATGGCCTTGTACTTAATCACACGGTGCTTGATGACCCCCCCCACCCCCCCCCCCACCCCCCACCCCCCCCCCCCCCCCCCCCCCCCCCCCCCCCCCCCCCCCCCCCCCCCCCCAAAAAAAAAAACAGCGACACAGACACAAGAACAATTTAGGTTAATGTTACGTAAAGCTTTGGTTAATGTTATCGCATATGGTTGGTTGAGTCTGAAGTTCACATGACTGTTTCAAAGCATTCTGGCAGGTTGAGTCTCCCCACCTGCTACACCATGCTGTCCTGTAGGGAGCAGTAGTGAGTTTGAACTGTGCCAACACACCCATAACATAGTTCAGATTTTTTTCTCTGCATTTCTGCCTTTCTCAGTTCTGAAATACACAATTTCTTCACTGTATCCTTTTCATAGCACTTAAGAGCGAACCCCGGGGTAAAAAAAAAAGTTCAAGCTGGCCTGTAAACAAGCGTGTCTTCTTGTTTCTTTCTGAGCCGATGCGGCCAGAGTTTCAGGATGGAGAAGATCAAAACACCACGTTTAATTGCATAAATCAGATCAGAGAAATATCAGACATAAAAGGTGCTAACATGCGTAGGTGAAATGAATATATTCACCCTATGGCTACACCTCTCTCTCCAGAGCTTCAGCTGACAAGGCTCCCACAAGAGAGCTGGAGAGGAAGATGGACTGAAGTTGCCCCAGACACTCATATCAGGTCAGTCTGTGCTTTATCCCCTAATGGTTAAGGTTAGGATTGAGTAGGGGGTGATACCAGATCTGAGCCTTCGGGCCACAGTTCTGTAGAGAGGAACAGGAAGTAGCCACCATCCTCCATCATGGCCCACATTTCGCTGCGCTGAGCCACCAGCACGACTGCAGCTAGCAGGTTGGAGCACGCAGTTAGCTCGTTGGATGTGTCCTTCCACCCAGAGAGTTTTATTATTAGAAAGGACATAAACAGACTAATTAAATTGCAGCAGTGGAGCTGGGCTGACAGCTGGCGCAGAGAGTGTGACCAAACAGATCCCTATCAAAGTGCACGAGCACCGTCAACCAATGCGGCCTGTGTGTGTGTCTGTGTGTGCGCACGCGCACGTCTGCACGAAGGACACGTTTATCCTTTAGCCACATTTCCACCTCTTTTGGCATAACTGTGTGAATGTTATTTATCTTTATAATGTGACACAGAAAAACAGACACTCAATGTCACAGCTTCAAATGCAGAAAATTAATGATCTCTGTGGAAATGCAGCGCTGTGAAGAAAAGCCACTGATCGAACAGCGTTTGCTTCCTTAAGGCCGGCGCCCTCTGAACTAACCGGAGAGGTTTGTGAGATGAATTTTCTACCCGAAACATCATGGGTCTGCAATGATTTAGTGTTGAGTAATGGTGTGGCCAAGACCTATTTTTATGCACTGACCCTCTCTTACCCAGAAAATGTCGGTCAAAATCTGCACCTGCTGACCTCACGTGAGATGAAGGTGCACTACAAATATCTCAGGTCTGCAATGGTTTGGTGTTGCGTAATCGTACTGTGAAGGCCACAGACAGAAATTTTCTACCTTTTTCCACGGCACAGCCAGCAGGCTGAAGGTCACTGTGTGTGGGGAGTCTGTCAGTCTGTCAGTCAATCAGTCACTCACTTAGTCATGTGGCGTTTCAGTTTTGAGTGAGATGGCGTCAGTTGCATTGGACCAATTGTTGCCAAACTTGAAATATGTGCTGTATTACGCAAAGTGACCCCAAGAAGCCTGTTGCCTTTGGGGTCAACAGGTCAAATATCAAGGTCACAGGGAGGTGTACTTTGAAAGAAATCTCGTGAGCGCAATAGCTTCTTTTTTTAACTGACCAACTGTGTGCAAGCAACTTACCCCAAGAGGCTACTGTCTTTGGCGTGAAAGGTCAACGGTACATACTTTGTAAAAATATTTTGCATTCAATAATTTCTTTCCTAATTCTCACCAAACTTGGCATGTGTGTTGGGTATATTGACCTCAAGAGGCCTATTTTCTTTGGTGTTGAAAGGTCAATAAGTTCTTTCCTAATTGCCTGATTGTCACCAGTCTCAATACGTGTGTTACACATGGTGACCCCAAGAAGTCCATTGATTTTGAGGTCTAAAAGTGAAAGTTCAGAATCACTGAACTGAACTGTGTAAAAGCCTTATGGACTAAAGTGTCACTTGGTTTATCAATGTTTTCCCAAAACACTGTGGGATGGTGCAGACGATGACGCTTGTCATGCACTGATGCTGATTTGACCCAGAAAAAGCAGATCAACATCTGTATCCTCTGGCCTCGTGTGAGAAGGTTGCGAGAAGATCCTACACCACAAATATCTTCAGTCGGCAATGATTTGATGTTGTGTAATTGCACTGTGAAGGCCACACGGATCTCCTAATTTTAGATCTTGACCAGAGTCTGACCCGAAAAAGTAGGTAAAGGTAGACAGTCCGAACTCAGACAGGAGAGCTGTGAAATTAACTAATATTCCAAATATCCTTGGGTTGTGTGTTGAGTAATTGCACAGCAAAGGCTGCGGACACACACACACACACACACACACACACACACACACACACACACACACACACACACACACACACACACACACACACACACACACACACACACACACACACACACAGGCATGCAAACAGACACACACTCAGTGGAGCTCATCTGTGAATAGGTTTCATTCATACATCTGTTGATCCATTCATTCACCTGTCTCTCAGTCTGTGTCATACTGGACTAACTACAAGTTAAACTATTCCAAAGAATTACATAAAATCCATCAAGTTCTTAATTGTACACTTGACTTGAATGGACATTTTGTGCAGGGCAGCCAAAAGCTCTGCTTGCTGCTGCTCACATTCTCTTACATGTGCTTCACAAGAAGAATACTTAAACTTTTGACCAGCAGTAGGTACATAAACCGGCTAACGTAATGTTAAAGAAGAAGTAAGTCCAACACAGGGTACAACTGCCCCTGGACAGGGCACCAATCCATCACATGTTACTTCCCAGCCAACCACGGCTGGTGCCCATTTACAGCTGAGTGGACTGAGACACTGTAAGTGAAATGTCCTGTCAAAGGACACAGACAAGTAGCCTGAAACACACACTGGGAATCAAACCCAGGTCTACATATTGGTAGTTTTAGGCCTACAACACAGAGCTACCTGCTCTGATGAAAGTTAATTTAGTTATTTCACCTACAAAATGCAGAGCAAAGTAATAAAAAATACATGTTAAATGTCATAACAATACACAAAATGTAAAGTGACTAACACAGTTAAAATGGCAATAAGAGTGATTGAGTAACTTATTAATAAAATCACTCGATAGCTATCAACCAGGCCATCAATAAGTACTTCACAAATAAAAAGTGGAAGTAAAAACTACAATGTTTTACTGAACTCTGGACAGTCTGCTGTAAAAAAAACAAAAACAAAAAAATCAGAGGTCTACAACATTGACTATGATGTAGCGATCAGTCAAGATGGCTGTTTGGACTAGATTTGCACAGTTTATAATAAGAATTATCTGTAAGGCATCGATAAAAAGAAATATACTTCATATCACAGATGTTCATGACACGGGCTACCGCGCTTGTGCATACACCCACCCCTTCTTCAGGCAGAATTTTGCACAGAACGCCCAGCGTATTCCAACACACGAGTAGTACACTACTTCATAGTCAATGCTGCAGACACCTCAGGTTTTTTTGTTTGTTTTTTACAGCAGACTGCCCAAAGTTCAGTAAAACTGCATTTTTTAGTTCCACTTTTTATTTGTGAAGTGCTTATTGATGGTATTGTATCCCTTTTTTACAGTCCAGCAATAAGAAATGGCATGAACATACGCCATCCACTAAGAAACTGTCGTGATCATTGCAAAGGGACATGAAGAGGGACATAAACATGGACATCATGGCCTCGAAGATGGACAGGAGACAAGTGGCGAATTTCAAGTTCAGACATTCGGCTTCGGGTTGAGTTAGTGTAAATAGCAACAGGTGCCGTACTCATCGCAATCTGCCGTTTACGTACGTATCAGTACCAAGGGCCTTTTTCTTTTTACTTGCAGATGGCAACAACAGGAAAAGCTACAGTGATAAAATGCTGAACAAAATTAGATCAAATATACATCTGAAATGATACGTAATTAAAAATTGGTACGCTGCTTCACGTATGGTGGTTCTGGATTTATGAGAAAGTAGTCGCACAGTGGGGGGATACTGGCTCCAGCACTGCCTTGTCTGTAACGTCATCCGTACGCGTACATTTTATTGGCTTATTTATCATCAAGTGCAGAGCACACTGACTCCGTGATATGATCCAAAATTGTACAAATGCTATCCAGCAGAGCAGTAAACACTGCAGTAATTAGCGCGCGGTCTCCAGGCTGACTCCACTCAGCTGTACAGCACGGCCAAGCACAGACCCCATATTGAGAGGAGTCGAGTTATGCATTGATCTCACAAAATTAAGGCTAACTGCCCCAGATTGCAGTACCTTCTGGACAAGCAATGTACTCTTCTTGTATTGTTTGTGGGCTAAACAGGCTGATTTGGACTCGCTGTGCTTTAGAATGAATCCACGGTGAATAATTAATGGTGGCCCTTAAAGCGTCGTTATCTGTGTGGCCGCAAACGCAAAACCACTGATGATGAGAAAATATGGTTTTAACAAGTCAATAATGGTGAGTGCAACAAGAATGGCCTAATCAATGAGGCTGCAACGTTTGCAAACAAGGACTGGAATTATAACGCCAATAATTGATCTCTTCCACTCGCCAGCTACCACCCACCCCCCACCTTCATGTGATGTCACTGCTTATCGATCGCTTCCTGACGCGAGAAGGATGATGGGAAGTTTCCCGCGAGTTTGTTTTTGCCATGCCTTTTGCCCCGCCCTCTTTTCTCCCTTCCACCTTTCCTTGCTTGCTCCCTCCTCCCATCCTCCATTCGAAATTTGCAAGCTGTAGCACCAGCTTAACCAAAAAGGATTAAGTCCCATACCCAACTGAGAACACAGATAATGCTCAGTAATTGGTAAAAAATGAAGATGAATGGGACAGCCAGATAAGGACCAATTAGCTGCTGGGAGTGTACAGCTGTGGTCTCCTCACAGAGCGCTCTCAGGGGCCAAGGCCCCCTCTTTCTGTCTCATGCAAGCATGCGCATGTACACCCACACGTTTACACGCACACATGCATGGCGGGGTGGGGGGTGAGGGGGGAGCATTGCAGAAATTAGCCTGATGACCCTGAGAAGAGAGAATGATGCTTCCTCATCATCTCACCCAGAACCTCTTTTCTCCACTCTCAGTCAGGCAGCACTCCAGGTACCTGTCAGCACCCGTCCGGGTCCAGCCGAGCACGCGGCTCTGCGCTCGCCTGGTGCACAGCCAGGACAAGGGCCGTGCTCATTTTAAAGTAGCACGCCCTCAAAAGGAACACGGAAGATTTAAAATATTTTGGTAGTTAAGTCGAAAAGCCTTCTGAGCGCTGCGCAGCACTCTGTTGCCAATTTGTTTGGTCTGTATGTGCATCATCTGGCTGTTGACACCAGAATTCCCATATCTAATTACGAAGCAGGATTTCAGCTCCATTAGAGATGTGCTGCGAGGACTCAGACGGGTGGCAGGGCAGCACCCGGTGGCCAAAAACAGATAGAGGGTGAAGAAGAGAGAAATGAAGAAGAGGAAGAGAGACGCGTCACCTCCCACTGTGAAAAAGTGAAACCAAATACCGTGAAAACAGGTGCTGTCACCGTGCGCCGGTGACATCACTTAAAAGCACATTTGGCGCAGCAGATAGTACAGATGTAACACTGGTTTAAAGTGTTTTTGACGTCCTTTGAATGCCATGTGAGACTTGTCAATATTAAGTTTGTTTGATTTTCTTATAAGATAGATCTCATAAAACTTCACGCTGTACAAATTTGAAGTCGCCATAGGCAACGTCACAATTCAGTGAATGCCCCGTGTGTGAAATTTGAAACTTTTCTAATAACCTTATTCATGCAATCGTTAAGGTGGAATGAAAAGGAGGCCATGGTTAACAAACGTCGGTTGGTAGACTTTTTGGTTATTAATTCAGAAGGCAAAGATAAGTTGTCATGATGGATGAAATATGAATCACTGGAAAGTACTGACTGACTATCATAGCCAAAGTAGCACGTTTTAAAATGAAACTGTCGGCCATTCCACTTTAAAAATGACCAATACCAATAACCGTAAAGATGTTGAATATCAGCACAGATAATCAGTCAGGTTGATAACTAGTCGACTCTAACACAGCTATTAGTTACATTAGATTGTGTTAAAATGTTTAAAGAAATGTTAGCCAACATACAAATTCACAAAATTAACAACATAGCCAAAAAAACAAACAAACATAAAAAGCAAAGATCACTGGGAGTAACAGATGAGTTCACTAAAGCACAATTGTAACTTTGTATAATTCAACAACTACAAAATGTAGATGGAAAATATCTATTTTTAACTTTTTGAACAATGAATTAAGTTTTTTGTTTTTGTTTTTTTTTTGTTTTTTTTTTTCTTGGTAGCAGCACTCAGTTTTAGCTGTTGTTGGCTGATGATTAGCAAAGCACAAATATAATCATTTTATGTTGCGAGACTGTACCAAAAAAATAGTTTGGGACAATTGTCAGTCATCGTCACTTGTCCTGCCAGTTTGTCTAATGAGTTTTTGAGTGTTGACAGTAACAAAGGTGTTATTTCTGCAAAGGAGGTGATGGTCTAGTGCAGGGGTAGGCAACCTGTTCCAGAAAGAGCCAAGAGGGTGCAGGTTTTCTTTGCAGCCACTGACTCCACCAGGTGATTTTACTGATTAATATCACTTTGAGCAGATGGAATCAGTTAATCAGTGAAATCACCTGGTGGAGTCAGTGGCTGCAAAGAAAACCTGCACCCTCTTGGCTCTTTCTGGAACAGGTTGCCCACCCCTGGTCTAGTGGTTAAGCAGTGGACTTCAGACCAGATGATCCTCGGTTCAAACCCCAGTCTGGATGGACAATCACCAATCACTACGGACCCTTGCATAAGGTCCTCAATACCCAAGTTGCTCCTGGTGTGTAGTGAGCGCCTTGCATGGTAGCACCCTAAATGGCTATTGGTATTGGTCATTTTTAAAGTGTAAAAATGTGCCAAAGCATGTAACTTTTTCATTGACGCTTCTTTGCTTGTTTTTTTAGCAGGATAAATTGAAAAGTAATGAACAGATTTCAATGTAATTTGATGAGCATAGAGATAATACATACATACATACATACATTTTCTATACCTGCTTATTCCATGTAAGGGTCACGGTGGGCTGGAGTCTGTCCCAGCAGTCACAGGCCATGAGGCGGGAAACACCTTGGATAAGATGCCAGTCTATCGCAGATCGATCCTAATATCGATAATATCAATACCAACGCTGGTATTGATATTGTTGTGTGGGCCGCCAGAAGAGGAGGTACTGCTGGCCCACCACCAGAGGGCGCCCTGCCTGAAGTGCGGGCTTCAGGCACGAGAGGGCGCTGCCGCCATGGACACAGCCGGGGGTGACAGCTGTCGCTCATTACCTCTTGACAGCTGTCACCCATCTACTCAACATCATCTCACTCCATAAAGACCAGACGTCATCTCCACCTCGTTGCCGAGATATCATACTTCATAGGAGGTACTACTCTCAGCCTTTTTTTGAGATTTATAAATCTGTGATTGTGAGTGTTTGCAGGAGAACCGGTCGTTTTGGTGGAGGCTGTGCATGACGGCGCTCCTTTTCCTCTGAGACCACTGCAACGTGTTGAGTGAGAGGTGGAGGTGGCATTCCCACCGTTGTTGTTACTGGGTGTACACACAACCACACTTGACTGTCTTTGTTCTTCGCTAGCAGTACCAGATCCGACAGTCGGGGACGGTGATCACCTGGGAATTCGGGACTTGGCGGCTCCAGTATTCACCAGGTTCTGGGGCGGCGGAAATCGTGTGGTTCCGGCTCTTCTCAGGACAGACGTCTTCTATCCTCGAGCCTGCCCACACGTCACCTCTGTGTATTGACTGTTATGATATTCTGTGATTGTCTGTATGTTCGTTGTGCACATTCACAACATTAAATTGTTATATTTTGGCTCATCTATTGACCGTTCATTTGCGCCCCCTGTTGTGGGTCCGTGTCACTACACTTTCCCAACAGATATTGAACGATCCTCGTGTAAAAAGATCGATACTCAAGCTTTTTTTCTCTCTCGCACGCACTGACTGCTGCGCACGCAGATTCATCAAAGTCTACTCTCTGTCTGTAAGAGCAGCGCTGCTCTGTGTCATACAACACGGAGCAGCGCACCCTTGTATTGTGGCTTATCAGCCCTCTACCTCAGGAGAGTGTTTTAAGTTGTGTTGAGTGATATTTTTAAACAAAAATGTTGATTGTGATAATAAAGTATTTTGTTGTCACGATGATTGGTGAAAATCTATCCTAGATCTTTTGGATAATTTGCATCTATGAAGCTTAAATATGAAAAAGTATTGGTATCGGTATCGATATCGGCGATACTGGGCCTGTATTTACTTGGTATTGGATCAATACCAAAATTCCCGGTATCACCCACCTCTAGTTCCAGGAAATAAGTGCTTTAATCTGGGAGGTGATCTGGGATATATTCTTTAACTTGGATGCAGGAGAATATTTGGAAGATTGAAACATTTAACTCAAAACACTGTGAGAGGATGTTGAGGAAATTTGGTGAGCAGATGGATAATATCCTAGAAAATGAAGGATTTTAATTTGAATTTGATATGAAACATATATTGGCTCCAGAATCTAGAAGACGTTTTCAGTCAGATGTGGCCTTGGCGGAGGTATGCGCACTCTATGTGCCTTCTAGTCTACTTTAAATGTTCTATTTTGAGCTGTACTGCAACCAGCCACTAGAGGGCAAAGAGGCATTTTGGCATCACTTTTGAAGAGCTGAAAAATGATTCCTCTGTTCTTACTGCTTCCATTCAAATGATTGGGGTGGGGGGGGGGGTTCTCCTTTTCCTCTGCGATGGAAAAAAGCAATTCTTTCTCTTGAAATTGGCAGGTGTTTGTTAGTGGGCAGCTGACAATATTTTCTCTCCCAGTAATGAAGGTTGTGGCTGGGGTCAGTGCACTGGGGGGGAGTGGTGGGCTGTTTATCCCCCTCAAGGCCCAGCGCCACATGTGTTTTGCTTGGTCTGTGATCTGTAATTGTGGCATTTCCTGAGAGGCGCAGGAACAATCCACATTGTGCTTTGAGAGAGCGCCGTCTGCTCGCCTAAAGAGTGCAAGGCAAAATCAAAGAACGCACACCTCCCTCGCTTTTGTTGGTCATTCCGTAACAGTTTCTGTCCGTCTCTCCCTCACATGGTCCCATACTTTTATCCATTCTCCTTCTCTCTCTCTCTCTCTCTCTCTCTCTCTCAGGATATTTGGTTATTTTGGCTGAGAGTCGAACTCTTGTTTTTTTTCCTCCCCTTATAATTAATAACATTGATGCAAACAGGAAGGTCTAACTGTGATGAATATTTAATGCGAAGGAAAAACATTAGCCTGTTCAATTTACATCAACACAAAGACAGCGACAGGCAATCCAAGTCTACAAACAGAACAGAGTGTCCTTCAGCGCCTGGCGCCGCTTTAAGCACTGCACAATACAAGATCTGCTTCAGAAAAACACAGAGAGGAGGCACTTGCATTTTAGCCTGAGGAGAATCTCTTCAATGGCTTTGTGTCGCAGCTCTTTGATGAAATGGATCAATGTCCTGAGTAGGATTATCAGAAACATGCTCATTAGAATACCGACTAACATCATGTGTTTAAGTAAACTCTGAAGGTAGAAGGATACCAGCCACTCCTGATTTAGTTCAAGACCCGATGCAAACCCAGCAACTCAGCGGACCCTATGTTGACAGTGGAAGGAAGAAGTTGTGAATTCAAGTCCAAGTCCATCTGGGTTGTGGCTCAGTGCACATTACTATTTAAGTTGCCAGAAATACAGGTGCAAAGCCACAAACTGGGTTCAAAGGGACTGGATTTGTTTGGGTGTGTTCTAGTCCAAACATAGTATTAACCAATTAGAGTAACCTGTCCTTCCCTTTAAACTGCAGTATCACGCAAATGAAAAGGATTGCTGGTGCATTAACGGATTAGCAACATGGTGGACAGCAGTCCACTAAATATTCCTGAGGTGAAGCAATGTAGCACAGACCTGCAAAAACTAATCAATTAATCAACTGTTAAATTAATGGACAACAATGTTAACCATCATTCATTCATTTTAAGTGGGTCTTTTTATTCAAATCCTCTAATTTCAGCTTCTTTAATGTGAATATTTTCTAGTTTATTTGACTAGTTCAGTACTGAATGTCTTTTGGGGTGTGGCTAAAACAAGACACATGAAGACATTGTCTTGGCATCTGGAAAAAAAAATGGACATTTCTCACCATTTTTGTACTTTTTATGGACGATTATGGACTAATTGATTAATAGGTCGAGTATTTTCTAAATTAGTTGATAATGAAAATCATTGTTAGTTGCCACCCTGGTGCAGCAGCAAGGTGAGGCTTTGACCTTTCCATGAGCATTTACTCATATTTTTTAATGGTTGGTTTCAATTCACTTTCAACATATATTTCACACAGTATAACTCTTGACAATGCGTGAAGGTGGAAACTCTCCATTAACAGCAATTCAGAGCTTCTCAATTCCTGTCGTGAATTTCAGGGGATTGCAGACCAAATGTGGCCCCTGGGGTCCCAAACCAGGCAGCAGTGCTTTGTTAAGTTTTTGTGCATGCTTCATACAGGTTCCATCCATTTGTATCACACAAATAACGTTTAAATTTAATTTGCAGAGTGAATGTTGCCAGATGTACAGTAATTATCATATATGCACAATCATTTGGCGCTCATTAGTTCTTAAAATCCCCAAATGTACAATCATTTTATCATGCCACATTATTTCATATGAGGCTGATTTGTACCCACAAAACTTTTGTATTGTAACAGAGTTTATCTGCTTTTGCTGCTCCATTGTGGAAGATTTTGGAAATCCAAACATTGTCAGACAGTTAGGATTTTGGCATGTGACACAGTGCCACGTTTCACCACCTGGATGCATGACTGCAGTTAAGAAAGGGAACGCAACGACACAGAAAGTACAAACGTATTTTCTACCTTCTACAGTACTGAGGTGCAACACAAATGCAGACTTTGGTAATTTAGTTATTTTAAAAGAAAATGCAGGTTTAACATTTGGATATTATTTCAGAACGCGATTACATGAAAGTGTTATAAACAATCTAATGTTTTGTGCTGTTTCAAAAAGTTTGCCGCAAGTTACGGCAAACGACCAGAGAGTAATGCAGTAAGACACGGTACTGTTTTAGTTTTGTAGAAGAGTCAGATTCAGTTGTTTTGCTAATCACCAAGTCTGGCTGAGATCCTGTGGGGCCTGATTAGTGATTATAAAACTCTGCTGCATGTGTCCGTTTCCTCTGAGCAACTGTGTCCTGTGTCTCTTAAAAACAGCATGAAGTCATGTGAAAAGTCCCGTTCAAACCAGACCAAACACCACTCTTCTTCTTCTTCACTGCGTATGAGTTCCACACTCACAGTACCTCATCCAGTCACGTTTTCTTTTCAACTCAAGTCCACATTTACATTTCATAAAATTCATGGTTGGATGGAAATGGAAGACATAAAGGAATCACCCTGTCTGTCTGTCCATGAGGCTTGTAAGTGCAACTCCTCCTAAACTGTTTCTTTGTTTTTCAGTGTAACTTCATCCACTGGTGACACGCCATATGAAGCTGTGCATGAAGGGAAATAATTCCAGTCTGATATCTTTAAGGTAAAACTATTTGGATTTTGTGTTAATGCAGCACATGATATTGACCTCTTAAGCGCAACTCCTCCAAAATCGGTTGGTAGCTTTCACTTAAAATTCACCCAAGGGTGGCACACCATATGGAAATGCGCATGAAGGAAAATACTTCTGTTCTGACATATTCAGAGAGAAATAACTGGACTTTTACGTTTAAATAATACATCATTCTGTCTGCTGTATATTTCAAAAGTGCAACTTCTCATAAGATGCTTCACGGGTTTCAATAAAACTTTACACATTGGTGGGCCACTGTTTGAAGATGTCAAATAAGCAAATAATTAGGGTGTCATGTCTACCTGGGGGGGAAAATAGAATTTTTTACTTAATTGATGCCTCACATGATACTGACCTTGTTAGCGCAATTCCTCCTAAAGTGGCTGGTGGATTTTAATGAAACTTCATATATCAGTAGAACTCTGCATGAAGATGTGCATGAAGGAAAATGATTCCAGTTTGATGTCTTTAGGTTAAGATAATTAGAATATTGTGTTCAATTGATGCAGCACATGATACTGACCTTGTAAGTGCAACTCCTCTTAAAGTGGTTGGGAGATTTCACTTAAACATCACCCAAGGGGTACACACCATATGAAGATGCACATGAAGGAAAATAATTCTGTTCTGACATCTTCAACAAGAAATAATTGGTCTTTTATGTTCAAATGATGCATCAAACCGACCTCTAAGTGCAACTCCTCCTAAACCAGCTGGTACATTTCAAATAAACTTCACACATCGGTAGCTCACCATATGAAGATGCGCATGCAGTAAATTAACTCTGGTTCATCCGTTTCAATGCGAAGTAATAGGATGTTAATTGATTATTTTTAACAGATAATATTTGTTGATTACATTTACAGAGGTTGGACAGTTTGCTCACAGGTTTGTAGTTGGTGTGTGTTTTTAAATCAAGCCTAGGCTGCAGATGAAGAAGCCTGGTTGCTGCAGTCTGTGCTTGACGGCCACGCAGTGCAGAGCGCGCCATATTTCTCCTTTGTATTATCAGGATGACTCCTGCTGGCCACCCTGTCACAGGAGAGTGCTTGATATAAACAAGAGATTGCTGCGACACCCAGTAATCAATATTAGGATGGTTTCAGTACCAAACATCATTTGTCTCAGCGACCATTCCTTTGACCAAACGAAGCATTAATTCAAATCATAAATCTGGGCTGATTTAAATCCAGGGAGGGAGGGAGGGAGAGAGAGAGAGGCTGCTGTCTGACTGCCTGCCCCTAATGATTTATTTTCTACATTTCTGCGAGCGAGAGATTTGTCCATACTCACTGACAGGTCACCTTCAAACGCCAGTGGCAGACTGTTCATCACCATGCAGACGAGCATCTCATCGCTGCGAGTAAATATTAAAGGAAAAGAATCCAATTGATTGTGGATGGGGCCGAGAGGCGTCGCTGCCATATATTTCACTCAGAGAGCTAATGCTGAGGCCTGCGCACCAACAGCGGCTCCCCATCGCCAGAATTATGATTCTACCGGGAGCCTGTGTGGTGGGCCGCGGGCTCAAGGTTACAATTTAAATTGTAAAAAGATAAAACAGTTTCTTATTAGCTCCATTGCCACAGCCTTGCTGTTGGTGCTCACATTTATCTTTATTTCCGTGACCTCGTAGACTCATATTCTCTTTTTTACACAGTCCATTCTCTCGCTGTGATGACCTCACGCTTTATGCATTTTGCATTGTTAAATCTGCCTTAGAACACATCCTGTTTTCATCTTGCACACTATAAACTCCACCGTGTCAAGTACGTCTGCTGAAAGAGGATTTTTTTTTTCCAGTAAATGCACTATAAGGGTACTCTAAAGAGGGAATACCTCTGCCAAAGCCCTAAACAATCCTGAAAATTAAAAAAAAACAAAACAACTTTATATACAGCAAGTTAAACATGTTTTACAATGATCAGATTTCTACATGATGAAAATGACAATATGGAACTAAAAGTGTTTATAAAGAGAAACGTTTATAAAAACAGTTATGATTTTTTTTTCTGTCATTTACATTATCAAGAAACCAGAAGCATGAATAGAGAAAACAAAATTTAATGAAGAAATCAGGTTTTGTAAAAATCCTAATAACCCCAAAAATCCAATGAGTAGTTGATTAATAAGAAGTATTCCTCAATGATTATAACAAATAAATGTTTTAAATCAGTTTCCCAAAAGCCCCTTACACTTTGATCAGCTATAACTCTTCACATATGCTGATTTGTTCATTTTCTCATATTTTTACTGTTGTAAACTGAATAAAACTTAGGGTTTTGCACTCTTGGACAGGAATAGAAATTGAAGATGTCATCAGAGCAAAACTGAAATAGACATTTGCACTTATTTTTCTGATATGAATGAATGGTTAATCAATTAAACGTGAAAAAAATAAATCAGCAGAAAAACCGACTGTGAAAACATTCATCAGATGCAGCCTGAAGTAAAATGCACTATCTTACTATTTTAATGAAATAAAACATAATTCATTTCTGGCTGTGGATGGCTGTAAAATTTAATAGTATCTATTTTGGGCCAAGTTTTGGTTTATTAATGCAAAAAATATGCAGATAATCTATATGACAGCCAAAGTGACAGTTCATTGTGGACACTGAAATACATAATCTATCTTGGTAATTCATGAATGCTGCGGGACGCTTTGAAATTATACATTTAGGGGCTAATGACTAAATCATGCAACACAAGGGAAATACAACAATTCAGTTAGTGCATTTTAAAAAAATTGATAGTTGTTGGAAGCTGTGTAGACATACCTTAACCAGTCTAAATAAAAGATAATCCATGTTTAAACTACAGAATGTCTCTCATAGTCAACAATTATGTAGATGTTAGAAAACTGTACTCAGTGTTTTGCATGTTTAGCCTAATAAATACTGCAAATTCTGCTTGCACATTAAGTTGCAGACAACTAGCCCTACCTCATTTTCACACACATAAAACTCAAATGAGGGACATAAATCTATTCTTATCTTCCAGACTTATTCTGTTACACTACTCGAATCAACTTGCTAATTTTGCGAGCATTTTAGTGCAAGGGTGGTGTGACCATGGGCCGCTGGGCTACACTTGTCTGTAGACTGTTAATGCACCGTATTTACTCCATTAAAAGCTCCCCCCCCCCCCCGATTTTTTCCAGCACATTGCATGTAGTGAAATTGTCAATTCCTGAGAATCCAGAGTACAATGAAAATGAAATAGACCTACCTCACTGCCATGACAAAGCATAAGCGATCCATGAAGTTCACAATTTGTGATGAAATTGGTGTTTTGTTCATATTCTTAATCATATTGCCATCATATTTGCGTATCTTGTGCATTATCAAGACATCAGAAATTTGTCTACCTTGTTATCCATCAGTTCTTTCGGGTGCTGAGCAACATGAGTGTATCCTCGGCTTGATATGTTGTGTCAACAAACTTCAAATTCCAGCCATTCAAGGCTCTGAAGTTCTGGTTTACACATTGGTTATTCAGCAGCAGTGCCTCATATTTCAGACCCTACCCTGTCGCACGGACGCCTGCTGTTCTGTTCCAGGCAGCTGTTTTGCTGTTTTGGCCAGTGTTGCAAGCTTATCCTTGTTCCTACACCACTCCCAGATGTGTTTCCTATCGACAAGGAAATTGCGAGCAGCATGGTGTTTCCCCTTCTCTTCCATGTCTTTTACAACTTTTAGCTTGAACGCTGCCAAGTAGCAAAGTTTGCAGGGAGCCATTTTATAAAATTGTGTCGCACCTACTGCATGCAGAAAAACATTTGTTTCTAGTCTGCACTGCTTCTCTTGCATGGAGTACACATGTCTGTATATACATTAAGGCCGTACTGTGTACAGCATGCATGCAATTACACGCACTCGAAAAATCATCAATAAATACCCCCTTCATGAAAATTGCAGGCTCCCAATGTGTTTAATCGAGTAAATACAGTAGGTTAATAACAGGATATTAAAATCCTAAAAGCAACACCTCCTACCACTTTATGTACTTTTTATACTCTCTTCAAACAAATGTTTAGGGGAGGGGTGAGGTATAGGAATCACCCTGTCCATCTGCCTGTCTCTCTGTCAATCTATCCTTGAGTATTGTAAGTGCAACTCCTCCTAAATAGGTTTATGGATTTCAGTTAAACTTCACAGTTGTCCATGAAGGAAAATAATGACAGTTCTCGATCTTCAAGTGGAGGTAACTGGACATTTGTTATTTAATTTGTCAATTACACGTATAAACAGATGTGTTGAACTCCTCATTACAGAGTTTTGTTCATTAAATAAGTTCATCTCAAATGGTTTATTATCAGTGTCTAATAATTTGCATTTAGATTCCAGAAAAGCAACAACTATGTCAGAGCGGGAGCCATCATTTTGTGAGCTTGACCTCGGGTTTACAGACATGTGTGACAGGGAGCCTCTGATTAATCCTCTGTTGGGTCTAACCGTGCTTTCTGGTGGTGCATTCAAGTGCTGTGGTCAAGACCAGCAAACATATTTTCACATTTAGCTGCAATTAAATGATGTTGGAAACTCAAACAGAGATGATCACTTTACTGACTGGAGTAAAATAAAACAACCTGGTGATTTGGGATGTCCTGATAGCGATACTCAGACTGGTAATATGGCAGGCTGGAGAAGCATATGGAGAACTGGTATTGGCACAGTAAATCTAGATCAATGTCAGTCTTTTGTTCAAAATAGGAGTCAAAATATTGTTTTGCCTTGTCTCTCCTCCTCCACCAAAGTTGGCAGTTTGTCACTTGCAGGTTTGGACTTTACTTCAGCAGGTACTCCATTAAAGGGCTTTATCAACCTCTTCAAGATTTAAATATGCCCCATAGGTGTCTTGAAAAATATATTGTCTAACAAAATAAATAAAAATTGATAGAAACAACCTGTTTATGTGGATGCTGGTTAAATTGGAAAGGAGCTACAGTTTGCCACGCCCTCTGTCAGACACCAGTTTATGTTACTTATGTTACAACTCTAAAATCAGCTGTTCCTTAGAGCAGTAGAATTTCCACAATCACAGCCATATAACTGTGGTATGTCGGTGTGTAATATGAAATCTGAACTATGTGTAAATGTAGAATGGAGCTAAAAACTAATTTTGCACAATTTGACCCCTTTAAAGAACTTGGGTGTGATAAATGTGATCAGGATGTCTTTAATGACTACTGAATGTAAAACTCTTTGTTCCATTTTCCACTGTCACACTTAAATGCATCATTTGGAAGCAGTGCTCCGTCACACTGCTGGTCCAAACTACGTGACTTAGAAAAAGAGCCTAATAGAATTCTTCAGTATATAATGATTACCTTTACCACGACTGTTTCAAGCATGAACAAGTTGATTTGTCGAGCAGAATGAACAGAATCCAGCAGACGTCTGGACAGTATTTTTTAAGATTGCACTTTTATGTGTTTTATGTGTTAGTCAGTGCATGCAAACTGCATATATTGAGCTAAAACATGACAACAAAGGGTGGTATGGTCCTTTAATGTGCATCTTCATAGCGTGTGTGAAGTGCATCCTCACCGACGCTGGAGCTCAGGTCTCCGTTCTCTCCATCGGCGCCGTGGTGGTTGGCGTTGCTGTGATAGCTGCTCATTGCCTCCAGCTTGATCTTCTTGACCTTCATGGCCTCTGCGATGGCTGCGTTGGCGGCTGCCGCCGCCGCCGCTGTCAGGCCTGCAGAGAGGAGTCAGAGGAGACGGAGCGCTTACAGACCACTACATGTCTGACGGGGCTCAGCTGCCGCCGCACCTGCTAGGAGCTGCGCCGGTGAGGGGAAAAAAAGAACGGGACTTTTGAAACAATAAAAGAATGAATAATTCTGTGTGCTGTGTGAAAAAAGCACCTGTGAGATCGCGGCTTGGTTTTTCATCTTCTGACAGCGAATATCTTCACAGCGGGTCATCATAGCGATAAGTCGGATCCCTGCGTGTTTGGCAGCATTATGATTTTTTTGGAATGTCGCAGCGAGTGCAGCGTTTCTTATCAACGCATTGATGCATTTGCACCTTGATAGGAGCAGTGTGGAGCTAATAGCACATTTTTAAACCTACAACAAAAACACAGAGCTGCAGTTTGAAGTGAGAAGAAGGTCCATGAGAAGTGAGGTTGAATGTCTTCAGCAGATGGTCAGATGACAGTGACGACCATCACTGTTTAAATGCGTTTGTCTTCTAAGTTTAACATGAAAATGAAGTAAAGCACAGCTTTCATTGTTATCTGTTCGTTTGGTTTGCTACAAGCAAAAATAGTCAGTTCATCCAACTAAATTAGCATCTATTATTAGAAAAAATAAAGATGTATTTGAAGCAAGGGTGCAAATTTAGAACTAGAAATTGGGGGGGACAAAGTGCGAGGCCTGCAGGGCCGAAGCCCATAGGCTGGGGGTCTGGGGGCCGCTTTTTCATTAAAAAAACAACTGCAATGTGGTAAATGTATTCATAAATATGAAAGAACAGGCTCTTAATAATTATTAACTATCGCATACTGTATTTTTTTTTTCTCAAGATTTGTTTTTGCATAAGTTTGAAAAAACAACAGATCATAAGTTTAGGATAAATTACTTATCATGAATTAAATTTTCGAAGTGGCACTAATGACAACACTCATACTGAACATAATTTCGCTTGCATAGACTGATTTTGGAGATCAAGCAATAATTGCAG
The DNA here is from genome assembly GCF_902500255.1 of Thalassophryne amazonica. Lineage (NCBI taxonomy): Eukaryota > Metazoa > Chordata > Actinopteri > Batrachoidiformes > Batrachoididae > Thalassophryne > Thalassophryne amazonica. The sequence goes on from NC_047116.1 coordinate 13,417,974, forward strand.
ATGGGCTTTCTGAGGTCCCAGATAGCTTTTCTGATTTCCTCTTATAACTTTCAGAATTTAGTAAATTAGCATATGGTCCATTGATACTTATGTGTAGACACTAGTCCCTAGAGGCAACTATTTTTGGTTTCAAATCTGGGCAAATGCAGTCCCAGAAAATTCCAAATGTGACAAACAAGAAACAGGTGTTGTAAACAAATCAGTGCTGCTAAAAATACAAACTTGCAGAAACAAAGATACTATTCTGACATGGTTTGCACATAAGACTGACATAGCATGTTTCAAGTACACACATATATGTCAGAAGGTGGTGGGGGGGCATACCATATTCTGTCCCCCCTGGTTGAAAAGGTGGGGGGACATGTCCCCCCTATCCCCCACCAAATTGCGCCCATGATTTGAAGTAAACTGAAAATAAAAAGTTAATATGAAGTGCACAACCCACTTCACCTCACTTTTTAAGTGTGCTAGCTATATATATTTTTCTAATTGTTCTGCCTGTATGTTTTCCTGTATTTGCCAAATATCTGTTGTGTAATGTGTGTAATAGTAGACACTTAAGTTACTTTTAAAACATACTTTTATACACATTTAACATAAATTAGCATTTATTATTAGAAAAAATAACTTAAAGATGTATTTGAAGTAAACTGAAAACAAAAAGTTAATATAAAGTGCACAACCCTGAGGTGGGTTGTGCACTTTATAATAACTTTTTGTTGTTCACTTTTTAAGTGTGTTAGCTGTATATATTTTTCTAATTGTTCTGCCTGTATATTTTCCTGTATTTGCCAGATTTGGTTTTGTCTTTTCAGAAGCCTAGGTTTTTTAAATAACTGCCATTATTTGCTCTGTCTGCTGTGTAACGTGTGTAGTACTAGACACTTGAAAGTTACTTTTACAACATACTTTTATGCATATTTAACATAAATTTCCTCACCCCGCTATTTTAAAAAAAAAATCTCTGGAGCCGCCACTGCAAGCATATAACTTCAACCCAATACATACCATATATTCAGGAGTACAAATCATGGGGATTTTGTTTGTTTGTTTGTCTTTATTGGTTTAGGAGGTAATGTTACTTACACTCTGGTGTGACTTATGTACCAAAAAAAATCATCATTTGTTATTAATAATTATAATGAATATTTACGTAGGCCCTTCTGAGGAATCAAAGCACAAAATAAAATTAAATCTACTAATTAAAGAATAAATGTCAATCATAAAAGTACACAACAGCAATGTACAAAAATCCCAAATTAAAGAGCTGAAAATGGTGCAACTTAAATACGATTTTTTCTTCTTCATGAAGCATTAGAGAGGTACTGACAGGTCTGAAGGGCGGAATAGGCTGGACGCAAATGCAGGACTCTGACAACAAGCTCTGTAAGACACATCAGTTTACTGAAACAGTAAACGAGGTTCGGTACACGGAAAGGCAGTCCAACAAGAGTGATACAAACAGAAACATCAGGCAGTAGGCGTGGTCGAGGATACAGGCAGGTAGTCGTAACACACGTGAAGCAGGCAGGACAAGAATACAATATAGAGCTGGAGAGTAGGCACAAGGCGCAACAATCTGGCGAAGAAATGAGGCAAACAAAGGAGCTTATGTACACCCAGGTGATGAGGTACAGATTGAGAGCAGGTGTGTGTGGAACGCCCCAGAAAGAAGGAGTGGCCAGGGAGAAGGACACACCCACAACCAGAAAACACAGACAGACAACCAGAGAAAGCGGCAGACAGATCCAGACAGGAAAACCCCCCCAGCAAGAGACAAAACAATATAAGCAAACCAAAACCAGCAAACAGGACCCAAAGCCTGACAGTACCCCCCCTCAAGGGCCGACCCCAGACGGCCCAGGAGCCGCAGGATGAGCCGCATGAAAGGCACGAATAAGACCGGGGTCCAACACAAACGGGAGGGAAACCCAGGACCGCTCCTCGGGACCGTAACCCTCCCAGTCCACCAATACTGGAGACCGCGACCCCGGCGGCACAAAGCAAGCAACCTGCGAACCGTAAAAACCGGACCCCCGTCCACCCACTGGGCAGGAGGAGGGGGAACGGCCGGAGGGCACAGCGGACTGGACCGATAAGGCTTAACCTGGCTAACATGAAACGTGGGGTGGATGCGCATGGCAGCAGGTAACCGAAGATGAACCGAAACAGGATGATGACCCTTAGTTATGGGGAAGGGACCAACGAACCTGGCGCTAATTTACGAGGAACCCACGGAGCGGGAGGGTGACGCATCAACACCACACCTTCTGACCAACAGTATAGGCCGGAGCGTCCGTCCGCCTGCAATCGGCAGCCGCTTTATAAAGAGCTGAAGAACGGACGAGCGCCCACCGAGCCCGCTCCCAGGTCCATTGGCACCGAACGATCAAACTGAGGGCAGACGGAACCGGAGATTGCAGATCAGCGGGGGTAAACAAAGAAGGTTGATGACCGAAAACCACGTGAAAAGGCGAATACCCAGAAGAATCTGACAGTAAACTGTTATGTGCTAATTCAATCCATGACAATTGTAAGGACCAGGTGGATGGATGTTGTGAGCACAAAATACGCAAACCTTTCTCCAATTCCTGATTGCACTGTTCTGACTGACCGTTTGCCTGCGGAGGGTACCCGGAAGTGAGACTGGAGGTGGCCCCTAGGAGACGGCAGAATTCCCTCCAAAATCCTGAGATGAACTGTGGACCTCGGTCGGAGACTATGTCCTGTGGAAACCCATGGAGACGAAAAACATGTTGGAGCATTAGTTCTGTTAACTCCTTGGCAGAAGGCAATTTCGGCAAAGGCACAGAATGACACATTTTGGAAAACCTATCAACAACAGTGAGAATTACTGTGTGTCCCCTTGAAGGGGGTTGTCCAGTAACAAAGTCCAGGGAGATATGAGTCCAGGGCTGTCTAGGAATTGACAGAGGCAGTAATGACCCAGAAGGAGGACGAGTGGAGGACTTGTGCATGGCACAAGCCTGACAGGCATTAACATATTCAGTAACATCCCTACTCATACAAGGCCACCAGAACCGCTGTTGGAGAATAAACATAGTCTTTTTAATACCTGGATGGCAGGAAAAGCGACTGCTGTGGCCCCACTCGATAACTGCCCCCCTAAGAGGAACCGGAACAAACAATCGATCGGCAGGACATTCGGTAGGTATGGTTTCATTCTCCAGTGAGGCCTTTATGCGTGATTCAATGTCCCAAGTGATCGCAGAAACAAAGCATGTGGATGGCAAAATATTACCGGGATCTGTTGGAGCATTGGGGTCATCAAACTGTCTGGACAAGGTGTCTGGTTTACCATTCTTTGACCCGGGCCGGTAAGTGATCACGAAGTTGAATCGGCTGAAAAATATTGCCCAGCGAGCCTGGCAAGCGTTTAGTCGCTTTGCGGAACGTAAATAAGCCAAATTCTTATGATCAGTGTAGACCAAGAATGGTATCTGTTCCCCCTCAAGCCAGTGTCGCCACTCCTCCAAGGCCACCTTGACCACAAGCAGCTCCCGATCGCCGATGCAATAATTACATTCTGCGGCAGACAACTTACGGGAAAGAAAGGCACACGGATGTAATCGTTTGTCTGTGGGACACATCTGAGACAGAATTGCTCCCAGGCCTACATCGGATGCATCAACCTCAACAACGAACTGCCGTGCGGGGTCAGGAAGGAGTAGCACTGGGGCGGTAGTGAACCGTTGCTTTAGGATCTTAAAGGCCTCGTCACATTCCGGTGTCCACTTGAACACACGTAGCGATGACGTTACATTTTGAAGTGGCGCAGCAACTGAACTGAAATTTCGGATGAACTTGCGATAGAAATTTGCAAATCCCAAAAACCTCTGAACTTCTTTACGGCAACTGGGCACCGCCCAATCATGTACTGCAGCCACCTTTTCAGGATGCATCTGAATCTTGCCCTCCGAAATAACAAAACCCAGAAAGGATACAGTAGGCTTATGGAATTCACATTTCTCCGCTTTGACATACAATCCGTTCCTTAAAAGGGTTTGTAACACGGTCCGTACATGCCGGGTGTGCGTTTCTAGGTCAGGGGAGAAAATCAGTATATCATCCAGATATACGAACACGAACGTATTCAAGAACTCCCATAGTACATCGTTAACTAGGTTCTGGAAGACAGCTGGTGCGTTAGTAAGCCCAAATGGCATCACCAAGTACTCGTAGTGACCGGAGGGGGTGTTAAACGCCGTCTTCCATTCGTCCCCCTCTCTAATCCTGACCAAATGATAAGCATTACGGAGATCTAATTTGGTGAATACTTTAGCCCCCTCCAGTGATTCAAAAGCGCACGACATCAAAGGTAAGGGATAACGGTTCTTCACAGTTATGTCGTTTAACCCTCGATAATCTATGCAAGGCCGAAGCGTCTTATCCTTTTTCTCCACAAAGAAAAATCCTGCCCCTGCAGGGGACGATGAGGGCCGTATTAATCCTGCGTCCAACGATTCCTGTATGTATGCCTGCATGGCGGTACGTTCAGGGGTGGACAGCGAGTATAATTTCCCTCAGGGAGGACTGGCCCCAGGCAACAAGTCAATGGCGCAATCGTACATACGATGAGGTGGGAGTGATTTAGTGTTAGATTTACTAAACACTGTTGCAAGGTCATGATAACAAGGCGGGACCCCGGCCAGGTCCGCCTGAACGAGCGTAGGCATTAGCTTATGGCTGATTAAACATTTTCCGGGGCACGAAGGCCCCATCCAGTTATCGTACCCTTAGCCCAATCGAAATTGGGACTGTGCCGTTGCAGCCAGGGATGCCCCAGAATGATGGAGTGAGTCATATTATCCAGCACTAAAAAACTGATTGTTTCCACATGGTTCTCACTGATAATTAGTCGGACGGACTGAGTGTGATGAGTGATTCTCCCAAGCTCATGTCCGTCCACCGCCCTGACTGCCAGAGGTCGTGAGATGGAAAACAATTTAAGGTGCAAGGACTTGGCGAGGGAGAGTAATATTAAATTGGCATCAGACCCAGAATCTACGAGGGCATGCACCATTTCTGAATTGTGATCAGATTGCAATTGAGCAGGAATATTATTCTGCGAATTAGAAGAAAAATAGAGCTGTGACTCACCCGTACTAAGGCCTGAGGTCTTGCAGAAGCACCCCTGACTGGACAACAAGTATTCAAATGACCTGATTTACCGCAATAGAAACACAGTCCCTCATCACATCTCCGCTGTCGTTCCTCCTGCGACAGATGCATGCGGCCGTGTTGCGTCGGCTCGTTAGTCCCAGGCCGTTTGACGTTGGAGTGAAGAGCCATGGTGGGATTTGGGTGCGAGGCGAAGGCGCCGAGGCAGACGAGGCGGCTCGCGGCGAGATCGTTCCGCCAAACGTCGGTCGATCCGGATTGCCAGTGCGATCAACTCGTCCAACTCCTCGGGTAATTCGGCGGCGATCAGCTTATCACGAATCTCAGCGGACAGTCCCTGGAAGAACACATCCTGAAGTGCAGCTGGATTCCACTCGCTCTTGGTGGCCAGGATGCGGAAGTCCACAGCGTAATCCGCCACTCGGCGAGTGCCCTGCTTGAGCCTCAGTAGGGAGCGCGCCGCCTCGCGTCCCGGCGGTGTGTGCTGGAATATCTGCTCGAGCGCCGCGGTGAAAGCTTGAAGGGAGGAGCAAGATGGCGACTGACGGCTCCACTCCGCAGTAGCCCACGCCGCAGCCCGCCCGACAATGGGAGATCAAGTATGCTATCTTCGTCCGATCGGACGGGAACATACAGGGCATCAGTTCAAAATGCAACTCACATTGCGTGATAAAGGGCATGACGTCACCAGTTTCCCCGGAGAATCGTTCAGGGCGGGAAAGATGAGTACAGATGGCTGCTTCCGGTGCAATGGTCGTCATGGCGACGGGCGGAAGTGGCACCGGGGAGCAGGTGTTGCTTCTTGCTGGGTCCGGGCTGGCCTGAATAGGAAGTTTTGACAGGAGCTGTTCCAAATGGGAGCTCACGGACGTCATGAAAGCATCCTGTCGCTGAGCTAACTCACCAAGACCGGTGCTAAGAGCGGTGAGCTGATCCTCTTGCTGGGCAAGTTGCTTACTGTGGTGACGTACCGCAAGCTGGAAAGTCGTAGAGTCCGCTGCATCCATTGTTGGCCAGATTGTTCTGACAGGTCTGAAGGGCGGAATAGGCTGGACGCAAATGCAGGACTCTGACAACAAGCTCTGTAAGACACAGCAGTTTACTGAAACAGTAAACGAGGTTCGGTACATGGAAAGGCAGTCCAACAAGAGTGATACAAACAGAAACATCAGGCAGTAGGCGTGGTCGAGGATACAGGCAGGTAGTCGTAACACACGTGAAGCAGGCAGGACAAGAATACAATACAGAGCTGGAGAGTAGGCACAAGGCGCAACAATCTGGCGAAGAAATGAGGCAAACAAAGGAGCTTATGTACACCCAGGTGATGAGGTACAGATTGAGAGCAGGTGTGTGTGGAACACCCCAGAAAGAAGGAGTGGCCAGAGAGAAGGACACACCCACAACCAGAAAACACAGACAGACAACAGAGAAAGGGGCAGACAGATCCAGACAGGAAAACCCCCCCCAGCAAGAGACAAAACAATATAAGCAAACCAAAACCAGCAAACAGGACCCAAAGCCTGACAGGTACAACTTACAACTTGTACTCCAGAAATATGTTTTTGTTTTTTTAATCAGATCCATGCATTATTGCTCTAATTATGCAATGAAATTCCTTATTTATCAGGATCTGAACCCAAATGTCAAAGGTTTTTCTTTGTGGGCAGATTTCAAAGGGATTTTGTGGAGACATAATGAAAATATCTGACTGAATTACAGGTGCGGATCAAGCTTCAGTTGGGGGGGGGAGTTGTGACTTGGTTGCATGTACAGATAATGTGTAGCTTTTTCCTGCATTCTAAGGCAATCTGGGAAGCTAAATACTGACGATCTTTTGTAATACACAATTTTTACTTTAGTCACTACAAATCTTCTGAGGACAGGGACATCAGTCAGATGAGCTGAGCTGCACACTCTGTGATGTCATAAAGATCTGTAATTTGCACATGCTGACTGGTGTTTTCATGGACATGACTCAGAACAGATACTACAGGGTGGGCCAGTAAAATGTTACCACTTTTTGATCATACGCGTTTTTGAAATGAGAACTTATTCGAAAATTTTATTTACAGACTTGTAACAGAAGCATCAAATTAACATTTGATACCAAAGGTTTCCCACTTTGTCTCTTGTTTTCCGCACAGTTCAATCATTGATGACATGTTCAATCCACACTCCTCTTCTTTGGATTACAGCTGCAACACGCACATTGAAGTTGTGATGACATTGCCACACATCTCAAGAGGGATTCTCCGAATTTCTTTTTCATTTTCAGGAACTGATATTCCTGAAAATGAAAAGGAAATCTTTGGAATTTTGGAAATTGTATGAATTAAAAAAGTGGTAACATTTTATTGGCCCACCCTGTACATGCTGTCAGGATGCAAACAATCCAAATATTTACAGTATTTTGTGATTTGATGCTCATAGTAAATTTTAATTAATCACCACATACAAGGGCATATTGATCAGTGAGGGGGGAGGGGTCGTTTTCTGACTCCCCCCGTCAGCTGGAGCTGTTACTCTGTTGCTCCTCAATGCACTCACTCAGTGCTCATCTCGTTGAGGTCAGCATCAGCGGCAACTCCAGCGTGGCAGCTGGGCTCAGCGTGGCCCTAATTTCCACGTCCGTCTGTGAACACATGCGGTAATGGTTATTTGACGTGGATGTCCACAGATGAGAATGGACCTGATCTGATTGATGTAGGAAGTGTGAGATTACACACGTGCATATGCTGAGCACACTGCAGAGATCATAAAGCACTGGTTTGTCATTGTGGTAGTTCCAGGGTTCTGGTGTGTCGGACGTGACTCAAATCTTTATTCATGAGGCCGCTCTCCCGCAGCAGGGACAGATAGCGCTAAATCTCCTGTACGTCTCAGGAGAGTTCCGGGACTCTTCCCAGCGACAGCGGCAGCAAAATAAAAGTCGTGCGGTGAGAAAACAAAGATATGTACCTATTAGCGAAATCCCTCATATACGCAACCCAGTATGACGGGTGTCTTTGTGAGGCTGCTCCTGCTTGATGTGCAGTTTTGCCTCACGTTTGACGTAGAACAAGGAAACATCTGCGTTTATCATCACTAAGCTGTCACAGCTCCGTGACGGGACTCAAGAGCAGCTATTAACCATGCTACAAGGAAAGGTAGAAATCGAACATGTGGCTCTAATACATGCACACAAAGACACACAAAAGAACATCCCGACCCGGGCAGCGTCGCCGCTCATCCCCAGCTGATAGGCAGATGGCGAGAGTCACTCTGAGCCTCTGACATGGAGGTGCATATAATTTAAAGCCCTGTTTGCATCTTAAAATACATCAGTACCATATTGACGTACAATATACATCATGTCACAGAGGGCCTTCTCGTTTGCAACGGGCCCCAGCCCCTGTTCCATATGCATAAGCAGCAGAGGGGGTGGGGGGCTGCCATCGCCTCATAAGAAGGCGATGCTTCTCCACATAATGAATGTGGCCTCTGCCCAGTCTGAAGGTCAGCCTTCATTTGTGTATAATGGGCAAGAGTCAACTGTTTTCCAAATGAGACGTATGCAGAACAGACTGCCGAGTAAATATTGAAATCACCTCTGGGCTGTTTGTGTGATAAATTCCCTTCACAAATCAGGTGCAGCTCAAAGGAGCGCCGCAGCGGTGCTTCCTGACGCTCGCTAACTGTGAGCGTGCTGCAGGTTGTGTGTCCTGAACGATTGTCTGTCTGCATAAAACCAAACGCTTCTCAACCGCAGGAACCCCAAACTATTTTAGCACCTCAGTGTCTGTTCTTGACCTGTTTTGAGTTCCAGGACAGGTACTAAGTGGAGATGAGTGTGGTCACTGACTGGTCAGATTGTTCTAATTGGACTAAGTTATGACGTTGTGCAGATACAAATGAGCATGTGAAGCACAAATGATTTTTAAATCTAAGGGATGGACCTTGGTGAGCAGGTCTGACAGCATGGGCTGATTACTGCACCCACCGCACCACAGACCCGTCTTGGTTCCTGGATGGGAACCTCTCAGGTAGACAGCCGATCCATTCCAATTTTCACAAACCTTGGTAAAGCACTGGTCAAGAAAAAACCCATGAATGTTTGGAGCAAACTATGATCAAGGGGCAGACCTGGGATTTCTTTAACATAGGTAGGGCTTTTAATTTTTGACAAAACCACTGGACAGCAACAAAGGTCTTCTCTCTGGAAGGTGTCGAGTGGAGCTGTCCTGAGGGATCACCTACCTTATCGTGGCTATCAGGTGCATACCTGAGGTGAGTCGTGCGGGTGCATGACTCCCCTTCCTATTGGCATTGATGGCTTTCTTCCACTGCTGTCAAAGAAGCTTCGAAAGCTCAGCAGTGATCTGTTTGAGGTCTTCAGACCTTGAAGTGGCCAAATCTCAGATGGTGGACACACATACTTCTGGCCTACTTGCCCTAACAGTCAGTGCACCAAGGGAGTGACAGCTGCTGTGGCAAACGCGGTCCTTCTAATGGTATTCAATGGTGTCAGAATCATGGATTCCTTGGGTGAGCTGTCTGTTGTCCCAGTCTATGCTCCAGTTGTGATGAGTGATGTCTTGGTGAGACTTTTTACATGCAACTTTACTTGATGATTGATGACTGACGATTGCATCAGAGGTGACACTCTATTGGTCATGGGTGATTTTAATGCCATTACGGGCACTGACAGAGCTGGCTGTGAGGCCTTTATTGGTCTGCATTGATCTCATAACTGTTACAAAAATAGCTTAACGCACCTTGACTTTACAAAAAGCTTGAGGCTACGTGTTGTTGGATTGTGGTTTTAACATCCATTTAAACAGTAGTACCATTGGACATGGTATTGTAATATGATTGCTAAGGCGATTGATCCAGTTCCCACAGGGAAGATGGGCATTTTTGAATATTATTCCTTCTAAAGAGCAACTCAGCCACATGGGGTGTGCCGCTAGTACACTCTGAGTGCCGGTGCAAAGCTTGGATAAATGAGTAGGGATCTGTAAGGAAGGGCATCCATTGTAAAACAAGCAAAAATAAAGATGCAGAGTACAAATATAATTTCCATACCAGATCGGTAAAAGGCCCGGGTTAACAATGACCGCCACCCACTGTTGCCCAACAGGGTGCCGGCAGAAATTGTGTTACTGCTGGGAAAAGAAGACGAAGAGGAGGAGAATGTGTCCAAAGACAGCAGGAGAAGATGAACACTAGAAAGGTGGAAGTGAGAGTCGGGTCTTTGAATGTTGGCAGTATGACTAGTAAAGAGAGAGAGCTGGCTGACATGTTGGAGAGGAGAAAGGTTGACACTGTGTGTGCAAGAGACCAAGTGGAAGGGAAGTAAGAGCAGGAGCATAGGCGGTGGGTTCAAGTTGTTGTATCATGGTGTGGATAGGAAGAGAAATGGTGTTGGGGTCATTTTAAAGGAAGAGTATGTTAAGAGAGTGTTGGAGGTAAGTTGGAAATTGAAGGGGTGATGATACATATCATCAGTGCATATGCCCCATCAGTAGGTTGTGAGACTCAGTCCAGAACGATGAAGTTAGATGAGGTGGTGGAGAGTGAATCCAAGCATGAAAGAGTGGTGATAGGAGTGGACTTCAATGGGCATGTCAGTCAGAGGAGAGATGGCAGTGGAGTTTCTAATCATATGGTTTAATAAAATCTTGGGAAATGAGAGGATGCCTGAGGAGTGGAGATGAAGTGTGCTGGTTTCTATTTTTAAGAACACGGGTGATGTGCAGAGCTGCAGTAACTACAGAGGCATTAAGCTGATCAGCCACAGCATGAAGTTATGAGAAAGAGTAGTAGAATATAGGCTTAAAAATCTGGTGCAGATGTGTTACCTGCAATATGGTTTCAAGCCAAGAAAGAACACTACGATGCAATGTTTGCTCTGAGAATACTGATAAAGTATAGAAAAGGCGGGAAGTAGTTACACTGTGTGTTTGTGGATTTTGACAAAGCTTATGACAGGGAGCCAAGAGAAGAGCTGTGGTAGTCCAGAGTGGCAGAGAAGTATGTGAGGGTGGTGCAGGACATGTACAAGAATAGTGTGAACATATCAGAGGGACAGCTCAGGTGGGACAGTTTTGAGACAAAGTCAGAGAGGTGAGATTGAGATGGTTTGGACATGTGCAGAGGAGGGACCCAGGGTATATAAGGAGAAGGATGCTGAGGATGGAGCCACCAGGCAGGAGGAGAAGAGGGAGACCAAAGAGAAGGTTTGTGGATGTGCTCTGGGAGGACATGCAGATGGTTGGTGTGACAGAGGAAGATACGGAGAACAGGGTGAGATAGAAATGATTGATCTGCTGTGGCGACTCCTAACAGGAGCAGTCGAAAAAAGAAGGAAATACCTTACAAAGAAAACCCCTGCAAAACAAACAAACAAACAAACAAACAAAAACAACAAAGCTCTGTACTTGACTTTTGACCAAGTGTTTGGTTGCCTATGATGCAAAGGCTTTTTGTTCCTACATGATAGCAATAAACCAACACTGTGAAGCAAACAACTGCATACAAACTGAAGGCTAGCTCTTACCTGTAATACTGTGCTACCACAGTCTAAACTGTTGAAAAAAATGGTTTGTGTACTTTTCACTACATTATAGGATAACAGAGAACAGTAATAATGCAGTCCTTTGAATATGCAGCACCTGAGCTAGGCTAGGGAGCTGACTTGCTACAGTGTCTAGCTAGTATGTAGCTAATGTACAATTGAACTTGCTGACCAGTTGCCACTGCAAATAGTCCATTCAGCTAATGTGTTAATACACCAACATTACATTGATTTAAAGAACGTACGTACTAGGAGTCAAAACAAAAAAAATGTGTCATGTGCTTCTTTGCACCAGCTGAAAGATAGGGCCCTTTGGAATTGCATTTTGTGGTGCCTGTTGTCAAGATCTTGTGCTACATAAATAAATGTAATTTATCTGTTTGTGTGAAAGAAGCTATCATAAGGATCCTCACAGAAATCTGATTGGAGTAAAGGCTGATAAACTGTGAAACAGCTGGATTGACGGCATCACCATTTGTCAGTTATCATTCAGCTCCAGCCGCCACGACACACTCCACAAATCGAAATCTTTCTTCCGATAATTGTTTCATTTCACCAGATCAATTCTCACATCATCACAACCGAAACCTCAACACCATCCCGTAATCGGGGAGCCTGGAAGATGTCGAAACCCAGCAACAAGTCTATTAAGCCACTGGAAGTCGAAACATCAACGAATCCGTTCGCACTCAGCACTAATCTGCATTTATTACTATGCAAACAAAACAATCCAGCCTCATATATTCTTTCAAAGTCACCTTTAGGTTCAGATACTTTTTCCTCGTATAAGTCAGAATCCTCCAGAGCACAAAACAAACAGTGCGTCGCGGCTGCATGTAGCGCGCGCGGCACCAGTCAAAGAAGGGAATAGGGAACATTTCAACAAATAGAGAAGAGCACGGCGCTGTCACATGGGGAGCACAAAACAGCAAATAACAGAGACAAGGTCTGATGGTAGCCCTTGGAGCAGCTGTCATATTAAATAATAATGAAGGATCTATTAATATGCAAAGGAAGCAGCAGCCGACTGGCTTAACGCTGTCATGCCTCTGCATATTGTCAGGATCTTCATCATTAATTAACATGCTAGCTGCCCCATACCTGCGCCAATGTCAGAACATTCTTACAACAAACACCTCAATGCCTGTGCCCTCTGCAACTAACTGGCATAATTAAATTAAAATCAGATTAACTTCACGTCAGTACACAAAAGCCCGACTTTTGCCACTTTCTTTAGCAGTGATATTTTGTTGTTGTTGTGAAAAAGCCACAGCTTATCTGTTGTGTTCCCGCTCTTGCTCTGCACCACGGGCAACAAAGAAAACACTTCTATTTATCGGCCGCGCAGGATAAGAGGGAAGAGCCGCTCCATGCCAATGAGCACGGACGCCTAATTTTATGCATTGACTGGTGGCAGCGAGGCGGCGACAAACTGGGCTCGGGAACAACTCTTAGGGACACGGCATCACTTGAACTGTGCTATTCACATCATGACAAATTTAGTGTCAATTACAGAGCGAGCTAACCTTATGACAAGCAGCGGACTGGAAGAGGAGGGGCCACAGCGTAGGGAAACGACACTAAATTACCTGCTGCACACTGGATAAATTTTGAAGCGGTTTGAAGTGCCACAGGATTAGATGATCCACTCTAGATGGCCACGTGCTAATTGTACATCAAAACACACACATCAAATATAACAGGAAGCCCCCACCTGCAGGAAAACTGCCCATCCGAGACAGTGAAGTCAGAACCAGGCGGGATTTGAAAAATATTGTTTTGATCAGTAAAGTAGAGGATGCGTGAGGTAGGATGGAGGTGACATTCATTTCTCTAATGGTAAATGCAGTACTCTTGCGTTATTCAACAGGGTGAAGCCATATCCAGGACATAAATGAATTATATTGAAGCTGCTGCTTAAGTAGTGGGCAGAGTGTGAGTGGAGGCCCTCTCCACTTTAAAGGAGATGTCATCTCCGTGTGGTGTCACTCCACAGCAAATAATCCGATTTGGGGGCCAATCTGCCTGTAATGCATCAGCAACTGGAAAGGCTCCAAGCACACACACCCCCTTCCACCGGGGGCATGCACATATTCAGACCACACTCACACATACGTGTGCTTTTACTCACACGTGTAAAGGACTATTTCCTTAAATGGGCGCCTAAGCATATTAAGATGTCCTTTTCTAAATGGAACTGGTGTCAAGGGCAAAGATACATATGTTAACAATGTGTTTCACACGGGCCTCCCTGGTCCCGCTAAAGCCTTTTTATGCGTTTCTGTCTGCACATGTGTAGTGTGAAATGTCCGTGTGGCTGGTTTAATGTTTGTGCACACACTCGCGCGTCCACTGGGTGGCAGTGTCCTTGAACAGCTTAGAACTGGAGTCACAAACCAGCACAATGAGCAGTAATTGCTTAACAGCATTCATCGAGTTCCAACCATGAGTGCATGAAAAATTTCGGAAAGCCGTGCAGACATCCTGCGTGTGTCAGGTTAAGATTCAGAATAATGCAAACTCATTATTCCTGCAGCGTCCCGCCACGTTTACATTCATGTAGTAGGAGCTAGCATCATTACCACCAATGCTCCTCACCGTGCTGGTGCTTCAGCCAAAAATAAAAGTACTCCTTTGTGTTTTTTTGCCGACTTTTCTTCAGATCAAACAATCACAACAAGAACAGATACAATGCTTCATTTCCACATACCTCAGAGGTACCATTTACTCCCGTTTACCCGATTCATTCCAATGGAAGCCTCCATGATGGCGGATGTTTGTGCAAAGTTTGTCTTTTTGCTTTGTTTTTGTTTATTTTGTTTTGTTTGTTTGTTTGTTTTTTTTCTTTTCTTTTTGGTCAACAATTTTTTCAGCACATTGAAAAAATTATCATTTTTGTTCTATGTTTTGTTTTTGTTTGCTTTATTACAATAAATCACTGATAAAATTAATTAGGTATACATAAACAGACGCAGTATAATTAAAGATTTTAACCAAAAGCACAGCATAAACATTATGTGTATGTATATATATATATATATATATCACAAAATTTGCATTCAAAATCACAAACATTCTTGCAGTCTAAAAAGTAAGTTACCATCTAAATAATGACACTATTTTATGAAATATTTTTAGGCAACCACTGGTACAGACAAACTGATGCCAGGCATCTTGTTGACAGTTGAGCTAAAAACCTAAGACTTGAAAGATGATAGCAAATTTCAAGAGGTAAATGGTTTCAGAATCTGGTCTATGTTAGTGCCATTAAATTGGATGAAACTTTCCATTGTCATATCTTCATTCCCTTTTTATGTATCTACAAATAAATATAACATCATTAATTCACATTCATATGATAATTTATATGCATATATAAAGCACTTCTATGGTCACAGTGGTTTACATTCACCCACCTATGTCAGGGTGCTGCCATGCTAGGTACTCAACTGCACACTGGGAGCCGCTTTGGGATTAAGACCCTTGCCCTAAGGCCCTTAGTGATTTTGAGGTCTGATGGGAATTGGAGCCAGGGACCCTTAGGCTGCAAACGCCACCGCTTTAGCTGCTTGACCATCACCTCTCCATGGATGGACATAATGGAAGTAAATTCTTGTTTTGCTTTCTAATGTAAACACTCTAATCCAACACTCGTTTTGCCCCCAAAATTAAATAGTGCACTGGCTTTTTTCTGGCTTGGCGAACTGGTAAAGCCTCTGCAAGAGCCAAATCTTCACATTCTCCATGCGCATGCTCATGTGTTAATTCGCCTGAAAAATGAACTAATCCAACATGACATGATGGTGTTTCTCTTTCAGTTTCTCAATGGGGGTTTTGTGCCATCAGTCAGTAAATTTGAGCACGACAAGGAGATCAATTAGTCGCCTACTTAGATGCTAACTTATGTGTGGTCAATTATAGATAATTATTAATCTGTCAAAATTTGTAACTTTCCTGACATTTAATGCTTAATGCTGTAATCACAACAATAAATGGTTTAATTACAACATAGAAATTGATGGAAAAGTTCTGTCTGCACACAGTTTGGAAGCTGGAGGCCGTTAGAGGACCAAAAATCTCAATTACTTTATCTGCGCACCGTGAATACCCAGACTAAATGTCAAGATCACAGAGTCCCTCTGGGCTTAAAGGGGACGATATCAAAAGGCTTTTCTGTTGCTTTATGTTCCACTAAATAACACCTCTCGTTCTCACCATTGTGCTTCTCTGTCTTCACGTCGGCCTTTAAGTTCTTAGTGACCTCACCCTATTCCCAGAGGTCAAAGCGCTGGCCTGTGAGGCTCAATTGTACTGAATAGTGCATACGGCCCAGTCTGTGTGGAATGTGGAATTTCACATACTTCACAGATGATGCTTTGCTGTTTCTTGAAGAGTGAGATGAGTTAAAAAAAAAAGAAAAAACAAAACACAATGTTATTGAAGAACAGCAGTGGGAAGCAGCTGTGGTGTTTTATCTCTTCATAGAGTTATGCACTTAATGGTTGGTTAAATACAATATACACCAAACGAGCGCCCTTCAACGCTACGCTGTAAGACATATAGAGAAGGAGGAGAGTAAAATATGCAAATCAGTGCACTTACGGCCACCAACATCAAAGCAGCCACAACGAAACCAGCCGCAAATAGAACAAAAGCATTAGCTGCAATAAGACGCGGCCTAGGGCTTCGTTAGGGCACAAACGGTTGTTGTTGATTCTTGTGGCGATAAGCTTGCTTTAGCATCACCACTGCCTATGTACATATAGCAGTGGAGTGGATTTAATCGCGCTAATTAGAATACACTCAAGGCAAAATGCAACATCTACTGGAATAATCTGAGAGAAAAGATCTCCAGTCCAATTTATTCTTCGCCTCTTCATTTACGGCGAGCGGCTGGTGTCTGGTGGTTGGGTGCATGTGTCACTTTGGACTGGTTGCCATTTCGCGGACAAGCTGTGGGGAGGATGCTTGTAGGGAGGCTGCATGTGCCTGAGTACGTGTGACAGGCTGAGACCTCAACAGTGTGAATCAGAGCCTTAGCGACAGACTTTGACATACTAAAGGTCTTCACAAGTCCACTTGGTTCCTAGTAACTGAGACTTAACTAATATCCTTTAGTTAAGTTTCATCTGGTCCAGGTTTGGGACATGTCCTAGTGTGTTAGGTCTTTGTCTCAATGTGCCTAAAGTTGCTGGTGTGTGTCAAAAGAAATCAAACTTTGAAGGCAATACAATGTATTTTAGACTTCCAACTGTTGTGATTCTGGAGCACTCTGTGTTCTTTTTCCAAGGTTGCTGGTGATGACTAAATGTCTTTGTACTTGGCCTCTTTGGATGAATCTTTGGGCACCACTGGAAAGACTTTGTGTCAAATGAACGCTTACTTATGGAGACTAAGCATGGTGAGGAAGCATCAGCTATGACATTGTTGGCCCTATACAGAGTTAGCCTGGGCATGATCCAGCACACGGGTGCCTCAGCGCTGAGGACCACAGCTGGTGGAGAAAGCCGAGGGGATGGCCGTGTTTTACCTGGCAGCAGCAAATACTGTACTTTCCGGAATAGAAGTCACACTGGAGTATAGGTCACACTAGTGTGCCTTAAATGACAGAGCGGTGACATGACCAGTCGAAAAAAATGGTCATGTAACTCATGGAGCCATCTTGTTTCCAAAATAGCATTTGCTGTTAATCTGTCTGCATGGAAATCCAGCTATTTCCAGCTGTGCACTTGGAGGCACAAATAGAAACATCAAGGGCTTCAAAATGTACAGATTCCCTTCAGATTTGAATAGAAGAAACATTTGGGAAAATAAAGTCAGCCGTGTGGAATGGAATCGACTTCATCGTCAAAGTTTTACGTGGTAAATTTATTGTTCAGTCCCATGTACAGTAAAACTCACCTAAACTGTCATCGTATAAGGGTGATTCTTTAACTACGGGCACTATTGGCCTTGTAAATGTAATTTCCACCACACCATTTCCTTACAATATAAAGCGCCTTGGGGCAACTGTTTGTTGTGATTTGGCGCTATATACATGTGCTCTGATGTCACTGTTTATCTCCATAGAAACTACCTAAACAATCTTTCATACAAACTGTTTAAAGGGACATTACAGTGTTGTGGTGGAAATTATGGCAACAGTGTGGGACAACTACATTTTGTTTAAAAAAATCAGAACAGTTGTATGACATTGAAGACCCCAATTATGTTTTGATTATTTTACTGATATTTTATTCAGAGATATTTTAAAACATTAGAAAAAATGTTTTTTTACCATTTATTTTTTATCATTGAAGATCAAAAGTCTGGGTGTGGGACAAGCACAAAACAGCAATATTTGCATATAATGATGCTGAAAAAAGGTGAAAACGTCCTCATAGACTACTAGAACAAATTTCTTAAAACACTTTCATTGTAAAGATAACTATAAAAGTGTGAAATTTCCCCTTTTTTCTGTTTTTCATACAATATGATCAAAGGACATAATAAGTGCCCGTAGTCTAAGATATTCACAGTCACTGGACAAAAAAGTCCCCTTGTTTTTATATTGTTTTCCATGTAATAAACATTGTATATAACAGATTTTTCGCTCACATCGGATAAAATGTCTGGTCCGAACGCAATGTATTTCCATTGAAAACCCCTGAGCATTGTGGACTTGCACAGTAACAGCAGTACAAATTAAAGTTCAGTGCTCTGACAGTCACTGATTTGAGTAAAGTGGGACCGGAGTCATTTCCCTGTTTAAAAGTCTGATTGTTTATTTTTTTTCACACCGTGCTCAGACTCTGACCCGCAGCCTGGACATGCACCTGTCAAATCAGACACAAAAGGCAGTGATTTGACACTTTCTGCTTTCGCTGCTTAATCGGCCATCATATGATAATAGTTTTTGTAGTGTGCACGCTGATTTCAAATGGATCAGAAAAGTCTGCAACCTCACAACAGTCTGAAAAAGATGAAATTGTACAGCTTAGCTTTGATTTGGAGGTGATGAATGTAGAAAGAAAAGCTTGTTGAGGGACAAATTAGTCCACAATAAAGTAGAGCCAGAGAACTTTAAAACTGTCACAGACGTCATTGCATGACACGGAATTACAGCTGTGCAACTGCATAAATCAGGCTTCAAATTAATTAAATAAGTCACCATAAATTGTGAATTTATGTACATTTGATAGCTTAACTATTTTTATATTTATTTTGATAGCACCTGTACCTGGATGTCCTGCTGTCTGTGGTTAAACGATTTAAAAAAATGTTGAAAACATAAAAGGTTCATTCAGTAGCTCAGCGCAGTTGGAACCAAAATGGCAACCAAGAGCACCTGCAGAGGCACAGTGCCTCTGCAGGTGCTCTTCAACCGGAGCCTGCAGACGGGGCAGGTGCCGAGGCAGTGGAAGACCTCGTGCATTGTGCCAGTGCCCAAGGTTGGGAGGCCGTCGGGGTCAAAGACTACAGACCAGTGGCCCTGACGTCTGTAGTTATGAAGAGTCTTGAGAGGCTCCTCCTTCGGCTTCTTGGGCCACAGTTACAGCCTGTGCTTGACCCTTTACAGTTTGCCTATTGAGCGCACATGGGTGTGGAGGATGCCATACTGTTCATGCTGCACAGGGCACTCTCCTTTCTTGACAGTTTGGGGGGTATGTGCGGCTTATGTTCTTCGACTTCTCAAGCGCATTTAATACCATCCATCCCTCTATTTTGCGGGATAAGCTTGAGAAGTTGGGTTTGGAGCAGGTATTTATCTCCTGGATCAACAGCTACTTGACAGAGAGGCCACAGTACGTCAGGCTGGGGCAGGCAGTTTCTGTAACTGTGCTAACAATCATTGGCGCTCCCCAGGGAACGGTCCTTTCCCCTTTTCTTTTCACACTGTATACATCTGACTTCACCTACAGAACTCCAGCATGTCATATGCAGAAAAATTCTGATGACACGGCTGTGGTGGCCTGTGTGAGGGGAGGGGACGAGACGGAGTACAGGGCAGTCATCAGGGAGGTCACCAACTGGAGCAGGTGCAATGGGCTGGTGTTGAACACCAACAAAACAAAGGAAATGATAGTTGACTTTGGCAGGAGGAGAGTACAACACCTACCAGTCAATATCGTCCAACGTGGGCATTGAGGTGGTTCCCACGTACAAGTACCTCGGAGTCCATATTGACAATAGACTGGACTGGTCAGTGCAGGTAAATGCAGAATATAAAAGGGGACAAAGCCGACTGTTCTACCTCAGAAGACTGAAATCCTTGGATGTTTGTAATGATATGCTTTTCCTTTTTTATCAATCTGTGGTGACCAGCGCTGTATTGTTTGCTGTTGTGTGTTGGGGAAACAGCATGTCTGTCAGGGACAGTAACAGACTGGAGAAATTTATTAGGAAGTGCGTGTCAGTGATGGGGAGGGAGGCGGTTTCTGTGGGTGAACTGGTGGAGAGCAGAATGAGGTGTATTATGAACTCTATTATCTAAATTATCTATCTATCTATCTATCTATCTATCTATCTATCTATCTATGTTCTGAGTTGACGCCACTCTCTCAATTAAGGCACTCTAGGTAGGTCACACCTTTCTTCTGTATTATCAGCTCTTTAATTTGGGATTTTTGAGCACTGTTGTCATGTTCTTGTTATTATTGGAATTTATCCTTTATTATTGGAGTTTATTTTGTTCGGTGCTTTGATTCCTGGGAAAGACCCACATATATAAACAATTATTATTATTATTATTAATACTGTTTCCCACACTGGCATAAAGTAGCATGCTAATTTGGGGGTGGGGGTATTTTTTATTTGCGTGTTTTCTGAACAAATAACGTAGCCTACACTTTACCCGAACAAAATAATTCCACGGGCTAAAATTTAAGATTTGGTGGCACTGTTTTACATGTGAAAAAAAAAAATTGTGAAGTAGCGCCCCCTTAAGGGCGGTGCTGCACACTATGCATTCAAGACGTTCTTTCATGATTTTGTCACGCATCTTTTGAAATCCACTGGTGCGTTTACACCTACGTTGTTCCGAGCAGAGACTTGCGATCAGCTCTGGTGATGTGGTCCACCATTATCAGGAGGAACACACCGTTTTGTTTCTGCAGAGTGATCTTTGAACTCTGACGTCTTCAAAAATCACTACCTACTGCAAGTATTTTTGTTTGTCTTGTTTTAGTTTTGAGGGCACCATGGTGGCACAAACAGCTAGTAGACCTGCCTCCCAACAACAGGGGTTTCATGAAGGAAGGAAGTACAAGTTGTAATGAAAAAAATAACCGTCCGTATGGATTTCAGATCATCTGTAACCACTACAGTTACAGCTGCATGTTGTAAAGTAGCTTAATAATGGCAACTACAAATGGTACGTATTGAAACTGCTGCAAGAAGAAGCTCTGTGGTACTCGCCCCGTTCCCCGTGTGTCAGGAAGGAAACCTGTGCCACATGTGGATCCTTACTGAATCCACTGACCCTGAACAAAAGCAAGAAAATCCAAAAGAAATTAGTTTAGGCTGACGTAAACAGCCACTAGTGGGGATTCTCCTCTTCGGCCTCGTTGGGCTGACAACGTTATGGATCGACTGTAATTACCCTCAGACTCCTTTTGGGCCGAGTCCAATAACACTTGAAATTAAATTTTTTACACGTCAGGTTTGAGCAGGGTTATACACGGCTCAGTTTCACATCAGCTCGAGACTTTGGTCTGCGATGACCTCCACTGCACACTGAAACCATACCTGTCGGGGGGATCATGCCAGGAGACATGAGCCCGGGGACCGAGTGGGGCATGATGTGGGGGTTCTCCGGCGATGTCACACTCTGAGTCCTCTTCGGAGGCCGTCCGGGTCTGGAGCTGAAACACCAGCAGAGAAGGAGGAGAGCGTGGGTGAGAAATGAGGAGACTGGTAGAGGAGGAGGGGCTGTGTGGGTGTGGGTGAGGAGAAGGATTTGGGGGTGGGTGGGTGGGGGGGGTGTTAACATTTAGACCACTCCAGAATGCAATTCCCTTCCAACGAGCTTACATGTACTGTAAATAAATTTCTTTTCAAGGACAGTTGCTTTCTGCAGCTCAACATAATAGACTTCCATAACTAATTAGATTACACGGTGAATTCATTTCCTTTATTGAAGATCAACCACTTTTTGATGCATAATTCATAACCTGTACCTCGTTACCTGTTCCTCTGTATTAATATCCCCACACTATTTGAATTGCCTCGTTTGCATATGCTAAAATCCAGTGCACGGCCCTCGGCCTGGAAATTACATGTTAACTTGTTATAATTATTGCAGTCAGGCCACTATTGATTTATGAGACTTTTAAAAACCAAATATGTGTAGTTCTGGTAATGAATGATATTTTAAGGTTCTTCAGGAAATTAAAAGGCAATGGCTGCCTTAGGAAATGTTCTGCTTGCTTGATTTAATGCGTGCCTTAGCTGGAAGGTGGTGTGACAGAGTGATTCAGACCTGTTGGACGGTTCTGATGGGGGAGTTTTATTACACCAAACGAGGGGCACAGATCCAGGCGTGATAAATGACTGTGCCACCTCACCGTGGAGGAGAAAAGGCCTTCAAAGCAGATACTACACCCCTGACTTTCCACACATCTTACTCATTCACTTATTAACACAGCTCGGAGTTGCAATCAATACCTACTTTGCTAGCTTATAGTTACAAAGAAAAGCCTACAGGGGAAAAAAGAGATGCAACAACCATATAATGAGCGGGGCCACAATCCCGTACAGGTATATTCTTCATGAACAAGGAACTAGGTGTCTCAGCCAAAGATGAATTATTGTGACTTGACACTGGTGACATATTGGCTTCATGCATTATTTCAGATACAATAGTCCATTTCGTGCAGTGCCGCGATACTAAATTCCTCCTAAGATGAACTTTTATTCATGTTCAAAGTACCAAAGGGCTCCAGGATGGGAGGCCAGTGTACGCAGATAGACAAACAAAAAGCTGCTGACACTTTATAAATGGTGCGTTGCATTGTTCTATTGGGAGCCAAGCAGTGACTCCCAAATATGTGCCGTACCACCGCGAGTGTCCTGCTTTGCTTGGGTTTAAAGTCTTCCTGCTGCTCTTGATACTTAAACTTTGACCTGACCGCTGCTGAGTGCCAGACATACAAGAAGAAGAATTCAGACCTATATTGGCCCTGAAGCCCGTTGGTGCCTGATTCTGTTGGGTGAAACAAATAAGAGTCTGTAACTCCTCCTGGGTGGGACGCCAGTCCAACTCAGTTGGCTTCATCAGCCAAAGCAGGTATCAATGTACAACTCGGTGTCACTGCTGACTTGTCACATTTTGATGCAAAGGGCTTGTGACGACTTCGGCGTGAAAATAAATTTCAAGTTATAGCTGGGTAACGGTGCAGAGTAAACGTCCTGCTGCAGCAGGAATCGAACCCAGATCTGCATATCGTATTAGTCCTATACAGGCCCTGTCTGGCCGATTGGGTTGGTGTTTATCCCCAGATAATTCAACATGAACTGAATGACCATCTACAACTTTCCCTGGACCGAATGCTAATCCATTACAGGTTCATCATGCAAGGAAGATCATTCAGCTAAAATCTGCCTCTTGGTGTTGGTTCTATAATTTTTCATTTGTAATATTGGCAACGTGCAGTTCAAGAGGTTAAAGCAGTGGGCTTGAAAACAGAGCATCCCCGGTTCAAATCCCTATCAGACCAGAAAGTCACTTGTTCAAGGACTTTAATGCCCAAGTTGCTCCCAGTGTCCAGTTGATCGCCTTGCATGGCAGCAATGCGGCATCAGTGTGCAAGTGTGTGCGTGAATGGGTGAATGACTGGTCGGTGAATGTGCAGCATCATTGTAAAGTGCTTTAAGCATCTGTTTTAGATGGACATGCAGTCCACTGGTTTAAAATGATAGTAAAGTTACACTTTTGTGTTATTGGCCTGAATCCTGTAAAATACAGTGAGTGAATGAATGAGCCCCCCCCAACTTGGATGTTAAAACAATAACTCAAAACCCACCAAGTCAACAGAGGATAGAATGAAGGTAAAATAATTAGACACAGGTTAACTTTGATACACTAGATCAAACCAAAAGCAAAGTTTGTTTCTCTTATTTATTATCCAATATACCTGTCTGTCTGTCTGTTTGTCCATCTGTCTCAGTGTGACAGGTGGCTGGGCAGCTGAGATGTAGACCTAGGTTTGATTTCCTGGACTCACTACCCATCTGTGGTTAACTGTATCAAACTGACTCCTGGTGGAGTCTCAGGCTGTGTCTCAGTTCAGTGGCCGCAGCCTTTGAAGGTTCATCGACCACATGCATCACAGTAGCGTGACTAGGCTGCCTCATTTCAAAGGCTCTTTGGGATGCGGCCAATGAATGCAGCCTTGTTTCCCCAGCAAATGAAAGACACAACACATGCATCTTATGGCCCAAATAATCCCAAGAGTCATGTTGCATTTTCTTTTCCAGACAAAATTGCTGGTAAACAAACAAACAAACAAAAAAATTTAAATGGACAATTTTTGCTTTATATGTACAATTACAAATCAATAATGTTTACAAGTAAAGTATAATTAAGTACTGCAAAACTATGGGGTTATGCCAACTACACTTGTTTTTTGTTTGCAGCTGTGAAATAGCTAAAGATACTCAAACTTCCATATGTATGTTTTTTTAAAAAAGTGTTTGATGATTAGGAGTTAGATGTTTTTTAAACCACAGAACAGCCAGCTGTCTGGCTGTCCTATGTTGTGGTGTCTCTATGCAACATTTCAACTGTGAGTGAGATAACTTCAGTTGCGCTGCCACGCTTGTCACCAAACTTGGTATATGCATTTCACATAGTGACCCCAAGAAGTCTATTTATTTTGCGGTCAAAAGTTCAAAGGTCAAGGTCATAACACGTACTTTGTAAAAATCTTGTGAGTGCAGCAACTTCTTTTTAACTGCCTGAATGGTATATGTGTTTGGTATATTGACCCAAAGAAGCCTACTGTCTGTCAAGGTCACTGGAGCATACTTTGTAAATAAATATTGTGCGCGCAATAACTTGTTTCCTAATTGTCTGACTGTCACCAGCCTTGGTTTGTGTGTGTCAGGCATGGTGACCCCAAGAAGCCTATTGCTTTGGGGTCAAACAGTCAAAGGTCCAAATCACTTAAATGTACTTTTTAAAAGCCTTCTGCAGAAAAGCATCACTTGTCAGTGGTAAGCTTATCAACATCTGCCCAGGGTCCAAGGTTAGTGCAAACTACAGGCTTGTTTGTCACAAACCATTGTGCATCGTGCAGGGATTCAGTTGTGTCTTACTTGTCCAAAGCACCTTTTGTGTTGGCGGTTGAATTTATTCAGCCGTGTCTGGTGAGGTTTATTTACCTCAGCGCTGCTAATAGAGTGCACTCGTGCTATCTGCCTGAATGTGCTGACTCTCTCACACTGCGGCTCTGGAGACTAAAAGCAGACCTCCATCCAAACTGTGTCCCTTTGCATGGCAAAACACAGAAAGAAACGGGCAGCAGCAGCTGAAAAGAAAGCGCGGCAGTGAGCAGAGGGCATAGGGAGAGAGGGAGAAATGAAGCCTGGAGCGTCTGGAAATGTAATTCCTATTTCTATAGAAGCACCTCTTTGATCTTATGAGTGAGAGAGAGATCGCAGACAGTTTTGCTGTCATCACTTTCACTTGTACTCCGGCTGAATTATTTATGAAAGACCTCAATAGAAGCTATGTGATGGGTAAAAGGCTTTTTATCAACAATACTAAAAGCAAAAAGGCCCTCAAATGGACAAAAAAAAATGTCATATCAACCTTAGATCATGTCAAAGGATCTGAACACAGGCACAAAGACTCGGTTAAGTGGAGGTAATGTTTGGATCAGCTGTCGGGCAGCTTAGAGGCAGAGCGTTTCAGAGCACCTGTGAACAGAACACACCAACTCAAACACACCTTTCAAATCAGCAACATGTGAGCAACAGGGAATCCTCTCCCATATCCATTTTATTCTCTCACATTTATGATTTACAACGTGGCAGACACGGATATTTTTTACTTATTTTATTTATCCTATTCCATTTATGGATTTTGCCAAGAACACTGTGAATGGTACATAATTTAATTTGCTAATGCCACAGCTGAGGCATGAACCGGTCTGTGATGGTCAGAGCCATCCAGGCTAATGTGCTGGTCCAGGGAGGAACTCAACCTGGCCTCAAACAAAAGAGCCAGGCTATTTATCAGGCAGCAGATGCTGATTCCCTAAATAGCCTGGCACAGAAACTGCTCCAAACTAGGCCATTAATGCAGGGAGGGGAAAAAAAGAAAGAAAGAAGAAAGAAAGACAGCACAACTGGATTTGGAATTTTGGTGTTTCTCATTTCTGTAATATTTTCATCTTCTATTTCTTATTAGTTTTGTCAAAGAGTTGATGTTTTTGCAGATGATGGCCGGTTGTATTTTTGAACAGGATTACTCAAAACCAAATGAACAGATTTTAGGGAGAGTGGTGGGTACGGCGGCCTTGATTAGACAAGTCAGCATAAAGAGGTGCAGTTTGGGGAGAATTTTATTGTCATTCAAATTTTTGAGATACGTAGGTCACCAGCTGCAGACCTAATATTCATAATTTAAGTTGTGTTGTTTTTCAAGAGAAACTCCATCCTTCTGTCAAACCTTTGTATCTTAAAACTCAAGAACTAAATTGAAATGTTTCTACGTTCATACTGGGAGGTCAATTCAACAGCGGTTTAGGGCCACATTGAATATTTTTTTTTTTAGACTTTGAGAATTAAGTCATAATTTTACGAGAAAAAATTTGTAATCGTGAAATAGAAAAAAAGCTTGATTCCAGAAATGAAACAGCCTCCATGAATCCTCTCTGTTGCACCGCATCCACGTCAAACTTCTATAAAACGGTTTTGCTTGTTCATAAACTCAAGTTTGAGGCGCTGTTTAGTTAACTACTTCTAAGGGTGTTTCCAAAAAAAAAAACCTTCTAAGGCTGCTTCCGCATGATAGTGTTAGCCTACATTAGCTGTGCTGATGTGTGTCGACTGGGAAACTTGTTTTTTCTCATAAAAATACAACTTTATTCTCGTAAAATTACAAATTTATTCTCATGATATTATGACTTTATTCTCGTAAAATTACGACTTTATTCTCGTAATATTGCGACTTTATTGTCGAAGTCTTAAAATTCCGACTTTATTCTCGTAATATTATGACTTTATTTTCAAAGTCTAAAAAAAAATTAAATGTGGCCCTAAAACGCTGTTGTAGGTCAAAGCTGTGCATGTCAGAAAATAATGCATTTATGAAATTTATGAATGCCTTTCTGGGTTTCAAGTAGAAAATTTACCAGAAGCCCTGAAATGTTTACATCATCCACTGACATGGCAACAAAAGATGCTCAAATGTGCACCAAGTTCTCAGCTTTTTATTCATTTAAGAAGTTAACTTTTGGTGAAAATGAGACGGGCTGATGGGCAAAAATCAACTTATAGTTTTGTTCTTGCCCTTATGGATAATGTGCTTGTTTTAGGATTTGCTTTCAATAAAAATGCAGACTCTGGGAATTTTTAAATAACTTTTTACCTTTGCCAAGAAGGAAATGTTTTCACTTGAGTTGGTTGGTTAGTTTGCAGGTTTACTTCCAGCTATAGGTCCTTTCAAATGTCACAAAACTGAGAAAATTTAGTTTCTACTGAAATCCAAGCTTTATAATGTATAGGCTTATTTTTGTAACCTGTTACAAAATTACAGCTCATTTAAATGAAGAGGACATATTTATCTGGGGAGAAAATTCATACTGAATATTGTCTTTTCCTTCATCACCATCATGCACACTAACTACAGGAGGAAGCGTGTGTGCGCATGTGTGATGTTTTGAGATTACCTGTGATCCATCTTACTTTAACATCCATAAGATTTCTTGTAAATCACTTCCAAATCTACCAAATGTTGGCTATAGCAGCTGATCCCTTGAATTTCTTCCCTTCAGGGGTTGAAATTCTAAATTGTTTCCAGACAGCATCAATTCTGATCATATTGGCAATATCATATTACGAATCCCTTATTTAAATACTAAGGAATAAAATTGCAGTGGTGCTAAAGAAAATTATTTTTATGTTGTAAGGCTTAAAAAAACTGGAACTATCTATCTATAAAGCAAGATGCGTCTGTGTGTGTGTGTGTGTGTGTGTGTGTGTGTGTGTGTGTGTGTGTGTGTGTGTGTGTGTGTGTGTGTGTGTGTGTGTGTGTGTGTGTGTGTGTGTGTGTGTGTGTGTGTGTGTGGCCCCCATATCTCTCTGACTGTCTGTCAGATCGGCCTCAGCTTTCGGATATGGTTTGTGCGTGGCACGATGATGTGCATCCTTTATTATGATTTTTTTTTATATTAATGTACAAAACCTTTATTTTGAAGTCATCATCACAAGGCGGAACACTCTCACGCGCCATCTTTGAAAAAGATCAGTGACAAAGATGAGCTACTCTGCATTAAACTGATGCCTATCTCTAACGTTCACAGGCACGAGACAGAAGAAATATATGAAAGAAAGAAATAATACACAAACACTCTGAGAGATATGCGAGCCACAGACACACAGACAGACACACGGACAGACACACAGACACTTCTTGCTTTATTATCACAAGGGGGAACGTTCTCATGTGCCAGCTTCGACAAAGAACGCCAACAAAACTCCCACTTTTCTATAAGAATACATACTTCCTATGGGCACTGACGTACCTTTAAAAATGCATTTATCTAGCTTGCACAAAACTTTGGGTAAAGCTTAATAAAATGAGGGGAAGTATCCTTTAAATTTTTAGTTATGATTTGGATTCAGTCATGCACCCTTGTGGTTGTGTTTATTTTAGTGTATTGTCTGTACAAACACAGTATACGTGCGTTATCAACCCGCTTCTGTAAGACATACCTGAGTATACCAATAAAAACCAAAACAACTGACAGCAATGCACAGGTACCGTGTCCGACCACACCTCATTTTTAGACCAACACGCCCATAGGTGCACAAGTCCTTGCAATGTTACACGGTATTTACACAATGCAAAAATTACAAATGTGTTATTTTGCACAACTTTGCACTACATTTATATTGCGCTGTGTGCACCTTTGTGCCTTGTGAAAAACAGGGTGAAACCTTCCGTGTTTCATCCTATTTGAAAATTAAGTGTTTAGACTCTGCTGAATTAGCTTTGGTGATGTCACTGAACAATGAGCAGGTTGATGATTGAATAGAATTCCACTTAAAATGTTACTCCAATCATTTAATAATGATAAAAGTTCTACATTAGGTTCATTTTCTTACTAAGTGAAACTGCTGACAGACTTTTGGGCCTTTGCGGACTTGTGCGCTCTCAGTGCCAAGCAGTTAACATTGTGAGATGCAGTGGGGAATTTTACTAATGAACCACATCTCGTGTAACTTTGTGAAAAAGCTGGCCGGAAACACATGTCATTATGTACTGGACTGGGTCCAATAGAGAGACAGAAAATAAAAACAGTCAAGTTAAAGCAGTTTGGGCCTTAGCAGAGATGTGCACGGATGATGCAGATAAACAAGAAGCCTTGAGTTTTAAATTGGACTTGTGTGAACATTTATATTAGGCACAGTTATCACATGATTATATTGTTTGTTTTATTTATACTCAACAAAAATAGAAATGCTACACTTTCATTTTCTCTCCCATTTTTCATGAGTAGAAGTAAAATATATGATTTCTATGCACACAAGGTTTATTTCCATTGAATTTTGTTCACAAATTTTGTTAAAATCCACATTAGTGAGCACTTCACCTTTTCCAAGATAATCCATCAGCTATCTGGTGTCTCAGATCAACACGCTGATTAAACAGCATGATTATTGCACAGATATGGTTTGGATCGGTGACAATAAAAGCCACTCTAAAATCTATAGTCAAGATCTTTTTTAGCCGTGGTGGTCCTCGGCTGACATAGTTACGCGTGCTAGAGTTGTGAGATCAGTTGTACTGACTGCCACACTCTCAGAAACAACACTGGACATAGCTTTATTTTAAAAATACCGTATGTGCTATCTGTATGTTTCATTTGCAATTGACATTTAATGTTATCGATATAGAATTTTGTTTTATGCTTGTGGTTTGATGTTTAATTATGTTGAGCCTTTTTCTACTTAAAATACTCAGGCCATCAGATTGTACAACTCCTCAGGAGTAACTCGAAGACAGAGGACGGGAAGGAGAGGGACAGTAGTAGCCAGTAAACCAGTAGTAAGCAGTATTTCTGGTATTTCTATTTGTGTATTTATACAAGTATTTATATTATTATTATTTATTTATTTATATGTATTTATTTATATGTGTATTAGTATTTATTTATATGTGTATTTATACTCGTATTTACAGTATATTTGCAAATTTATTTATTTTTTTTTACTTTCACTTTTGATACTCTTGTGTGCTTCTTACCCTGTGTGCTGCTATACAATGCTGCTGGAACCTCAATTTCCATGAGGGAGTCTTCCCAAGGCATTAACCCGTTTTGCCCCATTGGCAACAATTGTTGCCAAAGTGTGTCATTGTCATTTTCTTCTCACAATAAAAAATCTCAAAGGTACTAATGCAACTTTTTGCACTTATAAAAAAATCTGGGCATAAACAGGTTAATAAAGGTTTATCTAATCAAATGTAATCTATAAATAAATTATTATTACAAATTATTGTTTTAATGTGCCACACTTGTCAGGTGGCACAACAAAAATAATGTGTTCACGTTTTTGTTGGGTATAAGTTTGTTTAAATGAAAGGTATTTAAGGCTCCGATTTCTCCCACTGTCAATTAAAGAAAGGAAATGCACCCCACGAGCTTTAGGAAGGGGCCACAAATATGGTACACATCTATTCCCCCTTTTTTTTTTTTTTTTTTGCTGCCACGATGAAAAGAAAATAGAGGTGAACTTTCCCTGAACCAGACTTCCTTTAATGGCCCGACCGTGTGTTGACCCAGCACAGTCGGCTGGAACCCGATACTATCCAACACACTACACTGTAAAGGCAATCAGATTACATGGGACCCAACAATACACTCTGCACGAGTCCAATTTCAGCGCTACAATGCAATAAAAGCACAATAATTAAATTCACATTTTCACCCCCGTTTACAGGAAGCCAACACGTGGCGACGGGATAATAATGGGGATAATATCACACGAGGTATCAGGACGGTTTTTGATCTCATAGCAGAATTCTGACATCTCGCTATCAGTCTCCTTTCTGTTGACGGAAGCCGTGACTGAGATCTTATTACCCAGAACGCTGTTAATGCAGTGATTATGATCTGTTATAAATCAATTGAAACCACAAATGTAATGTTTAGCCCAAGTGTGCGCACTCCCTTAGTGGATTTAGTTACACGTGAAAATCATCTGCTCCACCCGTCTTCAGATATCTTTTGGAATTCAACCTGATTAAGTCAATAGTGGCTCCAGTTTGCAGGGAAAGAGCGTAATATTATTTCCTGCTGGTTATGATTGAGCCATTAACCTTTTATCTCAAACATTTGTTTGACGTTTCTAAAAGGTAAGGATGGAGATATTTATTTCATTTCCGCCCAGTCAGTCAAAACAAGTGAGTGAATCATTCCGTCTGGGGCTTAGGTAAACAAAAGGCCTCTCCAGGTCTCTGCCAATCAGGCCTTATAAAATATTAACCCAATGTCATTGCCCTTTTAGAATCTCTCACCTAGAATTCCCTAATTGTTCCTTTTCTTTATCTCTCCAATGCAGAGAGTAAATAAATTAACAAAAAAGCTTTTATCGCCCTGAGTAACCTTTTAACTGAAGGATTATCTGGGGTTTATTTTTCATTTCTCTTCCAGCGATAGCAGAGTATGCCCCATTGATTGGTTTGCTGGGGTGGTGACCAGCCATGAAAACAAGGTCTTATTGATAAAACAAAGCAGCTGCTTACCTTTAAGAGCCAGGTCAGGAAGAAATTCAGAGACTTCGGACTGGCAGGAGCCTGAATACGCAGAGTTTTTGCTTTCTTTATTTGCTGCAATCAAACAGTTTAACAACATGCGTGGAACTCTCCCGAGAGGTTAACTATGCTGAAAGACAGGGATAACACGGCTGTCTAAAATTAAATCCATGCAGATTAGAATGTTGGAGAGGAGACGAAATGCCTCACTTTAATTACATAAATTAATTATTGCTGAAGCTCTGCTGCTGAGAGTTAAGTTTCTTTGTTTGTGCTTTCAATTGTGAGCAGGATTGTTGTATTTTCCAGAGTATAAATCACAGGTTTTTTACTAGTTTGGGAGGTCCTGAGAATATACCCTGGTGCAATTACCAAATAAATAAATTACAAGTTCATTAATAATTAAGGATGATCAAGGATGATCAGTGGAAACAGGATGCACCTGAGCTCAATTTTGAGCTTGATGGCAAAGGCTGTGAATACTTATGTACATGTGATTTCTTAGTTTGTTTGTTTTTGTTTTTTAATAAATTTGCATTATCATTATGGGGTATTGTGTGTAGAATGTCAAGGAAAAAAATTATTTTCATCCATTTTGGAATAAGGCTGTAACATAACAAAATGTGGAAAAAGTGAAGTGCTGTCAGTACTGTACTGTACTGCACTGTAAAATACACAGGAGCAATGCACAACAATCCCAAATTAAAGTGCTGATTAAAAAAATCAAATAGACTCACATTGTTATTGTAGTGTTTCTAATGCTTTGGGTCAGCAATCCGTGTTCATCAGCATCAAATAATACCCAATATGTTGTACATCACATTTATTTTCCCTAAATCCTTATAGCACACACCACAAACATAAATCCACTCTTCAGTTCTTCATGCATGTCCACCTGACATTTTCTGTTGTCCAAACTGCATCAAATAACATACAACACATTTATCTGTCCATCTTGCTTAACTTTAGAATTTAAAATTTAAAAGCCTTTATATTAAGTAACAGCACATGCTGTGCTGTGCACATGTGCTACTGAGTTCCTCTGTGTTATTAAACTCTTCTCTCAGGGACATTCTGTACTAAAATGTGAGTTATACACAACGAAAAAAAATACTCCGGTGCCACTTATACATCAGTGCAACTTATATTTGTTTTTCCATCTCAAACAGGCATTTTTTGACAAGTGTGACAGGTGTGCAGTTTTTACTGAGTACATACTCAGAATGAAGTTGAGAGACTTTCGGGAGTGAGCTGATTGTTATATGATTAACTGCATTTTATTAACACAACTTATTTAGAGGAAAAAGCAGGAGATTACTCCCAAAGCAGAGTAAAAGCTCCCGTTACTTCATCAGGAAACAATATTATTGCATGTTTGCCACTTCCTTTGCTACAAGGAAATCAGGAGCCAACACACCCATCAAAATGTTTTCACTGTGTCAGAACCACAGCCACATGTGCATAATGTTTTTCTTGTCGACTGTTACACAAGAAAAGATTGTATATAAAGACGGACAACACAGCAGCTCAGCCAAAGTGATGCCAAATTCTTTTGCCCCTTAATTGCTGGTTTGCAGCACAAAGAATTAACTTTGCCCAACTTGGGTCCAGTCTGGGAGCATGTGCTTGTGCTGCGCGTCCCTCCATCCACCACACCACACAACTACTTTGGGTTTTGGATGACAGACAACCAGTCCGTCCCCACCTCTCGTGTGTGGCCATCTATCTGCTGCAGTCAAGTGAAACGTTCTCTTGGCCTTTTTCAATTGGTAGGGTCCTGATCACTGAGAAGCCTGCTGGATCATGACCAGAGAAACACGGCAAATGACAAGTTTACAAATTCAGATGGAAATATTGCATCTCTCACAAAGCAAGTAGTGATCCTTCTTATCTTATTCTTATGTTCATTTAGCAAAACATCATTCCAGTGGTACTCAGACCTCGCCGGAAGACTCTTAATACCTAAGAAGCCCCGTCTCCAAACAAGTCTCACAACCACACAGGAGGGCAGGAAGAAGTTGGACCCGAAAGAGAGATGTGTTGGAGACTTTTCAAGATATGTTGTATACAGTCAAACAGGGGAGATCATGTCATCTCTGCCCTCCTCTCTCCTTAGGCGGGTACAACTGTCATTTTGTTTAACATTTACTGACCTGGTGGACTTGATTCACGGACTCTAACATGACTCCTAATTCAGGACTTGAAAGTGATCAGCAGTTTTAAATGCTAAAATAATCATCAAAACAACCTGCACATTTATAGCTTCGCTCAAAAATGATTGTGTAAATGTTCTGAAGGATAAACTGCCTGGAAATTGGAATTGGATTTTATTGGCGCTTTAATGCGTTGTGAATCGGTGTAGGAATGTGAATTAACCACGTAAACGTATGCCGAAATGAAAAATTGAAACTGACCCCAACTTGTGGCAGGAATTTGAAAAACAAAAGCCAGTGACAGCGAGTGGAACATACAGCGGGGGTTTTTTCCCAACAAACACAGGATGATTTATATTTTCTGCTGACCTTGGCAGTCTATTTGTTGTGATGATCATAATCTCAGAGTCACTGCATGATACATGGGAATGCATTCACTCATCCATCTTTTTCATGCATCCATCTATCCTCACGCTCATCTTGTATCTGTATTTGCATTGAGCCTATTCTTGGATTATCTCAATCAGTTTCTACTCGCACCTGTCAAACACTGCCTCGCACAGGTAGCCACATCACGCTTATCTGATCCAGATAGCTGGATTACAGCTACAGTTTGAGACTGCGAGAAGGAGAGAGAGAGAATGAGAGAGAGAGAATGAGAGAGAGAGAAAGAGAGAGAGAGAAAGACACTTTTATTTATTAACAGGAGGAACAGCTGCATCCGCTTGCAAACTGTGAACCTTTGTTACGGAACAATATATCACAGATCAAATGGTGCGAAATCAAAGGCAGCACAGAGTTAGCATCAATCCCACTAAAACCTCTTTTAAAGTGCTGTCTGTGCTCTGATCCCAGTGTGGACTAATGTGCAGGGTTGAGATCAGTAGTAGTGAGTTGTGTGAGTGGGTGCCGTCCTTGTCAGGTTTGGACCTGATTAGAACCATGCTGGGTGACGTTACCACAGCATCTGATGGCCTTTCCATTGTCCCCAAACCACAGTGGCATACTTCATCCGGCAGCCTGTTCAGAATGTCAGAGTCCAAAGCTCTCCACGAGATGACCAAAAGCACCCAATCAAAAAAAAAAAAAAAAAGACAAACCTACTTACCTCAATTATACTTGAAAATGTGTTTCGGTAGGTGCGTAATGGATCACAAAACCTGTGGTTCGGATCATATCAAGGTTAGTCATCATGGATAAACTAATCTGTTCGATCAGCTAAATGGCAATGGTCTCAAGGTAAAGATTATGGGTTTGAGAGCAGAGTATCCTCAGTTCAAATCTCTATCAGACTGGAAAATCACTAAAGGCTGTTGGACAAAGACCTTATTCCCCCCAAGTTGCCCAAGTGGAAGAGCAGGTAGAATGGTGGACAAGGAGCTGGCATGCTGATATGTAGACCTCAGTATGACAAGACAGTTATTCTGCATTGTCTCAGTCAGTCCACCCAGCAGGATAAATGAGTACTGGCCTTGGCTGGTGAAAAACCTGCACTGGACTGGCGTCCAACCGGGGTAGTCATGAACTGCCATCTGCTTTATACTACAGTATCCAAGTTCCAGCACCATTAGGCCTCAGGAACTGCACTGGACTTACTGAAGATACATATTAATACCAGGTGTAAATAGGGACATGATGCCTGTGCACATCTTTCAAGTAAAAATAATACCAATAGTTATCAAGTCCGTTTGATTTCTCCCCTGACTCTTTTTTTTTTTTTTTTTTTTTTTTGGAAAATTCAGGACTTCTGACTAATTTGGACAGTCTAAACAGGCTGTCTGTTTTAGTGTGCTGCCCTCTGAGCTTTGCAAATTTACAGTATTTCTAATGTGTCTCTCCATCTGAAAAAAACATGCCCAAAGTACTCTACAGTAATGCCACTCATTTACCCATTCAGACATGCACTCACACACCAGGCATTCAAGGAGCAATTCAGACTGCAGTGAAACATTCAATCAAGCTCCATCTTACCCCCACTTGTGAACAAGAATGCTACGTCTGAGGTCCTGTGGACGCTGTAGCAGACCATCATGGTGAAGAAAGAAATGAGGCAGAAAGCAAAGCTCTTGATTTATCATTTGCTTTATGCTAATATCCTCACCGATGGTCATGAGCTTTGGGTAATGACCAAAATAACAAGATCACGGATACAAGTGGTGGAAATGAGGTTCCTCTCTAGGGTGCCTGGGTTTACACTCAGGGACACATTAAGAAATTCAAATATCCAAGAGAGACTCGGACTAGAGCCGCTGCTTCTTCTCATCAAAAGGAGCCAGCTCAGGTGGTTCAGGCATCTGGTGAGGATACCACATGGTCATCTACCTAGGGAATTCTACTAGGCATGTCCAACTTGGAGAAGGCCCTGGGGAAAACCCAGAACATGCTTACGTCTCTGAGTTGGTTTGAGAACTCAAAGGGGTCCCCAAGAAGAGATAGGGAAGTATGGGATAAGGTGCTTAGTCTGCTGCCACTGCGACCCAAACCCGAATAAGCGGAAGAAAATTAAGGAATGAATGAAATATGCAGCACCCATTCTACAGTCGCCCTGACAGTTGGTGCCTCTGACACTTTGAGAGCTGTGCAAGTCTCTTGGTAACATCGTTGTCAGGAGGCTGAGGATTCTTTCCACACAAGAGAACAACATTACGATAACATTGCAGGCAAACAGTAACAAAGCATCAATTGGTGTCCTTTTTTCAACAGGATTAAACACCCTGTCCTAACAGAAAGCAGCATGTTCAGCAATGTTCTCAACCATATGACTAAAGAAGTGGTGGAAAAAATGCACAAAGCCTGCTGACAACACAATACACCCTGACATTCAATACATTACAATGACGTGGCTGTTGAGATGTCAGTCGGAAACTTGTCCAGTCCTTCTCCAGCTTCAAAACGAGAGCTACCAACTCTTCAATCATCCAAACAGTGGAGCATATACTGTTACCTTAACCTTCCAGTTATGACATTTTGATAGCTGTACCAATTTTGTGTACTGACTGGTCAAGAAGTGTGCAGTTCCCCCCACTCCAGATCCACCTTGAACTTTATTGTCATTAGATCATTTATGGAATTCCACAAGTCAACAGCACTGGAAATGTACATCCAAGACGAGAAATTCACCTAATACAACTGCTTCCATGAGGACAGGCGGTTTTTGTCATAAGCACTGGGAAAGGCCATAGACAAAAGTAAGATTGTGGTTGCACAAGCTCACTTGGAAGAATGCCACTGCTCTTACCAGCCTCGCCGGTCGCTCCCTCCTCCCTTTTCCTTATCAAGACGAGGGATTTGGACTCCTCGACAGTCCACGGAGCAGCTACAAAGAGGCTACTCGTGTAATCAAATTTCATTAGAGCTGTTTTAAGCCTCTCAGCTGTGAAATAGAATCTAAAAAAGATCTGAAACACGATAAATTGCTGATTATTCCCATGCATGATTAATGTTAAAAGCCGATTTCATAACTGCACGTCCCATAACTCCAGATTGTTTGGTATCGCATCGACATAGCCTGATAATGAGTAAGCAGACTTCTTACATCACGGGAACTGATGGGGGGAAAGCCTAATTGGTTGACTTTTCCATGCCTAATGGATGATTCTCTTAATTAAAAAGATACTGTAGCAAATGTTAGAAATCAGATAGTGCTTAAAGTAAACGCAGTTAATCAAATGTATGAGAATGAACGGTTCCAGGAAAGCCTAAACGAGATGGCTAGATATGATTTTGCACCCAATATTTATTAATTGCAAGCGCCTTTGGTTAGCAAAACAGAGCAGGTCTTATCTTCAAACTGCGAGGAAATTTCATCTAACCGCTCTCACTGATCTCTTCTTTTTCATGAACTGCGATGCATATGAAACAAGTCTTCAAAACAAGGCTTTAAAAACTTACCCAGTCAGGGTGCCTTTGAGGATATTTAATTAAAATCTAATCCTGCATTCATTAAGGCTCACATAAATTAAGCTGTCATTCATAAGATTTATGGATTCTCATTTGCATATTGCATACAATTCATCAATTACTCAAGTATGAAAGGAGCGCATTTCCCTTGGAGCTGCCTGCTAGCCTGCCAACATTTGAAATGAGAGAAAGAGCACGACTGTCAGGCATTCACTGCAAACTTTTCCCCACAATGTCTGTGCGCTGATTAATCTCATTTTCTAGGCATCCCTTACAAGATTGTACACAGTCCAGCTGCACTTTTCAATTATTTCTCCTGTCCTTTCAACTAACTTTGAAGACAGGATAGGCTAAATGTGGACCGCAAAGGGGGGGGGCTTACGTTAGTCTTTGTGTATATGTGTCTTTTTGCTGTAGTAATCATAAATTAGAAAGAGGGGTTTTAGAGATACTAATGGAAAGCAAATGTAGTAATTTTATTGCAAATCCCATCAGGCAAATGTTCTGCATGCTATAATAGCATATTTCCTGTCACATTTAGAGCGGAATACATCCAGCAGGCATTTCGACAGAGGGAGAAAGAGCGAGGAAAAGATAAGGCGAGGGAGGATGGATGAGAGCGAAAGAGTGGCAGAAAGAGAGAGAGACAGAGAGGAAAAAACAAAAGGGAGGATGGGGAGCGGGGGGCGGTTGGTCTTCGCGCTAAACACATAAAAACTCCCCTTTTTTTGGAGGCCAGGCTGTGGGAAACAGCGTGGAGTAAGTGCTTAAACCAAGCGGAGCGTGAACGCATCTAAGATAAAAGGTCAGGCAAAAACAAACAGACCACTCGCGAGGACGAATGGAATTAATTGACTCATTAATATGCATGG
This sequence comes from Thalassophryne amazonica, assembly GCF_902500255.1. NCBI lineage: Eukaryota > Metazoa > Chordata > Actinopteri > Batrachoidiformes > Batrachoididae > Thalassophryne > Thalassophryne amazonica. The sequence goes on from NC_047116.1 coordinate 13,456,560, forward strand.
CTAATAAAGCTCAAAATCCTAAACCAAAAATCATTGTCAACCATTCCCTTTTAATGGCTCTTATTTTCAGCTTGAGGAGAGCTGGTCTACAGGGTGTATCAATCTGAGGAGGCGTGGACTTACTCCACCAAACGGGCTCGCCGTAACCCCGCCGTTGTACGCTCATGTCCTCCCCAGCAGACAAAGCCAGAGTTGTTCTGGTGGAGGGATTAATTGAGAATTAATCCCGGTTTCTGGCAGTGGAACAGACCAGCAGTTAGAAGTGAAAGTCATCCTGAAGGGTAGTTAATTGGTTCCCCATAGCAGAAGCTTTGGAGAGCAGAAATCAAGCTGTATTTTCATTAATCCTCCCCATTGTTTTGTGAAATTGTTGTGGAGAGTGACTTCAGATAGAGTCAGTAGTTAAGGCTTTTAATTTGCTTTTAATTCAGCCAGTGGGGTGACAATTAACAAACCCCAAAGAACAATAGCTGTGAAAATTATGCCTTCGATTGACTCTAAACGGCTCTGAAATCAAAAACCGATCAGCAATTAATATACTGTACTCAACAAACAGTAAGCACCGCCAACGCACTCCATCGTGCTCCGCGCTTGGGTCTTCCTCCTCTTCAGCTCTTCAACTTTGGGAATGAGCACCAGCAGATTGTCAGATGTGATTAATTTTAGGCCTAAATGGACACAACCGACAGAAAGGGTGATGTAACCATAACAGGAGGAGACACGGTGACTAACGGCAAAGATGGAGGAAGGGGAGAAAAGAGGAAAGCAAGAGCAAGACTTTAACCCTTCTTTGGCAGGGGTGCAAAAAATGCCTGAGAAATTCCTTGGCGCATACTCAATGTTCTTTTGCTGGATCACTCCATCAACGGCAAAATCTATGGAAACAGATCCTGATCAAAGTTCAGATTAAGATATTGCAGCTACTAAAACCAGCAAAAACAAACAGTATTTTGCATCTGATGGTGATTATATTTTTGATTTTGGAAGAAAATCAAAATGAAAAAAAAAAAAAGTCAACATGTGATTTTTTTTTAATGTTTCAATACATACAATAAAAAAGAATCTGTGAAAATTTTATTTTGTGTATTTATGAATGAAAATAGGGATTTAAAAAAAATAATTTTGCTTTTTTTGTTTGTTCATTTGTTACCCACATCATTCACTCAGTCATTATGGAAACGTCAATGAAATCCTCTTTAATTCTTGCCAAAGAAACCAAACATTGCAACAAAGCAGGACAACTTGTCTGTAGGATTTTTCAGGTGCTGTGACTCTTCAACTGATATGTTTAAAGTTTAGAAGAACAAAATAAAATTTAAAAACAATAAGCTCTGTTCTGACTTTCACAAATTTGTATATGAAGGTCTATAACTCTGACAAATCTGTGTAGGAAGATCACAGTCATCCATAAGTATGATGTTGGTTTGGTGATGTAAAATGTCTGATCTGAACTTGTACCATGTGATGTGCAAAAGCATTTACATGCCCAAAGTATACCTTTAGCACAACCTTCACACTGTCACAGCAACCGCAACGTTATGGCCTCCGCCAAAATGCAATGGATTACCAAAGTATGTCAACATTTGCAACAGAGAAAATAGATGATCAAACATCTTGAAAATTCAACCGTTGTTCAAACAAGACCACAACACAGTAACAGAATATCCTGGTTTACACCAGGCACCCTCCCGGAATCATGACAAGGTTTCAATCCCTGACCTTCCTGGATTTACGTATATCCATGAAGTTGAGAATGGGGCTTGACGCAGAGTTGAAATAGACCATTTTTGTACTCACATTTAAATTCTTACTTTTTTATTTATGAGCGCAATAAATGAAATCGAAGAGGAAGTTTTTTTTATTCTCAAGAATCAGGGATTTCTTTTTTACTATTTGCAGATAGCATATGGTAAACAACTTGTTTATGCATTTGTTTTCATCATTCTGTCATCAAAATCCATTGCTGATCAAGTCTATGGAGCTACAAGCCCACATAGCGTCCAACACCACTCAGCCTCTAATGACGTGAGCCAGCTTCATTAAATGAAGGCGGTGTGCAGTCCACACTGCACAGAGGAACACCACAGCAGGTGTTCCTTGCAGCCTGAGTGGGGAGCTGCCGTAGGAGTTCCGTCACCTCTGGGGCTCTAACAACGAGACTTTCTGCCCACGAGACGCGCTCCTTGTCCGCCAACTAAAAATGGGCAGTGTGGCATTTATGCTGGATGTTCCCTGATGAACTTGATATATATGAAAAGGACTTACTCTTTGGTAGCTCATTTGCATATCAAAGTAACCAAGCACTCAGAGTTCATACATAAAATTAGCCAACATTATTATTGTTAAGACTTAAAGAAGTCAGGAAGCTGTTTTCAGGGTTTCTAATCTACTGCACTCACTTGTGGAAGGTATTGTAGCCATTCCGTTAGGTTGTCTGATTATTCATTTGTTGATTAGGTGTTTTAGGAAGGAAAGAAAAAAAAAACCCTGTGCTTCCTTTTTGGGGCTTTATGGCAGTTGACACCCTTACTGGATCATTCCCACCTTCTGAACTTGTACAGTAGTGTCTGTACATTCAAGATTCTCTGTACACCACAACTGAGCCAGAACAAAACACAGGGTTGGTTTTGTGCAAAAACTGATTTTTTTGTATACACACACACACACACACACACACACACACACGTGCAAATTCATGTTTCCAAACAAATTTAAAAAAAGGCTTTTGACTTTCTTTTTCACATCTATGTGAGCTATTTGTCCCAAGAACAGAGCCATCATTTGTCAGATATTTTATAGATAAGAATCTGTGCCTGTTGCCATGGCTAAACAAAAGCTGACAGTTCTGCCAACCCAACACTTGAATCCTCTGCTAAACTCAAAGTCCAGTAAAGGACTTTGAAATTTAAATCATCTTAGACGTGATGCCATCGTGAAGTGAAAGAGGTACTGTTTTAAGCCTGAAGGCTATTTGATAGGTTGCCTGAATTTGGTTCAGGACAGCTAATAATCAGAAAATGTAATTTTGTTTTGGAGAAAGCGAGCTGTCCAGTGATATCAGTATATTTCCATTTTGGGCAGAAGTGGTGAGTATAAAACACAGCAAACATGACTTAGAGTGCTAAACCATCCACAGACTCTTCTGGTTTGAAAGGGTTCACGAAGACCTTTGAGACTTCAAATCTGATTGACTTTTCTCTGATAATAGTGGAAATGTTGGGACGGTTCAGATTCAGGTGGTCCGTGGCATGTCCACTTTCCCGATATGGATCGCTCCTGGATAGAATCTGTGTGCACCGACCAGTGATTGTGTAAATATGAAAGCACTTTATGACATCACACAGAGTGGAGAACTTATCTGACATTGAAAAAGAAATAGCTGAAAGGGTTTCGAGACAACTCTGGATCAGTAATATGTCTACAAGATATCATGGAATTGTGTGCAGTGATTTGTGATATCATGACCACAACCAGACAGACGGGGCGTTCACATGACCTCCAACCCTCTCTGTCATTGCGATTTAATCAGACGGTGGTTTGTTTTGTGTCTGTGTGACATTTTAGATTTTTGTGTCACTGTTTTGTGCATCAGAGGCCTCTGACAGCGCTGATGTTAATATTGCGTTAATCTAAACAGGAAAACTGTGGTAATTAGTGTTAATTGGACTGAGGAATGGAATTCTATGTGAAACAAACAAAATTTATCAATTGTTTATCCCCCCCCCTTTTTTTTTTAATCCATTGATTTCTATTTTGTGTTTTCAATAATTAATGAAAAGTAAATACATGGAGGAGTCCAAAAACGGTCTGGAAGGAAAGGAAGTGTTTACATAATGAGAAAAATGTCTTTTCTGTGTGTATACATGGAAAGGTTAGAGCTGGGGCCCGTTTCTCGCTGCCCCCCCATCAGAAGTAACAGTGTGTGCTCCCCCGAGTGCCGGCTGCTGACAGACTGTTTGCATATTTAGATACAAGCGGGCCTGTTTATGCAGCGCCGGGCTCGCCCGCTCCAACTCCAGCCCTGATCAGTTTGGCCAGCTGTGCTTTAAACGCTGTTTACAACAATAACATCGCCGCTAACAACACAGAAGACACAACGAGAGAGAGAACTTCAGACGGAACCCCCAGCCTGCGCGTTCCCACACGAGCATTTTGTACCGAGCTAAGGAGGAATCAAAGCCCGAGATGGATCGTGTGTCTGTGTGTGTTTTTGTGTGGGTGTGTGTACATCTCTGTGATCCTTCCGGAAGAATCTCCGGCTGCAAGCGAAGGGAGGAAATAACAGCAACTCAAACCAAAGTTCCACCCTGAAGCAGAACAAACTGACAGGAAAGACTTCACTTCAAGCCAACCGCTGAAATCCAAAGACTTCCACAAACCAGTTCCCAGCCGCACTTATATCATCCAGATCATCTGATAAGAACACCTGGTTTCCTGAAAAAGTATAAAAGTTTACAGTTGAATTAGGCTTGTTCAAGATCATGTTTTAAAAAAAAAAAACTTGTGAGAGATCAGCCAAAGAACAACTACAATTTAAATTCTATTTACATCAGATTTAAAGCCTTTCGAATCTCACAAAACAGACAAAGTTTAATTTTTCCCAAAATCGAAACATTATAATTAGGGAATAACCCTGTTGTGTTTGATCATTTGCGGACATTCATGCTGGTTATACATTCACAAATTATGCTTTACCAACGCATTAGCGGAGCCGTAAAACAGCGTGAATGTCCGCAAATCATCAGACACAAGGGGGTTATTCCCTTTCTAATTCAATTACATCGTTTGCATGGCTTATTTTTCTGTAAGTAATTCGGTCAGCGAGGCTTACCGTCGAGCCGAGGCAGCGGCACTCCAACAGCGGTCAGGACGCGGAGTAATCCATCAAACGGGAAACTGTAATTCTGTGGCAGAATCCACATCAGTACTTTCATATGGTAGCTTATATTTGCCCATTTCTGTGACGGCGGTACACGACTTTGTCTCACTCTCAGCTAATAGCGCTAACAGCTATCAGCGCGCGCAGCCGGTCTTCTGTCAAATTGTGTGTCTCATCACATAAATCGACAGTTCCACGGAGGACAGGAGTGACATTCGACAGGAATGACATCTCGTCAGAACACCTGTCAGGGCGCAGAGTCATACATCCAAATGTGAAGTGGTTGAATATTTTGCCACCGTTACCCCGATATTATATGGTCTGAAATCTCACACGTTTAACCATATTCATGGAAAAAAATGTAATGGATTATAATGTTGGTTTATTTTTGTAATATGGATTCACAATCTTATATCTACAATATGATCACAGTTCACTTTTATGGGAAATTTCCTTTAGAATTTTCATCATAATGCCAATATAAGATTGTGAATCCTTTAATCCATATAATTAAAGGGAAGTGGCTTCTGTGTGTTTGAGTGTCCGGAGCATCAACTGAAATCCAGAAAGAGCATCACTTTCCTCCTTTAGCATACATATGTATTTTTTCATGAGGATTCAAGTCATGAAAACAGCAAGGTGATCGTACCAATTTTTTTGAAAACAACAAGCCTGTTTATGTAGCACTTCCACAATAAGAGCCTGTATTTCAAAATAAAAGCCTGTGAGGTTGCTGTGGACCTCACAGAATTCATCAGTCTGTCCATCCTATAACATCCCAGATAGCAGATTCAAATCTGGACATTTTCTGTGTGCATGTGACCCCAAACCCAGAATTAACATGTTCACACTCCAGACAAAATAGCAGAATTGTGTCTCAACAGTGTCTTACACAGGCCAAAAAAGAGAAACAATAAATAAATTTGATCTAATGTGAACACTGTCACAGTGCAAATATAAAACTTCAGTTATTCGTAATTTCTTTATATGGAATATAGTACTGATTAAGAAGCTTCAGAAAATCTTACTGACGAAAAAAAAATTAATTTTAGGAAATTGAACACAACTGAAAACAGATTAAATTTTCAATAAAGACTTTCATGAAAGCCAAAAAATTCTATGTCAATACTTTAAAAATGTAGCATAACTGTAAACAGATTTTCCCCAAAAGTCAGCAGTCTTCCGTATGTAGTACAAATGACCACATCTGGAACCTGTGGTTCCACACAGGTCAACGCCCTAGTGGAATATATGGGGCAAAATGGTAATTGCACCAAAGAAAATGACTTTTATGGCTAAAACTGCAAATGATTCAAAGGATTTTAAGACAAGACGCCATGACACACTGGGGAAACTGAGTTTCCCTGCGTGGCATTTGAGAGTCAAAGGGAACAGCTAAGCTACATATGCTAGTGTTAGCTTCATAGAGTCAAAGAAATGGAAAAGAACTTTGGTTGCTGAAAGTGCACAAAACAATGTAAAACAGAAAGACGACAACCACAACGAATGAACGCAGGCCAACAAACATCCTGTTGGGAACAGGTATTGGAAAATTCGTGACTTTTTTCATACAGGTTTTGCTAGATATCTGTTTGACATGTAAGCGAACACTCACAGGGGTGTACTGTGTTAGTTATCAATAATAATGTTTACTTGGTTTGCCAAAACAAGTCAGTGGAGAGACTGTTTTATCATTACTTTATTAAAAGTATTTTTTTGTAATTGTAAGAAATTGTAAGAAAGAGTTCCAGCTTTCTATCAAATGTAGCATGAACTTTGAACCCTGCACACGTGCTTCCTCCTTCATGTTGTCCACCAGACCTCACAGAGCAAACGCACTATATTTTCCGTGCAAATAAATACTTTATCAGGAATAAAATTAGCTGGAATTTTGTGATATACCACAGAGATTTTATGGAAAATTCAAAGAGATGACACCTACCATGACTCTAAGAGTTATATTTAAACCACTAAAATCATTTCCCCTAACTATACTGTTACAACCAAATTAGGAAAAATACTGAATCTGCCGAGTCAGGTGCTGCTCTAAGGCACAACAAAATAATCCCCTTCAAGTATTTGATTTTTCAAAAATATTAACTAACTGTTGGAAAAAGTCTAAAAGAAACATTTTCTGGCACTCCCTCGTTGAAAAAAATCAGCAGCAAACAAAATGATTTCCAAGCTCCGCCCACCACCCCTATAACAGCCTCTTGATGGCATATTTTCTGTCCGAAACGCCCGAGGACAGAACATTCTAGACATAAATGTCCCAGTCCAAATTTCCATGGCTAAAAGTTCCTAGATTTAGAACACATGCTAGCCAATTGTTGCCTATTGACATAGATAACTAGCAGCCATAGTTTGGTAAAAAAAAAAAAGAAGAAGAAAAAGATACAAATATGAGTGATTATAACATTTTAGGCCTGGTGATGGACGGCAGATCAGAGGATTATGCTAAAATTCATCGTTAAATGTTTCTACAAACATTCTAATCCCTGTTTCTGACATGATCCAGCAGGATCCAAACACAGTAAATACTTATCCTTATGGTTTTGGTGAATATCATTCATTCATGTCTGCTGTGTACAGTGGTACAATGAATAAAAAGAACGTGTTTTGTTTTTGTCTTTTTTTTTGGAGGGGGGATTCCCTTTATTAATTGAGTTCCTCACGGAATCGTATCTGGGAATCCTATCAGCCCTACGGAGGTGCTACTTCAGACTTCTGGTAAAAGCTCCATAAGAGAAAAACTCCATTTAAGTCTGGCAGGAGAGCAAATAGGCCTCGTCAGCAGATCGCAGTGAAGCTCTTGGTGTCCTTTTGCTTGATGATATAATTCTTAATGTACAGCCTGACTGGACATAAATCTTAGCTCAAGCATCACCTCACCTGAATTCCTCTCTCTCTCTCTCTCTCTCTCTCTCTCTCTCTCTCTCTCTCTCTCTTTCTCTCTCTCTCTCATGATGAATTGTTTGCTACATCTCTCAGACTAAAACCCTTCAACCTCTTCAAACCCGGGTTTCTAATAACGCGTAGGTGCTGGGGAGAGGTGACAGCATGATGAATATCACAACAGACAGCTCCAATATGGGACAATTTTACCAGATCGATATCTCACTGCAATATCAGAGAAAAGGAGCTGATATTAGTCTACACAGTGTATTACAGATGGGGTACATTTCTTCTCTCTGCACTCCCTGTGAACCTAGGCTATATTTCATCCATGTCGACAATGGTTTACACACTCACAAACGCTCTGGAAACTAATCATGGCACGGTAGCCATGCCAGATGCATCTGCTTAAAATTGTCCATATGTGTGACACGCCCATAACCCTCTTGTTCAACACGGGCACGGACTTGCAAATAAATTGTGAATCACATTAGAAATAGGGTTGGGTACAGACTATTATTTCTACTGAGACCAAATGTTTTGTCACATTTTAATAGAGACGTGATGAAATCTCACAGGAGAGGTGGCGCTTTGAAGAGACAAGGGAACATTTTTACACTTTATCATTGCAGTAAGTTTATATATAAAGAAAATGTGCAAAGTCGAGAATAATGGTGACAATATGCAATAATTTCTAATTGTGTTATCACACACTCTATTGCAGCAACAGTTTCACAATGAGGTACAATGAGAGAAATATGTCATGACTTTTTTTTATCTCAGTCATTTAAAAAAATAATTTATGGGATGACAAGAAGGTTTAACTAAAAACTGCCCCCAACTGGGCCGGCGTAATAACAGCCAAGTATTATTACCTCCCTAATCAATACAAGGCAGTAAATATTCTTTTATCCAATTAAATTTTGAAGTCACAGGATGTGAACGTTGCAGAATGAAATAGAAAGAAATGCTGTCCCGATAAGTTAGAGAAAACAAACACAGGCAAAAAAGTAAATATTTTGAAGCTGATTCGGATTGTTAATAAAATTGGCCAGCTCTTCCTTGACCTATGAACCATCTCATCACAAAATTTTCTCATAAACCTTTTGAGAGAAAATAAGAGCAATGATGAACAACAACAAAAGGAAAGAAACCCACATAGAGAGAACAGAGCGACCACATAACCTCCATCTGACTCTGTTGGTTGGTGGAGGTATGGACGACTGACTGTTTTAGAATTTAAGATATTTTTAAAGTTTTGAATATTTTAGAGTCTTGCAAATATTCTTGGTAAATTTGTGGAGCTGTGTTCATGGGGTCTGAGAAGGGTTGTAATCCTGCTCTTTTACATGTTTATGTTGTTTGACATTCGAACGCAGGTTTCAATTTTATTTTTTTTTCTTTAAGATATTTCTTTATGATGCTGGAAATTTTGAAGAGGAAAGTTCAGAATTCTGACTGTCGTGGCCAAACGTTATTTCTCTGTCAGTTGGCAGAAGAAATAACGTTTGGCCACGATTTCCCTGGCATATGTATGCATTCTGTGGTTGTGCTTCCAGTTTACGAATCATTTAGTTGATAAAACGTGGAGCCTTACAGCCAAAAAAACATCACATTAATGGCACAAATCTGAGGAAATGGGCTGAATGTAAGATAAATGTCTGAATTCTGGCTTTTATGGAATGAAATGTCTAAAAATACATTTTTAAAAAAGGCCATTACAATTTACCTGTGTCAAAATAAAAATCCAAAATATTCCTAGGTTTTGAGAAAACCTTGGCATGTATCCTCTAAATCTGGATAGATAGATAGATAGATAGATAGATAGATAGATAGATAGATAGATAGATAGATAGATAGATAGATAGATAGATAGATAGATAGATAGATAGATAGATAGATAGATAGATAGATAGATAGATAGATAGATAGATAGATAGATAGATAGATAGATAGATAGATAGATAGATAGATAGATAGATAGATAGACAACTCCACCCTCCAGGTTGTTAATATAATAACTCAAAAACAATAAACAATATCACCATGTAACTCATCAAATTAAAGGTGACAAACTCTTTAAAATCTAACAAACTTTCACAGACCAGTTCAATGAAAAAAGCAACTTTGTTTTGCCCATTATAGCCCATAGAGAAGTCTGCCACCTGCTGGTTGGTTTGTATGTGCTGGATGGATGATGGAAATTAGGAGCAGGTGTGGGCTAGAAATGTAGTAAATCGTATAAGAACATTATTAAACTCAACATGGCCATAATTCCAACACAACTATGCAGAAAGGATTTTGTCTGAATTCAGTGGCAAAAGGAGAGACTGACGGAGACGGTTGAGTGAGATACACACAGTGAATGGGGTCTGAAAGAAACAGAGTGTTTCAGCCAGCATTGAAGGTTACAAAACTGGAGAAACAAACTATTATTTTGGGATTGTTTAGTAGCAGAGTTGCTAAGTGTTTTTATAGCAAGTAGATCGAGAAGCAGGGAAAAGAAGTTCAGCATTTTTTTGTCATTTGATGACACAGTGGTTTGTCAGGGGAAAGGGAGGAGCTGGAAATTACCAGTACTTTTCTTTTCTTTTTATAATCAGAGATTGAAGCTGGTGAAGAGAACGATGATCTGCTAATACAAACCTTCTCAGAAAAGCAACCAAACATCACTGGAGTTAATGACCAATGTTTAGAGAATTACAGCAAGATTTTATTGATTGAAGAAGAAGGAAAACAACCAGAATCCAGCAAAAACAGACTCAAACTAGTGGATAACAAAAACAGTGGATAAGAAAGACGATAATTTTCATTCTGTACATACTGATCATAGTGGAATTAGCCTATTTGTAATTAAGTTCAATAATTAAAACTTGTAAATTACATGTGCAATTATCACATGAAGGTTATACTGAAATTTTCATACAGTTTATGTTGTTCTGCGAGGTCTGTTAGAATTTTAATGGACACCACCAAGATGGACTGGGCACAATAAATGGGCACATTTGCGGTAAAAAAAAAAAGGTAAAATCACCACATTTTAAGTACAAGCAGTAAATACGTATGTAAATGCCAATATGAATGTGAACCAACAGTATTTAACAAAGGAGAGATTTTAAAAGGAAATCATTAAATTCAAACACTGTATACATTCAACTTTTGTGTTGGATAGAAGCATAAAAATCCACCCTCAAGCTATGTTACATCAACACTTACAGTAATATATGACTGTTTTTCCAACCTGAAAACTTGTTTATTTGCAAGAGTCTTCTTCTACTGATGTGCATGGCCACAAAGGTTACATCAGTTGATCTCTCGTCAGAAGCATATTATTATATATTTGTTTATTTATTGAAAATTATTTATTGAAAATCATGTCTTTGTTGCAGTACTGACAGTATTGCAACAAAGACATGATTTGCGATAAATGGGTACAATAAGCGGTCACATGTATTATAAATTACATTGCAGGTTTACAGGGGGTGCACATCTAGGTGCACATCTAGTCGGGGGACACTTTGAAATCTGAAAATCAAATATGGCAGAACCAAACTTTTAATTCCAATTTTGATCGATACATGAAACTAAGATGAAGTACTTCCATATGTATATTATTATGTTAATAAATAGGTTGGCTAAATTAAGAATAATATAATTTATAACCAACAGTTTTGTTTCCTCTTCTATTATAATTATTATTATAACTCACAGATTTGTTTTATGATTTCTATGGCTGTCCCGATCCGATCACGTGATCGTAAATCGGGCCCAATCACGTGGTTTCAGACTTGATCGAAATCGGACGTTGCATCCTGATCAGGAATGTGATATAGAGTTTATCCTCATTATTTTGATCAGTGCTATTTCAAGCTCATTATTGCAGATTAATGGGCCTTTCACGCGTCGGAAGCGTCTGAGATGTCAGAGGAGTCAAGAATCGGTGAGAGGTGTTGCTTTTTAGACGGCATCAGAAGCGTCATGTCAAAAGCCGAACTAAAGCGACGCTTCTGACGAGAGTGCGCACTGCCGCTTGTCGGCAGACTGACGCAGTCAAAGGTCAACCCAATCTTTTTTTAAATTTTATTATTATTTTTTTATTGAACAAAAGAAAAAACATAAGTTCAACCCAATCCAGCTTTCGACGCTCTGAGCTGTGAAGTAGCTTTGCGCTGTCCAATAGGAACGACGCGTCGGGCCAAAACACGGAAGACTAGTGGCAGATCGGTGCAGAAACCACTAATCCGTACAAAACAGAAACGTGTCACAGGACTGCTCATTTATAGAGCAGTTTTCTGAAGAAAAATCCTTGGAAATGCTTTTTGTTATTGTTTTTTACCTCAAAATTTCTGATTACTGTTTAAAAAAGTTTAGAACACTTGTAATTAAAATAGCTAAATCAATAAATGGTTCTTTAGAAACCTTTCATCTGTAAATTCAAACCACCTGTTATTTCAGATTAGATAATTTCTTGTTTAACATAAGGCACATTGGACATTCATTTTTAGAAAAATAAAATAACATGGAAATTTGTTCATTTTTTTAAGTCTGGTAGATTATTACTTGATTGTTCAAGCTACCTCAAGGAGAAGTGCACTGTTTAAGTGATAAATAATAAAATAAGGTGATTAAAATGAAAATATTATATATTTAGCATTTGTTCATTGTTCATTCAGTTTTTTAAAGTATCGGATTGGGACTCTGTATCGGCAGATACTCAAAATCAGATGACTCGGAATCGGATCGGGGCCAAAAAAACTGATCGGGACATCCCTAATGATTTCTTCCTAGTTTAGTGCCCGTAGGAAGTATGTATTCCTATATAATAGGGGGAGCTTGGTCGTTGTCCAAGCTGGTGCGTGAGAACGTTCAGACCTTTGATAAAAAAGCAAGAAGCATCTGTGTGTCTGTCTGTGTGTCTGTGGCTTGCATATCTCTCAGAGTGTTCGTGTATTATTTTTTCTTTAACTTTTTTTTCCCATCTATCCCTGTGAACGTGTTAGAGATAGGCATCTGTTTAATGCAGAGAGTGACTCATCTTTGTTTACGATCTTTGTAGAAGCTGGCGCCTTGTGCCAATAATGATGACTTCAAAATAAAGGTTTTGAAAATGAATCCCCAAAATTTTCAGAATAAAGGGTGCACATCATGTCATGGGTAAGCTGAGGCTGATCTGACAAACAGTCAGAGACATATGCGAGCCACATACACACAGACGCATCTTGCTTTACAGATAGATTATTATTATTGTTGTTGGCAATATGTTTAGGTACTTAGTTTTAGGTAAGACTTTTTAAAATGACCGCTCATGGCTCACATGCAGTACCTTCATGGCCCACCAGGGGAACACAGCCAAGACTTTGGAAGTCACTGGGTTATGGAATCAGTGTGTTTTTCCATCCAGTGCGTTGGCTGTGATTGCAACTTTGAGCTTAACCAACACAAACAATTCTCATTTTCTTATTTAGTACAAGATTCATCCCAGTGCAAACGTTTGTTGAGTCTGAGACAATCACTCTCAAACTGCTTCCTGCTAAACGCCAAATGGCATGTGACTGAAAAAAATCGAATGGGACATCGCTTACTTCCAGGAGAGATGGATGCATACAGAAAGAGAGAGAGAGAGAGAGAGAGAGAGAGAGAGAGAATGACAGAGACACTGAAGGAGAGAGTGCAAATGTTGCTTAATATCGTCCCTCTCCAGGGGGTCGGAGCGGAGGGCCCCTCTCCTGTCAGCTGCAATAGGACCAACCTTTTTGTGAGTGCCCAGGGTTCGTTAAGGACTATTAATGGAACACACTACCCCTTGTGCAGGGAACTTGTCAGTGTTTCATTAGAGACTGATAAACATATAATACATAAGTGTCAAACACAGAGTGTGTGTAGTGTGGCGTGGCAGCGGGAGGGGAAGAGGATTTTGGGATCGCACTGCAACAGTCATTCCCATGCTCCGTGCTGACGGTGTTAATGATTCCATAAAGATGGAGGAGTTCAGGGGAGGAGGCGAAACATCGCCATACGGCAAAGAGGAATTGTGTAACCGGGATGTAGTTTGACAAACATTTTACTGTATTATCACATTGAAAGTTGATCTAAGCACAGAAAACCATTCCTGGGTCGATGTCTCACCCAAGATAAGACAATCTGGCATTTCTCTCTGTGCTCGCTGCTCAAACAAGAAAAAGAAATACATCATATTTAATTAAAGTTCTTCCCCCCCCCCACTCTCACTGAACAAATCAGCCCACAGCTGGGACTCTGGGTCGAGTTCACAAAGTCCTTTTGATCATGTTGTGGCAGTAAGAGAGTTTGGAGTCCCGTGGAGTACGGGACCAAGCTGATCTTATTATGATAATTGGGATACATCAACTTCAGATAGCACTAATTGAGCGAAATTTCACTGATCAAGAGCACATATTTGATGGTGGAAGCAAGTTCACTTTTAGAGAAGGAGGCATTACGCCGTGCTTTGGTTGGGTTCCCAGCAGTTAGCAAGTGAAACCACCACCACCAAGTGGAAGCTTTTAGTTTCAGTGTTGGAAGTGATGTTGTGCTCGCTGGTGTTTAATTAAGATTCAGTCATGCTTGGTGTGAAGTATGTCAGCACACATGATGTCATGCATATCCTGTATTCAATCCAAGCGTTTACATGTGAGTACAGAAAAAGTGGCACGTTTGAGGAGTAACACCTGAAACCACCCCGCGGGCAGCAGAGACATAGGACGTGTCTCAAATCAGGGGCTGCATCCTTTGAAGGCTATGGTCTAAGAAGATTGGGAAGGCGAAACCGACCGTTCTGAAATGAAACAGTCCAACATATGGAGTAGTTTGCGACTGCAACTGAAGTCTGGGAGGATGTCCTGGTGCTGTGCACTGCTGTATCTATGACAACATAGAACCACCAGTCCCACAACCCTAAAATCATCATCTGCCCACCTCAGTTTGGTGAACGTAGGTGTCCTCTTGGCATCCCCTTGCTTATCCCCTGCTGCAGAGCAACACTGACAGCTAAACATGGCAAGCTAACATAGCCGGCATACTTATTCAGACTTTACTTATAAACATTAGTTATTTATAATTGTAGATATAAACCCCAAAATTGTATTTTAAAATTTAGCAACCTTTTTTTTAAACTGTCTCAAAGTTATTCCCATTTATTGCACTTCCACTCTCTCAGTCACCTCTGTAGCCCACGCAAATATCGATGTAAAGTACCTCTCGCCAGCGACATCTAGCAGCTAGCTGTACCACGACAACCACTAGCTGTATTGTCAATCAGCTGAATGAAATTTGACCACAAGGCTGTTGCACGCATGTCTATGGGCTCGCATAAACATCTCAGCAGATCTGTGCAGAAGGTCACCAATGGGCCACCGTCCTGAACTTTTCACTTTCAACAAAACAGTGCAGAATGGGGATGAACTGCCGTGCGTGTGAGGAACTTTCCTGCACCAGATCAATCTCAACGCAACTTTGGTTTGTCGATATGATATCCCATAATCCCATAGTGGATGCAGGATGGATTACTTCAAATTACGAACAACTGAGTGTGAAATTACATGTAAATTGGCTGCCACCTGCTGTGCACACTGTGTGCACAACACCCACCTTCACATCAGCATCAGATAAGAATGCTAGTATGTAGGGCTGTCGGAAAAAATCGATTCACGTCTAAATCGCGATTCTTATTTATTACGATTCTGAATCGATCCAAAATGTCCAGGAATCAATTTTTAAAAAGCATTTTATTAAACATTTCCTTGCTTACTGGCTGTGTGTACTGTTTGTCAGGCAACAGCTTCTGTACTACAGCGTCTCCGCGAGGGGCCGGGGGGGTCCGGCGTGCTTCAAACATTTGTGAGCTGAAGCTTACCATGGCAGATGAAGAGCTAATTCAGCCAGCACCGTCTTTGCTGAAGGCAAATGTTTGGACGCATTTTGGATTTTATTATTTGCTGTGTAAGAAGGAGCTTGACATGACTTACGCAGTGTTCAAAATCTGCAAAATGAAAGTTAAGTACTTCGGAAACACTTCAAATCCGCAAGCCCACATGCTACGCCATCACCCAAAGCTAAAAGGAGCGGAGCAGCGGTCTCTGCCGACTACTGACCAGCACTTCGCTAAACTGCCAGTCAACTCCGAACGAGCAAAGCAGATAAGTAAATTTACATGTTTAGAATCACTTGATTAACCTTGTAAAGCTGTATTTTCTTAAACATAAACATTTTTCAAGTAATATAACTATTTCTCAGAGCTCTTTGAATCGAAAATCGATTCTGAATCGAATCGTCATCCCAAGAATCGGAATCAAATTGAATCGTGAGTTGTTGTACGATTCACATCCCTACTAGTATGCTAGCGGTCGCAGGGAGAGACATGATGCCCGTTACAGGGTGAAATACAGGATCAAGTATACAACACAACAAGTGAGAAAGACTGGAACCAAAAAAAAAAGGATAGAATGGCTGGCTGGAGTTGGTGTCAGAATGTTTCATCAGCATTGCAATTTAATCATTGCAAACTCAAAACACTATTCAGAAACATTTTGAGCCCTGTCTCAAAACACTGTTCAATTGGCAGTTGACAAATGGCTTTCACAGTTAAAGGCTAAAGCCAGCGCAGGCTCTATGGCTAAGTCTCAAATCAGGGGCCGCATCCTTTGAAGGCTGCAACCATTTTGCAATTTGCATCATTATCTTATCCCAGCCCTTCCTCATGTTGCAGAGTGACCTTGACAGCTGCACGCAACAAGTTAGCATAGTGGGTGTAACCTGGAGTTTAGTAATCATTTTTTAATCATTATTTGTGCTTTACTCATAGACGTTACTTACGAACAATTGTACGTGTGGAGCATGAAATTGAAATCGCTTTATTTATTTATTCATTTTAGTTTGTTTGTTTATTTTACCAGCAATTGTGTCTTGGGGTATAAAACATTACACACTGACCCTTGGGATTGTTTGGGCTGCGAATGATACATCTGTTCCAGTCACTGTTTTCATAGAAAGAAGGCTGCATTTGTTGGCAGGATTCAAGGGGCCTTCAAAATGAGACAGCACCACTAGTCAATGCATGTAGCCTGAGAAGGATGCGACCCCTGAAATGACAGACCGCCTAAATATGCACTAACATGTACTATGCAGATTATTAACTGAGACATATTAACTGGGAGTTTCATTACTTTATTTGATAACTTTAATTACAGATATACGTGTACGCTGTGCTGTTGGTCCTTGCTCAACGCTGCTTTGCCTTGTTTTACCCGCCTGTGTAGGACAAGTCCCTTTTTTTCTGGGGTAAAAATATTGTCTGTTGCAGCCTGTATTTAGTTTTTAAATAAACATCAGTACAACCAATATATAATCTCCACAAACGGAAGCCGGAAAAGCTTCTAAGAGCCTACAGAAGTGTTAGTGCTGTGAACTTAACATCTCTTTCCCCGCGAGTGAGTAATTGGTTACCATGACCGTTAATCAGTTAATCTTCTTTTTACCCCATCTCTTGAACAGAGAAATATCAGAGGTTCAATAATTAAAAACGTGTCAGGTGAAAGTCCAGCGTGCTTCCTCCCACTGTATGTTCTCACATTCGTTGCTTTGTTCATCTTATTAACCTACTCTCCGCTCACCGCGCCTTTAAATGAAATCTTTAGCCCCTTACATGTGAAATTAAAACTGCCCTCCCTTGAGCGCTTTTAATTATTCTTCTTTAGAAGAAACTTCCACTTTTGTCAGCGCGGCCTTCTTTCTTTTTCCTCACTCCCACTCGCTGCCCGGGTCTGTCATGCTTCACGCC
Source organism: Thalassophryne amazonica (assembly GCF_902500255.1). Taxonomy (NCBI): domain Eukaryota; kingdom Metazoa; phylum Chordata; class Actinopteri; order Batrachoidiformes; family Batrachoididae; genus Thalassophryne; species Thalassophryne amazonica. The sequence goes on from NC_047116.1 coordinate 13,474,127, forward strand.
CCCCTCCAGCCCGTTGCTACCCTTTTTTTCCCTCCTTCTTCTCTTCTTCTGCAGGTCTGTTTAATTCTCACCTTGCTCTGCCCTTGTCATCAAGCCAATGAAGCACAAACGCAGGAGCAAGGGAGTGTTTACTCATTTCCCCACTACATTACCCCTCCTATTAATCACCGCATGGAAACTTCTGGACACTGGAACATCTCTGCAGCTGTGAACCCAGCTGCCCTCTGCGCTAACCGGGCTGACTTCAAATAGCTGCCATTCTGAAAATTATCTTGTATTATTCCACAAGCAGGCAGAGCCCCTTCTAAAGTCCTAAACGCCATGTTTATTCATGTAATCTCCCTCAAGCAAAGACTGTGTTGTGCTGAAAGGTAGCGTCAAATTACACCTTCCTGGGACCGAAATATGGGCTCGAGAAAAACACAAAAGTTGAAAGTCAGAGGAAGTTAGTTGACATTGAAATGCACAATGCATTATGTGCACACAAGACGGGCAGAGGTTAGTGTCTCTAATTAATCCAGTTTAATTGCATGTAAATTATATTTTAAAAGTAGATGATGAAAAAAATAACAAGTGGCTCCTCCTGCTTGCTCCTCTTTGATCGGAGGCAGTTTGTTGAAGTCGGCCGCGACGCGACCTCACTGCTTGTGTGGAGAGCTGTTTGATTTGGATTTTTTTTCCCCCCGACATTACATCTTCGAAAGAAAACACAATTAACCAAAACACACTGGAGCAGAATTTGATTTAGGGCCGCGCCTGTCCACGCTTTGCCGTGTGCACGGCAAAACTGTTGCACAAGATCCTTTACGAAATTCAATTAGCCCACCGACTGCATTTTTTTCTCTCTCTCTCTCTCTCTCTCTCTCTCTCTCTCTCCTGCCCTAATTCCCACATTCCCACTGAAATGACTGCATTCCCGATGATTATGCTAACCACTTGGAGTGCATCATAAATTCACAGGTCTGGGAAAGGCAGTAACAAGAGCTCCTTAAATATGGGAAGGAGACGTTTGAGAAGATGGATCGCCGTGGGCTAGCAGGCGGCCGTCAGTGGGCAGGGGGAACTTGTTTGTGGAACACATGCTGTACTGCTCCTAATGAGACTACGGACAACAGAAACATTATCATTAATGATTGAAACACCCCCGTCCTGCTGCATTTTTACTGGGCACGCCGAGGCTGCAGGCTGCATGCGTGCAGGCTGCACACAACAGAGAAAACAGATCGCAAAACGTTTGAAATTCAGACAAATGAGCAATGCAAATAGTTTTTGAGAGAGTTTACCCAGGGAACAATGGCCCCTTATGAGACACAAGAGAGACAGAACAGGACTGGTGGTGCGGGGATCAGAGCGGTGGGGGCCGACGGGATGATCCAGCACAATGTGGCCCTTCTCCTAAAGCAACTTGTTATCAGGCGCTACGCAGAGCCCCCCATTCAATCTGCATTTAAATACATTTCAGTCCACTCACTCATTTGCATTCATTTCTCCCATTATATCTGAAAATGGGCGAATGTCTAGCCAGCACAATGTGAGAGCCTATCAGCAGCCAGGGAAGCCCACACCTGATGCCAATTTAGCCTGCTTGGATCTATTCATTGCCACGGCCTGAGCTGACAACTGCAGCTCTTCCCCGTCCAGGAGACCTTTCAATTGGATCTGCTTGTGGTGACAAAATTGTTTTTGCTGGTTGATTTCTTTCTTCTTTTTTTCTTCCTCTTCACCCCCCCTCCCCTCTCCTGCTTTCGCTGTCACTCCCTCCGTCTGTGCGTCTGGGTGTCTGTTTGGGAGCCATGGGAAAAGGAGAAGCAAATGATTCTCAGTGGCTTGTGATTTCCACTATTTGTTCAGCATTAGGCCCACTTATCTGTGAAAGAAAAAGCAACATGTGGAGAGAAAGTGACAGGCACAAACCCGGGCCCGGCTAACGGGCCCATTGTGCGCCGAGGGTCTGCATTCAAACACGAGGGGCCCTCCAACTCCCGTCTTTTTCTATAGAGACGCACACATGCTCGCGCCCGGACCTCTGTCGCAGTCAATTACGACTGCTAATCTGTGCTGCAACGGAGAGTAAATATTTCATTACTTTTTCAAATAAACAGTTGGCCCGAGCGCGTGAAGTGTCATCTATGCCGTGAAAGGAACGGCAATGCTCACATTCAATTACACCGTCAAAACCTCCAAGCTGCTGAAGTGGAGCTTTTTGTGCTAAGAGCGCACTACTAAAATCATTAGACGCGGGAGCAACATTCTGAGATGGGAAGTGGAGCGGAGGGAGCGCCCGGCAGTTAGACTGCAAAAGTTTGCGCAACAACTGTTTGCTCCACCATGCACTGAAAAGTGTTGTGCGAGATTAGCAGATGAAATAATGCAAAGATTGGGGAGGGTTGGCGGGGAGGTGGGTGTGGGCGGGGGGTGGGGGGTGACAGAGAGAGATCCCAGACAGAGACTACTGCTCATTAATCACTGCAGCGTCTTTGACCTTTTATTTGCCAAGGGCGCAAACCAAGAAGGAGGAGGAGGAGGAGGAGGAGGATGGTGGCCACCGCCGCCGCCACTGCTGCTGCTGCTGCAGCACGCTGCCCAGGAAAGAAAAAAAAAACAGATGACCAAACCTACGATATGCTCAAACCCAAAGATGATGCCACAGCACATATTGTTAATAAAGAGTGAAATTAATCAGCTTCACGGTCTGTTAGCTGAATCAGCCCCCCCGCCCCCCCCCCCCCAAGCCCCTAGGTGGTATCAGCTGCTGCATTCAGCTCGGCTCGGCTCGCCAGGCCTGATAAAGACCGATAGGCCTTGTGCCCGTTTACGCACCTTATTAAAAGAATTAAAGAGACGTCTGCTCGGCTCTCTCTCTCTCTCTCCTTTCACACCAGGCCCGGCTCGGGAGCCGGGTGCTGGAAATGGCAGGGGAGTGTGACATTAGCGTCAGTCGTATTTTTAGCGTCTGGATGGTCAGGCTCTCCGTTGCCAGGTGGGGTTGGATCGCTGCAGGCAGCCAGGCAGCGGTGGCAACGAGGAAAAGCTCCAGCTGTACGTGAGCGGGAGCCATTGGTATGTGGAAGCACGAGCGTTATACATCATTACATCTTTGTTATCTGCTGCAGCACATTCTTCTAATTAGATGTAAAGAAATAGGCTGATCAAAATAATTACACCACAAATAAAGCGCGAGCGAAAATAAATGTTAATGTAAGCTAATCAAGTGAAAATAACGACAACGAAACCGGAATAAAACGAGAGTGCTACAAGTGCGGCACCAAACATAGTGGGCAGTTATTAATATACGTTTTACGTTTAAGCCTAATTGGTGTTCAAGGTTAATCTAATCAGACCAATTGTGCGACTGAAGAGCCTGCTCCAATTTAATTGGCTATTTTTATTGCCTGGGTGAGATTTTAATTGAAACCAAAGGGGATCTAACAACAACTGTGACATGTTGATGTCTGGGGGATAGTTATAAATATGTGACAAAATATGTGCATTATTAATGTGATTTCTTCATGCCTTATTGTAATGTGTCCCCAGAAACACACACATATGATGACATGCAAAACAAAGAGGGGAGACAGAGAAAAAAAAAAATCATCCCAAATATGTCAACTCAATAAGACGGGTTTTTTTTCCCGTCCGACTCGAGGCAAATCGTTAAGATTCCAAATTAAGATTTGTCGAATGAGAAGCTCGGCTCCACGTGCAGAATTTGTTCTTTGCAGAGAAAAATGTGTTAAATCGGCTGATATTCAAACTGATATTCTTGCTTTTCTTTTTTAGTTCCAAACTGAGTTCAAGAAAAGTGTCTGAATCTGCAAAGCGATGACACCACTTAAAAAAAGTGTCATTGATTTAAAAGAAGAGATTACATTGTGTCTGACGCAGGTGCGAACATTAGCATGAGACTCCTGGATCAAATTGTGCACAGCGGCAGGAACCATTGATGATATCGATCAGAATCCCGGCGACTGCGAGTGGATGTGAGCCGACAGGCTTCACTTTGAAAGAAGAGCTTTCTGCACTTGTCGAGCTTCTCGGCAATTTAGCTCTTTTATCTGCAGGTCTGATGCTTTTTTTTTTTTTCTTCTTCTTCCCAGAGCTGTGACATCAGAGGTAACAGGTTTATTAATTGCTGCCTGTGTCGTGCTGACACGCTCAGGAGACGGTGTTGGATGAGTGTTGTTATTTGTCCTCCAATGGATGACAGTTACTCTTTACCAGCGCTTTAAATATCAGGACTATTTCCAGCTCTGAAATGACAGAGGTTAAGATAAGGAAGGCTCCAGGCAGAGGGAGGACAGAGACACAGAGAGGACCGCTTACTCAACCTCCAGCCATGTGAAATGAGACAAACCGAATGGCCGATGGAGTCGGGTTCCAAAAGTGAGCATACTCCCACAGAAGCCTATGTTAAAATGTCCAAATTAAGAGGCAAAATAAACATGTTCATAGCTACTTTCCCCTGTTGGTGGCAGTGGATCAAGCAACTCATCCCACACGTCCCTATCACTCGGCCAACTCCTCTAACTCTTCCTGGGGGGAACCAGAAGTGTTCCCAAGCCATCTGGAAAACATAATCTAGTGGTTAAATATTGGGCTTCAGACCAGAGGATCCTGTGTTCAAAACCCAGGGCCCTTGGGCAAAGTCCTTAATCCCCCTAGTTCCTCCTGGTGTGTAGTGAGCGCCTTGCATGGCAGCACCCTGACATCAGTGTGTGAGTGCTTCTGTGTGAATGGGTGAATATGAGGCATAATTGTAAAGCGCTTTGAGCTTCTGATGTAGATGGAAAAGCGCTATATAAATGCAGTCCATTTACCAAAAAATAAACGCCTGCCTTAAATATGTGCCAGTCTTGTTGAAAGGACGGGTCACGTATGTTGGCCGCCAGACGTCACTGCCTGTCTGACTGTCCATGTGAGCAGTCGCGGGTCCAAATGGCGGCCTCCTGCTCAAGCGCATGTGCAGACAGACAGTATAGCGAATGAAGTGCCTCCTTCGACCAGTGACGTCACAAAAAGGAAGTACGGTTCCTACACGGTTGAGACAAAGCTCCAAGCTGTTACGTTTGCAAAAAAATAAAACAGGAAGGTAGGTACAGTTTACGATTAATTAATTATTGTCATGAAGCAAAGGAAGCACAATGTTAGTCAATCTATTTCTGTAGCCTTGAAAAAAAATTAATTTGCCATAAAATATTACTCATTAGGCCTTTTTTATCATTAGGTCTGCGTTTTACTAAAACCGAAGAACCGTTCTGCGTAGAAACAGCAGCATAAAAAATAAACCCTGACATCTGCTGCACCGCTTTTATCCACTGAGTGTCTTCTTTAACTGACAGATACTTCCAGTTTTACCTGCAGACAACATCCATTCCTATTTTGAGTGATTTTCCCTCATTAGCTGCAACATATTTTGAGTCTTTATGCTCTTTTAAACACAGTGAGGCAGCAAACAGGTCCCCAGTTCAAGGCCAGCTGTGCCCCAATCTCTGTGTACATCTGGAGTTGTGTCGGGCACAGAACTTGTGCCAAATCTACAGATGGATCGAGATGGGCTCTTCTGTGTCGACCGGACCCCAAGCAAAAAAAAACAAACAACCAAAGAAAAGTGCTTTTTTAAGCACAGGAAATCTCCTCAAACAGCTCTTTAAATGTAGCATTTTGTAGCACTATATTTTGTGTACATATTTTTAATATATGGTCAGAACCAGTGTTTCCACAGTTACTTTGAAAAGTTACTTTATTCGTTATGCAATTACTTTATTAGGAGTTGCCGACAACTTATAACTAATAAGTAATGTAACTAATAAGTTAACTAGTAATCTAACTTGGTTATTTTAAAGATTGAGTACTCAGCAAAGTACTCTATCTTTAAAATAACCAAGTTAGATTACTAGTTACTTTATCAGTTACGTTCAGCAGCTGCTGACAAGTTCTCCACAGCTGCTAATGGAGCTACTGTGTAAAGTAACTGTACAATGTAACTGCATAAAGTAACTCATACTCGTAAAGTAACTTTTCAAAGTTACTGTAGCAACACTGGTCAGAACTAAATGCAAACAAAGCAATTTTGTTTAATCAAAATATTAAAAAAAAAAATGCCCAAAGTTATTTGTCAACAACAACAAAACAAAGTGTTTTAATAAAGTGAAAAGAAGAAAAAAAATAATCACATAAAATGTATGCAGGACACATTTATTGGCATCATTTGATGAATTTATAGTAAATCATAACTTTTACAGTTTTCTTTAGACAAGTCAGGGGATGGATACATGAACATTTCCAAGTCACTGAATATGTCCCCTGGACCTGGATAGCAACCACTCTTATCTTTCTGCCACACATCTGTGATCATGTTCAGTTAATAGGGGAGGTGATGGTCTAGTGGTTAAGCGTTGGGCTTGAGACCAGATGATCCTCTGTTCAAAGCCCTGTCTGACCGGAAAATCACTAAGGGCCCTTGGGCAAGGTCCTTAATCCCCTAGTTGCTCCCGGTGTGTAGTGGGTAACTTGTGTGACAGCACCCTCACATCAGAGTGAATGTGAAGCATTATTGTAAAGAGCTTTGAGCATCTGATGCAGATGGAAAAGCGCTATATAAATAAATCTATAAGCTATATAAATATACTCAACAAAAATATAAACGCAACACTTTTGGTTTTGCTCCCATTTTGTTTGAGATGAACTCAAAAATCTAAAACTTTTTCCACATACACAATATCACCATTTCCCTCAAATATTGTTCAAAAACCAGTCTAAATCTGTGATAGTGAGCACTTCTCCTTTGCTGAGATAATCCATCCCACCTCACAGGTGTGCCATACCAAGATGCTGATTAGACACCATGATTAGTGCACAGGTGTGCCTTAGACTGCCCACAATAAAAGGCCACTCTGAAATGTGCAGTTTTATCACACAGCACAATGCCACAGATGTCGCAAGATTTGAGGGAGCGTGCAATTGGCATGCTGACAGCAGGAATGATAACCAGAGCTGTTGCTCGTGTATTGAATGTTCATGTCTCTACCATAAGCCGTCTCCAAAGGTGTTTCAGAGAATTTGGCAGTACATCCAACCAGCCTCATAACCGCAGACCACGTGTAACCACACCAGCCCAGGACCTCCACATCCAGCATGTTCACCTCCAAGATCGTCTGAGACCAGCCACTCATACAGCTGCTGAAACAATCGGTTTGCATAACCAAAGAATTTCTGCACAAACTGTCAGAAACCGTCTCAGGGAAGCTCATCTGCATGCTCGTCGTCCTCATCGGGGTCTCGACCTGACTCCAGTTCGTTGTTGTAACCGACTTGAGTGGGCAAATGCTCACCTTCGTTGGCGTTTGGCATGTTGGAGAGGTGTTCTCTTCAACTCTATGCGAAGGAGATGTGTTGCACTGCATGAGGCAAATGGTGGTCACACCAGATACTGACTGGTATCCCCCCCCAATAAAACAAAACTGCACCTTTCAGAGTGGCCTTTTATTGTGGGCAGTCTAAGGCACACCTGTGCACTAATCATGGTGTCTAATCAGCATCTTGGTATGGCACACCTGTGAGGTGGGATGGATTATCTCAGCAAAGGAGAAGTGCTCACTATCACAGATTTAGACTGGTTTGTGAACAATATTTGAGGGAAATGGTGATATTGTGTATGTGGAAAAAGTTTTAGATCTTTGAGTTCATCTCATACAAAATGGCAGCAAAACCAAAAGTGTTGCGTTTATATTTTTGTTGAGTGTATATAAGTAAATCTGTCAAGGGGAAGTAGTTGTCAAAAACTGAGTACTTGTGCAAGACAGAGACGAGTAGGGGAATCCACCAAGACACCCAAGACACCTCTGAAGAACTGATAGGCTTCTGTGACTATGTCTGGAGAAATTGTGCATAGTGCAACTTTTGTCCAGTCCTTGAAAGCATTTTGTTGTGTTCTTGTTGCCAAATAACTTTGGACATGTTCTGTCAATGTTCTCTTTGTTTTGTCTTGTTAGTACAGCCACAGCAGACAATCACCCCACTGAGTCTGGTCTGCTTGAGGCTCCTTTCTATAATCAATGTCATGAGGTTGAATCGGATTTAGCCATTAGGTCAATACCATTAGCCAGCATTGTCATGCAAGAGCCCTCTGCAGGACTGGAGGACCTGCAATGAATTAGCTTCTTGTTCTTTTTTTTTAAATACTGATTAATCTCCTCAATCAGTTCATTGAACATACAGCAGTACCAATGTTTACTGTCTTTCATCCCCCAAAGGTACTGTCATCATCTTGTCCTCTGTATGTGTATCTGTGTATGTGTTGATGTAAACACATTATCCATTGACAGGATGTTTTGATGTCAGTGATATTAGCAAGGACATCAAGCCTATTGAAGATTCGCCTTCTTTTACTGAGGAAATAGGTCCTTACTTGTTCAGTAAGGATGTAAACTCAGTATTACCTACAATAGGCCAAGAGATGGTTATCATTTTGATGTCATTGACACATTGCGTTGTGGGTACAGTGAAGTGCAGCACTAGCACCTGTTCCCAATTAGGCTAATTTAAGTTTAAATGTTATGAATAATTAGGGGCGTGGCTGCATTTGTCCCACACTCACGGCTTCGCTGCTGTGGACTCAGCCCGGTCAAGTCAACTGTTTGTCCTTTCCGAGCATTTTATTACAAATATCTGAGATAATACGGCTTGCTGTGTGATTAATTGTATGAATGACTCGTCAAAGAAGTATTTCAGTTGAGTTACATTTTAGTGTTATTTGTATTAGCACTAATAGCACCATGTTAGCAGTATTAACCAGGTAACATGGTCATACGCAGTGGCACAGCTAACCAAAAAGTTAGCTTCAATAACCATTAATCCAATGACTGAAACATTAACTTTTATGATGATAAACCGATAAACTGCTAAAAAATGTATCTTTATTACAGATAACCGATAACTTTTAGTATTGATTTGGACGTGGCCACATCAGATTACGCTGTCGGCCTCTGATAAACAAGTTTCACTTTAAGCGTTGCAGGGGCTCCTGGGTAAATTCAAGGATCACAAACACAAAAAGAACTCACAAAAAATGAATAAATAAAAAAATAAAACCCCAAACACTGTCATCATCTTTCAAAAGCAGTAAAACACAGTATAAGAAGTCACAGTTTATCTCGTTATTACCTACATTGTCATTTACGAACTAAAAGCTGCTGCTTTTTTCACACGCTTTGAACCCTGCGGCTTAAACAACCGAAATACGTCCAATAATTTATTGATTGGCAGAGTAAAATACATGTAGTAAATGTTCATTCTTACCTGTTAGTTTCAGTGGGATTCATTAAATTCTGAAAAAAATATTCCACATAAAGTGTCCTGATTATCTAAAACAGTGTGTACACGGTGAAGAAGTCCCTCACAGCTGCACTGTGAGATCTCCCGTCTCCCACTGAGTCTTGGCGATTAAATTATCCCGTGCCACAAAGAAATAAAATAAAATAATGTTAAAATTAGTCTGTTTTGTGTGTGACGAGCAGACGGTAACAGTGTACTAGCCAAAGTGAACGTGAACCACACTACCCACAATGCTCCCTGCGTCGACCGGCCAATCACGTCTTGCGCTTAATGTCTGCCATAAATCACTGATCTACACATGGCAGGGATTAAAATGTTTGATTTTAGGGTTTACAAATGTTTTGGACTGTTAAACTTTGCTCACTTTACCAGCAAAAAAAAAATGTTAGCGGACTGAAAGTCATCGGAAGTAAATTTAGTGGAAGATAACTGGTCCGATGATGGTTTTAAAACTTATCTGAAATGCTAATCTGCTAGCAAAAACATTAGCTTTGATAATTATCGGTTATCGGATTAGCTGAAAAGTGCCCACCACTGGTCATACGTTCTAATACTTGCACCAAGCCATCCGTTACAAACTACCGCCCAGTCCACAACAACTGTTCCTCAATCACCCAAACCAAGCTTAGCCTGTCTGCAGTACAGTGGTTTGGGAAATTGTGCTTGGTGGCATGTTCAGACTTCATTCTTCATGCCCACATCATGCTGGTCTTGCCCACACTCACCTCATTGCCCATTTATGGGTTTGCTGGGGAGGTGGTGGTCTAGTGGTTAAGCGCTGGGCTTGAGACCAGAAGATCCTCGGTTCAAATACCAGCCTGACCGGAAAATCGTTATGGGCCCTTGAGCAAGGTCCTTAATCCCATAGTTGCTCCCGGTGTGTAGTGAGTACCTTGTACCCAGCACCCTCACTTGTAAAGCACTTTGAGTGTCTGATGTAGATGGAAAAGCGCTATATAAATGCAGTCCATTTACCATTTTGCTGGGAGTTGGGGAGAAGTAGGCAACGCCAAGATGGCGGAATCCAGAAGTGCACTATTTGAGCTTCAGAATCGCTCTTCAGAAAACCAATGGGTGACATCATGGAGAATATGTCCAGTGTATACATACAGTCTATGTGGAAGACTGGGGGACAATCTAGTAGTAGCTCAACAACACCAATCTATCGCCATCTGCAGGACAGGAGGATCATACGGTATAAGAGCAACACAAAGCTATCAATCTTCACTGACAAAAAGGATATAAAGATTGATTTTAGACTTGGCATTGAATCTTTCAAGTAAAAATCTCAACAACAAAAGTGTTTTTTGTTTTTGTTTAAACCTGTCCCTTCGAGAAAGTCCAGCTTTGTATTGCTCTGTCAGTGAAAGAACGGAAGGACAAAGGGGCTGGAGTCCCACAGCAAGCGTGGAAAACACCACCAACCCAAGCCTGACATCTGTATAAAAACAAAAATAATCTGCTGTCAGCAGAATGTTCAATGACTCCTATCACCCGGGTGCTGATAAAGACTCTGGCCGCTGTAAGGATTGGGCTGTTATGCGAGGGGCTCAGTGGATCGGAATGCATGCTAATTGCCATCAGAAATATGTGGAGAGCCTTACAATTTCTGGCATTGCCTCGTACCTTGGCGAAGGACATGCCAGAAGGGTTCCAGCAAAACAAAGATTAATGAACAGTGTTGAATCGCTGTAATGCCATGTCAACAGTACCATACATTTCATTACAGAGGTCACCGATGCTTCTGTGTTAATGTCATGCGAAAAATGTTCACAGCACAAGTCCTAGCCTCCGCAGCAAGCTGAGAGCGGGAGATAAATATTTTACTTGTTGGACGATATTATACTGTTGATGTGATTACACGGACCCATTTGCAGTGGCCAAATGCACATTGACTCAGCCAAAGGTATTAAAAAGGCTGTTGAAAATGGGAAAGTTCACAACATCGCCACGGTGACAGCATGAAAAAAAAGAAAGAACAAAAAAAGACAGCCAATGTGTCAGTATAATCCGGCATGTCAGTAAAATCTGATGCTCTAAACAGAAGCAAACCTCCCCTTTTTAAATAATTGATATTTTCTGATTAAAAGTGGCAGTTTGGAGATAATGAATTCTTTATAGTGTGCCGTGAGCAACTCAACAGCTCTGCCCCCTCATGACAGCTTTATGGGGCGTCTTTTTTGCCCAAATTTTGAAAGTTTAACCTATGTAGATCAATGTGCTTCTTTAAAAGAGTTTAATAAATTAAAGTGCAGGGGGCTTTTTTTTTTCCTCAGTGAGCAGAAAAAGCTGATGAGACAGGTTTAGTTTAATCTCAGGCAATAGAAGTCATTAACCATTCTCCCAGGAATTAAAATATAGCTTGCCCTTTTCTTCTCTCACTTATCATTAGCATCACTTTAATCTCCTCGCGTTTCACACTGCTATTTTAATCATTACTTACTGCCTTTTGACAACTGAAGAACATGGCTTCTCCCCACTCAGGCAATATCCTGATTTTAGCTGACAAAATGTAGGACATCATTTAAAAATATCTAAATTTCCTTTTTTTTTTTTTTTATTCTTCCGACTTCCACGTTCCAGACCCCGGAATGTCTCCCTAGTTATAGCGACGGACGCACAAAAGGCGAGAGGAGACTGAGCGGACGGCATTGAAATTGTAATCTGATTGAGCAATGGAGTTTATTTGTATCGCTTATGGTATTTTAATGGATGAAGATTGTCACATTTTGTACTTG